>NC_090931.1:969972560-970597560 GCF_040938575.1 Ambystoma mexicanum | reverse complement strand
TCCTGGGCAGCTCTGTTGGAGGAGTTCACCGCCCGGATCGAAGGACCTGAGAAAAGGAGAACGACATCATTAAAGGAGGTAGTGGAGACATTACAACCACAAAGCGCTTAAAGACTTACCTGGTTGGTTGCTTTTCGGCCGATATAGCTCCGGAACTCCATCTGCGCTGGAAACTCACTGGGACCTACGAAAAAGAGAAAAGCACAGGTCAGTGAGGACAGGACATCGCTGGGCTACGCAAAGCACCTCCTTACCGCATCATAGCACTATAGCGCGCCATCATCTACCAGTGAGAACCAGCCTACCCAGTTCTCCAAGTGGACACTCCGTGCTTCTAGGAAGATAAAAGAGACATTTAGAACAGAGAAAAGGCATGCAAGAATAACAACGCCATCAATCGCAATAAGACCTACCTGAAAAACACTACAAGGGCCGCAGTCAGTGAAGTAACTGGACCGCCCGTGCCCACAAAAGACAACACGCCCCTGCCCAGAGAGCAGGACGGAGAGCCCACCGATTCCGACAACCAGGTGAGAAGAGAACCTGGAGGGGCTGGAAACACAAGGGAGGTGGGGGAAAACTTACTTTGGTCGCCCAGTCCTAATATAGTCTCCATTTCCAGGCGGAATCCCATCGACACGAGAAACACACTAGGGAATCATTGAGAAGGGCACCAACGACCAACTGGCTGGGTGGCGTCCCCGTGGATACCAGGTGAGCGTAACACTTGTGCCGCGTGAAAGTGTTTCCAGTCAGCCGAGTGAAACAGACATGGAAAGAGAAAAAGGGGGAAAGAAAGAGATGAACCGCAGACCGTGAGAAAGGATTTGATCATTACAGCTGTGCCGGAGAGGAGCGGCCCCCCTAGCGGTAATGGTGAAATTGACGCAAGGACACCAAATAACTTCCCTTCATCCCTGGGGAAGAATAAGACCAGTGAGGAGGCTGTGGTTACAGTTGAATTAAAAGCTCAAGGAAAGAACCACATCAGTGAGTGTTGTCTTTATTCCCGCCACAAGATTGTGACAATCCCCTTACAAACCCCATCTAACAAGACTGGTTTACAGTCACGTTGCCATAGAAATAAACATATTGCTCCGACAGAGTAACATTTCATATGCCAAAGATTTACCTTTGCTCTATAAGTGATGTAACAAAAAGGTGAACTATCACTTGCCAAACGACCCCTGAAACAGTTAAGCAGGTAAACAACTACCTCAACCTTGGATTTGAAGCACCCTTTTTTTTCCAAGAACAAAAAACAAATAGAAAGAATTTAAACATAAAGCAGACTGCAAAATAACAATCTATTGGGGCATAGGGGTCGATAGAGCGTGGCGGACCGATGTAGGCTTCTTCCACATGGGATTTGCGCTTCCCTGTATTTACCCCGATTTTGGGGGTGACTTCACGATTACGGGTCCAGCAGACACTGGCTGTACTTGGAGGGGCTAGTGTGCACGGTGCATCGTGCCAGCCGCTGGAAGCGCATATTGGCGGCTGTGGCCTGCACCGCACAGCAATGGATGGAGGCCTCGCCTGCGCGGTGCACTGGGGGCCCACAGGAATAATCTGTGGATCCTAGAGGCAACGGACCCCCTCACCCTTACTTAGCGTTACACAATGACGACTGAGGCATTGTATTGGTGTTGGCAATAAAAGGCAGTGGTTTTTATTGAACGATAAATATTTTTACCAAAAATGTTTTATGATTATATATCAAAATCACACATGGATAAACAAGGTTATCTTTTGGGCATATGGTCCAGGGGCCGTCTACCTGGCCTGTGCCGCCATCTTCTTAGCACGACTTTGTGGGCTACATTTGTTGCCCCGTTTTCCCCTTTCTTCTCCCCTTCTTTCTGCGTCGGCGGGATTGGGAAAAGAAAAGTCTCCTGCGTTCACTGGATGACTGATGGTGCTCCGTTCGAAGTACCATGAAGGACTGGATTCCCTTTCCCAGTTCCTTCTTTTTATTCCCCACACATAGCCTGAGGCTATGCACGATTCTGTGGGCTTGTTGCACCTGCGGCCGGCTGGTGCCGACGGCCATTCACACCTTGGTGTGGCCCCCCCTTCTCTCCTTTTGTTCTTTCCTCCCGTCTCTTCCTGTCGTTGGGCTTGTCTCTTTAGGGGCGTTTTCCACCTGGTAAGTGTTTTGGGTGTAACAGGCAGCAGGAAAATGGGCACCAGAATTTCATTCCCTTTGTGTTATACTGCTGCTTATGGCAGCCTTAGATATTTGTGTGTGTGTCATGTCACCCTGGGCGCCTTAATTATTCCCCTGTGCCTCCTAGCTGCATGGATGCCCCATTACGCAGCACTGGCCATATCTGTGCAGCCCAGAGCCAACTGAGCCCTCACCCTTACTTTGTGCTATACAATGACTAATGAGGCATTGTATTGGTGTTAGCAATAAAAGGCTGTGGTTTTTAATTGCACGATATGTAATCATAAAACATATTTTGGTAAATTTATCAAAATCACACATGGATAAACAAGGTTATCTTTTGGGAACACGGTCCAGGGACCGTCTACCTGGCCAGTGCCGCCACACCTGGATGGGGGTCTCGGCCATCCAGGTTACCCTCAAAAGTTACTCCTCTACCTTTGTGGAAATTGTTCATTCCTTTGTCCGAAAGGTGGACCCTGTATTTGTGGAAGAGCTCTGGGTCTGCTAGCAAAATTAATTAATTCCCCTGTTGATGTAGAATTTTTCCACCGCCCTGTTGAGTTTTTTTACTGGCTATGTCTATAGCTTTGTATGAATTGGCCCCAATCATACTTTTCTAGGTAACATGGCTGAATAAAATAATTTGGTCTCTTTCCAATTGTGTGCTATACCTGCCAGGGATCCACATATGTCTGCCAGCAACTGTTTTCTGCCTTTTTCTACCAAATCGTTGCCTCCCAAATGTATAATTAAGAATTCTGGTGGTTCCCTGTGAGCTACCAGGTCTGCCAGTTTGTCGTGCATCTGAGACCATTTTATGCCCCTGTACCCCCACGACGATGTGATGGTATTTCTAAACGTCAGTTTGTCTTTTGTTTCTTCGGACCATCTCCCTGTCCTGAAAAAGAAAGAATGTCCTACGATCCATGCCAATTTGAGGCAGGCGTCTTGTTCTTTTAAGGAAAATCATGGTTATATTAGTTCTGGCCTTGTATATCTTTTATAACAATCAGACCTCCATCCCCCGATTTTGTTCACTTTTTGGGCCCCAAGACCCCACTGCCATGCAATTGTTGCTGCTCATATTCTAAACAAGCGAGTCCCATACTCCATGCTGTTCCAACCTGCTCTTTCAATGGTTTTCTTGAGGACTGCCTGAAATTGAAAATGACCAAGTGCACTGTCATCGGCGTTTATCAGAAACCGCCCCCCAATGCACAGGCGGCACATACGGTACTGGTTTGTGATGCATACTGGGCAGTTTGTTTTGTCCTCAATGCAATAAATCTTGATTGCCCTTTTGTTCCCCATCTTGGATGTTTGTACGTCTATTGTAATACAATCCCCTTTTACGTGATCCTCCAACATGCCTAGGCCATCACTGACCTTAGTGCTTAATGAGATGAGCTAGCTTACCCTAAAAGCCCCAAAATAAGCAATGGCAAATGCCACCTTAAAAACAGGTCTCATATTTGTGCAAGCACACGGTTTCAAGTAATTTTAGCAGTATCATGATTTTCTCAAAGTTTAACGGATGTGTCTTGTCCTTGTGTGGACTCTATAACTTCCCCCATCCTTTTAGTGCATGCGTTATCAGTACACTGCGAGTTGTATCTGATCCCACTTGGATTTTTGCAAAATAGGCTACCTCTGCCAGGTGCCTCTTTGCCCATTCTTTTTTCTTTTTCTGATTGCATGCCCATTCTAGAAAATTATTAATTTCCTTAGTTATTAGCTCTACATGTGACATCTTCGTAATCTTTAGTACCGTTTCCAGACACTTACTATATTGTTTTGCTGCATTGGTTGCCAAAGCTTTCTTGGCGAGCCCCATCAGCAACCCCGTTGCAGGGTTGGTGTAACCTTCAGGAGGCGTGCTCCTGTCCCCACCCGTGTCCGAGGGGCATGTTTCTGCCTTTATTTCCCCCTGGCGCAGGTGTTGCCTTCATCTCTGCTAGTAGTTCCCAGCATTCATTCTGTATTTCGGTCCTCCATTCATCTGCCTCTGGTCTCATTTGGCGAAATGTATAAGCAAGATAATGCATCAGCAATGTTATCTTTGCCGGCAATGAGTTTAGCTCCCAGCTAATATTCTTATTCAGAGTTATGGTGGTCATGGCCCTAAGTATTCGTAAAACCAAATGGCATGTAGTTGACCTCCTGTTTATGATCCCTACTACCGCCATATTGTCCGACAATTCAATCAGCTAAGTATTTTCTAGCCGATTGCCCCAGATATGCAACGTCAGCCAGATCGGTATAATTTCCAGGAATGTTATGTTTTTGCCAGTGCTTGCCTGTGCCATGCTTGTGGACAGGGCCCTGTGCACCATGCCTTTCCCAGTATTGCTCCAAAGCCTTGGTTCCCGGCTGCATCTGTATACACTACCCCTTTACGGTATTTTACTGTTGAATTTAGCCAGAAAATGTTCCCATATTATCAGATCTTTGTTCCCTTCTTCGCCCAACCTTATGTGAAGGTGTGCTTTTGTGCAACCTATAGTCTTCATTTCCAAACTCCTTGAAAACACTTTCCCTTGCAGGATCCCTCTGGTTGCAAAATTGAGGCTTCCTGCTAATGATTGTATCTCCCCAACTGTACCCTTGTTTCTTCCCCTCAGTGATCTGATACTTTTGAGTAGCTCATCCTTTTTCCCCCGCCAGTATCCTGCATTCACCTGCAGCCGTATCTATCTCACTGCCTAGAAAATTAATGTCCGTGGAGGGATTGGTGTTTTTTTTTGCCAACGGGATACCCCACTGAGCTGCCATTTCTATCATTTTTGCCAGTGATTTCCCGCATTCGGCGGCTCCTGGCTGCCCTATTAACAGGACATCATCCAGGTAATGTACCACCTGGGCCCCAGGAAAGCCCATTGAAAAAAGGAACTCAACTGTTCAAATAATGCGCATGATATTGTGCACCCCATGGGTAGGCACTTGTCTGCGAAGCATTTATCCTCAAATGTAAAACCCAACCAGGGTTGGACTTGGGATGGACCGGTAGTAGTCTAAATGCAGATTCTATATCTACTTTAGCCATTAATGCATTTTTCCCCACATCTTTTGACAAGTCAGAGTGCCTCCAGGAAGTGATTGTAGGACACTGCTGTATCTGGTATCGCGCCATTTACTGACTTGCCCTGTGGATAAGAGTGGTGGTGTATTAATTGATATTGCCCAGTTTCCTTTTTGGGTACCAGACCCAGTGATGAGCATATCTATTCGCTGAAAGGCATTTTATCCCAAGGCCCCCCAATTCTCCCTGGCTGTAACTCTTTTTGTAATTTCTTTTTTACTAGTGTTGGGTTTTCTCTTGCTGATATTAAGTTTTGTGGTATTAACCTGGACCCTTGGCCGAATGAAATGATAAAGCCTTCCATAAAACCGTTTTTTATTGTTCGCCCTATTTCTTTGTCATGGTATGTTTCTAACAGATGCGTCAATTTCCTTACTATAATGAGTGCTCCAAGGTGTTAAGTATTTTTCCACATTCTTCCCTTTGCCCGTTTTAAACTGATATTCCAGTGCTTTTATGGGCGTTTTACCTGGTGCTAAGCGGGACTCATGGTTCTTCTCTTTTCGTGATTTTACTGGGTAGTCTAGTACATCTGTTGCTGCTGTGACCATCCCTGCATTTGGTGCATGCATGCTTATATTTGCACTCCGTCCCACACAAGCATTACCCTCTCAAATTTCCAACATGTAACGTTATTTTTGTTGGGATTATGCGGCTTGTTTGTGTTCTGGCTGAGTGTATATGACCTAGCCACCCATGGCTGTTTTTTACGAAAGGGCTGCTCGCTCTGATTTTGGTGGTCTGGGTCTGTGAATTTCCCTGTGCTAGTCTGTGGGATTTCTGCGTGCACCATGATCTTATCTACGCAGCATGGGGATTTTGTTTTTAATACCTCGTGAATGTAGAGGCCTGCTTGCACCTTGTCCCACTATTTCTGTGCCTGTGGTTATGGCCCTCCTGAAGTGATCATCATAGGTGAGCCATGCCCTCCACCCCACCCCATACCCTGCAAAGGTTTCCCTAACCTGCCTGATTATATCTTGGTATGCGAACAGCGTCCTGCCCCAATTTGGGAATTTCACTGCAATACTACTGTTGCCATTATGTTGAACACTTTTGACCAGTTGTCAACATTTTGTTCTACGTGTGACTTTCTAGCTAGGATTTTCTCCTCAACCTTTTTTGCATCCCTGAATGCATCATACCCGTTTTCCTCAGCCTCTAATAATGAAAATATTTCTATAAACTCTATTCCATATTTTCTATTTTGCTACCTGGTCAATGTTCCATGCTAAATATCTTTTTAACAGGTTCTGTATCTCTTTCTTCAGTTCCCTTATTATATTGGGAGTTAGTGGTGCTGTGACCATGTTGTTCCCTTCCCGTGGAAAGCTCCCGTCAGGGTCACCGTTGGTGGTATTTGCTGTTGTGCCCGAGCCCTCTAATGAGGGCGCCGATATTATGGCCCCAGTTGTGGGTGAACATTCCATACTGCCCTGTGCGGCATTGTACACCCCCCACCCATCCCCTTAAATGCCTGTTCTCATTTTGAGCATTATCTTCATTTGTCCCCATGCGTCCTCATCCTGCTTGATATCTCTTCTGCCTTTGTTACCATCAACCATGCCATCCTGCTAAACAATCTCCGTGATAACCTGGGTATCACTGGTCAGGCTCTGGCGTGGCCGACTTCTTTCCTCTCCGACCGACAGTCCCAGGTCCAACTTGGGTCTCTGATATCTTTTTCTCTACCTGTGGTGTCCCTCAGGGGTCCAACCTCTCTCCCTGGATTTCCAACCTATACCTGGCACTCCTGGCCCACCACATCGTCACGCTCTGCCCCCACTTCCAGTGCTAAGCAGATGACACCCAGCTCATCTTCAGGTTACCCTCAGCCTCCTCCTCTACTTCCCTTATCTTTGACTGTCTTTCTGCTATCCAGCAGTGGTGTGCCGCCAATGACCTCTACCTTAATGCCAGTAAGACTGAGATTCTCTTCTTCGGCACACCCGCTCCCTCCTTTCCTGTAGCTCCCTGGCCGGCCTCTCTTGGCCCTCTTTCAGAACCTACCTGCAAGGCTAAAAACCTTGGGGTCATCTTCGACTCTACACCCTCCTTCACATCGCTGACGTCTCTAAGAAGTCACACTACCAGCTGCACCTCCTCAGGGGTATTCTTCCTTTCCTCTCCTTCCCCCCAGAAGCTCACTGTCTCCAGAGCCCTGGTTCTCTCTAGGCTGGACTATTGCAACAGCCTCAGTCTTAATCTGCCTGCTTCTACTATCCGCCCTCTGCAACTTATCCAGAACAGGACTGCAAGACTTGTCCTTAGCCTCAAGCCCAGGAATCGCATCTCTCCAGGACTGAAATCTCTGCACTGGCTCCCAGTGGCTGCGAGGATTAAGTTCAAAACCCTCTGCATCATCCACAAGGCCTTCTGGGGCCATGGGCCTCAATAGCTTCAACTCTCTCTTCCTAAATACCTTCCTTCTCGAGCTCTTCGCTCATCTACCTCAAACTCCCTCAGGGTCAGTCGCTTCTCCAAGCAACAAGTTGGTGGTAGATCTTTCCTCGGCTGGGGCCTCCCTCTGGAACAGCCGCCCTACCTCCCTGAAACTTGAGGAGAATCATCTTCGGTTCCAGAAGCACCTCAAAACCTTTCTCTTAGCTTCCGCTTTCTCTCCCCCTCTCCCTTGCTGACCTCCTGGCTGACACTGAAACTGCACTGGTTACCTAGCCACCCTCTGATCTCGGGCCCAGGTCCCATTCCCCCGTCAGTCGCACTCCTGCACTGCATTCCTGGCCACCCCCACACCTGGGGACAATTTCTGTATCCCTACAGTCCCACTACCAGCACTTGACACCTGTTGTCTGCCTTTACCCTTGCACTTGCCACCTGTTGACCTTACCTTACTGTTATTTATATCCCCATGCACTGCACTATCCTCTCCCCTTCGCCCCGCACTTCTCCTCCTTCCCCTTCCCATGCACTTGCGCGATCTGAATGACACTTCACCTAGTAGGATCGTTGTTTGCCTTCAATATCGAGCCAATGGCAGCACTGGTCAGGAAGATACATGGACAGAGAGGAATAAGAATAAATGTCTCTCCCCAGATAATTTCTTTGTACAAGGATGATACTCTCCTGTGTGCGTGACCCTGAACTCAACCTTGCCCCAATAATGAAGGAAATCCATATATTTTCCTGTTACTCAGGATACAAAATAAATGAATGATGCTAAATCAGAATGGCTTTCCATTACGCTGTCCACTATTCAGCCACAGGATTCAAGTGGTTGTCAGTGCACTTTAGGTATTTGGGTATCATGGTGTTGGTAATCCAAAACACATGTATAAAGACAATTATGACTCCTACTTGCAACAATTGACTACTAAGCTACTGCTGTGGGCAATGCTCCCAATTTCTTTGTATGGTCAGATAGCCCTATAAAAGATGGTTGTTCTCCCAAAGTTACTTCTTTGGCAATGTTCTCCTGTGGCCAGGGCGAGCATTCTTTAATAAACTAAAATCCTTAGCCTCCACGTTTGTCTGGAGTCCCGGGGTGGCGATAATTAGCTGGCAAAAACTGTCTGAACCATATGAATATGGAGGCTTAGCAGCACCTGATATTCAAATTATATTATCTGACATCACAGGCCTAATTTGCAAGATGCTGGTACAGTAGCAGGGACACAGCTGTACATATACCCTTGGAGAAATACGGGGCGTCCCCGACGGAGATTAGTTCGGTTATATTTAGTGAAAGGTACAATGACTCTTGCACTTTAGACTCCTTAAGTACAACTGTTGACGCTTGGACAAGAGTAAAACAAAAAGTGTCTAAACTTAAAGACACTCCCGTCCCCTGCACACCTTACAAGCTGAAATAAATCAGTCAAATTTCATAACATTTGCACTTTTATATATAGAAAGAATTGTCAATTTAGAACATAGGTAACAAAATATCTTCA
Source organism: Ambystoma mexicanum (assembly GCF_040938575.1). Taxonomy (NCBI): domain Eukaryota; kingdom Metazoa; phylum Chordata; class Amphibia; order Caudata; family Ambystomatidae; genus Ambystoma; species Ambystoma mexicanum. The sequence continues at coordinate 970,588,397 of NC_090931.1, read as the reverse complement.
TAAAAGTACAGAAAAAAGGTATCAACTGACTTCCAATATGGCCAGCATGAAAAACAAATCAAACCAGACAAAAAATAAGCTCCCAATTTTGAACTGCAGCTTCAAGCTCTACGCGTTTCGGGGACTATCCCCTTCTTCAGGAGCAAAAATATCTGCAAGTATAGATATATGTATACAATTAGAGGACATCTCACATATCATTAAAAGTTTGGACAAACTAAACACATTAAATAAAGAGAATACATTAAATAATTATGTACACATAAATCCAACCACAATTCTACATAACATACACAAGTGGTTGTATATTCACACACATTCATCTTTGGTGTCTTTTTTATTTTTTTTTATTTACTCACTCAGTACCTGTGTGCTTAGTTAGCTTTACCTGTGTATTTGGCAGGTTGCAGGGAACTTTGTGCATTCTTTTAGTATTCAGTGCCGGCGGGTCACGTGACTTTATCATGTGACTACCAGGAAACAGTATAAAATGAGCCAGGAAGTGTGTTGTGGGTTGGGATCTGTTACGTGTGAATTGGAGAGGAGCCGTTGAATCTGAGGTGAAGAGGTGCGCTTCTGGAAGTAAGTTTAAGCTGTGTGGATGTGTTTATATTTATTTATGTTTGTATTGGAAAGGTGGTGTTAGTTTGTAAATGGTATATTTTGTGTTTGTTTTTTAGTTGCATTATACATTTCTATAATCAGCAGGATGCTTTACATTGAATGCGGAGTACTGGAAGTCCTGAATTTGGATTGGATTGGATTGGCTATTGATTTGCCTTAGGTAAATAATATATGTTGGAAGAGTGCACAATTTAAATTTGGGGTTTTCTTTGAGGTTTTGGGCTTTTTAACTTTCTGTGTTAAGTTGATGTGTTGGCACAAAGATGAGGTGGTGGCACAAGGTTGTGGATTTTGGTGATCGTTGAGCTGCACAGATTAGTTGCCAATGAGTAATAGGTGTTTTTTGAACTAGTTGTTTAGTCATTAAGGTTTGGTGATTTAACTATGTGTAATTGGAGCTGATAGATATGCTTTGGTATTCCAGAGTTCGGCAATCACATTTCACTTGTTGAGGACGGCAGGAGTATTCGCAGGGATCCTGGTTCTGTGTACGTCGTGCACAGACAGATGCACAGACAGAGACTCTATTTTCTTTGACAACATTCCCACTGTGAGGTACATACGTATAAGTGTTTTAGGTTTTAATGCATTTTGAGATTTACATTTGGAGCCATACCAGTTGTACCACTGTGAATATACAACCACTTGTGTATGTTATGTAGAATTTTGGTGTGTTTGGATTTATGTGTACATAATTATTTAATGTATTCTCTTTATTTAATGTGTTTAGTTTGTCCAAACTTTTAATGATATGTGAGATGTCCTCTAATTGTATATATATCTATACTTGCAGATATTTTTGCTCCTGAAGAAGGGGATAGTCCCCGAAACGCGTAGAGCTTGAAGCTGCAGTTCAAAATTGGGAGCTTATTTTTTTGTCTGGTTTGATTTGTTTTTCATGCTGGCCATATTGGAAGTCAGTTGATACCTTTTTTCTGTACTTTTATGAAGATATTTTGTTACTTATGTTATAAATTGACAATTCTTTCTATATATAAAAGTGCAAATGTTATGAAATTTGACTGATTTATTTCAACTTGTAAGGTGTGCAGGGGCGAGAGTGTCTTTAAGTTTAGACACTTTTTGTTTTATGTTTAACACATGCTCCAGTGTCAGGGCGTGTATTCCTCCCCAGCACCCAGAATTGTAATAAAATTTCTCTAAATAGTTATTTAGTTTTTGAGTAATTAGGTGTGCTCTGATAGATACTTCTTTTTGTAGCTTGGACAAGAGTATTCAGGAAGATTGGGTTAGTGGTTCCCTACACTCAGGAGACTCTGATGTGGGGCTATACAGGCATTCACCCCCACATTTGATGAGATGCTACAGCGATCATGGGATTCCCTCAGGGCAAATGAAAATCGACATGTACCCAGAGGGGCGATTTGTAACCAGAAATAATTTATTGATACTCTAGGGAGAGGCCAATTGACAGTGTTTCAATATCACTGAGTGCGAGCCGCCTTCCACAAGAGATGGCCATCATTCCCCGTACAGCCAGAGACACACAGCTGCATCAATGCCTTGGTATCAAATGATGGCACAAGATGTGGAGTGTCAAGGCTATATAAACTGATACAATCACATCTTCCCTGCATAACACTATTAAGGAAGTATGGTAAAAACAAGTGGTACTTACAATAGGGGACGAAAAATATTGCCAATTGACCAATTCAATATCCCGGAACGCCGGGCTACGACTGATAAGGTTCTAAACCAATTGTACTACACCCCCGCCAGAATGGCCAAGTTCACTCGAGATTGTAAGTGCAGGAGCCCACAAGCGGATGCCTTTCACATATATTGATCGTCACATATATCCAGTCTTCACCCGCTCAACTCAAATACTTGTTTGGTGATATCGGGAAACCCGCAGAGACACAAGAAAATTGTTCAATGTATGTCGCTTGTGCAGTTGCGAAAAAGTGTATATTAAAGTGTTGGAATTCTAAGAACGCACGAAGCTTTGTGCTGTGCAAATTAACCTGTGTCAATGAATGTGAAGAGAAGTTAGTTCTGTCTGCATCTTCGACATGCCGCCCTAAAGACATTTGGGCTCCATTCAATCTACTTGTGAGAGTCATTTTGGTTCCATTAGACTATTTGTGTTTTAGTTATTTTTTACTGTGTACATTGTTTAGCTTACCCCTTCAATGGGAGTTCTTTTCACACTTCATAATAAAACTGATCATGCACCCCACCCCTGTCCGAACACCACGCACCCACATTTTCCCACACCCTGCCTGGCACCCTACCCTAGCCATTCCCTGCCCCTCACCACCCACCTACACTAATCCGTTGCTTATTGCATTCCCTACCCAATCACATCATACTCCCTGCAACTACCCACCCACTCAAACCTACTCAGTGCCCCTCACCGCACAACCCCACCCCCTTTCCCCCCACTCCCTTCCCACCACATCCCACTCCATGCACCCACCCTACCACACTCCCTGTACAATGCCCAACCCTGACCAACTCTTTGCACCCTATCCTATGTCTGCCTACTTCCAAGTACCCAAGCCTGCCTATCACCACTTACACCACACCTGCATATCCCCCAAACCGGTCTATCCCCAGCCCATACATGCCAACCACACCCACTCTAGCTCCACCGACCTACCTTGCCTCCAAGGCCCATTTATCATAGCTCCACCCACCAAAGGCTACTCCTGCCTACCACCGTACACCACTCCTACACACCAGCCCAGCTTACTCCCACCCACTGCAAATCCTCCACCCAAGCTGACCCCTATAAATCAACATGATTACTTATAAAACCCCTACATACACCGAATAAACTTTCAAACATGTCTGCAAACATCAATTTATAGACACACAATATTGGCGATTGACACTGTAAAAAGACTTACATACGTTGCAGTGAACATACATCTTTTACCCATGTCTATTACTACTTTTAAATGTCTACAAACACTAACTTGCAGACACGTTTGCAATTACTGGTTGTGTAGGGACCAAGTACATACTTTATTCGAGCTTGCAAAAAACAAGCGCAAATGCTTGGATTTAAATGATGGTGGACTGACAAATATAACGTGATACCAAGAATGTTATTGTTCATACAAACGTCAATGCCCAAATTAGTGATGGGCATCTTTTAAGACAGGTCTTGGTGACTAAGTGTCTTTGCTTTAATAAAACTATTTTCCATGGCCCGTTACTCAGGTCGGATTTAAGAGGAGTGGGTACGGCTGAGCGAGATATAGAGTTTGAGATATATCAATATAGGATGAGACAAAATTGTAAACATCCTCCTTGATAAAAATCCTTCCTATGCAACAGCACCAAGAGATTTTACTAGAGAAGCTGCTGCCGACACAATTCCCGTTCCCTACGGCATCCCCAAGGGATCCTGCATTTTGCCCACACTCCACAATATCTACACTAAACCCCTTTTTGACTATTTAGACCACCTTGGCATCCCATACACCAACTTTGACAATGACACCCAGATCCTTCTAGCTATCACAGGCAATTACACCAAAGATACCACCTAACTGAACCGTATCTACAGCATCTAGAACTGGATGGCCAACCACCACTCTGCCTCAATGATTTATAAAAACAAAACATGCTACTCTACGTCTGCTCCAAACATCGTCTGAAGAACCTTGATCCTGCATATTCTTCCTTCACCATAGATGGCAACTCCATCCCAGTCTCGAAACATGTCACAACCCTCGGTGTGCATCTGAACACGGAACTCAACATGCCCAAACATGTCAATGCCCTTGCATCCTCTACAGCTTACACAACAAAACATCAACCTCAGCAGACAATTCCTTTCCCTGGACAACTGCCTCACATTTGCAAGAGCCAACATAGGCAGTAAACTAGGCTATTGCAACGCACTTTGTATGGGCACCGCTGCTAAGAACCATTCAAACTACAAATGCTTCAGAACAACGAACTCTTCAAATGCCTGGGGACTGATGCACACTGACCACATCTCTCAAGCCAGACGTGAAGCCCATTGGCTTCCCATAAAAGCCTGCATGGATTTAAAATCCTGACCATCACTCACCGTTGTATCCACAACACTGAACACTGCACCGTCCTACTTCACACGCCACATCTCAAGAAAACCCACCACTTGCCCACTGATGATCTCCTCCACCCGCTCTTTGCTTAGCCCCAGATTCAAGACGAAGCGAGCAGAAGGCACCAGTTTCGCTGTCACCACGCCCACCCTGTGGAACTCTCTTCCCTGCCATCAAAGAAGGGTATTGTACGATCGGACCGAAAAAAGAAAAAAAAAGGTCTAACCGTACAATACGACTGAAAAATGCTACCACCAAAAGGTTCGAACACCAAAAGTTCGAACCTTTGGTGGTAGCATTGCAGGGAAGTCAAAAAATGTACTGCGGGGGTGTCCCCCGCAACACTCCGCTCACTATACTGTGTGGTATAGTGAGCGGGGTGTTGCAGACACCCCCGCGAAAAAGCAAAAGAAATATATTTTTTTAAAAAGGGGGGCTGCAGGGGTGTCCCCCGCAACACCCCGCTCACTATACTTTACAATATTGTGAGCGAGGATTGCAGGGATTACCCCTGCAGCCCCGTAGTATGCAAGTGTGTTCGCATGAGAAAGGTGCAAACTTTTGGTAGTTTGCACCTTTCTCAAACAAACTTTCTGGCCGCGGCAAAATCAGCCACGGTCGGATCACTTAGAATCTCAAAGAAGAACCGTCCGACCTATTCTTCAGGTAACGCCTAAAAACATGGCTGTTCACCAAATACGACTGTCTTTCTTCTTCTCTACAGTCTCCCTACTATCTCTGATGCCATCTACTTTCTTGGTACAAACAGCGCATTACGCTTGGGCACTCCACAAATTCAATATACACACACATTACATATACTACAATGTTTTATTCACATTTACACAGCTGTGTGTGTTCTCAAACAGGAAAAGGAACCGTGTTTGCACTATTTTGATCAATGTCTTATGTAAAAAATAAAAAAAAAAGGTGTTCGACATCGCACATGTAGTTGGCGACTTACAACTGAGCATTTAACCCACATAAACAATATTGACATATATATTGCCATTCAGCTCAAAAATATAGATATGACTTTTGGTCCATATCGCCCAGAAATAGGGGTGGGGTTAATGATTTCAAGGAGAAAATCTTTCACATCCCTTGAAAGAGAGGAGGCATCTAGGCAGCTTGCGTTCCACTGTATTTCACAGCAAACATATGGCTCTCTAACAAGAAGGCAATGCCAACTGTATTTGTTGCAATAAGTTGTTTATTGCTCTTAAGTTATAGGTTTAAATCAGAAAACACGTGTTGTTATCAGTTACTGGTGCAACACAGCAGCCCATTTTTTTATATCGGCTTTATCAAGAAGGGAACACGGTGCAGGAAGCAAAGAGAACACACAGACAAAGAGAGGCAACCAGATATGGTTTGTTCTAAAGTGTGGCTTAGAAGTTATTCTCTCATGGCTGCAGGAACGGACACTCCAAATACATGTACAGAGTACAATATCTTTCACTGCAGGACCATCAGAATTTACTGGTTTTGTATTCAATATTCTCCTTTCCGTTAACTCATAATACACCAAAGCTATTGTAAAATATGTAACCTGTGTTCTTGGAAATTACCTTGTGAAAAATGCAATATAAAATATATTTTAAAAAAATACCACTGCATAGTATTTTATGATAAAAAGGCAGAAAGTGCACAGTGTCTAGGTAGTAGAAACTTTTGCCATCAATGACAAGCATAGGTTCCGCATTTGAGCGTAGCTGGGAACTGTTAGCTTTTGAAGGTTTCAAATCACCCCCACTACCTCCCTTGTTATTTTGTCTTCACTGGGCGTCTGCAGATAAGGGAGAAAAGCAGCAAAGGACAACTCCCTATTTGTTCTATATGGGCTGGAAAGGGCCTAGAGCCCTTGCTCATGTCAGGACTTGGCTATGCTCGCACTTTGACCGACTCCTGCTTCAACATAATAGGGATCCTTTGACCCAATGTCTCCTTTCACTGCGCAGCAAATGCCACCTCCAAGAACATTCCTGTTTAGAGCCTGTTAACTTGTTATTTGATTACCTACAACCGCTTTCTAACCTAACTCGGATCTTACGCCTGCTCCTTCAGAGCCAACATGTTCCCCCCCCCCTTTCTGCTCATCAACCTACCCTCTCCACCCTTCCAACACTATGTTCACTTGCCCATTTCTTCTACCCTTCCATCATGCACTCTGACTTTGATCCATTTTTCCTTTAACTCACTCTTCTCCTCCCCTTCTCTCATAGCCTTCCTTCAGTTTAACTTCTATCAACCCCTCCCTAACCCACTGCACCTCAAACCAGATCCCATTCTCACAGGATCGCCAAGCTCATCCATCTCCCTCCCCAACCTCCTATCACTCTTTCACTTGGCCTCTGGAATGCACAATCCGTCCACAACAAGCCACCCTACATCACTGCCCACTTTCACTTTTCGCTATCGCAGAAACCGGGATCTTCCCCTCTTGACTCTCTTACACTAGCGACTCGCCACACAGTCTGCTACCTTCTCCCACTCTCCCCAATTTGTTGGTAAGAGTGGTGGAGTAGAGTTCCTTATCAATACGCAAGTCACCGCTGTCCCCTCTGCCATCACCTCTTCCTCTTTTGAATATGCCACTATTCAACAACTCCTTCCTTTTCTTGTCACTATTCCGGCTCGTTCGACCCTCTGATCCTCAACTCTTCCCTGACCTGGACCTCCTGCCAGAGTCATTTCCCATCGACATCACCATTGTCATGCTGGAGGACAAACCTTTCCAAGCCCTGCACAGACCCCCACTTTGAAACGTGTATTTCTCCACAACCAGCCTACCTGCTTTGCTAGGTACTCTCTTGATCTTTTCTCCTCCTCCAACCTCTCCATTGATCACACATCTTCTTATCGGTCCCCTGTTCACTTAAACATCTTGGTCCCTCCACCCTTTACTCCCTCTCCCCCCCTCTCCTCAAGGAGCAAGAGGAAATTCAAGCAGTACTCTTGCCTACCCCATTCAATCATGATTTGGAGGACCTCTCTGCGTTTGCTCTCCCATAGTCATACTTCCATGGACTGTGCTTTTATTGAATTTCACTATCCAATTACTACTCCCTTTGACTAACACGGTCCTACATGACTTTTCTCACTACTTTCCCTCTAAAATGTGTGACACACTCATAGCCCTTCTCTCTCGTCCACTCTCCCACTGTGAAGTACTTCTACTTTTCCCTGACTGACTACCAAATTAGCACTCGTCCTCAAATAGTGAAAGGCTTACTCTCAATCACCTGCCGTTATATTGGAGTTCTTGATCCTCTCTCCCCCACTGTAAACTTCCTTGCCGTCTTCAAATCTGCAGCAGTCCTACCCACTTTGAAGAAACCATCTGCTTACATAAATGCGTCTGCCAACTATATCGCCCTGGTTCTGTGCTTCTACATTATTCAAAGGTCCCTGAGTGAGTGGCCTTCAACCAGATCATGGAGTACCTTGCGTATATTAGCTTTTAAGATCCACTTCAAGCTGGACTTCCGAAAATAAACTCTCCACAGAGACTACACTCATGCATTTCTCCAACTTTGACTCCAGTGCTCTCCTCTCCAAACGCTTCCATATTCATATTTTTGGTCTGCACTGTCGCTTTCAACACAGTGAACCACACTCCCCTCTCTCCCTCCTAACTCTCACCTACTCATTTTGCAGGACTTTGGTTTCACAAATCTTTTCTCACTTGGAATTCCTCCACCTGAAGGTAGGTCCTTTAACATATCGTAGAACTTACAAACCTCTTATCCCACACATCTCCGGTTGTGTCCTCCAGGGATCCATTCTTGGACATCAGCTCTTCAGCCTATACACCTCCAACCTAGTAAAATGCAACTTGACATTAGGCTTTCACTAGCAACTCTTTGCCAACACCACTCAAATCTTTTTACAGATGCACCCTTAAATCAGCCACTGGAAGGCTCTATGCTGCCTTAAGCTTAGAAAACGGAGGTCATCTTTCTTCCTGCTTCCAACACTATCCCTACTCTTCTATCTCCTTCCTACCTGACCTTCTTGCTCCTGGAGCCTAAGGCTCACAACCTTAGGGCCCCTCTTTGGTAGCAACCCGACTGCAACAATTCATCACTACCAACACCTACCTCTGCTACTCATATTAACCTTCTCAACATTCTGAAAAATCTACAACCTCATGGTCAGCAAATATGATTACTTTGTGTGCCTACTCCTTGACCTTCCCTCTCTCTACTCGTCCCTCTCCCTAGACAATGCCTCATCTTCACTCACCGCACTTCCTACAACCTGCCCAGATTCTCAACCCACTTCTACCAACAGACAACATGCTGGTTGGATGTCCATGCTCAACAGCTCCCTTTTTAAGTTCCTTGTCAACAAAGCTACCCATATCCATGCTCCTTGGTCCCTGTTTGATTATCTCTGTCTACACACGATCTCCATTGTTCAACTTCCTCCTCTGCAGTCATCCTCAGTCTAATGTGCTCCCCCTCTCTGCCAACCCCCCCCCCCCGCCCTCCTCTCCTTCAACGCTGTGCCCATTGCAATCAAAGCCAGCCCAACTGTGGATATCTTCAAAGGTGGACTTAAACTTCACTTACTTGCTAAAGAGAGCTCCCCTGACTTCTCATCACTCTGCTTAATGTAGTTTTGTCTATTTGTACTGTGCATGTCTAGTTTGAAGCACTTTCCCCTTAGGTCAATGCACCTTAGTTAAGTCACCTGTTCGTACATTTTCCTTGGTCTATTTTGTTACTGGTCCATGTCCCCTTTCCACACGTCCTTATAAACTGGCACGTCACTTGTTCTCACCTGTATGCCATTGTACAGGCACCCTTCCAGGAAAGCCTCTGCAAATACGTTACTGCAAATCACTTCAGATCGAAACAATAAATACAAAAATGCCCAAAACACATTCAGTACTAGTCGTAACAACGAACTCCACGGTAGATAGACGCTTCCGCGGAATGTGTCAGGAGAAATTCTATTCAACTTCGAAACAGAGCAACCTTTCAAACTAGAAACAGCGTTTACATTTCGACGTGTTCAGCGGTTAACCTTCCCCTCACTGTAACTGGTACAAGGGGAGGGAAGGACGCATGTGTTCAAGTTGGATAGCGAGAGTATAACTGGATTGAGAATTAAAGGTTTACTTTCGTATTTAAAGCCGAATCATTGCAAGTTCATCAGACGGTATATACAATACAGAAACATTTAGCTCAGTGTTGGTGTCAAGGCTATTTCAGCCAATCTGTTGTCATGTGTCAGTTCCACACCGGACACTGCATACACTGCATATACTACACTCCACATCCAGATGTCCTGCGACTAACAGGGATGCGGAGTCATCGATAGGCAAACGTACGGGGCCCCGCAGAACCCTTCTGAGCATCCCAGAGCTGTAGCCCGGTAGAAGAATACAGTAGCAGCTGCAGCCACTTCAGGAGCACACATCTTCAACTGCGAAACAAACTGGGATGGAAATCTTTGATCTCGGGTTGAAGGTGGTGCAGCTGAAGGTGGCAGACGCCCCGATTTCCATAGCACTTAATATCGCCGGGTCCAACACCGTCAACTAGGACAGGCTGACAGCCCTACAACCTGCTCCCAGCAAAAATATAGCGTTGGCTGCCAGACTCCGATTCTTTCGCTGGGCCCTGGCCTATGCACTCTCCCGGCCCGGTTTATTACGCCCTGCGCCAGGTCACGTACCCTTAGGACGTGGTATCCCTCGGTGCCCCCGCCGGGGATGTCCACGCTCTGCGCGGCTCCCATAGCTCCCTCCCCCGGGCTGGGTTCAGTGCTGGGCTGCTCCTGGGCTCCGCTGTGGTACGTGGCACTGCTGCGAGCTAAGCAGGGGAGGGTATAACCGGACTGGGCAGGGCACTGCTCAATGGGCCGAAACAGCGACCCCTGCTGGGCACCTACTGCTCCAGTCCGGCTGGCTGCCGCTGCTGCTTACGTCTCTGTGGTCTTGTTAAGCAGAAAGTCTACAGACCATAGAGAAGCCGCAGCAGGAGAAACGGGCCGAAGGCGTATCTTCTAAGCAAACTGTAATACGGAAATGGCAAGTCATCCGGGACGTAAAGCCTGTTCAGTGCTGTTTGGTGTGTGCAAAAGAAACGTCCATGCCTGACTAGCAAAACAGAAACAATTTAGTTGGACAACTGACAGTAATCCGCATCAACAATTTAGTTGGACAACTGACAGTAATCCGCATCAAGTCCAACGTTTTTGGAAGGCAAAATACGCCTTAATATATGGTACAGCATATGAATTCTGCTTTACGAAAACGATAGCTACAATTGTTTGCGTAGAATATGACTATTTCTAATCATATTAACCCTGCTCATTTAAAATTTAATTTAATAGGTTGTCGTAATTATCATTTTCTGTTAATTGTTATTGCGGTGTGCTCTCTCTTTAATGATAAACGAGTCCCGTGCTGGTGTCACATGTCTGTGCACCAGGTGACCAAGTCAATAAAAGAGACTAGCACATACCTGCCTCTATTTGAAAATCAAAAACCCTGAGATGTATGCCCGCCCAGTCACAAAAGACTCCGCCCATTTGCACACGGCCCCGCCCACCTGCCAAATAGGTAAACTCGGTGGTTGTAGCCGTCATTAGAAACACGTTTACAGTTTGCACTTTACAGTGGAATACAATAAATGTGAATGTCCAAGGACATGCATAACCACCCAAATTGCATAGGACGAATGGCATTCACCTTCCATAAAAGCAACACACACACACAAAACCAAGAGAGGATATTTTCTTCAAATAGTGTTTTTGAAAACGTTAACATGTGTGCATGTTTTACACAAAGGTTTTTCCTGGGACTTGTAGTAACGAAATGGGACATTTCATCTTAGTTGGTTGTTATTTTTCATGAGGTTATATAGTGCAGTGGTGAGGTGTTCAGCCTTCAAACCTGATGGCTGTGCTGCAATCCCTGAGGTCGGCTAATTCAACAATTCAAGGAGGACCTTCAATGTTTCTCATTTTATCTGGGGTCAATCCTCTGTGGGTGCCGCATGTACCCTCGACATGAGCCCTGGCAAACTTGCCAAAAAGAACGGAAGCTGGAAAAACGCTGAATACCGCTTTCAATCTGGTATCATTAATGATGTGATGTCACGTGTCCCGAGAAACAGGATCACGTGACATACTACCGCCGGATGTCAGAAATAAAGGTATCACCGGAACTGGCGTCTCGACGCCAGTCCGGGTTTAAGCAACTACGAGAGCAGTCGTGTGAGTTATTGCTGCACCGCCCCCGCGCACTGCGATTCTAACAGGCCCTGCGCGCGGGCCTCATCTCGCTGCGGTCCTGCCTGCAGAGGCCTGCAGGCCTTACATCACACTGGCGACGAGGCGGAAAGTGGGTCGCGAGCCCCGATAACAACAGCGGTTTTCGCACCCACGGACCCGCGTTTTTCACGATCGCGGAGCCGGCAAGCTAACGACGCCGGCCCCGCCCACGATCAAGAACACCATCCGGCAGCGGCGAAAAGCGGCCCTAGCACCCCAGGGCCCCAACAGAGAGAGAAAAAAAAAAAAAAAATTTTTTTTTACATTCATACATTCTCTCACGCTTCAACAACAGCCCAGGGAGCAGCATCTTTAATCCTGGCAACTCCACCCAGCAGCAGATCACGACCCCACGACGTGGGAGAAGCAGGACACGCAGGCCTGCCGAACCAAAGCGCCGCACGTGCGACCACGTGCTGCAGGCCCACGCAGACCCAATCACCGCCACACAGCAAGCTACAACTCAACGCCGCAACGCCACATAACACAACATGTCCGACCCGACGTCCAGCCCATCGGAGTCCGGCGCTAGGTCCACGTCGAGGAGGAGCCTCACTGAGGAACGTACAGACCCCTCGCTAACCACGTTCATGCCACCCTTTGACCCGTTCACTAACGGAGCAGCCATTAGATGGGAAATATGGATACAACAATTCGAGATGCACCTCGACGCGAGAGACATCAATACGCCCAAAAAGATGCGCACTTTCCTCCTCCTCAACATAGGATCTGCCGCCCTGCGCCTATTCAATGCCACGCCAAACAGAGGCAGCGATGCCAACTACGCAGCAGCAAAAGCCGCCCTTTCCAACATGTTCAAACCGGACCTCAACCCCGACTACGAGCGGTTCCATTTCTGCATGGCGAGACAACGGGAAAAAGAAACAGTAGACAAGTTTCATGCTCGCCTCCGCGAAATGGCTGTGGGATGCGAATTTCCGGATGAAGAATTCGCCATTCGCCTCCAAATCATCAACGGCGTCTCCTCCGAGAAACTGAGGAGGGCAATACTATCAGAGAAGAACGTACGACTGTCACGCATCCTCGAGATGGCAAGACTCCGCGAGCAGACAGAGGAACAAGTAGCAGTCATGGAAGCAGCCATTCAGAGGCTTCCGATAGACAACACAGGACTGACGGAAGACGTAGCAGCAATCTCCCGACACCAAGGCACCCGCCCGAAACAGAACCCGAGAACGCAACCACCACAAAGGCGTGATCAATCGTGCAAGTGGTGCGGAGGCCCATGGCATAAAGGGGATTCCTGCCCAGCATGGGGATCAACATGCAAGAAATGCAACCGCCTGAATCACTACGCGGCAGTCTGCCTAAACCCACCGAACAAGAATGACCGTGACGCAGACCCGCGGCCATCACAAGATCCACGTAGGAGATTTGCACCCAAAGAGACCCGCCAAACAACGCGGAGAGGAAAAGCCAGGGCAGTCGACGAATCACAAAGATCCCAGACCACGAGTGATAGCGACGAAAGCGACAGTGACTCATCCCCCGAAAGGCAAGGCAAAGAAAGGAGAAAGAAAGGGAAAAGACATACCCACCGAGTACACCTAATATCAGCAGTAGACCCACGGAAATCACGACAAAAGAGGAGACCAACATGCACCATCCTCTCGGACGGAAGCCCACTGAAAGTTATCATCGACACCGGTGCCACAGTGAATGTCATGCCCGTGACAGCATTCAACAGTCTCAACCCCAGGCCAAAGCTACTCAAGAGGAAAGTCAGGCTATACGCCTACGGATCAAAGAAACCCCTGCCTGTGCGAGGATCATTCAAATCCGACTTTGCCCACAGTAACGCCAGCTGCCGAGCCCGAATATACGTGGTAGACGCCGGGTGTGAGACTCTCCTCAGCTGCAAGACAGCCGAAAAGTTAGAACTGATTCACTTCGCGTTCAGTACACAACACGATGAACTGCATGACCTGTTGGGGCGACACAAAAAGCTATTCCAAGGCATCGGACGCCTAAAAGGGAGAACAGTTAAGCTACACATAGACCCGACCATCGAACCCAAAGCAGTACGGCACAGGCGAATACCCTTCCACCTGAGAGAGGCCGTGGAGAAAGAACTACTCAAGCTCGAAGACGCAGGGATCATCGAAAAGACGTCTGGACCAACCCCGTGGGTTTCACCGATGGTAGTGGCCCAGAAGCCAAAACAACCAGGCGCAGTAAGGATATGTATCGACATGCGGCTCCCCAACATAGCCATCGGCCGTGAACGCCATGTCACTCCCACCATTGACGAACTTATTGTAGACCTCACGGGTGCGACGATCTTTAGCAAGCTCGACCTCCGGTCCGGCTATCATCAACTAAAACTATCGAAAGAATCCAGATACATCACAACATTCTCGTCCCATCTTGGCCTGATGCGATACAAGAGACTCAACTTCGGAATATCATCAGCGGCAGAAGTATTCCAGCATGAGATCAGGAGAGTCATCACAGGCCTCGAGGGAACCACTAACATCAGTGACGACATCCTCGTATATGCATCGAACAAGGACGACCATCACCAACGCCTTGCAGCAGTCCTAAAGAGACTCGAGGATGCCGGACTAACCCTCAACGCAGACAAATGCGAATTCAACAAAAAGGAACTCTGTTTCTTCGGATACATCTTCAGCGCAGCAGGAGTATCCCCAGACCCATCAAAAGTACAAGACATAAAAGAATTTGAACCACCAAAGTCAGCCTCGGAGGTGAGAAGTTTCATGGGGATGGCCACCTACTGTGCACGGTTCATCCCTGATCTCGCAAGCATCGCCAACCCACTCAGGGACCTAACCAAGAAAGATCGACAGTGGGAGTGGACGGAAGTCCACCAACAAGCTTTTCAGCTAATAAAAGACTCCCTATCTGCCTCCACCACCATGGCGTTTTTCAACGTAGACCGACAGACCGAACTCCTTGTCGACGCCAGCCCAGTTGGCCTAGGGGCCGTGCTGACCCAAACAGACAAAGACGGCACGGTATTTCCAATCGCGTTTGCCAGCAGAGCCCTCACTAAACCGGAACTAAACTACGCACACATCGAAAAAGAAGCCCTGGCCATTCTGTGGGGATGTCGACATTTTAAAGTCTACCTGCTAGGGAAACAAGCTAAAATTTTCACCGACCACAAGCCCTTGGTCCCGATATTCCGAGGTTCCGCACCACACCCTCCCGCCCGCATTGAAAAGTGGATGCTGCAGCTGCAACCCTACAACATTGCAGTAGAATACCGCCCAGGATCAGACAACCCGGCTGACTACCTGTCCCGTCATCCGCGGCCCGCCACTGACAAGGAACAGCACCACGCAACAAAAACGGACGAACACGTCTGCCACGTGATAGCGTGCGCCCGACCACGAGCAATGACACTGCAAGAAGTAATACAAGAAACTGCTGAAGACGCAGTCCTGAAGCATACAACAGCAGCCATTCAGTCGGGCAACTGGAAATCATACCTCATGTCAATGTCTCACCGAACAACCGCAGCCCAAACTAAACTCAGAGCTTTGTTCGGCATCAGGCATGAACTATCCGTAGCACCAGAAGGCGTAATACTGAAAGGACACAGGATCATATTGCCAGAATCCCTCGAGGCCAGGGCACTCAAGCTGGCCCACAGTGGACACCAAGGGATCGTCAAGTCAACCGCATACCTAAAATCCCGGATGTGGATGCCGAACATGCACCAGAGAATCGCAGAAATCGTTGAATCCTGCACTGCATGCCAAGCATCACAGAGACCGGCAAACCCCGAACCTCTCAGCTGCGCCCCCCGAAGCACAAAACGTTGGGAGGCCGTCAGCATGGACCACTGCACCATCGCCGGAGAAGGATACCTGCTAGTAGTAATAGACGAATTCAGCAGGTACCCAGAAGTAGAGCATGTGGCCTCGACAAACACCGAAACCACCATCCTCACACTAGAGAAAATATTCGCAACTCACGGTATTCCCAAGAAAATCAAAAGTGACAACGGCCCGTCGTTTGCCAGTCAGGAACTAAAAGAATTCTTCAAAGAGGTCAATGTCAAACACCAACGCATCACCCCAAGATGGCCTCAGGCAAACGGTGACGCAGAGCGCTTTATGGGATCACTGAACAAGATCATCAGGATCGCCAAGAATCAAGGACACCCCTGGCTGAAAGCGGTATTCCGATTTCTGAGGACACACCGTCAAACCCCTCACTCAGCCACAGGAGTCAGCCCAGCGGCCCTCATGTTCGGAGTTCCAATCCAAGCGGAGCTACCGATACACCCAGACTGGACAGCGCCTGACCCGGACATCACCGAGATAGAAGCAAGACGAGAAAGACACAATGAACGGGAAAGCGTGGCTCGACGAGCACAACACCGAGAAATAAACCCAAGGGACACGGTCCTCGTCAGGAACCGGGCAACACCGAAGAAAATGTCCTTAAATTTCGAAGCCCGCCCGTGGACCGTCGCAACCACCAACCACAGCATGATCACAGCAACCCGAGGAAAAGAGACGGTGACCAGAAATATCTCCCACTTTAGAAAAGTACCTCAAGAAATGTGGGAAGAGCAACGATCACCCCAGAGATGTGAAATGACACACTCACCCCAAGCGCACACGCCACAGCAGACCACAGAACCACCGGAAGAAGCTAATGGTGAAGAAGAAGCCACCACGGGAGACGCGCCACGAGAAAGGAGCACCCGATACTGCCTGAGAGACAGGCCCAGACCGTCTTCCCGCCTTCAAGGATATGTCGTGAATGAGATATACCAAAGGAGACGGCAGAAAGGACTGAGATTCTCACCTACTCAGAAGTAAGACTAAAAGTAAAATATTAAGAGCTAAAAAGGGGGGGGGGGGAATTTTGCCTCTAACTTGGGGAGGAATGTGATGTCACGTGTCCCGAGAAACAGGGTCACGTGACATACTACCGCCGGATGTCCGAAATAAAGGTATCACCGGAACTGGCGTCTCGACGCCAGTCCGGGTTTAAGCAACTACGAGAGCAGTCGTGTGAGTTATTGCTGCACCGCCCCCGCGCACTGCGATTCTAACAGGCCCTGCGCGCGGGCCTCATCTCGCTGCGGTCCTGCCTGCAGAGGCCTGCAGGCCTTACATCACAAATGACACCGGATTGGAAGCAGTATTCCACATTTTTTTGCTTCAGCTGTCATTCTTTCTGGCCAGTTTGCCTTATGTTTCAGTCTCCCTTCAATTTAGGGCAACTAAAACATAAAACGCTGTAATACTGCATTCGCACCGTTTCCGGGTCCTGTCCATTCCTCCATCCAATTGGCTGCAAAAGACCGCTGCCGGTAGCCAATCGGATGGAGGATTGGATGGGACCGAAAACCCAGAGACTCCAGGGTCTTCCCCAGAGACCCAGAGAAATGGCAAAAAACCTGCAGTCTCCTCGGAAAACCCAGAGGTTAGGCAGGTATGGACTAGCAGTTTCCCGCTCGCCAGTCTATTGAGCATGGTTGGCATAATCAGCCATGGCATCAACATAAACAAGTCGACTGGAATTGTTTTTCTCGATGTATCTAAAGCCTTTGACAGAGTCTGGCACACAGGACTTCTCCATAAAATAATCAAGCTGAAGTTTCCAAACTACTTGGTTAACCTACTCTGCAGCTACCTGACTGAATGCAAATTCCACGTATCTGTTCGAGAGGAACGCTCAACAGTGCTTTGCATTTGTACAGGAGTCCCACAAGGATCTATCGTGGGCTCCTTCCTCTTCCGCTTGTTTACTAACGATATCCCAAAACAACTTAGAAAGAGAGAACTTTATGCTGACGATCTAGCAGTGATTTCGGAGTCCTTCAGTGAGGTTCTTGATTACGGGAGGGGTGCACTGGGATAAGGCATCAGCAGCACGCATGAAAGGATGACCGGACACAGGGGTTAACAAGCAGGAACTGCTTTATTCGCGTGCGCACATTAACTCTGGTCACATGACCGCTCTGCGGATTGGCGCGTCCCAGTATGGCATATGGCGACATCGCATGACCCTACATCTCCCCCCAAAATAAATGCTGTACTACCCCATCTCCTCAATCCATCGTCAAGGTCTCCTGAATATGTGATGGGGCCTTCCTTGTCGGGGTCGACTCCTCCTTTTTGTCTGGACGTTCCCCTCCGCTGCTGTGCACCTCTTTCTCGGGTTCCTCTTCGTCTGCAGAGTATCCTGATCCTCCTTCTCTCTCTTCATATTCTTCTTCTTCACCACATTGTCCATTTGTCTGCATCAAGTCCTTTCCTGCTTTTCTGAAGAAGGAGCTGTCTTTTGTTATGATCCATCCGCCCCTTTCCGCCGTGACCATGGATCCCTTTATGTGGGAGATCGCCAAGGGTTGTGGGTCAAATGGTGGCATGTCCTTGTGTACTTGTGTTTGTCGTACTAGTACTTGTTCTCCTACTGACAGCTCTGCTGTTCGTGCTCTTTTCCTTTTGTGGGCGTACTCCTTCATCTTCTCTTTGGCCCTATGATCCCTTGGCCTGGCTTCTGCCATTTCCTCGTTCTCCTCCACTTCATGGCCCCCTAAGGGAATCCTTGTCTTTACTGGACATCAGAACATGAGTTCTGCCGGGCGTGTTCCTGTGGAATCATGAGGGTGTTGCTATAATCCCTCAGGAGTTGGGAAATCGCCTGTTCAATAGGCATGTGCGTGATCATTGCAATGCGAATACCCTCTTGATGTTGGCCATGCAACGTTCTTCTATTCTGTTCGCTTGAGGCCAGAGTGGTGTGACCTTGCAGTGATGGAACCCGAGGTAGTTGGCAAAGTCGCAAAAATCTTTGTTGGTAAATGGTAGGCCATTTTCAGATTTGATGACCTTAGGTACTCCAAACGTTGAGAATATGTGGTTTAATGCCAGTATAAGTGCAGTGGCAGCCGTAGAGGGCACTATTTCTATCTCTGGATAGCAGGAATGTTCATCGACTGCCACCAGTGCTTATTCCCCTTATCTGAGGGGCCCAAATAAGTCTATTGCTCCTCCCTCCCAAACTCCTTTCAGGAGGCTGGACATGTGTAGGGGCTCCAGAAACACTGTGCTCTGTACGCTTAAGCAGATATGACAATATTTCAGAGTCTCTTTTATTAGTTTGTCCATGCCAGGGAACCACAACTTGCTCGTCAGCATGCATTTCGTGGACACAGTTCCACAGTGGCTTTCATGTGCTATTTCATTTATTTGTTGATGGAGTGCTGCTGGGCTGATTATCCACTCCCCTTTTAGTAACAGGGATGATGGTGAGATGGACAGTTCATCTTTTGACCTCGACAGTGTCTTGAACAATCTTTAAGCCAGCACTTGATTTCCTCGTATCGCATATTCTGCCGATTTCCATCTTCCACTGTTGATGCAAGACACTACCAGGGTGAGAGTGGCATCTTCAGTCGTGTGCTTTGCGATGTCCTTCATGGGAATTGCTGCTGGGATTGCTTGGTGTATTATGTAATTTATATAGCCCTCTGCTCGATCTTTTGGGGTTGACCTTGCTTCAAGTGATTTGTGCGAAAAGAAGTCCGCTGGGTTTTCATCTTTTCCCGGTTTGTGCAGTATGGTAAATTTGTATTCTTGGAGGCGAGCTGCCATTTTGCAATTCTGGGCATATTTTGTGCCGTCGGTTTGCCGTAGATAGTTCAAAGTGGTTGATGGTCAGTTATTATCATGAACGGTTTCCTGAACAGAAATAAGTGAAAATGCTCTGTTACCCAGACAACTGCCAGTGCCTCCTTTGCAGCTTGTGAATACCTCTGCTCTGTTTCTGTGAGGCTCCTGCTGGCATATGAAACTATTTTCCTTGTTGCGTGTTCACTTCCGGAATGTTGTGCAAGGATTTCCCCACAGCCTACGGGACCGGCGTCCACAGTCAATTCAGTCTTTAGGTTGGGGTCAAAATAGGACATGCACACTGCCGCGGCCATGTCTCTCTCCGAATTGCATCAAAACTCCCTTGTTGCATTGGTCCCCACTCAAACTTGGCGCACGTAGGGATGAGCTTATGGTGGCGAATTCCAGAATGTATCTTGTGCAAAAACTTGCCAGCCCCAGGAATGATCTTACCTGGGCCACGGTTTCGGGACGCGGTGCCTCCGTTAGTGCCTTGATTTTGTCAAGGTCGGATTGGATCCCTTTCTGGGAGAAGGTGTGGCCAAAGAATTTTAGGGTGCTTTTGTTGAAGGCTCACTTATCCTTGATTAGCATGAGGTTTGCCTCACTGAGTGCTGCCCATACCTTCATCAGTGTGGCGTTGTAAGTTTCTTTTGACTGCCCAAATAGGAGAATGACGTTGCTGTAGTTAATGCAATGAGGTATGTGTCGTATGATCTTTCTTATCACCTCTTGATAAATGTCAGCCGCTGACGATATTCCGAAGCTTAAATGTTTATACCTGAACAACCTTAGGTGCGTGGTGAAGGTTGTTTTGCAGCGGGATTCCTCTCTGAGCTCAATCTGGTGGTAGCCCTTGTTCAAATCAAGGCGGGTGAATACTGTTGCTCTGTTGAGCAGGTGCATTATGTCCATGAAGCAGGGCGATTGGTGGTGTTCTCGTAAAGTTGCTTGATTTGGGGCCCTCATGTCGACACACAGGGCCTCATCACGAGTTGGGCGGTATCCCGGCTGTACTACCGCCAGGATACCGCCCACACTAATAGCGTTACCGCCACCCGGTCTGGCGCTATTAGGGCGGGATCAAAGGTTGGCCGGTAATGGGAGCCAATGGGGCGTTTTTAGTGCAATTAGCGCAGGCTAATAGTGCAGCGCTAATTGCGCCCAAAAATTGGCATTTTTCGGGTGCATTTACTCGCAGCTTGGAGCTGAGGATAAATGCTGCCAGACTCGAGATTGGGCAGATCCTTAAATGGGGCGGTAATAGTGTTACCGCCGCATTTAAGGGCTACTGCCCAACTCGTGAGGAAGCCGATAGTCTAATTTGGCCCGCAGCGCTCCTTTTTGGTACTGGGATGACGGGTGAGACCCATGGTGTGGGCCGCAAGACAGGCTCTATGATATCTCCTTCCAGCAGTGATAGTAGCTCTTTTTCTTCTTGTTGCTGAATGTTGAACGGGATCCCTCTGAAATGTTGCACGATGGGTTTGACCGCGGGATCAATGTGTAGGTGTATTTTTCGACCATTCAATTTTCCTATGCCCTTGAAGAGGTTTAGGAATTTGCGCTGCCACATCTGCCCCATTTGGACCGCTGATTTGAAACTCAGGATGTTGTTGCTTATGGCCTCTGTCGCCAGGACAGGCACAGTCAAATGATCTTTCTTGTGCTTGTGGCGGCCTGACGTTCTGAACACCCCCCGGCACGGAGGGGTTATTTGGCTCTGTATGCATATTTGTCTACCTGGGCTTTGCATAGTCGTGGTTTGCACTTGAGTTTCAGGTATTCTGACTCAGGCATGGCGTTGATGGTGGCTGCAGCGTCTACTAGGAAGTTGAATTCTTGATCTTGCAGCTTCAGGGACAGGGTGGGGCTGTGCTCGGAGGCAGTCAGATTTCCCAGCGCATATAGATATACATTCTTTCGTCTGTCGTTGCTAGAGTGTGATTCTGACTCACTGGTGGATGGCGATGACGTGTGTAGTCTATGTATTCTCCTTCGCTCTTTTCGTCACCCTTCCTGGGGATTGCGAGTCCTTGCTTCTGGTGTGTCGTCTTTCCTTGTAGTATTTCCTCTCTGGTCCTTTTGCCCTTTCTTCCCTTGGGTATCTGGGCGGTGTCTTCTGTCAGTGCATTCCTCAGTCCATGGAGGCGACTCTCGTTGATTTAGGATTTCGGCACATGATGCAATAGTGGTCCTCGCCTCCGCAGGCTGAGCATATCTGGCCGATGGCGGGGCATGAGCCATTGCGTCCACGCCTTTTTTGCTTGGTGTCGTGTGGCGTGAAAGTTTGGGATGCCATCTTGTTTATGCACTCCTCTTTGATGGTTGGTGCCGTGATGTGCGTCTTGCTCAGAGTGGATATCTGTAAGTCCAGCGCTGACGACGTTCTGGCGAACATGAGTATCTGCATGAGGGAGTGCGACACTTGGAGGAGTTTCTTTTTGAGCACTAGTGATTCACACCCTGCGCTCACCTGTGATTTTATGGCCTCTTCGTTGTTGTACAGGTCGAACTCACAGTGCTTTACTTGCGCTCTCAGGCACGTGACACATTTGTCCATGCTTTCCCCTTACAGCTGTGTGGTGCTATGAAAGATATGCCTCTCATAGTCAACATTACAGTGTGTTGCAAAGTGTTCCTTTAAAATCTGTTTTAGTGCCTCGTACGTATATTCCACGTATATTCCATGTCTGTGCACCAGGTGACCAAGTCAATAAAAGAGACTAGCACATACCTGCCTACATTTGAAAATCAAAAACCCTGAAATGTATGCCCCGCCCACAGTCACAAAAGACTGGCCATTTGCACACGGCGCGCCCACTTGCCAAAAAGGTAAACTCGGTGGTTGTAGCCGTCCTTAGAAACACGTTTGCAGTTTGCACTTTACAGTGGAATAAAATAAATGTGAATGTCCAAGGACATGCGTAACCACCCAAATTGCATAGGACGAATGGCATTCACCTTCCATAAAAACAACACACACACAAAACCAAGAGAGGATATGTTCTTCAAATAGTGTTTTTGAAAACGTTAATATGTGTGCACGTTTTATACAAAGGTATTTCCTGGGACTTGTAGTACCGAAATGGGACATTTAAACTTAGTTGTTTGTTATTTTTCATGAGGTTATATAGTGCAGTGGTGAGGTGTTCAGTCTTCAAACCTGATGGCTGTGCTGCAGTCCCTGAGGTCGGCTAATTCAACAATTCAAAGAGGACCTTCAATGTTTCTCATTTTATCTGGGGGAACGAGTCAACCCTCTGAAAAAAGTGGGTGGACTCTGTCCACCTGCGCGTACCCTCAACATGAGCCCTGGCAAACTTGCCAAAAAGAATGGAAGCTGAAAAAACACGGAATACTGCTTTCAATCCGGTATCATGAATGACACCGTATTGAAGCAGTATTCCACGTTTTTTTTTTTGCATCAGCTTTCACTCTTTCTGCCCAGTTTTCAGTCTCCCTTCAATTTAGTGCAACTAAAACATAAGACAAACTGTCAGAACGCCCTCTACAGGGCCAAGCCTTGACTAGATCCAGGAATCTTGAACTAGTCGTGTAGAGGAAGAGTTCTTCCTAATAATGTACCACTCTACTGAATTCAACTGTACAGTAAAGCAGTCAATTAATGGAAAGACGTGGAGTGATACAACTGGAACACCGCTGACAGCAAAAAAGGCCACAGATTAGTGCATCAAACAATACAATTATCTGGCTAATAACTAAGGGCCTCATTACACGGTAGGCGGAAAAAATCGGAATTTTACGGCATGGCGCCATTAGCACGTCCGCCCTCGCAAGAGGCCGCTAATAGCGTCCCATCACGAGTACGCGGACACGAACATGGCGCCATGCCGTAAATGACCGTTCCGCCCTGCCGCTAAATACCCCAAAAGCCCCTTACCGGCGCCCGCAAAACCGCCGATAGCGCCTCCGCCCTCCCGCTACCCGTAAATAGCGGACACCGCCATTACCGAACACCGTTAAAAAGCGGAACCGGAAATTACGTCGTTGCACAGGAACGGGAAAGAGCACAGCGGCCATCTTCAAAAAACACAATCCATTGCCATCCTCTGCATCCAGGACATATATCCAGGCAACTCCGACCAGGAACCATAACGGGTAGCTTGAGGATGCCGAAGGCGCTTAAAAAAACTGCTGATCGCCAGCGCAAAGAAAAGTTCACTAATGAGGAACTAATGATGCTGACCACCACACTTGCTGCAAATGCAGGAGTAGTATTTGTTAACGATATGCGGGGGGAGGCCCTCCTTAAGAAGAAGGCCATCTGGGCCGAAGTCGCGCTAAAAGTCAGTGCGGTGGGCATCACCACCCGGAGTGTCAGGGAATGCCGCAAAAGGTGGGACGACCTCCGGGTGCGTGTGCGCAACATTTTATCTGTGAACCGCAACATGGCAATGGCCACAGGAGGTGGCGCAGAGTCCCCCTTGAAGATGAAGGAGTGGGAGGAGATATGTGCCTCCACAATAGGAGTCGAGTTGATAGAGGGGGTCGGCGATATGGAGCATGGCGTGGCCGTTTCATCGGATGGAGGTGAGTGTATGCACCCAAAAATGCGCAGTGAAGGGTGAGGGGTCCCACAATCATGTGTCCATATGAATGCCGTGGATCCAGCCACAAACAGACATGCATGCATCATCACATACCCACCAACACAGGTCCAATCATGCATGAGCCAGCCAACATCCCCATTCCATGCCTCCACAATGATGACCCCAAAATGCATCAAACTGCATGACGTATACATCTGCCATAATGCAGGTAGACCCATAGATGATGATTTACCCTTCTTATCACCCCTGCAGGATCACACACAGAAAATGAGGAGCCACGCACGTCAGCACCCACTCCCACACCCATGAAAAAAGCCAGGAGGGATGCCACCGGGGACCACGCAACATCCTCTAGGGGACCCAAGAGTAGTGACCGGGACAAAGGCAGCAGGAGCAGCAGTGCCACCCAGCCACGGGAGTGTGTCTCCCATCAATTGAAGGCAGCATGGAGGGAGTGCACTCTGCTGCCACCAGCTCTACGGGTGATGCAGCAGCCACTGGGCCAATTTCCGATGCGGAGGAAGCACCGGTGAATGAGGATCTGAGTCAGAGCCCCATCCCCACACGCCACTTACTCGCATCCCCAATGTTTTCACCAGGTCCGTTCAGCCAAGGCGGATCGCCCGCCCACACACATGATGTGTCATGGAGCCCCCTGGAACCTACGCCTGATGCCAGTGCTATTGATCCAGGCGCATCAGCCATTCCACCGGCAGACAACGAGGAATTTGACCTATCAGCCATCTACCAGAGGCAGACCGAAATGGCTGGTCTGGTAGGTCAACATGTGGCAGAGACAGGGCACCTGAGGGAGGACATTGGTGCATTCGCACGCCAGACGAGGGAGGCCATGGAGGCATGCACCAACCGCATATGCAATGAGATGGGGCAACTCAGGCAGGCCATGATCCGCATTGCGGAGGCGATTGAGGGCAGATGTCCACTCCCTACCCAGGAGGAAACAGGCCCAGCCTCCTCTGGGAGTTCGCGGCAGACAAGCCCCCTACGCCGCTCTATGCGCAACCTCAGGCGCACACCATCGCAAACGCCCGAAGAAGGAGCCAACAAATAGGGCCAACAAGGAATATCGGCCACATTTGGGGAAGGACATGTTCACGCCTTGGAACTCACGTGGGAGTGTTGTGGGGGGAGAGGGGGAGGGTGTATTCGGGGGTGTTGTGGGGGAGGGGGGGAGGGTGTATTCGGGGGTGTTGTGGGGGGAGGGGGGGAGGGTGTATTCGGGGGTGTTGTGGGGGCGGGGGGGAGGGTGTTTGCACAGTTGGGGTTATGCACTTTCTGTACACGTTATGTTCAATATACACTCTTCTGCAGTTGAAAAACAGGCATGGTCTCCATCATTGTGTATGTGTGATTTTCTTTGGGAGAGGGCCCTTTGTGGGCCTCAAGACGGCCACAAGGGCAACAATGCACGTCTCTCCATGCATGATATTCCACCTTTGTTCCTGATGCTATTCCTGATTCCGATGCTGACGCGGATCCTGTCCCGCCATGCCATCGCCTCTTGCATGTCCGGGCTGGGCATTTCGACAATACTCATCCACATCCACATCATGCTCATCTGGTGTTTGCATGGTGCCATGGGCACATTCTATCAGATGCACATTTTGTTGTGCCTTACACATACCATGGTCATCTTCGCCTTTATTCCGGGGGTTTGTTGGCTGCCCTTGTGGTGTTTCTGGGTGCCCCGGTGGTGCTTGCTGCGCAGGTCTCGGCCTCCTCCTCCTACTCCTACTCCTACGTCTCTTCGGTGCTGCCTGTTGTTGTTGGTGCTGCACTGCAGTCATGTACGCAGGCCTATGTCATGCTGCTGGTGTTGGGACCATCTTGCTGTGGGAAGGGGTGTGGGAAGGGGTGTGGTGTGCTCTTTAGTGCTGGCTGTCTCCATTGACTCCACCTGTGCTGGTTGTGTCCACCTGGGGCAGATGGGCAGATGGGAACACTGCTCAGGACTCTTAACGTGTGGTTTTCGATGCTGTTATTAGCGCCATGCCGGTACATGCTTTTTGGGTCTTTGGGATGCCGGTATTGCCGTGTACGCATGGGTTGTGATTGCGTGCTATTTGCGCCATGGCGCTGTTTACGGTGTGGGGGTCGCGCGCAAGCGGCCACGCCGCTATTGGTGGCGCCGTACTTTACGGGTCCACTAATAGCGGTGGGTCCAGGTCATGATCGGCTTGGGAAAATACCGTTACCGGTATTTCGTTACCGGTAACAGTATTCCCTTACCGCCTACCGTGTAATGAGGCCCTAAGTCAGGTAATGAGACCTCACCTAAAGTAACAGGGTCGGGAGTGTCAATAAGATGGGAGTGAGGCGGTCAGCAGTTCCCCTTAAAACAGAAAACTCTAAGAGTGAGTGGCTGCTTGATAACAAAACAAAAACACTAAAGCCCAAAAAGACAGTAAGAATGTTCCTTACCCGTGTGTAAAGATGTTGAGGTCCAATGGAGTTCACCAAGTCCAAACACAATCCAAAGGAACCCTATTCCTGCTGGCACGCGTACGCCTTATTCTATGGGCAGACTCTCTAGTTCAATCAGGCGAGGGCGGAAAAGATGGACAGTTCCAATGGACGATGATAAGTGCGGGACGATGGGAAACCAGTATCTGTATGATGTGGCAGTCTTAGAAGTGTGGATGAAGCACTGATGTCAGACTGCAGGCAAGAGATGTTCATGAAGCGTGGTAAAGATCAGCACCGTGGAAATGGCACCAATTACAATAACAGTATGCAAAGCCAGTCCGTAAAACGTAGCAGAGGTCGGTACCGTGGGAGCAGCGCCAAAGACAAACGGTGTGCAGAAGCAATACGTGGGACGTAGCAGAGGTCGATACCGTGGGAGTAGCGCCAAAGACAAACGGTATGCAAGATCAGTCCGTGGAACGTAGCCGAGGTCGATATCGCGGAAGCAGCGCCAATATCCAAAACAACAAGCAGAAGTAATCCAAGGTAGCGAAGCAGAAGTTCAGGCTCAGGTAGTCAGGTTAAACATAAAGGGATAGGACAAGGTGAGGTCAAGAGGCAAAGCATGAGGTCATAAATCCAAGGATACAAACAACCAGACGAAATGCACAATACTTAGAAAAAGTATTCAGAAGCAAGTGCAAAATACCAGGATCAACTTTTAAAGAGTTGGCGAGACGTAACGCTGCAACAAACACTCCGGGACTGCCAGCTTCGGCGGACTGCATTCCAGCGTTTCCCTGACAACCCCCAGCTGGAAGGCAACACGAACCTCCAAGCCAGAGCTCTCGTAGGGAACCAGGAAGCGGACTATAACGGAAGAGGAGCACTCCCTCTGCATGGACATCTGGGAGATGTAGGAAGAGAATGTTGGGAACAAATAGCAGAGCGTAAACGTGGAGGAGCCCTTGAAGCAGACAATGGCTTGGATGTAAATGAGGAGGGCTTCCATATCCTGACACAAAGTGGCCAAAAAGGATGAAAGCTTAAGCAAAATAAACGCTGTAATACTGCATTCGCGCCATTTACGGGTCCCGTCCAAACCTCCATCCGATTGGCTGCAAAAGACCGCTGCAGGTAGCCAATTGGATGGAGGATTGGACGGGACCCGGAAACTCCAGGGTCTTCCCCAGAGACCCGGAGAAATGGCTAAAAACCCGGAGTCTCCGGGAAAAACCCAGAGGTTAGGCAGGTATGGACTAGCAATTTCCTGCTCGCCAGTCTATTGAGCATGGTTGGCATAATCAGCCATGGCTTCAACATAAACAAGTCGACTGGGATTGTCTTTCTACTGGGATTGTCTTTCTCAATGTATCCAAAGCTTTTGACAGAGTCAGGCACACAGGACTTCTCCATAAAATAATCAAGCTGAAGTTTCCAAACTACGTGGTTAACCTACTCTGCAGCTACCTGACTGAATGCAAATTCCACACATCTGTTCGAGAGGAACGCTCAAGAGTGCATTGCATTTGTACAGGAGTCCCACAAGGATCTATCGTGGGCTCCTTCCTCTTCAACTGGTTTACTAACGATATCCCAAAACAACTTAAAGAGACAGAACTTGCTCTATATGTTGACGATCTAGCAGTAATTACGGGGTCCTTCATGTGAGGTTCTTGTATGCGGGAGGGGTGCGCTGGGATAAGGCAACAGCGCGCATGAAAGGATGACCGGACACAGGGGTTAACAAGCAGGAACTGCTTTATTCATGTGTGCACATCAACTCCGGTCACATGACCGCTCTGTGATTGGCGCGTCCCAGCATGGCGACATCACGTGGCCCTACATCTACCCAAAAATAAATGCAGTCCCACCCCTTCTCCTCAATCCTTTGTCGAGGTCTCCTGACCATGCGATGGGGCCTTCCTTGCCGGGGTTGACTCCTCGTTTTCCTCTGGACGTTCTCATCCGCTGCTGTGCACCTCTCTGTCGGGTTCCTCTTCGTCTGCGGAGTATCCTGATCCTCCTTCTCTCTCTTCATATTCTTCTTCTTCACTCCATTGTCCATTTGTCTGCATCCTGCAGTTCTGAAGAAGGAGCTCTTTTTTGTCATGATCCATCCACCCGTTTCCGCCTTGACAATGGATCCCTTTATGTGGCAGATCATCAAGGGTTGTGGGTAAAATGGTGGAATGTCCTTGTGTACTTGTGTTTGTCATACTAGTACTTTTCTCCTACTGACAGCTCTGCTTTTCATGCTCTTTTCCTTTTGTGTGCGTACTCCTTCATCTTCTCTTTGGCCCTATGATCCCTTGACTTGGCTTCTGCCATTTTCTCATTCTCCTCCACTTTATGGCCGCCTAAGGCAATCCTCGTCCTTACTGGACATCCGAACATGAGCTCTGGCGGGCGTGTTCCTGTGGAATCATGTGGGTGGTGCCATAATTCCTGAGGAGTTGGCAAAGCGCCTGTTCAATAGACTTGTGCGTGATCATTGCAATGCGAATGCCCCTCTTGATGTTGGCCATGAAACGTTCTACTATTCTGTTCGCTTGAGGCCAGAGTGGTGTGAACGTGCAGTGATGGAATCTGAGGTAGTTGGCAAAGTCGCAAACATCTTTGCTGATGAATAGTGGGCCATTGTCAGATTTGACCACCTTAGGTACTCCAACCGCCGAGAATATGCGGTCAAAGGCCAGTATGAGTGCAGTGGCAGCTGTGGAGGGCACTATTTCTATCTCTGGATAGCGGGAATGTTCATCGAGTGCCCCCAGTACGTATTCCCATGATCTGAGGGGGCCAAAGAAGTCTATTGTTACTTCCTCCCGAACTCCTTTCAGGAGGCTGGACATGTGTAGGGGCTCCAGAAACACTGTGCTCTGTAAGCTCACGCAGATATGGCAATATTTCAGAGTCTCTTCTATTAGTGTGTCCATGCCAGGGAACCACACCTTGCTCGTCAGCATGCATTTCGTGGAAACAGTTCCGCAGTGGCTTTCATTGGCTATTTCAATTATTCGTTGATTGAGTCCTGTTTGGCTGATTATTCAGTCCCCTTTTAGTAACAGGGATGACGGTGAGATGGACAGTTAATCTTTTGACCTTGACAGTGTCTTGAACAATCATTCATCCAACGCTTGATTTCCTCGTATCACCTATTCTGCCGATTTCCATCTTCCACTGTTGATGCAAGACACTACCAGGGTGAGGGTGGCATCTTCAGCCGTGTGCTTCGCTATGTCCTTCATGGGAATTGCCGGTGGGATTGCTGGTGTATTATGTAATTTATATAGCCGTCTGCTCGATCTTTTGAGGTTGACCTTGCTTCAAGTGATTTGCGCGAAAAGAAGTCAGCTGGGTTTTCATCTTTTCCCGGTTTGTGCAGTACGGTAAATTTGTATTCTTGGAGCCGAGCCCCCGTCTTGCAATTCTGGGCGGCATTTGTGCCGTTGGTTTGCCGTAGATAGTTACAAGTGCTTGATGGTCAGTTATTATCATGAACGGTTTCATGAACAGAAATAAGTGAAAATGCTCTGTTGCCCTGGCAACTGCCAGCGCCTCCTTTGCAGTCTGTGAATACCTCTGCTCTGTTTCTGTCAGGTTCCTGCTGGCATATGACACTATTTTCCTTTTTGCATGTTCACTTGCGGAATGTTGTGCAAGGATTTCCCCACAGCGCACGGGACTGGCGTCCACAGTCAATTCAGTCTGTAGGTTGGGGTCAAAGTAGGACATGCACACTGTCTCTCTCCGAATTGCGCCAAAACTCCCTTGTTGCATTGGTCCCCACTGGAACTTGGCACACGTAGGGATACGCTTGTGGTGGCGAATTCCGGGAATGTATCTTGTGCAATAACATGCCAGCCCCAGGAATGATCTTACCTGGGCCACGGTTTCAGGACGCGATGTCTCCGTCAGTGCCTTGATTTTGTCAGGTTCAGGTTGGATCCCTTTCTGTGAGAAAGTGTGGCCAAAGAATTTTAGGGTGCTTTTGTTGAAGGCGTACTTGTCCTTGTACAGCATGAGGTTTGCCTCACTGAGTGCTGCACATACCTTCATCAGCGTGGCGTTGTGAGTTTCTTTTGACTGAACAAATAGGAGAATGTCGTCACTGTAGTTAATGCAATGAGGTATGTGTCCTATGATCTTTCTTATCACCTCTTGGAAAATGTCAGCTGCTGACGATATTCCGAAGCTTAAAGGTTTATACCTGAACAACCTTAGGTGCGTGGTGAAGGTTGTTATGCAGCGGGATTTCTCTCTGAGCTCAAGCTGGTGGTAGCACTTTTTCAAATCAAGGCGGGAGAATACTGTCACTCTGTTCAGCAGGTGCATTATGTCCGTGATGCGGGGCGATTGGTGGTGTTCACGTAAGATTGCTTTATTTGGGGCCCTCATGTCGACACATAGGGCCTCATCATGAGTTGGACGCTATCCCGGCTGTACTACCACCAGGATACCGCCCACACTAATAGCGTTACCGCCACCTGGTCCGGTGCTATCAGGGCCGGATCAAAGGATGGCGGTAATGGTTATTCCCCATTGGAGCCAAAGGGGCATTTTCGATGCAATTAGTGCACGCTAATAGTGGCGCGCTAATTGCACCCCAAATTGGCATTTTTTGGGCGCCTTTACCCCCCAACTTTAAACTGGGGGTAAATGCTGCCAGACTCGAGATTGGGCAGATCCTTAAATGCGGCGGTAATAGCGTTACTGCTGCATTTAAGGGCTACCGCCTCACTCGTGAGGGGGCCGAAAGTCTAATTTGGCCAGCAGCACTCCTTTTTGGTACTGGGATGACTGATGAGACCATGGCGTGAGTCCCAGGCAGGCTGTATGATATCTCCTCCCAGCAGTGATAGTAGCTCTTTTTCAACTTGTTGCTGAATGTTGAACAGGATCCCTCAGAAATGTTGCGCAATGGGTTTCACCGCAGGATCAATGTGTAGGTGTATTTTTCGACCCTTCGGGAATTGCGCTGCCACCTTGGCTGCTGGGGACATGTATTTGCCTGCCATTAGTTGATATAGAATGTGGATCCGCCCCATTTGGACTGCTGATTTGAAACTCAGGATGTTGCTGCTTGTGGCCTCTGTCGCCAGGATATGCACAGTCAAATGATCTTTCTTGTCCTTGTGGCGGCCTGACGTTCTGAACGCCCCCCGGCACGGAAGGGATTCTTTGGCTCTGTATAAATATTTGTCTACCTGGGCTTTGCGTATACATGGTTTGCACTTGAGTTTCAGGTATTCTGACTCGGGCATGGCGTTGATGGTGGATCCAGCGTCTACTAGGAAGTTGAATTCTTGATCTTGCAGCTTCAGGGACAGGGTTGGGCTGTGCTCAGAGGCAGTCGGATTTCCCAGCGCATATAGATATACTTTATTTCATCTGTCGGTGCTAGTGTGTGATTCTGACTCACTGGTGGATGGCGTTGACCTGTGTAGTCTCTTTTGCTCTTTTCGTCGTCATTCTGGGGACTGCGAGTGCTTGCTTCTGGTGTGTCGTCTTTTCTTGTAGTATTTCCTCTCTTGTCCTTTCACCCTGTCTTCCCATGGGTATCTGGGCAGTGTCTTCTGTCGGTGCATTCCTCAGTCCTTGTAGGTGACTCTCGTTGATTTAGGATTTCGGCACATGATGTGATAGTGGTCCTCGCCTCTGCATGCTGAGCATATCTGGCCGATGGCGGGACATGAGCCATCGTGAGGAACATCGTGTCCACACTGGAAGCATTGGTGCCTTTCTTGCTTGGTGTTGTGTGGCACAAAAGATTTGGATGCCATCTTGTTTATGATGGTTGGTGCTGTGATGTGCGTCTTGCTCAGAGTGGATATATGTAAGTCCAGTGCTGACGATGTTCTAGCCAGCACGAGTATCTCCACGAGAGAGTGCGACACTTGGAGTAATTTCATTTTGAGCACTAGTGATTCACACCCTGCGATCACCTGTGATTTTATGGCCTCTTCGTTGTTGTAGAGGTCAATCTCGCAGTGCTTTACTCGCGCTCTCAGGCGCGTGACAAATTTGTCCATGCTTTCCCCTTGCAGGTGTGTGGTGGTATGAAAGATATGCCTCTCTTAGTCACCATTACGGTGTGTTGCAAAGTGTTCCTTTATAATCAGTTTTAGTGCCTCATATGTATATTCCACGTCTTCGGGCAATTCGAAAATTATATCTCGTACCTCTGGGCCATCCGTCATCTTGAGTAGGCCAACAATGTACTTATCCTCCTGTAGTCCCACAGCATCGAGGTATGCAACAAATTCTTTTATCCATCTCGTCCATCGAGGACCCAAGCTGGCAGTGTCCTTTGTGTCAAATGGCAGGATTGAGGGTATAGGGAATACGTCTCTCCCTTTTTGGCCCTGTGTATGGGCTGTCGCCACAGGGTTTGGCTCCTGTTCTGACATGGTGCCTCACGGGTGACGTATGTCATGCGTGCCTTGGACACCCTTGCCCTTTCTGGCGGGTAGCTGCAGCCCTTCAGCCAGCTGCCTGTATGTGCGTTCCTTCAAATGCTCTTTTCCTTGATTTGTTTTGAAAATATACATTTCTTTTTCTCAAGTGGGGCTTTTGTGTGCCCCTCCCCAGGCCCTGTGGGGTGTGTGGTGGTTCTACTGGGCTGTGGCTGTGTGATTGGGTGCTCCCTGCACTCACTGTTGGGCCTACAGGCCTTGACGGTCACTTTTCCTCCTTCTCAGCACCATTGCGTGCTATCCGCTATATACATGTTTCAACATGTGTAGTTGAAGAGCTCCGTTCCTCGGAGCGAGTGTTGATCCCACCTCAACGCCAGTGTGAGGTTCTTGTTTGCGGGAGGGGCTCTCTGGGATAAGGCATCAGCAGCGCGCATGAAAGGATGACCGGACACAGGGGTTAACAAGCAGGAACTGCTTTATTCATGCGTGTTGCGTGGGCACATTAACTCCAGTCACATGACCGCTCTGCGGATCGGTGCATCCCAGCATGGTGACGTTGCACGACTGACCTTACACTTCAGTGTAAAGGAAGTCACAAAAATGTACAGACGTCCCTTGGCAAGCTATCTGACTGGTATCTAGACTGGCAGATTGCTCTCAACTCAAGTAAAACTACAGGGACTCTACCAGAAAAAACGCGAAAGAACACCCACCAATTTACCTTAATGGAGAAGCAATCTCTTGGGAAAGCAGCAGCTCCTACCTTTGAAGAGGAAAGGTCAAAATCAGGCCCTGTCCCCCACCTGCCAAACACTCGAACCGGAAGAAAAACCAAAGACAATATGGCAGCTGATTGCACAAGCCAACACCAACCCCCACTGCACCTCCGATGGACAAGTACGATGAAAGATACCCCCTCAGCCAAACTTATCACCCAAGAGCAGTGCGAACATTACACAAGGTGGATGAACACCCACAGGATGAAACCAAAGACAACTCTATCTACAGTCTCGAATATAGCGCCAAGAAGCCACGCATCTAGCTGTTAGAGGCAACACTAAATAGTAGCATTAGACACGAAGCACAAGTGTCATCCACACAACGGGACACAATCACGCACGCGAATAAACGAAGAACACAAGCATACTGTTCTGTTAGAGCACAGTAACGTATACATACTGCATGCACGTTTATTATTTTGTCATTAGGTTGCTGCAGTAAGGCAGAAACCGCAAGAAGAGATTGTGTAAATGCTTGCAGTTGCTTACACGCAAATAACTTTATAGAGAACAGGAACTCTCGAGGGACCCACTAACTTATAGATACTATTGAAATGCTCATACAGAAGAAACCAGACTATGGCTCAGGGAGGCACAGTAGGCCACAACAAGCTCATAAAGCTGAATCTAAGTTGAATACAAAGCGACCCAGAGAACTGCCAGGTGTAGAACTCAACCCTCGCACTGTTGCAGGTGACTTTCTTACTTCGGACCTGAAGTAACACCGGCAAGGCAGACCCGAATAATACTCCTAAATACAAAGTAATTTAGAGCTCCAGGAGCTCACAAACGCAGTCTCTGGACACGTGATCTGGCCGAGCTGACAACGAGCCAAGAATTGGCAACTGAGAAGAGCAGAGATCCCACGAGCTGAACAGCGGCTGGCAACAAAGTTGTTACAACCAAAGCAGAAGTTACACGATGGGAAAGGAGTACTCTCATAGGCAAAGGTGGTTCACATACTTGGGTCCCAGGCCTGGGGGCTGGTAACACGACCAATCACAATTCATGGCCCTAGGTGTTGGGTAACGGGGGCGCCAACTAATCAGTGGCTCCACATATTGAAACAATTTAGAAGTAACACTTTTCGGGGCTGATCCAGGCATGACACCTGACATGGGAGAGCAAGTAGAATAACCTCTATAGGGACTGCCATGTCCGCAATAGGTTTGCTGGAGAAGGGCACAGGTTGTGATGTCATTGTGACGTAGATTTGCCTAAAAACTGGCCTGCGAACCATTGTTCACTGAGAGTGCGCCTGGACTCTTATCCATGTGCTAATCCCTGATGGTTTTTTGGCTGTAATAAACCACAGTTGAACTTGCTCCCTGTCTGGACCTGCGTTCCTTTTGGGAAATGGGAAGGAGTTAGGCCTTCCATGAGTTCGGAGTCCGCAAACTCCTAGCAACCCATCCTGCTTGCCTGGGAGTGCTCCCTAACACCTTGGAGTAACAATGGACGCAAAAATAAACTGGAAAAACCATGTTGAAAAAAAACCATCCAAAAGCAACTGGCTAACTAGTGGTGCTATGCCCACTTTGAAGAGTAGATCTATGCCAATATAGAGCAAGAAAAAGTAATCCAAGCTATAATCAGGCCCACCTTGACCGACGCTTCTCCAGTCTGGAGTGGCTGCCACGAGCGACATTGCAGCATTCTCCAAAGGATCCAAAACAAGACACTAAGAATTGCAGTGGGTGCTTCCCCTAGACAAAGACAGCAGATCTCAATCACTACCTGGGAATGGAAAGGCTAGACAAATATCTCCTAAAACTGAACAAAACATTCTATGAAGATCTGAATCAGAAAGAAAACCCCCTGATCACGAATCTTGCTGGTATCCCCGCAAACACATTTGACTGCTACCCACAGCCAATTGCAGCATTGAACTTGTGAACTACTGCATCCCCACTGCGTAGCAATGTAACGCAGACCAAGATGTATTCCTAAACGTGACTTAAAACTTCCACCAGCTACATTGGAGTAAGAAGGCGAAAGCAGGGCATTCAAAAAACACACTGCTAGAATATCTGTGGAAGAGAGAAAGAAGAAGTCAGGCCACTCACCAGTCATTCCAC
This sequence comes from Ambystoma mexicanum, assembly GCF_040938575.1. Taxonomy (NCBI): domain Eukaryota; kingdom Metazoa; phylum Chordata; class Amphibia; order Caudata; family Ambystomatidae; genus Ambystoma; species Ambystoma mexicanum. The sequence continues at coordinate 970,552,517 of NC_090931.1, read as the reverse complement.
CAGACTGCTGCCTTATGTGTGTTCTTTGCAGCCCTTCAGAGCCCTTCACCATGTAGTGCCCCTGCGAGGCAACGCTGCTCACCTGTAATCAGCAGAGCCCCTCAGTGGCAACTCTGCATCTGTGTCCAGAGCCACTGGTGGCAACTCAGGCTGTGTGTGCTGGAATGGCCATGATCCGACCGTGTACCCTGTAACTGTTTATGTCGGCTGGGTGTCCCCAGAAACTGCGTGTCTGGATCCGGTACCTCCAGAGTCCAACATAACAGTAATAATCTACACTTTTCTGCTATATATTTTCCAAGATAGGGAAATGCATTCTTAACTTTATCTAAGACTGTGGGTGAGCAGTCAGGGCGGTTTCTAATCTAGGCAATATAGCATATAGGTGCCAACTTTTCACAGCCGACACCCCCATCATTTGTTTGCCAAAAATTGCATAGTTTGATGTTTTGCATAGACTCGCCAATTAAACTAAATCCCACCACATTAATTAATGACAACTGCATCAAAACCTCAACCGAAATGCAGTTAATTTTGATTTACTTTTCATTATAGTTTATATTAGTGTACTCTCCTAGGTGTAGCTGACAGCGCCTTAGTATTGTGAGGCTCACAGGCCTCCACAGAGCAGGGAACCATAGCGCCCAACGGGACGGACACAGAGCCACGTTACCAGTTCGGGCACTACTGTGCGTCAGCGTGACACCCCATTTATGTATTTTTTTAATATATTTGTATTAGCATTTCTTATATACATATACAATATAACAATCCCCTAACCACTCCCTCTCCTGAGCCCCTCTAATTCCACCCCCATTCCCTCTCACCCTCCCATTTTAATCGATATTTATATAATTTATGCCAAATGTTTTCTCAATACTTATGCAATCTTTTCTCATAATAAGTCAAGCAATGCCAAGTATGCGCAGTTTTTGCGCCAAAAAGTTCCACACTTTGATAAACCATTCTGAAATATGCGGGGGCTCTTTCTTTTTCCAGTTTTGAGCAATCACCAATAAGGCCGTGAGTTGAGTGTTTGTCTTCTGTGTAGTTTTCGGTTTCAGTCTAAAGTCCTCATCCAGCAACATTAAAAGTCGTGTTTGCCGTGATTTTGAGCTATGCATGGGAAACATTTCTGACATATGTTTATTTACCACTTCCTAATAATTAATCAGCACTGGACAGCTCAACCATAGATGTTCCCATTGCCCCTACCCTCCACAATCCTGCCAACAGACATCTGACAGTGATAATTTCATTTGAGCCAATTGAGCTGGAGTGTAGTGCCACTGCACCATTATTTTATACCAGAATTCTCTAATCTGTAATGATCTGGTAAGTTTGGGGATCATTTTCCACAAATGTATCCATTCCAACTTCCCCCACGGTCATTTGGCAGCGTTGTATATACCTAGATGTCCCTTTAGCTACTTTCTCCTACATCAACTTATATAAATTCGAGATTCAGTCCTTCTCCCCCGGATCTGATGTTACAAAATGTTCTAGGGACGTTAATTCTCTGGTGGCTGCGGCATAAACTGGGGGGGCTAGAGTCCAATGCCTCACTTGAAAATATTGAAATCTTGATTTTTCCGATAGTCCCAATTCTAATTTGCATTGTGTAAACGGTTTAACCTCCTCCCCCTGAAACATGTGCCTAAGCTTTACACATCCTGCCCGTTTCCATTCCTTAAATGCATTAAGTTCTAGGCCCGGAGTGAATTGTGAGTTCAAGAAAATAGAGGTAAGAGGAGAGGGATATGTTGTCCATTTGTACTTCTTTACAGCTGTATCGCATACCTCCACTCTAACACTAGTTATGCCACTTCTGTGTATGTTGGGAGAATGGTCTTTTTTCGTGGACCACAGTATTTCCCGGAGTCTTGGTCCCCCGACAGCCTGTTCCATCTGTATCCATCTTTTCTCCGACTCCCCCACTGACCATTCCTTAATCACGCTTATTTGGGCAGCCCTATAACACTCTAAAAAATCTGTGAGTCCCACCCCACCCCTCTCCATAGGAAGCATTAAGGTACTAAGTGCGACTCTCAGGGTTTTGTTCTGCCAAATGAATGCAGAGACAACTTTATGTATTCTGTGAAATAAGGACCTTGTAACCCTAACCGGAAGAGCTTGGAAAAGATATGGCGCCTTAGGAAGGGTTACCATTTTTATTGAATTTATTCTTCCCAGCCATAAAATGGTAAGTGGGTCTCACCTTTTTAATTGTTCTTTTATCGTCTTTAACAATGTAGGATAATTGGATGCATATAGATTTTTAATTGTAGGAGTGATTACCACCCCAAGTAATTTAATGCCGGTCTGCACCCACCCCAATTGTGTACGTGCTTGAATGTCTTGCATTTCTTCCATTGACAGGGATAGATTTAGAACCTCTGATTTAGTCACGTTAACTTTTAGTCCTGCTACCTTACCGAAGTTCTCCAATTCAAGGGTGGCAAATTGTAATGAATTACCTGGATCTGTAATCATGAGCAACATGTCATCATCGTATGCCATGATTTTATTGGGAATGCCCCCAAATTGTATCCCCTTTATTTCATGTGACTGTCGAAATCTTGTCAGGAAGGGTTCTAGGTGGAGTTCATATAGCAGTGGTGACAATAGGCACCCTTGTTTAGTTCCCTGTTGTAAGTAGATAGGGGGGATAAGAGGCCATTTATTGATAAGCGAGCAGTTGAATTATTATAATTAGCTTTGATCATACGTATAAATGTTGGACCGAATCCCATCCTACTTAAAGTTAATAAATGAATGACCATTCTACTCAGTTGAAAGCCTTTTCCGCTTCAATAGATACTAGTACTGCTGGGATCTGTTTCCTTTTCACCTTCTCCAGGACATGGCATACTCTTCTGATGTTGTCATGTGTTTGCCTTTGTCTTATAAATCCTGTTTGATCTGGATGAATGAGAAAAGGCATAAGCTCCACTAAACGGTTGGCCAGAACTTTGGTAACATTTTTGCATTTAAGTTTGGGCGATATGACCCGCAATAAGTTAAGTCTTTGCCAGGTTTAGGGAAGAGAATAATTAATGTAGCCTTAAAGGCGTCCCATATAATATTTATTGAGGTTTCCCCCTCCTGATTTAGCTCAAAACAATTATTTACTTGACATGCAATGTCATCCTTGATCACCTGGTCTTGTAATAAGGCTAACGGGAATCTTCATGACCGTAGTTTATTTGCAATTTTTGGAATTTTAAGATCTACCGCTATTGGGGCATGATCCGAAAGGGTGATTGTGTGAGTCATAATCCCCGAGATTAAACCTAGGAGTGGAGTGGAAGGCCATACATAGGGCCTCATTCCGAGGTGGGCGCAAAGGGATACCGGGCATCGTTAAGGACATCAGTGCCGGTAATCCCTTTGTGCCCTATTCCGAGGTCCCTTAGCAGATCCCCCTCCATAAAAGCTTAAAGTTGCTCTGCTATGTTTTTCAGAATCCCATCTTGGCCAGTGTTCGGAGCATATAGTGAGGCTACTGTCATCTTCACGGCCAACACCTTTAATATTGCAAATAGAAATCCACCTTCCTTATGGAATTCTGTGCAAACTACTTGGATCCCTGAGCCTTGCTTTATGGCTATTAGCACAACGGCCACTTTGCGATCTGCTGTCGCATGTAAAATAGTCTGATATTGCTGCAGGCAAAGTTTGCCCTTGTCCGCCATACTGATGTGAGTTTCTTGGAGTGCCACCAAGTCAGGTTGGTGATGCTTCAAGAAAGATTCCACTTTACTGCACTTTTGTGGGGTATTAAGACCCCTCACATTCCAAGATAAGCATTTGAATTGTGTTCTGTGTAAATTATAAGCCTTAAATGAGATACAAACCAGCATATTATTGTCACAACCACCACATGAATCAACAGCAAAATGGGAGAAGCCCCCACCCTTAACTGTTTGCCCCATCCATAAAACATTTTTTAACATCCCTTGTAACTTTGCTAGCAAACCCCCCGTCCCCTCCCCTACCATTCCATAAAACTGTCCCCTGGTGTGAGGCATAGTGCCTATTGTATCATAGTGCCTTTCCCCCGGCTGTGACTCACCCTTCTCAACAGGGCTAAGTGTGGAGAGTCCTAGCTCTCCCATCTGTTACCTGAGCAGAAAGAGTCCAAGATGTCTCGAACCGTTCGATCTGTGTTTCATGGTTTAATTTGACCAAATTTGCTTCATTGACACTGTGTGGCCAGCCCCCCTCTACATGTGCTTGTCCATCACACAATCAGAATTTTCTCCCCCGCTGCGGGCTACGAGCCCGACCCCCAGCTGCAATTGGATTCTCTTTCTCTCGATCAGGGCTGTTCCTCCTCTTCAGATCCTGTGTACTTGATGGGAAGCTCCCAGCCCCGAGCGACCCTCGATTCTTAAGTTAAAGTGGATCCACATTTGAGAAACTGCTGAGGTTCTCGCAACACTGCTGGAGGCCATCCGACATTCAAGATGATCGGGGTGGGCCGGTCTCTCGGAGCTCCCATTGCTGTACTTCTGATGCCATTGGCACACTGCGTCTCACATCTCCGATGGGGTGGGGGGCTGCTGCAGATCTTATTTCAGGTCCGTATCAGCTGCAGGGACTGGTGAGATCTCCCTGTATTGTCTGCTTGCAAAACAAAAAAACTCGGACAGAGCGAGGCACCGCACGTCCTTCCTAAATAGTGGCTATCTTGCAATCAACGCCCCATTTATTAACCCTCCAGAGTTACATCACACCTCTGACCTTAAAGGCACCTCACCACACTCCTCCTTTTCCATAAAGTTGAAGCAACATTTTAATAATAAACATTTTAAACAGTCACTAACTTCCCCCTTTTTACTGTTAGGAATACAATTACAGATGAATGCATTCATCACATAGTCCTGCAGCCTTCTTGATTCCCTCTGGGGTTATCTTCTTGCTACCACCTGGTCTGGGACGCTGTCCACTGTCGGCTCTGGGTTATCAGGTTCCTCCAGATACCAACCATCATCATTTCCTGGTCTCTCTTGACCAATTACCTCATCACCATCCCCCATCCGGGATAAGTGGGAATTGTCCACTTCTTGCATTGGGCCCCATGCATCCAGCCTTTTGAAAAACATGAGTTTCTGCTGAAGGTATCATAGCCTTCAGATGCCGTGATCGTGGATTGCTTTGATGTCAACCACCTCCACATGCGTTAACACCTGTTTGCCTTCAGGATGACGTGACCTCACCAGCACTGTATCCCCAACCGACACATCATAGTCACGCAAACCTCTTCTCATGGATTCGTCCTCATTTCTCTCCCTACTGTCTTCGAGCACCCTCTGGTCATCGATTTCACCCAGAAGTCGCGGGCCCACATCGGGTATGATGCCGCAGGGGCATCTCTTGAACAATGCTTCTGCAGGGGGCACTCCTGTTTAACAATGCCGCGTGGTGTGATACACTCACAAGAATTGGCATAGTGCCCACTTCAAACGCTGACCTTATCAATTGGCAATTCTGAAAACGTATTTAATGTTCTCATAAACCTCTCAGCTTTGCTGTTTGCCCTCGGCCTGACCAGAGATAGTTTCCTGTGTTTGATCCTGCATTCTTGCATGAAGTTTGTGAATCCTTCCCCTTGGAAAGGTGGTCCATTGTTGGGGCACACCTCATTTGGGAACCCATGCTATGCAAACATCTTTTCCAAAATCAGCCCAATATCCATCCAGGTCATCAAGGCCACAAACTCATTGGTCTATAAGTACCAGAAAATGAGTGTCCCGGCTCGTGGACCTAAAATCCATGTGCATCATTTCCCAATGACGGCATCTCTGAGGCATGTATTCAATTTTCGGATCACGTTGTGCTGGAGCGGACGCCTGGCACCAGATGCACTTCTTTACAAAATCATCCACCATGTCCTCTAGTTTGTTTGATTGTTTTTTTATTTTTTATTTCTATAGCGCACCAAACCCGGACGTACCTGGGCGCATTGTAGCAAAATTTTACAATAGTTACAGTTGGTTAACATCATTATATCCATACTTACAGTAACAATCACACATTACAGGTTTGTGAAGATAGTAGGAACAGGGGGTAATAGAAAAGTGTTCAAACAGTACAGTAACATTCACACATTACAAAGTCAAGTTAAGATTGGTATAGGCGGTAATAGTCATATCAATATTCATACATTACAGTCACAATAAGGTATTGCAGAGTCATGTTGAATTGCAGAATAGTACATATTGAGGGATGCAGGCGTGTAGTCCCGCTAGGGGAGTAAGACCCTCTCTGTAAGTCATGTAGTAGCTTTTATCTTGAAGTCTAGGAAGGACTGAGTAGTTTTGAGGGCGAGTGGGACAGAGTTCCATAGCTGGGCTGCCATTACTGGAAAGCTACCCCCCCCCCTATTTCTTGAGTTTATATCTCGGGACTAACAGGCAGGAAGAGTTAGTCGATCTGGTGACACGCATTGAAGTCCTAATGGTAAATTTCTCTGTTAGGTAAAGAGGGGCAGCATGGTTAAGAGATTTATGTGTAAGTAACAGTGGGCCTCATTACACGGTAGGCGGTAGCCATGGCGCTATTAGCACCATGGCTACCCCCTTAACGCATTCCGGGTCCGTGTTCCCGGATTAGGGACTTAGCGGGTCATTCCGACCTTGGAGGACCCGGTAAGTCCCTATTCCGGGAACCATTCCCCATTCCCATTTGAGCCCCCATAGGGCTCAGTGGGAATGGGGATGGAGCTAATAACAGGCCTGTTATCAGCGGGCCTGTTATTAGCTCTGAAGTCCCTCAACGGGTCCCTTCCCTAGCGCCTGGTAAGACCAGGCGTTAGGGAAGGGACCCGCTAAGGGACCTCGTAGTAGGGCGGTAAAGGATTACCGGCATCAGTGCCCTTACCGGTGCCGGTAATCCCTTACCGCCTACCGTGTAATGAGGCCCAGTGTTTTTAACTAAATATTAGCCTGAATGGATAGCCAGTTCTGCTGTCTTCTAATTTCTGAAATATGTTCCCTCCTTTGGATACTCAAGGCCGATCTAAGTGCATTATTTTGCAATGTTTGTAATTTATTTGTAACTTATTTGCTAGCGCCTGAATAAAGACCATTTACAGTAATCCAACTTTGATTGTATGAGGGCTCTTGGCAAGATCAGGTAATTCTCATTCGAGAGCAAGGGTTTGCAAGCCCTAATCAGCTTACCAGTGTACGCTGTGGCTGAGGCTGTAGCGTTGATTTGTTTGCACAGTTTCAGTATTGAATCTAGATAAAAACCTAAGGTTTTTACCTCTTTGGCCAGTGGGATGTTATTCCAATCAATATTAAAAAGACATAGGGGGTCATTACGAGGTAGGAGGTAACCATGCCGCTATTAGCGGCATGGCTACCCCCTTACCGGGTTCCGGGTCCGGGTTCCTTGAATGAGGAATTACCGGGCCATTCCGACCTTGGAAGGCCTGGTAATTCCTCATTCAAGGAACCCATTCCCATTCCCATTCGAGCCACCATAGGGCTCAATGGGAATGGGGAGGGTGCTAACAACGGGCCCGTTAATAACAGGCCTGTTGTTAACACCCTGGTCTGCTCGTGGGACCCAGCCGTCCTTAGCAGGTCCCGCGAGCAAAACTCGTAATGAGGCGGTAAGGGGTTGACAGCTCCAGCACCTTTACCGGTGCCGTTAACCCCTTACCGCCATACTCGTAATGACCCCCATAGTCTAGATGAAGTTTATTCAAGCTAGCTGGGGAGCCAAGAATCATAAGCTCTGTTTTGTCGTCATTCAGGCAGAGACCATGTGTGGCATCCATGCCTGAATGATTGAATAGATTTTGTTCACAAGCAATAGGTCAGTATCATAGTTCCCCGTAAGGGGAGGAGGATCTGGGTGTCATCTGCATAGTTAGTGTAGGTTTCACCCAGATGGTCCAGATCATCGAAAAGGGGCTTTGTGAATATGTTGTACATAGTTGGAGATGCACAAGAGCCTTGGGGTACTCCACATGTAATGGGAATAGGGTCTGCTGCTGCTGAGGGTGAGAAAACTCTCATGGTTCTATTGTTTAGAAAAGATTGTATCCAGGTAATAGCATTCTGGGAGAACTGAGCTGCTGTTGCCAGGTGATTGCAAAGTATTTGGTGATCGACCAAGTCAAACACAGCCAAAAGGTCCAACAGAAGTAGTAGTGCCATTTTACCATTGTCTTTAAGATCGTCAATCTGAGTTTTTAAATCAATCAGCGCCGTTTCGGTACCGTATTGAGGTCTAAAGCCAGATTGCTGAGTCCCTAGTAGATGGTTGATCTCTAGATATTCCTGTATCTGCAGGTAGGTGACCCTGTCCAGTATCTTCAATAAGAATGGGACTGTAGTAATAGCTCTCTAGTTTGTAGGAATAGTTGGGTCCAGAGATTGTTTTTTAAGGAGGGGAAGGACCCAATACTCCTTTAGGTTGCTGGGTACGATGCCTAAGGTAAATGAGGCATTAATTCATTTAGAGTTGAAGGGCGCCAGGTCTCTTGCGGCGTCTGTAATTATTTGGGCGGGACAACTATCTCCTTGGCACCTTGAGGGCTAAAGGGATGCAATAATTTTTTGGACCTCTGGTATGGAGACTTTAGTGAATTTGAAACATTGCAGGGGTTTGGCCTTCTGCTTTTGAGAAGAAGGTGGTGTCTCGGATTTTAGGAAATGTAGACGTTTGTTGGCAATGTTACTTTGAAGGGTAGCTATTTTATTGGAGAGAGCATTTTGTATGTCTGTGCACCATTGTTCATCCTTAGTGCAGGTAGGTTTCCCGTTTAGGTCTTAATATTTCTTATTTGTAGTGGGCTGAAATAATCCTCAGGTTAGTTTTATTTTCTGCAGATGGGAGAAGTTTCCATATGGATTCTAACTTTCTTTTCTCAGCTTGTAAGGTTTTTAGCTGTGGTGCGAACCATGAGTTCAGGTGGGCTTCTTGTTTGCTTTTATGCAGTTTGAGTGGGGCAATAGTGTACAAGCCTTTGGCCATAGTGGAGTTGTAGACATTAACTAACACGTCTGGGTCCGTGATATCCTCTAAGGAATTTAAGGTGGGTATCACAAGTGGTAGAGTGGCATCCACAGTGATGTTCTTTTTGTTCCTTGTGAGGCATGTGGGCGCTATTACGTTGAATTTGGATTTATGGATATTGGCTGCGAGGGTGAAGGATACAACATGGTGATCTGTCCAAGATTGGAGTGCAATTGGTTACCCAGTCTAGCGTCCTCCCTTTGTCATGGGTAGGCCGGGTGACTTTTTGATTAAGGCCATTCTCCGTAAGGGTGTTAGCTACTGCTAGTGCATGGTGATCGTTTAGGTCATTGAACCCTAAATTGAAATCTCCTTGAAGTAATATTTGCGAAGATGTTTTAGTATTCTCTGACATTAGTAGCATCAAGTCTTCCTCGAAGGTGCCCAGAAGCCTTGGAGGTCTATACATTAGATGCACGGTTATAGCGCAGGAATTAGAAATTGGTATTTTAGCTGCAAGTGATTCGCAGGATGAGAAGGTTGGCTCGGTAGCTAGTATTATGTCAAGATTGGATTTTGCTATGATAGCAATGCCACTGCCTCTGGAATCTGACCCTGGAAACCACACCTTCATGCGTAGGAGTGTTTTTTTCTCTGCAGCACCCTGGTGGCCCTGGTGCACCTGTGCAATGACTTGCAAGATGAGTATGGAAGGGATCTCCACCTTCGATCCCCTCAGCAGCAGTCCATCTTCTGTAAAGATGAGCTCACTCCTAACACTCCATGGCTGCTCAAGCGACATGCAGGCAGTCTGTGTTCGCTTGTCAAGGCCTGTCAGTGCCCACTTCCAGTCACCTTTTGTCATTGCATCCTGCAATAGCTTGAAACACTCATCAGTTCCTGAGGCTTCTGAAAGCTCCTGCACTGACATGGAATTAGGGATGGTGGCCTCCATGAGGAGACTGCCAAATTGTTCTGCCTCAACTTCCTCCTTGGTGCAAATTGACTCTCGCAGGGTTGGGTGTCTCGATAAGTAGTCTGCAGCATTGTCCGTGCCAGGACAATTTCATACTCTAATAGCACCAGCATTCATTTTTCAATTCTCGATGAAGGCTTGGACGAGGACCCTTCCATGATCCGGACCAGGGGTTTATGGTCTGTGACTACGGTTACTGGTCGCTCATAGATGTTCAGGTGAAAATGTCTGCAACCCCACAGAATGCAGAGCGCCTTCCGCTCTATCTGGGAATAGCGTTGGTCTGTGCCAGATAACGCCCTAGTTGCAAATGCTACCAGCCTGACTGTCCCATCGTGTCAACCTAGGTGAGTACAGCCCCCAATCCAAAAGCACTTGCGTCACCCACAACTGCGGATGCCCTCGCTGGATCGTAGAATGCCATTGTGCTGGCAGCAGTGAGGGCCACTTTCATTTCATCAAACGCTGACTGTTCTAGTGGTGTCCATCGCCACAGACTGTCTTTCTTGGTTAGGTTGCGTAGCGGCTCTGAAATCGTGGCAAGGTTCTTAATAAACCACCCAGAGTATATTACCTTTCCTAAAATGTTACATACCTCTGAGATGTTTCCGGGGGTTTCGCCTCTTTAATGTCGTTCACCTTGGCCGGGTCAGCTGATATTCCACCTTCCTGGAATACAAAATCAAATAATTCAATTCTCTTCCGCAGGAATTCATACTTCTGCTTGTGTAGCATGAGTCCCACCGAGGGAATTCCCTCCAGTTTTTTTTTAGTCTCTCTAGATGTTCCACCTCCAGTTTTACAAATACTAAAATATCATTGCTGATAATCAGAGCCCCTGGGATGTCAGCCAACATGCCCCTTATGTGTTCTGAAAAACCTACGTCGCTGAAGAGTCCCTGAAACAGAGGGCCTCATTACGAGCATGGAGGTAATGAAAAAAGGAAGGCGGAATGGCATTACCGGCATCGATAACCGGTCTGGGCCATTACGAGCCGACAACCCGTTAATGCTGCCCCGCCCGTACCGTGCGCCTTCTTACCGGCATGCGCACGTACTCGTGTCCCTTCGCGGCGGCAATACCGCGATGCCGCTAACAGGAGGACATCACAAGTCACGCGGGCATGCACTTACCGGCATCCCAAAGGTGATACATAGGGCCTGCACGATGGCGGTATTACAGGCATTGCGGACCACCCGTAAATAGCAACCTGCAGTGTAGCCAAATGCCACAGGTGCACACAATCACCACAGGTGGACTCAATGAAGCCTGTCCCAGTGCAAAAGGAATACACCCAAACACCACACCCCTTCCTACACCAAAATGATCCCACTAGCTGTTGCAATCATGGGGCTGGAGGACACCAGCAACAACAACAACTACAACCACAACAACAACAACAGGCAGCACAGAGGAGATGCAGGAGGAGAAGGAGGGTGAGACAGGCCCAGCAGTTCCCACTAGAACAGCCAGTGGTACCACATAGGCAGCCATCAATACCTCGCCTCAGAGCCAGTCCATTCAACCTAACCCCCATGCAGATCCACACCCTGTACCGTTTGGACCGGGGCACCATCACCACCATAGTGGATATGATACACAACGACATCGTCAGATTGATAGAAATCCGCACTGCGATCCCCCCTCTACTGAAGGTGGTGTCTGTGCTCCACTTCCTTGCCACAGGCACCTACCAGCACACAGTGAGCCAGCTGCATGGCATATCACAACCACTCTTTTCTCGCATGCTGACCCAAGTGCTTGATGCCCTCCTGAAGCATGCAAGCACCCACATATCCCTACCACAGACTGGCCAGGAGCTCGCTGACACTAAAGTAGGCTTCCATGCACTGGCAGGCATGCCCAATTGCGTCGGTGCGCTCGACTGCACCCATGTAGAATTGGTTGTCCCTCATGCCAATGAGGTGGTGTACCGCGATCACAAGCAATACCACTCCGTCAATGTGCAGATGGTATGTGACTCCAGCAAGATGATCACACATTGTTGCGCCCGATATCCCAGATCTACACATGATGCAATGGTGCTGCGTAACTCCACGCTACCCCGCTACATGGAGCGACATGCTGGATGACGTGCCTGGCTGCTTGGTAAATTGCCTGACTGGACCATGGTAGTGCAGTGGGGTTGTGAGATGGGGGGATGCATACTTCACCTGGGTGAGATTGGTGGGGGGGTGCATACTCCACCTGGGTGAAATTGGGGGGGGGGTGAGATTGGGCGGTGAGTGGACAATGTACTTACAGCTAAACACTGTTGCCCTGAACATCCTAACCTGAACATGACACATCAATGGCATACATAAGACCAATGCTGACAACATGCCAGACGCACAAGCAGGCCACCATGGGTATGTCAAACGATGGATGACTACACATGATTACACCTGTGGAAATGCCGCTAGTGGGAATACATACAGAGTACCATACACCGCAAATATGGGTGGCAAGACATTGTTCCGCATCCACAGTACATCTGCATCAGCATGCAAGTGAACACCTGGCATCATCTGTACAATGCAATCCACACCAGCAGACCATAGTACAGTACACAATGCATCAAATGAACCCGTGTGCATACATCCAGGGACATGTGCATGTCAACACCAAATAGCTGCAGCCATGGCAGTGATTCCTAAAGGTGTAAGGTTAGATATTGACTCACACATACCTCATTATGCTCCCATGCAGGTCGTGGTTGCTATCCCTTGAAGCTGTGGCTACTTACCCATGTATGGAACCCGCAGAACAGGCACGAAGAGGAGTACAATCGGGTCCATACCTGTACCGTGTTGTGATTGAGCAGATCTTTGGCCTGTTGAAGGTACGGTTCCGCTGCCTCAGCAGGTCTGGTGGAGCACTGCTTTATGGGCCTGAGAAGGTGGCAAAGATCACCATGGTCTGTATCATTCTGCACAACATGTGCATCCAGAGAAACGTACCACTGCCACCTGACATTGACCTGCATGCACCGGGTGAGGATGATGAGGATGATGATGGAGGAGAAGCAGCACCCCTGGCAGTTCGTTATGCACAAGACGGCCGTGTTGTGCGCCAATCACTGATTGACGATTACTTCTGAACTACATGGACATTGATGGTTGTGGGTTAGTATTACACTGGGCACTGGGATCGTGTGGACATGGACACTTTCACTTTCACATCTGTTGTGCTACGTCATGCTTTGGTTTACTGGGGTTTGCGGGGTCACTCACCTCCATCTCCCGATGTTGCCGCACCCGTCTCCATTTCATCGAAGCCCTCAATCGACTTAATATTTATAATGATGCTGCAGGTCTCCCCCATCGCATCAATTTGATGCGTGAGTGGGGCCTGCCGCCTGTAGCCATGGCTTCCCTGCGATTTGAGGATAGGATGTTTCGCACCCGGAGACGTAGGTCATCCCATTTCTTCTTGCAGTCTTTCACCGTGCGGGGGTGGTGCCAACCGCTGTCACCTTCCGTGCCACCTCCTCCCATATTTGTCTTTTTCTCAGTTGGACTTCCCTTTTCAGGTTGTTTGCAAACACCTCATCTGCATGGGCTGCCTGTGTATCCGCAAGCATGTTGAGCTCCTTGTCGGAGAAGCGCTTCTTGCGCAAGCGGGGGATGGACTTGCGAGTTGCCTTTGACATCTTGGATTGAATGGCCCTGCTCTCCACTCTGTGGCACTGCTGTGTTAAGAGGATTGCAATGGATTGTGTTTTTTAAGAGGGCCGCCGGTGCATTTCCCGTTCCGGGGCGATGACGTTACTTCCGGTTCCGGTATTACGAACCCGGTACTTGCATGATGGTAGTGCCGGGTCCGTTATTAATGGGTTGCTCCTAGGCGGAGGCGGTATCGGCGGGTCCCGTGATGGCGCTATCGGAGGGTTGGGGGGCCTTTAGCGGCATGGCAGTGCAGCCATTACCGTCATGGGGGTTCGCGCATGCTCACGCTCTAGTAATCAGCCGCTATTAGCGGCATCGAGGGTGCACAGACGCGCTACTACCACCATGCCGGTAATGACTGCATTTTTACCTCCATGCTCGTAATGAGGCCCAGAGTCTCTTATAGTGGTAGAGTCCTTCGTGTATCACAAAGGTCATGATGTAGCAGGATCCTGGGTGCAGGACAAGCTGATGGTATCCTGCTCTTAGATTGAACTTTGAGAAAAATGCTGCGCCTCGTAAGTCTACAATGATATCGTCTATAGTCGGAGTAATGTGCATCTCCTGTTTGATGGTCTTGTTTGGGAAAGCGCATGTCGACGCAGATGCGAGCTGAGTCTGGTTGTTTTGCCTTCGAGCTACCACAATTCGGGAGACCCATGGGATGGGCCCATCCACAGGTTCTATGATGTCCAGTTGGTCAAGGTGGTCCAGTTCTTTCTTCACCAGTCCCCTCAGAGGGAAAGGCATCCTTCTGTGTTTGAAAGCCACTAGTTGTATCGACTCATCAATGTGTAACCTTATTGGTTACCCTCTTAATTTTCCAATTTTGATGACTACATCTGCACATTTTGTCATCAGTAAATTGACATCCTCCACATACACTAAGTATGCAAAGCTTGTAATTTACAGTGCTTCAGCTGTGGCACAACTCAACAAGGTGTCCTCACTGACTTGGTGGCAAATAACTGTGCTCTTATTGTTTTGCCCTCATGAGTAACACTCAATACAAACATGCCTCCCTGCTATAGGGGTGTTTTCCCACCAAATGTGAATATGCAAACCGTAGACCTATTCAGCACTGGAGGACCTGGTAGAGTGGTGTAGTGCTTCTGAGCCATCGCGTTCACTGATGCTGCCGTGGCGATTAGCACATGGACATCAGACCCATTGATACAGCTGACACACCTGGGTTGGCGTCTCTTTTTCTTTTGGAGTTCGCTCACACTTGATATGAAGAACACATCCTCTTCATCATCATCTTCAGCAAACAGTTCTGCCTGTTCTCCATTTTGTTCCACGTGTGCACTCATTCTTTTATTTAGCTGAGCACATCATAACCGTTCATAATCTAGATTCACCATTGGTGTAAATTATTCCCTGAGGGCAGCCTTGGCGGCTATGTAGGATTTATCTGCAGGGCGCAATGCCTTGAAAATCTTATAAACTGCTGGCACGGCAGAGTATAGAAGCGCTGATTTCATGGGATTATCATTAACCTTGCTCAATGCATCAAAGTACATTGCAAATGTTTCCATCCATAGGTGCCACCTCAGCCCCAGGCTTGATGGGGCCTCTGCCACATCGAATTTTGCCAAAAGAGCCAGTGATCCCTGCTGTCATGGCATCTGGGCAACCATTGGGGCTCCAGCTACAGCCACTGGGGCTGCATCTGTGTTGTTATTCATGCTCTGGAAAATGTCCTTCTTTTATCAAACACAGCACCCCTTGAGTGCACAAGCACTCCACTTGGGAGCCGCAACTCAAGAAAGTAGGCCACTCCAGGTCTGTCCCTTCAGGATAGTTTAGTTTAGTTTGTTTATTTGTAGAGCGCACTAAGCCCTGAGACATCTGTACGCTGTAAGGATATTTGGCATGTTACAGCACAGAGTACAGCACTACTGCACAAGTAGCATTTTTTTTTTTTCAGCACCACCACAAGGGTGCGGTGCATTGCTATATGGGTTAGCAGATTAACAAGGAAAGACAGGCTATTCAGTCAAAAAACGATTTTAACATATAAGATGCAAAGCTATTTTTACAGTTAAAAGCACACGTGTTCATTTAAAAATGCACACTATTTTTCACCTGAAATGCCTATATTGCTAGAGACACATTTGAAAATTAACAGCTAACATATTAACCATTAACCTGACTAATAAAACCTTATTTTAATATAAATCACTAATAAAATGTGTTCTCTACTGCAGAATTAGGCATACTTTGAAAACCAGTTAAATGAGTGTGCAGATTTTTCCTCTCTTCTCTGCCTGATTATCCGTGTTGTTGTGCACAGTAACTGCAGGAGGAAGGAAGTCAGATTTGCAACAATTGCAAATGTATAAGCGAAGCTATTGTTTAAAAGTAGGAGGATGAGAGATGATGGATTTCATTGGAACACGTCATAAAGAGGGCTGAGAGGAAAGTTTTAGTGGGCAGTAGCAGGGAAAAAGAGAGGCAGACATCTTTCTGCACTACTGGGGAGAAGACCTGGCTGTGGGGGTGTCCTGCTGCAGTCGAGACTGGGGAAAGCTGAAAGAATTACCTTCCCACTGGCAGAGGCAGTCCTATCTGAAAAAGCTGAGAATTCCAGGCAATGACTCCGGCTTGAGAAGGCAAGCGTTCCTTTTTGTTGGAGTTAAGCCAAGAGAGCCACATTCACAGAGAGAAGACTCTGAACAGATAAGGTAATTACCTAACTGGGGGAGCTGTGTGTGTGCACGAAAGTATGCAGTCAGTGTAGAAAAATGAAAGTCTCGTGCGTGTCTTAATCAAGTGCTAATGTTGCAATTTAAGTTCTGTTCTCCGCCACTATAATTGCAGTGTGTCATTGAAAATGCTTTGATTGTTCCCTTTTATTGCTGTGAAGAATGAGATCATGTCTAAATGAAAATTTTATAATACAGAAAATATTTGAAAACAGACGGGTGGTTTATTTTCTATTTACCATTACAATGCCAATGATGTGGGGAGATTTTTAAACAGTGCAATGGTCATTTTAAGACAGATGTGTGTATGTCAGAATCAGTATGAATAATTGTGAGTGACTGTAGTATAACTTGTTGGAGGTACATGAGCCAACGGGAAGAGAGACTCTCTGAACATAGCCCCTACCGTATATAAGGTAGTGGAAATTACCACAAGACTACCACATATAGCTCTCTGTCGTAAATAAGTCAGGGAGTTTGCCCATGGTGGCGCACCAACACTATCACTGGAAATTGTGGTTTCCCTAGAATGCAGGTCTGAGGTCTCTCTAGTGATCACACGAAAAATCTAAGCGAAGATAAGGGATTCTGGACATTGGGGCCACAAATAAAACAAGGGAATTATGCTCACCAAAATACCACCAACCACGTATACCAAATATGCAGGTCTGGGTGCTGAAATAATGCATGTCCATTGTATTATTGTTGCACATGGCCAAATCTGAATACAAAGAGTGATTATTGCTAAGTTATTTCTCGGCGGTAATAAAATACCGTCAGGCCCCAAATCTCCACAAAATACCCTACATATTTATGGTGCGTTGCAGGCCGGGAAAGTGATCATAGAGTACCTACTGGGCGTGGCAAGCGTGTCTCACACTGCCATTTGCACATTAAAGGGAACCCATTTTATAATAGCAGTGTGCCACTAAAAACGAATTTCAGAATGTCACAAAGGGAAACCACATTCTCAGATCTAGTGCAATATTTAGAGGCAAAGTTATTTGCACATGGGAATTGGTCTTCGAACAGTACCTTAGAATGGAGTAACCGCATTCAGGGTGAGGTGCAGAAAGAAAAACTAGACAATATTTTTGCAGAAGGCAGCATAATTCAGGTCTGCCTTACAAGATTATTGAATGCAGCCGATAAAAGTGCAGAGAAAGACTGTTTAATACGGCTATGCGGCAAAATATGGTTTATTTTAAACAAGTCCCTGCGAATGCAAGAGAATGATACTCAGCTAATTAACAGGTTAAAGACTGAATTAGATGGGGCAAGTAAAAATCAGGAAATGTTGAGAGCAGAATTGGATGTATGCCAAAAAGACATGCAATTAAAATGCAGAGACTTTGATACTCAGTTATCCAAAAGCAAGAAACAATTTGAAGATAGTGAGCAAGAATTGACACACTTAAAAGCCTTAGTGGATCACATTAGGCAGGATAAAGATGAGGTTGTTTCAGAAATGCAGATTTTACAAAAAGAACATTGCGAAAAAGAAGGTGATCTCCAGAGTGTAGAACAAGAAATGATTAAAATGATCCAAGAAAGAGACAAGAGAAGTAAAGAGTTCAATGAATGCCAAATGCAAATGTGCGATATGCAGGAGGCAATTAATAAAATGAGTGATGAAAATAATTATTTGCATGATGAAGCCAACAGACTCCTTAAAAAGTGTAAGGACTTAGAACAGCAAATGTGCATTCCCAGGTCCCAAGAGAGGCGGCAGGGTACCACATTCAATGGAGTGGAGGTGAATTCTAGCTCTGCCCAAAGAGCTAGTGCCCCAGTGACTGGGCCGGTGACTGAACTTGGTTGCAGTGCCCTTGGGGGATTTGATACTCCCATTGGGGGCAGCCACCAATCTCATACACCTGAAAACAGGATTGAATCACAAAATAGTGCAATTCCATGCATTGCAACAAGTAGCCCCATAAAAATAATGAAATCCATTAAAGCCCTGATCAAACCATTTAAAAAGGGAGGTGAATGCTGCATTGAGGATCACTTAGAAGCGGTGCATGACATTTTTAAAGCGCTCCAGATACCTAAGGAACAGTACAGACAATATTTTCATTTAACTTTAGATGCCCCGACGGCCAGCATCATAAGGGGATTAAATGAACAGCAGAATATGACATGGCTGGAGTTTGAAAAAGAAATTAGGCGCCATTTTTCTCCTTTTCAGTCATTGCAGGAGGCAAAGAAAGTTGCGTACACTATTACTGCTGGACCTAATACATCACCTCGCCAATTTTTACAAGACTTAAAAAGAGCATTCTCTCGCTTTGATGTATCTTTTGACTCAAATTCCAATGAGTTTAAAACCGCATACTTCTATGGGCTACAGAAAGACATCATATCCCAATTGGTCCGTGAATTTGACCGTGACAAGTCCCTTGAATGGATTGTACATCAAAGCACCAAGCTATATGAGGTACTCTATTGTCAGGGTAGAGAAAGTGATAAAATGAAAGATACCAGGCCTAAATCTAAAGAACCCTCAGCCACAGTAATGGAAATCAGGTCAGCCAAAATGTCCCTTGAGTCTGCTCAAAGCCAAGGTAAAAATAATGTGACACCTGAACAAAGGGGTAATCAACAAAGATCGCCATTTCCTGTACCAATGTTCCAATCACATGATCCTAGTAATAGAGAGAGCTACATCAGCCCTAGATATTTAGGAGATAGACCCCGGGTAAGATACCGGTCTGATATGGCAGGTATGAACAATAACCAGAGACAAAATCAAGATCAAAGAAATGATGGTCCCTACCAGTCATTGGGGACACAGAGCAGATTTGATCCCAGCACCATGATATATGGTAATCAGGATAGGCCCCGATATGTGGATCGATTTACTGATAATGGAAATCAATATAGGGGCCAGTACCCACAATCTGAGAGACAGGACATGAAGCAAAACGTGAACTACAGTCCACGCCAGTACAATGATTCCCCACCAGGGGACTATAATCAAAGGATGGGTGCAACCCGCTCCCCTCCACAAATGAATCAAGAGTTCAGAAACCATCCCAACCGGTATCAATCACCTGAGAGGTATCAGAATAGATCCAATCAGGGGGAAAACAACCAATATCGACCTAGGCCACAGAAAGAGGATCCTAGAGAGGTGGAAAGGTTCCAGTGCCTTGAGGCCCAAGTGAAAATGTTAGCTGAGCAAATAGGAAAGCTCTATACAGCGCAAAAACAACCTTCCAAAGAGGGGGCTGATGGCCATAGCAATGACCGGGGGGCTTCCGAAAAGTGACTAAGTACTCATGATAACTGCAGTGCCAAAATGACAGATTGCTCTGATATAACTTTGCATAACGACTCTGAGATGTCTAATGGATTCAAAATGAAAGTACCAGTAAATGAAATTGTGACAGAAAGTGCAAATACTTCTAAAAAAGAGGTACGGTTTAACTTAGAGCTAAATAAAACAGTAAAGATTTGCACAAATGAAAAAGAAACATTAGGAATTCCAAAAGAACAAAGGGACAGATTTAAGAAAAATGACTCATGCATGGGGAATACCAGTGAACAGGGAGTAAGTGGGGATGCCATAGCTCCTTCCCTGGGCAAGCAAAACAATTACCAAACACAGACAGAAAAAGGAAATACTCACAAGGAGGGTACAAGTCAATCACCTGAAAAATTCTTTGAGCCACATATTTTTGAAGAGGCTGAAAGGGCTGGTATTACACTAAATGATCACAAATGCACAGAATTAAAAAATGACAAATTGCTGAATGATGTTGTGACACATGTTCAGTTGGAAGGTTGTAATGTGGTCTCTGATGTTACCCAGATGGATGGGCGAACGGTGGCCACACTCCAAAAAACCTCTGAACATGGAGAAATGAATAAAATATCTCGCACAGAAATGGGTAAAAAGGAGGGAAAAATGTCTTTTCATTTACCAATGTGCTTAGCCAAAAGTGAAAAAGGCCTGAGAAAGGTGAGCCCTGAAATCAGTAAGAATTCACATTTCTTATGTGTATTAGAGGAAGTTGAGGACAGATATTATGCACCCATCACTGTAGAAGAAAAATGCCACACCTTTGCTATGATTGACACTGGCGCACAGGCCACAATTATGTCCAAAGAGCTGGTAAAGAGCATCAATGAAGGGAGGCCTCCACAGAGTCAGATCACAGTGAAGGCAAATCAAGGCCCAGTGCATAACTTTAATGGGGAGGAGGTGCCCATCATAGGTGTAACTGAGGTTGACATAAAAATAGGAAAGCACAGAATGAAACAAGAGGTATTGATCACATCTATTTGTGAAATTCCATTTCTGATGGGGACAGATTGCCTGAAAAGATTGTCTCCTCTCATAGATGGGGTGAATGGAGTGCTGTGGTCCTTAACCAAAAAACCATTGAGGCCTAAGAAACTAAAATCACAAAACAGCAATATAAAAGAATGTCACACCGTTGCCAAAACAAATGATGCTGTGGAGGTATATCTCCAGAATAGCTGCATACCTAGTGTCACTGTTATATTAAGGTGTCAAGACAAAGATCAGAGCGACAATGAAAAACTACCTGTACAAATATACTTGGACCCAAGGAAAGATTGGCAGACTGCCATAGACGAACACACATTACGTTTCTATTTAAAAGAGAATACATGCAAACAGAATATTGTTCCTAAAACAGATTCAGAAAAACACATTACCACTCTGGCAGAGATACACATGGAAGATGAGCAACCATGGGTTCACGCTGGTATAAATGATTATCTTAAAACAATAAAAGCCACTTTAGCGCTTGAACATGAAAGGAGTTTCATTAATGAGAAATTGTTGCTAAAAATTATGGAGAGGGAAGAAATCCCGAAATTTAGGATTAAAAACCAATATGTTTCTGGGTTGGACAGTCCAGACTTTGAAAACCGAATTACAGGCAGATGCATGCTTAAAATTAGCATTGGGCAGAAAGCAATTTACCATAATGTATGGATAGTGAGTGGAGCACAAAATGAATTTTACATGGGCAATGACATCATGCACAGAATGTGTATGGTGTTAGATTTCCTTAATCAAAAAATATGGTCACGCCTAGGTGGGCCGGCGCCTGAATTTGAAGACAAAAGAAGGGCTTATCATTGTGCACAACTAGTTCCTTATGCAGTCGAATTACAGATGAGGAAAAATACTATTGTTCCTGCATTTACAAAACAGTTTGCAATAACACTGAAATGCAAAAATGGACAGCAGATGAAAGGCTCTGATGCATTTGTATGCCTGAATGAATCCATAAAACAGCAAGGCCTGGATTATGAATACATTCCATTGGTAGACATTGGTGAGGGATCTGTAAAAATCATGGTGAATAATAAAGGTTGTCAGGATATTCATTTAGAGGAAAACTCCCCATTAGGAATGGCCATACAAAAATCACATTATACGGCAGATTTAAATAACATGGTGATTGGGAATATTCCTGAAAAATATGTAGATGCCAAGGGCGAGTTGCCAGAACACCTGGACTCTCAGCCCAAAGGAATATTTAAAATTCATTCTGTGTATCCTTATGATTCAAATGAGACAGTGTGCTGCCATCAAGAGGATTGCATAATATTTAATTTAAATGAAAATGAAACAGGAAATCAGCCCATTGAAGTGGAAGCTGATATGCCAAAATATTTGAAAGTGGCAGCCCTACAAAAAGACACAGCCACACAGTTAGAGGAAAGCGCTGAGATTCCTTTACCAGAAGAGTTTCCAGAATTTTCCAGAATGGTAGAAGAGCAGATCTCCTTAGCGGATGCATGTAACAGCGATGAGGATCGACGCAATCTGAGGGAAATATTTATGGAGTTTAAGGATGTATTTGCAAAAGATGCTTATGATTGTGGTTTAACTGATTTACATGTGGCCACACTACCAGAAGGTTGTAGCAGAAATCCAGTGTTTGTACGCCAGTATAGACTACCGCTGGCATGTTTAGAATCATTGGCAGAGATTATTAAAAATTTGGAATCACGGGGAATAATTAGGCCCATTCATAGCACATCCAATACGCCTATTTTAGGTGTGTTAAAGCCAAATGGTCAATGGCGGCTATGTGCAGACTTAAGAGAGTTAAATAAAAGAGTACCAGTATCTAGATGGCCACTACCATTCATTGATCAGGGCCTAGCTCAGATACATGGTTCAAATGTATTTACCACGTTAGATCTCACATCTGGATATTGGTGTGTGCCATTGGCAGAGGAGATACAACACCTATTTTCCTTTACATTTGACAGGACTCAATATGCCTGGCTTAGAGCTCCGTTCGGGTACATCAATAGTGGGAGTGAATTTGGCATATTTTTGAGAAAGGCCATGCCAGATGCAGCGGAAAGAGGGACAATAGTTTATGTGGATGATGTCTTGATAAAAAATGAAAACCTTAAAAGCCATTTTGATGAAATAAGACATGTGCTTGGCCAATTGCAGAAAGCAGGCGCCAAAGTATCTTTGCAAAAAGCACAATGGTGCAAGAAAAAAGTGAACTTTCTAGGGCATGAAGTGACTGAACATGGGCTAAATCCACAAAGGAAGAAAATAGAGGCCATACAAAGATTAAAAGATCCTAAAAATGTGAAAGGAGTAAAAAGTTTATTAGGGATGACAGGCTATAACAGAAAGTTCATTGAGAATTATGCAGAAATCACTCAACCATTGACTAAACTGCTTAAACTAAATACTCCCTGGAAATGGGAAAGAGAGCAGTCTGATGCAGTGGCTAGATTGAAGGAATGTCTTGTAAAGGCACCATGTTTAGCATACCCCATAAAGGACAGGGATTTCTTTATAGAAATAGGCTTTTCTGAACATTGTATGTCAGCAGTGTTATCACAAAAACACGATTTGAATCACAAAACCATTGCATATGCAAGTAAGGCATTTTCCCAAGTTGAAATGAAATTTAATGAATGCGAAAAGGCCCTATTAACCACTGTGTGGGCGCTACAACATTTCCGCCCCATTGTTCAGGGAGAAAAGGTGATTATTGAAACAAATCATCAACCTTTGCAATTTTTAGAGAGTAAAAGAATTAGATCAGGCAATCTAGCGCAATCCAGAATCACTTCATGGACGCTGGCATTACAAGGTTTTCCCGTAGAAGTAAGATATGGACAAAATAAAAAGAGCCCAATTGCTCAAGGGTTAGCTGACTTACATGACTGTGCAGCTGAACAAATAACAAATGAAATGGATGTGGAAGCTAGTTTACAGGAATTTGAACAATCACCACACAAAGCTTTTGATGAAAAAACATGCAAGGATTTGCCAACTGTATATGTGGATGGTTGTGCTTTTCACATTGAAAATGACAGTAATAAACAATTAGTGGCAGGAATAGGAAATGTCTGGTTGAAATGTGAAGGCGTTCCTAGTATAGGGATGAGGATTGGAGATAGGAGCAGTCAGGTGGCGGAATTGGCAGCCATCTATAAAGCAATTGCTACTGCAGTTGATAAAAAGTTCAGTGAAATTGTCCTGGTGACTGATTCTGACTATGCACGGAATAGCTTTGTGGAGTATTTGCCTGGTTGGAAAGCAAGAGGCATGGTTACATACAACAAAAAGCCACTTAAACATGGAAAAATGATACAAGCCATAGACAAATTGGTGTCAGAAAATAATTTAACAATATACTGGAGATTTAAAAACACCAGGAGAGGATAAGGAGGGAAATGATAAGGCAGACCATCTGGCTAAGATTGGGGCTGTGATGGGAGAATTGCTACCTATTGATTATTTAATGGGTGAAATACAAATTGATGCAGTCACACGTTCTAAAGCACCAAAGGAGGTAGATCAACCGGTGGTGCAGTGGAGTCATGACACGCCAGACCAAGATTTGATTGAGGCACAAAAGAATGATCAAATTTTGGGAATCTATTATAATCATTTGATAGATCCTGAAAAAAATCCTTTAACAGAAAATGATTGTATGGGAAAAGAAGAGTTGAGGGTGTTATTAAAGAACAAAACACGAATTAGATTACAGGATGGGCTCATGATTAGAGAGTCCATAACAGGGCAAATACAGTGGGTAGTACCTCTTTCATTCAGAGGACTAATGCTACACCATGCACACGATGCCATAACTGCAGGCCATAGAGGTTCACAAAAGACATTAGAAATACTAAAAGATTATGCTTACTGGCCACATATGTCCCAAGATGTAGAATTATATACTAGAGGATGTCTAGTATGCGCCCAATTTAAACCTGCTTCACCAATGCATAGAGCACCATTGATGAAAAGAGGCCTAACTCTCCCATGGTCAGATTTGCAAATAGACTATGTAGGTCCTTTAAAAAGGTCGAGCAGGGGACACCGCTATATTTTGAGTGTGGTATGTTTGATGTCAAAATGGATTGAGTGCATTCCCGCACCAGATTGTAGTGCGCAAACAGCAGCCACATTGCTGGTGAACCATGTGTTCTCAAGGTTTGGGTTGCCACAAAGAATTGAGTCAGACAGAGGAAGTCATTTCACAAGTACTCTAATGAGTAAGGTATGGCAAATACTAGGTGTGAAAAGGAAACTACATATCGCATATCGGGCGGCGTCTTCAGGTACAGTTGAAAGAAGCAATAGGTCTGTTGTGGACATTTTAAAGAAATTTGTGGCAGAAGCAGGTTCCAGCTGGGATTTGCGTTTACCATTGGTTTTGATGGCAATCAGGTCGACTCCTGCCAAAGCAACAGGTGTTAGCCCCCATGAGGTCTTAACAGGTAGGAAAATGGTGTTACCACAACACCTACTATACAGAACACATGAGCAAACTCTAGTGAGTGCATCCACAGTTCATGAATATATTGATGAACTGAGGAGGCATTTGCAACATGCATTTGCTTTTGTGCAGAGAAATCTGGAAAGAGCTGCTGACAGTGCTAAGTCATATTATGACAAAAAGACATCAGTAAAGGAATACAATGTAGGGGATCGGGTGTACAAATTTCATTTTGGAAAAAGTAAACAGAAAAATTCTAAATTTCTGGCAGCCTGGCAGGGGCCATTTCGAATTATAGATAAAGTCTCTCCTGTAGTGTATAAAATTTTGAAAAATGAAGGTGAAACAGCAATAGAGCAGTTTGTCCATGTAAATCAAATCAAACCATGCCATCCCAGACATGAGATCAGGCAGCTTGAGCATGTGGAAACGGATAGAGTCCCTTGAGAAAATAAATGGGTGTGATCAGGAGGCAGTGACAAAGAAGTTAAAAAAAAAAAAAAAAAAAAAAGTTGATTGTAATGATGGCACATAAACACTGTAATATATGTGAAAATATATAATATAAATAAATAAATAAATAAATAAATAAATGCACATATAACGGAAACTCGTGGTTGGTGTGCAGAGAGAAAGTGTATTAAAAAATGGAATGCTGTTTTATATGTGTTTGTTTTCTTTTAACTTGTGTTTAATTTCAGAAAAAAGAAAAAAAAAAAACGAAGTATTTTTACCAAGCATGTTTTATTTTTGGCAAAAGGATGAAGTTAGTATTGTGCTATGTACTTAATCTGTTTATTTTCTATTTTGATTTAGACAATTAACATTATTTGGTCGGAGGTTCCGGGATCAGAGGCCACGGGAGACGATGGAGTCCTGGAGTCCCCTGGATGAAGACCAAAAGATGCCTGCCTCCAGGTGGAGGTGAAGACAAAATAACCGGAATGCCAAAAGAGATGACTACTGTGGATTCAAGATTGCCAAGATGAAAGAGTACTCGAATGAACCGAATAACATCGCTGGTCGGGACATACCAAAAGAGACAAAGCAAAAGTTCCGGCATATGAAGTTCCACGTATTTATTATTTTAATTATTTATTTTAACTTGTTATATTACTTATTTGTTTTAGTTAGTTGTTTTATTTCATTGTTTTTAATTGACTTGGAAAATTTAAACTTAAAGTAATGCCACTTCCACCGAGAAGGCAAATGTGGAACATTTTATGAACTGATGGACTCAGATGAAATGTTAATTGCAAATTTTCATTGATGCACATGAATATTCATTTTGTTGGATTGCTATATTGTAAAAAAAAAAAAAAAAGAACAAGTTGTTTTTAGAGATTGGCTTGGATTATAGCCAAGTTCTAAAAACAAAAGGAGGGTATATGTAAGGATATTTGGCATGTTACAGCACAGAGTACAGCACTACTGCACAAGTAGCATTTTTTTTTTTTCAGCACCACCACAAGGGTGCGGTGCATTGCTATATGGGTTAGCAGATTAACAAGGAAAGACAGGCTATTCAGTCAAAAAACGATTTTAACATATAAGATGCAAAGCTATTTTTACAGTTAAAAGCACACGTGTTCATTTAAAAATGCACACTATTTTTCACCTGAAATGCCTATATTGCTAGAGACACATTTGAAAATTAACAGCTAACATATTAACCATTAACCTGACTAATAAAACCTTATTTTAATATAAATCACTAATAAAATGTGTTCTCTACTGCAGAATTAGGCATACTTTGAAAACCAGTTAAATGAGTGTGCAGATTTTTCCTCTCTTCTCTGCCTGATTATCCGTGTTGTTGTGCACAGTAACTGCAGGAGGAAGGAAGTCAGATTTGCAACAATTGCAAATGTATAAGCGAAGCTATTGTTTAAAAGTAGGAGGATGAGAGATGATGGATTTCATTGGAACACGTCATAAAGAGGGCTGAGAGGAAAGTTTTAGTGGGCAGTAGCAGGGAAAAAGAGAGGCAGACATCTTTCTGCACTACTGGGGAGAAGACCTGGCTGTGGGGGTGTCCTGCTGCAGTCGAGACTGGGGAAAGCTGAAAGAATTACCTTCCCACTGGCAGAGGCAGTCCTATCTGAAAAAGCTGAGAATTCCAGGCAATGACTCCGGCTTGAGAAGGCAAGCGTTCCTTTTTGTTGGAGTTAAGCCAAGAGAGCCACATTCACAGAGAGAAGACTCTGAACAGATAAGGTAATTACCTAACTGGGGGAGCTGTGTGTGTGCACGAAAGTATGCAGTCAGTGTAGAAAAATGAAAGTCTCGTGCGTGTCTTAATCAAGTGCTAATGTTGCAATTTAAGTTCTGTTCTCCGCCACTATAATTGCAGTGTGTCATTGAAAATGCTTTGATTGTTCCCTTTTATTGCTGTGAAGAATGAGATCATGTCTAAATGAAAATTTTATAATACAGAAAATATTTGAAAACAGACGGGTGGTTTATTTTCTATTTACCATTACAATGCCAATGATGTGGGGAGATTTTTAAACAGTGCAATGGTCATTTTAAGACAGATGTGTGTATGTCAGAATCAGTATGAATAATTGTGAGTGACTGTAGTATAACTTGTTGGAGGTACATGAGCCAACGGGAAGAGAGACTCTCTGAACATAGCCCCTACCGTATATAAGGTAGTGGAAATTACCACAAGACTACCACATATAGCTCTCTGTCGTAAATAAGTCAGGGAGTTTGCCCATGGTGGCGCACCAACACTATCACTGGAAATTGTGGTTTCCCTAGAATGCAGGTCTGAGGTCTCTCTAGTGATCACACGAAAAATCTAAGCGAAGATAAGGGATTCTGGACATTGGGGCCACAAATAAAACAAGGGAATTATGCTCACCAAAATACCACCAACCACGTATACCAAATATGCAGGTCTGGGTGCTGAAATAATGCATGTCCATTGTATTATTGTTGCACATGGCCAAATCTGAATACAAAGAGTGATTATTGCTAAGTTATTTCTCGGCGGTAATAAAATACCGTCAGGCCCCAAATCTCCACAAAATACCCTACAACGCTTAAGCTTGCATGTTATACGGTTACATAAACTTAATTACATTTGGGCCATTGCGAATATACAGTTAATATATACTGTTAAATTACATTGGCATGAATGAGATGGTATACACAGGTGTTGAAGGGTAAATCTTAGACAGTTGCAAATATACTGAGAGTTGGGTATCGGCTGTGTGTATCATGTTACAGGGAGATGCTGCTTTCTTGCTCAAGAAGCCAAAGCTTAACATTCTTCATAAACAGGTAGTAAGAGGGTTCGGCTCTTAGCGTTAAGGGGAGTGCGTTCCAGCTTTTAGCTGCTAGTACCAGGAAGCTAATTCCACCAGCCATTTGTAGGTTGAACCTCGGAATCTTGAGGCAGGGAATCTGTGCAGTTCTGGTGGGGTGGGCTGGAATATTGCGTGAGATACTATTTGACAAATACTTGGGCGCCCTGTTGGCCAGACATTTGTGTGTGAGGTAGAATGTTTTGAGGGCGATTCATTGCTTGATGGATAGCCAGTTCATATAGCATCTAGTTTTCAAAATGTGCTGAGATCACGGGATGTTCATAGCTGATCTGTAAGTCTCATCATTAAGAGACAGAAAACAAGAGTAAAAGGTCATCAACTATATTGTGAACTAAAAAATGTCATGCTCGTTGTACGATTGGTCTACTAAACTATTCTAATGGGCAAATACTCTTAAAATATTGGATATCCCCTATATACATTATGAAGAGTACGTATTTCATGAAGATATTTTGTCTGTCTAAGCCCCAAACATACTTACACTGAAACATTAGTAGGCAGATACACATTAGCTTCCCTGACACTACTTCCATAACTTTACTAGTAAATATACTCTACATATCTACCCATACATCCTGTAAGATCCAAGATTCCACATTTTCATTCAACACCCAGTGCTCTATGAGACTTCTCAAACACATTTCCCTCCCCCCAATTCTGGGTGGACACACTGTTTTGCTCAGTATCACAATTTCTTTCATGAACCACCTTTAGAGGAACCACATTACAATGTAATTTTTACTATTTTCTTTCTCACGTTACCTTAAGACCAGAATTGGCACTCAGGTCCATATGTACAATTAGGTATACTTCATCATTTACCTCTTTGAAATCCAACATTAACTTATTCAACTACTCTCGCACTGACGCTCGCACGCATGACGTCACCATGTTTACATGAGTGACGTCATGTCACGTTAAAACGTAATGACGTCACAATGGAGCGCAGCTATTTAGCCGGCGTTTTTTGTGAGCCATATCCACACATGGATACGGCAGCCATGGGATCTTCTTCCACTTTACTCATCCTCTAGAGGTAAGCATGAATCCATTATAGACCTGGATACCCTCTAATTATGCCCTTTTTACTCTAGGCGACTAGTTAGACTTCCATATACGCTAAAATTATTATTTGTGATTTTCTTAGATCACTAGTGGCCGAGTTGACAGCCACGAAACACGAGGCATATTGCCTATTCTACCTGCCTTTCAGATGATCCCTTACCTTCATTTAACCACCTTCTTGGTTCTAACTAACCTACACAAAGGGTAAGATGTGATAACCTCCTTCCAATTTTTGTAACACCATGAAACCCGTATCTATACATAGATGTGTTATCGTATGTTATATGTCAAACATGAAAATGAGGACTCTCACTACAATGTACAATCTAGAGCAATGAACAATGAGTATGTATACATTTAATTTGGTTCAATATAACAGTGAACGCTATACAGTACACCCAACTTTTGACTAAATCCAAGGACACAAGTAATGATCATAACGCCCGCTAGATAGGGGTGTCAATTGAGGTTTAATTGTTTATTTGTTTAGGAAATGAATCCAATATATGTATTTAAGACACTATGGTACTTTAAAACTCCGTGACCAATGAGATGGTATTATCTTTACTTCAAGAAATGTAAATTATTTGGACACACCACCACATTATAAGTAATTATATGTTTTTCTGTAATCTTTATTTAGATGTGATTAACTGAACAATTGAATATGCCCCTGAAGAAGAGATGTTTTTCTCGAAACGCGTTGGGCCCCTTGCAAAATAAAAACTACACTTGAAGAAAAATTGTTTCCTAAAGAAGAATTATTATCCAAAATCAAGTTTTGATGTTTACTATCTATGACCTTAATCTGTTGGTTTGAACAAAAAGACTACATACCTAGAGTATGCTCATAACCAAACCTTAACTGTTTGGCTCACCTATTGAGCTTGTGAAAGTGTGCAGGGGACGGTAGTTCCTTCAATTAGGAACTTATTTCGTTCTACCTTTGTCTCACAACCCATATGCCAGTTATCTCCCCTGCACCTTAGGTTTATTAAAAGCAATCTGTTGCTACAGAAACATAATTAGAAGTTTTGAACCTCTTAAAATATGAGTGCATGGTGGACACAATTGTGGATTCCATAGCTGATCTGATGGCATTATTTTGAATGACTTGCAACTTATTTAGGTTCTGTTGGCTTGTACCTAGATAAAGCGTGTTGCAATAGTCAGGTTTTGACATGACAAGGGCTCTAGCTATAGTGATGCAGTTATCAGTAGAGATGAATGGTCTGCAGGCAGTATTAAGTTGCAGAATCCAATTAGCAGGCAAGTAATGTGGGATGTATCAGCCAGTATAAACCCACACCCATTCCTGTTTCCTTCACCTCTCCTGCAGACTTTCATGTGTTTTGTTTTGGCTGGTGCTGTGGGCACCGAATTCACCCATCACAGTCCCTGCCCCCACACCATCTCCACCAGTCCCTCACACCCCTGCACATCATTCCCTCAGACACATACTCTCACTTACCTGCCACAGGTGTCTCTCTCCTCGCGCTACATCTTGGCTGCGGCTTCATGATTTAGAAACAGTAAAAAGACTGCCCTATTCCTAACAATGGCTTTATTTGTTCATAGATTTTTTAGAAGATAATTGGGCACATGGAAATGCACAAAGCTGATTCCGTGGCATAACACAGAACAGGCTTCCTATTATGCACCATAACTCTCTTTATTTTGCTCCACACCAGCAAGAAGAAAGAAAATTACAACACCCAAGGACCTCTGGCCATACCATAGTGCAATCCCTATAAAACCGACGCCTTATGGTAGTCCTTCCTCTTTTCTTACTCCTCCCAGCTAAGTATACTGTTAGGGGGCTGGGGACTCCGGCATCCACCACGTGAGGATGCCCTGTCTGGCAGAGCAGGCGTGTAGGCTCATTGCTATAACGCAGGACGTAGCTGCACAGACCACGCAGACACTGGTCGTTGCACCAACTGTCGAGCAGAAGCCCGCTCGTCACCTTTATTAGGGATTTGACTCCCAAACATGTGACTCAGCACGAGCCCTGTCGCTCATTGCTGACATCACAACATCCTATGCCAAGGGTAAAACAAACAAATCATACAACAACTTCAGATACGATGTGGCATGTGTTACAATAATGCTAACACTCACAATGACCGCATGGGCCATTTTGGAACACTACTATACACATTCTTATTTAGGCACACTACTGTACACACTATCTACAAGGGTATACTACCAGAGGTTGGGCACTTCAGTTCATTATCGCATGAGTGATGATGGTAACTACTTTTCCCACTTGTAGTTCTCGCCAACACTGATGACATGCTGTTATGCTGGGCCTACTTTAAACGTATTACGATTGCGGTATCACTGCATTATAAAAACGCCTCTTTGTCCTGTTATACATTTACACACGTATATACATTGGTGTGTAACACACCTTTGGAGCTCTACCACTGCAAACTTTATTAGTTCAAAAAGAGAGTGATGATTGCCCCACTGGGCGGAAAAGCTGCACCGGGAATACTGGGGCATCAGCAGATGGTCACAGGGCAGTCCCTCTTTGTCCCCTCACCTAAAATGGAATGCGCTTCACTTGCCAGCAAAGCTCTGACCTGGTTTACTGGGGGCCACATCGGCTGTCGCCTTCCCAGCAAGTCTCTGCCCCTTCTGGGCTGAGCATGCACGCTGCCACTACAGAGCCGGTGGAAAGTCTTTGCAGCCCCCCTGTCCCGATGCTGCAGGGTGGTCACTCTGGCAGGGCCAGGATGGGCCTTATTCCTTGCAGCAGGCAGCAGTATGGAGTCTTTTGGGCCCCCTCTAAAGCCCCTTGGGCCCCCCAGCATGTGAGAGACAGCTGACAGCAGCGGACAGGGCCACCCCGGACGCCCTCAGACGGGAGTCTTTCATGCTACCGTGGTGGCGGCAGCCCCACCGTTTTGAGGCACCCAGCTACAGGAGTTGGCACCCTCTGCCCCATGAGGATAGGGGCATGGGGAGGACAAGCTCCTTGAGTCCCCTAGCAGGTGAGGAACAGCTGACGGCAGCGGACAGGGCAAAAGCCGGATGCCCTCAGACGGGAGTTCCTTCTGGCTCACCTCTTGCCTGGCTGCACAAGAACTGTCTCTGGGGAGAGCCGCAGCCGGGCCAAGGCTGCTGTATCCTTGGTCACCTCCCCAAGGCACGAGGTCGCTGTAGTGGGCTCCAGGGTACAGCCACTGTGGCAGCGGATCCTACCGCACTGCTCTTTTCCCATTGACGATGTTGGGGATGTACCCCGTTGCATGACCTGTACCTGGTCCTTTGGCCGCAAGGATATGTAGAGTCATGGTTGTGGCTTTTGGGAAAGTATTGCAGTGTTGGCCTTTCTTCTCCCTCCAGGCCTTTCCCCCCAGGCAGGAGTGTTCTTTGCGCAACACCTCTCTCCCAGTTAGGAGCGCCTCTGCTTGTGGCAGTGCACACCTCCCCTAGCATGCAGTGCCCTTGCTTGAGGCAGTGCATCTCTCCCCCCAAAGGACTGTCTTTACCAGGTATCCAGAAGGCAGGCTGCTCCACTGACTTTTCCCCCAGGAAGGAGAATATCCAGGTACTGCATATCTCCCCCAATCAAGAGCGTTGCAGCAGTGGTCCTTGCCGCTCTGCTTGTCTCACCCAGACGGGATGCCAGTACTGCTTTTGGCAGCAGAGCCACTTCTCTCCCCCAGGCAGAACTTCACCCTAATGAGGCGGCACTGGGTTGCTTCTCTCCACCAAGCAGGAACTCAACGTAATATGGCGGCATGGGCCGCTCCTCTCTCCCCCAGGCAGGAGCATCGCTATTAAAGGAGCAGCGTGGGCTGCTCTGCTCTCCCCCAGGCAGGAGCGTCGCTATTAAAGGAGCATCGTGGGCTGCTCCACTCTCCACCAGACAGGGGACTTGGCTGCATGAGGTGTCCCTGCTCATTGTACTGTCCACTCCCTCCTTGGGCGGGAGGGCACACCAATGTCACTGCACGCTGCCTCTTCCCCCAGGGTGGAGATTCTTGTATGTTCCACATTGATGGCCATGATTCTTCCCCCAAATAGGAGATTATTATTATTATAATTTTTTTGGGTGGTGATTGTGCCGATTTCTCTCCCAGGAGGGAGGCCTACAGCACTGCATCCCTTGCTGTTCCGCTCCTCATCCCCCAGGTGGGATTATCAGCTTTGTAATAGTATGCCAGAGGACAGGGGCATTCGCATCAACAATATCACAAGTTAGCAGAGTATCTAGGGCCCATCTTAAACCTTCCCCCGGCAATAACAGAGGACTCAGCTATGGGGCAAGTTATACTGTCTTTTGTTCTCCAATAGACAGGGATCATACAGGAAACCACAAATCTCCGGCAATCTCAGCGTCTGAGCCTGTGTCACCCAGTTTTGTATCGTGGTAACATGCAAACATTAGCACCAATACGGGATCCCCTATTGGTTAGCTCGGGCATACTACCTATGGAATCCATATACATCTGGATTCTCACTGGTCTTCCCATGTCAGGCGGCTTCGCCTGAGGCTTCCCCACGAAACTATCTATTACTTTGTTGCAGAGTCGCATGAAGACCATTGGCCCATGCAACATTCTACACCACCCCATGATCTCAGCGTCTGGATTGGCTGGAGCGGGTCCCCCCAGGCCTGGGACCCTGTTTCGTTCACAGCGGTCGGTGTACCTTTTGAACGTAATGAGAAAGCCTGTGTCCCCGTTGTTGCCACTGGTCTGATCACCTATCCTGAGAGAGGGCCTGCAAGTTGCAGTTTTTGGTGGACAACACATGTCTCAATCATGGCTGTAAACAGTGTCTCTGTGCTTCGGGCTGCAGGGACTGCACTTTTCCCTCCATATATTTGAGGCCTGTGGTTTCATGTGTATTCACTGCAGTCATTCTATGGTTTCCCTATGTGTTCTAATATCTTCTTCCAGGTTAGTCGTGATAGAGCCCTATAGGTTCCTTATACGTCCCCGTAGCTCCTTATTGTTAGTTGCGGTAAAGCGGTTGCAAGCTCGGGCCATGTATGCATGGCTTTCTTGTGTTTCTGCATTTGTCTAAAGGAAAGGAAAAGCTCTTGACAGTGTATACATGTTTCTGTCCTCTACTTATAGAAGGTGTAAGCATGTTCTTCGTATATGTGTGTGTCTGTGTGCGTAGCTTTGTGTAGGAATGCAAATTTGCTTTGTGACAAACACTGCTATGTCGTGCTGCCACTAATGACCTCATCACAGCTTGACTTTGTTATCAGTCAATCTAATCCATCGATGAGGCACCTGTCTCTTCGAAGCCGTCAACTGGATAAAGGTTAACGGGTTGTCTGAGGGAATATCCCTTTGCATATATGGGTACAGTGGCGTGCCTGGGGATTGGCCGAACAGTGAGTTGCATCTTTCGTTTCTCATTCTTTGGGCTGACATTCACATACGGGACATGAAGCGCATTCTAGGGACCCCGTCTTCAGTTCCTCCTATGGTCGACCTGTCAACCACTTCTCCAAACCTGTTCACCTTCAACTTCGGATGCCAAATCTTCGTCACTCCCCGTAGATGTCCATAAAATCTTGCATGGTCATCCAAACTCCATGTCACGTAACAACAATCTCCTCCAGGGTTGCACCAAACCCATTTTCCCCAATAGTTTCTGGAGTCGTCAGGGTCAGCGAACACTGCTCCAGTCAGGAACAGAGGACAACCTGTTATGTTCCATTAATACTGCTTTTCCAACTTTCATGCCTGGAGCTTTTATTGTCTGCTTGCAATCCTTGTTTTCTACAACCTTTACTGCACCGTCGTTCTTGAAACATAATGCTGCTCCTTTGAGTGGTAGTATGGGCATGTGTCAGGTTCCAGTCTTCAGGCTCAGGAGTGGCACGAACCAACCATCCCCTCAGCAGTCTGGGCACTTGCAAGTCTAACCTTACTCAAGTTACCGAGACTCCAGCGGGGAAAGAGGGTTAGGGACTCGATGGTTGGATAGGTTCAATTGTAGGGTAACCGGTGAAAGGGTTAGGTGAGGGGAAGTGGACAGGGAGGGGAACATCGGATAAAACATTCAATGTACATTCACAAGAAACAGAGTTTACATATACAGCAGTGAGTTACATATACAGCAGTGAGTTATGGAAAATGGAAATAGACTTAGCTCTGGGGTGAGTACTGGCCTCCTGCCTGCGTACTCTCTGGTCCGGTCGTAATCTGGAGCGTATTACCGCTGCAAGAGAGCATGGAGTTACAACCTTGTGTGTTACTTCACACACACACTCAAAACTTCACTGGCCAGCATGAGCATGCAATTGGTTAATCACACACTATTGAGTATGCAACAGTTCAGAGCACTTTCTGTTAGTAGTTAGTTTGTGCACGGGTTAATTCGGTCAAACAACAATGCGGTGTCGCCGCGCGGGGCCCGCAGTGCACTGATGAAGCCACAAGGTCGATCCGCCTATTAACCAGGGAAGCGGCGTATCGGCCGCATGTGGCGTGCAGTGGCTTGAGCTCTCTGCTCGACAATATTTCCCCACGTAGCTATTGCCATGCAAAGTTCATGCACTGCGCTGGGTTTGAGATTTCCCCCCTCAGGGTTACACGCGCGATATGCCAGGTTCGTGGTGCAATGCCCGTTCGTGACTTAGCTTTTATTTGGCAAGGGGGTCAGTAAATGCGGGCGGAGCCCCCCTTGCGTGTGCCCCCAACTGCCTTCCTGGACCTCCGTGGGTTTCACCATGCGTTCTCCCCTTATCTCTGGAGTCCCCCCAGCGCGAGCGCTAATTAGCTTTTTGTTGCGAGGGGCCAGAACGGGAGCTGGTTGGGGCGTGGCCCCTCGTGCTGATCCCCGACCTCGGAGCTCTTCCGAACACGTCTTCTCCTGCCGGGAGCTTAAGCACAAACCCCGTGCTTGGGTTTTCTTTGTGCGCACGCGCGCGCAAGTCCCGCCCCTCTTGGGCTTGGTCCTGTAGTTCTGTGCCCAGGGGGATCTGGGTAATGAAGTCTTTCTCCTGCAAATGGGACATAACAGTCTCCTGTGAGGAAGTAGTTTGCTTTTAATGTTGCTAGCCCCTGCCAACCTTGGAATCTTTAAGTTTTGGTCCCCCTTTGGGTCCATGCAGGAAGGTTTCATGTCTTGCCTCCTGGCAGCATGGGCCCAGCCTCATTCTCTACCCATGTTAGTAGCTTTGCAGTTGCTTCCCATACTTTTAGGCATTTGACATTGTCTTCTTGTACTGTACGACTGCAACTGTTAGGAGCGTATGTGCCTTGCTCCCCACAACTCTTTCTTTCCATCCTTCAGCTATGTACACTTTACCATACACAAGCATCTGCAGTCTTTCCCAGCATCCTGGTTCTCCCTCTATTTCTGCTGGTCCCCTCTTGGGACATGGCAATTCCTTTAGTGTTATGGTTCTTGTCTCTCCCATTGTGGGCCTTCAGTTAT
This sequence comes from Ambystoma mexicanum, assembly GCF_040938575.1. Lineage (NCBI taxonomy): Eukaryota > Metazoa > Chordata > Amphibia > Caudata > Ambystomatidae > Ambystoma > Ambystoma mexicanum. Next base: position 970,515,619 of record NC_090931.1, on the reverse strand, counting down.
GTATTCTTAAGCCTGTTCCTTTTTCCAGTAATTGCCCATCATGTCTAGTGTTTTTTCATAGCTGTCTTCATAGGGGAAAGTCGTCTTCGTCATCAACCTTAAGGTTGCCGTCTTCCCTTGGAACCTTCCTCTTGTGGTACACATTGATAGGAGCATAAGGCACTGTGCTCGTGCTGCTGGGATCCAGTTTCAGTTTTCAGTTTCCACAAACGTTCTGGAGGCACTCATGACATTGGGGATGAGAGAGCAGACATAGCAGCTCTCTCCAGTGGTTTGTTTGCCTACTTTAGTCTTGTGCTTGTACCACATGTTATTAGATACTCGAGCTGCATCAGTAAGATAGGAATCAACCCCTACTACATCTACATCAGCACTGTGCCTACCTCTCTTTACTACTTTGGTAGTGCTTATTGCCTGACCTGACATGGTAGCCATACCTGCCGGAAATGGGGTTGCATTAGTAGGGGTCAGGGTCGGACTGGGACAAGAAATAGGCCCGGACAACCAAAAAAAGTGGCCCACCCCTCACCTCAAAAAAGTGGCCCATCCCGCGCCTCAAAAAAAGTGGCCCTCAAACCATCTGTGAATCGTGTCAATTCATGACTTTACAGAAAATGCTACTTATGGAGGGTTCAAGTGTCTGTTACATTACAACACATAAAATAACGTAACTTTGCATAAAGTTCTGTGACAGGGTCCACAGCTCCGAGCAGGAGTAGCATGAACACGACCTTTCACCCCTTGACAAAACAGGAAGTGGCATCAAATAGCATTGCTCCTAAGTACACTACGAAAAATATGGTTATGATTTCATTAATGTGACATACATTTCATACAAGAATGGATCACCATATGTACCATTAATATCTGTGTGTAGGATCCATATTGTCAAATTACCGTGAATGCAAGCAGACGTCCAAGGCCAAATGATAATATGTAATTGTATAGCACTTACGCTTAAGCTCTTTTTTATAGAACAAAATCTGCATACAATATCACCCGACCTGTGTTGGTACTAAAGTATCGACCTCAGAAGGATGAAAGGCTGAGATGGTTCGAACCTGCAACCTGAAGATCACACACACATATCGCAGCAGCGAGCACTCAACCCACTGAGCTATCATATCGGCTGGAGTAAAATGAGCAATTATTCTCTAGTGTGAATACCATTAAACTGGTAACTGAGATTTAACAGCAGACCAGTTTAGCTCATCTGCATGTCTGGTGCCAATTTGGCTGCATGTCACGCATGCATGCATCTACATTTCAGGCTTCAGAGGTTGGCATAATAGGGAAAGCAGCGTACTCATAGGACATTGAATACTCTGAGCACTCATTACCTCATACATGCAAACAAACATTCTGAACAGCATGCCAGGGAGATGGGATAAATAGCCACATTTCAACAAAGCATTCATTGTGGCACAATTAAGTCAATGGTAAGCCACTTGATGTGCTATCCCACGCCAGTTGCGCCCTAATGAACTACCCAATACTTTGAGTATTGCCATAGCTCCAGTGTTGTGCGGTTGTGGTTAAGTGTGGCTTTGGGTTCTGTTGGGAGTGTATCTGAAAACAGAGGACAGGTAAAGAGAGTTGGAACTGTTCTCATATGTCACCCATCGAAGTTTATTCCAGCACATTTAGAACCCCTTCATGGCCATTCTAATAGAAGACCAGGCAAATCCCTAAAATGGTGGTGGTGCTGCTATAGCCTAACAGGGACCTTTTCTAATTCTATACCACAGTAACACCTGAATCCCATTGGCTGTTCCTGATAGTTCTTAATGCTTCTACACTCCAACACACTTTACCAATCTACAGAATGAAAGCGTAAGTGTTGTGCACAATCGTAGCAAATGATTCAAAGTATGGCTATGTAAGCAGTTATTGCTTTCGTCTCCTTTCCTGGCTTCACCACCACGGTTTATACTCCAAGATGTACCACTGTCGTTTTTTTTCAGCCCCAATGGTTGAAATGTTTTGGGTCGGGCAGATGAGGTTAGCTGGAGTGTCCCTCCAATGCATTATTTTATTTGTAGTTTCGGGGGTGGGGTAAACCTGGTGCTGTTGGCACGCGCCTTAGTGGGGCTTCCCGGCACTGAGTGGGAGAATGCTGCGGGAGGAGGGGAGGAGGTTACTGTCCCAGCTTGCAGCAGATTGGCGACAATTCCCTATACTAAACCCTTCTGCTGGCCCCCTAAGCCTTCGCCTGTATCCTGCCACATCCGTCTATGCAAAGCATTGTGGAGCAGCCACTCTAACACGTACAACGCAGTGCTAAACTCCCAAGCTAGCCCAGGGCGATTCGCACATACACACATCCAAGCATTAGGACAACAACAGTTACCCGTATTTTGGGGGGGTGAGGAGAGGGGGTTTCGGATGCCAGGTTGGAATGAATGCCAGTTAGGGCCATGGGGCAACTCAAGGCGCCCCCCAGCACGGTTTACCAAGCAGTCTGGTCTTGCACTGCAAGCCATCCCGTGTCCCCCCTCAAGAGTTCCACCTCCCGGATCGATCTTCCTTCGTGTCGACTCAAACTGGTAGCCTACACATCAGGGCTACATCAGAGGGACGCGACCATTAATTAGCACATAACTAGGCTACCATGCCCCACAGAAAGCCTTGCATACGTATAATGTTTAAAACTCCCCCATTCCAACACCCTCACGTAACACCAATTACATCCAGCCGGAATCAAGGCCTTTCTTTGGACAAAATCAGTTTTTTATTTTACACGCCAGCAACCCCCCCTTCCCAGCAAACCCCCCATGACTGTGTTTGCGTGCACACCCACCAGTAAAACTGAACCCCAAACACACTGGATCCAAAGAAGCACCCACCGCAACGGTGCCTGCATAATGCAAACACGTGATGCTATGGTCAAATATTTGTACACTGTACACAAGCTTTTAGGCACAAGGATTTTGTCAAGTGACTGAGGACAAAGAGATGGAATGTCTTGTATGATCGTAACAGAGACAACAGCAGAAAAAACATGCTATTACTGCAACTTTCGAAAAGCAAAATACATAGTCACGGTTACGGAGGGAGATCCTGCCTACCGTACCATTGGGACCGCTTAGGGGTCTTCCCCGTGGGCAGGCACTCTATGCCTCCTAAGTCCTGAGTGGAGCGAAGAGGACATAGAAATCATTCCGGCGACGAAAGCAGCTCACTGCTGCAAGTTGCAATTTATGGTGCTGGCGGCAGTGGCGGTGTGCGGCGGTAAGACGAGCAGAGTCTGTTACAAATCACTGGGAGGGAGCAGGCTGGGCTGAGGCAGCCCCGCCCAGCCCTGCCCGTCCCTCCCAGTGTTTTGTAGCACTGACTGCTACTGGTGCCAGGGTGTCGCGGGCCGAGGCAGTTAGCCGCCGGGTCGCCGCATTTATCAAAGAAAGGTAATACTTCAGTGTTACCTTTTTCTGAATCTGCGGCGGGCCGGCGGCGGAGGCGGGCGTGGGGCTGCAATTGCAAAGGATCTGTGTTACTTACTTACAGATCCTTTGCAACTTGCATCCGCCTGGTGAGGCCGAGGCCCTGGGGGCTGGTTCCTGAAGTGTGAACCCCACGCCTTGGCTGAAACCGGCCCACGTGGGCTTCAGGAACCGGCACCCAGGTCTCCGGCCATGATTTTGCATCGGCCACGGGCCGATTGGCCGACGACCCAATCCGACGCTGGTAGGGGTCACAGTATGTTTTTCTACAGCAAATGACATTCACCAAAGATTGAGGGTAAAAACACGTTTAATAATGGCATCCATAACTTACTCCGCTTCAGACGCTTCTGCAGCTCCAGATGTAATGACGAACCACCTGGAATTCGCTAGAAATGCGTTATTATGTTGTTAATATGTATTAGCTCAAGCTGTGCAGGCATTATATTGTACGAGCGCGATGAAGAATAATCGTTCCCACTAGTGGCGGCTGGTGTCTTTGAAAGGTGGTGGGGCGTAAGTTTGTGGGTCTGAATTTGATAGTGAGCGAGCGCAGTGAGCGTGCCCAACCCACACCAAGGGTGGTGGGCATGGGGGGTTGTCCCCCCACGAGAAATATTTTTTTTAAATGGATTCCAAAATGTCCAATTTACTGTCCAAACTCACAGAAATATGATATAAAAAGCATTAGGTTTTACATACTAATGGTGGTACATTATTCCTATGTGTTGAAGTGTGATGGTGTATTTTACAGCAGCTTGTATTTGAGAATAGCTGGTACTATGTTGTATTGTAAAACATAGTAATGGCATATGAGGAAATGGCATATGAGGAGCGTCACAAAGCCTGTAGTTGTTGTTTTGTTATTTGCCCACTCATTGCCTGCTAATAGGCCATTCCCACACAGTTCCTGCCCCTCCCCGCCCAAAACACCTCCTCACTGGAACTCTGTGCTTGCCATCAAACTTGGCGGTAAAATGTGCCTGCCAACAGTGCTTTTTCAAAGAGTCTTCTGAGAGTTAATGACTTAATTGGAGTTGGAAACCTGCTACGGGTGTAATAAAAATGTCTTAACCAGGTCTGCCCCCAGTCTGGACCGTAAGTATGATTGGGGTGTCATATTGCTATGATATGATTTCTTCAAGTTTAGAGCATTTAGAGGCTAGAGGCTACCCTTTGCACCTTTCTTTGTACTTGAATACGGTAACCTGAGAGATCAATACTGTCCTTGCCCAAACGCTGGAGTCAGACTCGAGCTGCTTGGTCTGTCAGAGGGATGTGCACTGTAATTGGATCAGAGAAGAGATGCAGAGAGTCATCTGTCCCTTCAGCACTGTCACAGCTGTCAGATGTCATCCGTTTGTACAGTTCTCACTGCAGGAGGGGCTGTGGCTCTTTTTCGGTTCTAGGCTAGCCCAATGCAAATGTCCACTTAGCACATGAAAATTGAAGTCTGTAGACACTTCTTTATGCCTGTATGCAAAGTAAAGAGCAGTGTCTTGTGTGAATCTCCTGGAAATGGGGTGAAATGTGAGCAGCGAGGGAAAGGAGACATGGAGCCTGTGAAATTATTTCCTTTTTCCTTGTTCCAGACTTTAAAGGATCTGCTAATGCTATACATTGCTGCAAATTAATATGATTTAATATGGGTGTGTTGTCTGATGGTATGTAATTAATAGTTGTGAACATAAGGGAATCGGGAGCTTAGGAATAGCCGCCTAGAGCTCTGTGGGAAGGTGGATACACTGGTAGCTTCATCATGGTGCACGCAAAACAGTCCCACGTAAATGCATGCAAGCTACATAGGGAGGGCAAGTGCATATTTTAGGACCTCGGTCCAGAATAGGGACAGATATGGCAAGCTAACTACACACCAGAGCCAAGGAATACAGTTTACTATATTGAATGTACTGTACTTCAGAGCGACAAGCAGTGTGGAACTGCAGAAGTCGAGACTGAATGATACCTTTGTTTAACCGAACATGCATTATTTTTGATCTGTCAAGAAGAAGGAAACAGTTACAGTTCCCCTTAATGTCCCAATGTATAATAGAGGGACCTTAGGCAGTTGTTCGCCTGTAGCAGCAGATTTCAAAACAGACTTTCTTTGTGTGTGTCTGTAATCTGCCATTTTATAAAGAAGAGCCCTTTAAATTGTTCTTTTTCCATTTGTCGTGCTTCAGCCTTGCAGCAATGCTATTCTGTGATCTGGACAACTGACTTCCTTCTTTCTGGAGACCACACCTCAGATCTGTCAAACACAGGCTGTGCTGGGTCACTGACATGAACCCTATTTCAACCAGGTGACCCTAAAGATCAGTGCTCTACCAGGGGATGCATGGACACCATCCAGAACATTGCTTGGTTTTCTGTCTCCACCTGGCAATTATTCTAATACTCACGACTGTCCGACACAAGGCATTGTTCTACATGTATTGCTCATGTGGTACTGTATTATGCAGGGCTACGCCATTAATATGATCGCTGTTGGGGGTCTGACAGCACCCCCGTGCGTGCCCGTGAGCCCCTCAACCCACAGACCTCACTCGGCACACGTCTGTGTAGTTCGGGCTCCCCGGTCGCTCTAACGCGGCCGGGAACGCCCCCTTTATTTATACATACCGCGGCGGCGTGACACGTCACGCCGCCGCGTAAGCCCGTCATCGGGCAGCGCCACACTCCTCCTTTTCCGGGAGGAACAACAAACCAGATTAACATTAACTTTATTAACCAGAAACCCACACATCTATCATAAACACTACTGCACACCCACAAAAACCCCTTTAATGTCATCCACCCAGATCCTTTCACCCCAGTTCACTAACCAAGTGTCCCACGACATATTCGCTGAGGTAGGCAGGTTTCCCTCGCCCAGCCCTCTGGGGGTACCTCCTGCCTACCTCTGGCACGTGACGTCCTTCCGCCGCTTCTCCCCGGACTGGGGATTCGGGTACCTCGTCCCAGAGGCCTTCGCCAGCAGGCATGTCTGGTGGATCAGGTTCGGGTGGGGTGTCAGTTCGTGGATCACCCAGCTTCTTGAAAAAACTCACATTTCGGGTGACAGCAGATCGTCCATCCGAGGCCGTCACCATGGACCCTTTCACTGCCACTACATCCAATGGCTCCGGTTCATAGGGAAGTGAGAGCTTCCCGTGGGGGTGTCGGTTGCGGATGAGGACCTCATCTCCCGGTTCAAGTCTTTGAGGTCGGAGACCCCTGCGCAGGTTTTCCTGTTCAGTTCGGACTCGCCTTTCAGCCTCCACCCGCTGACTATCGATGACCCCAGGTTCTTTCTCCCCAACTTCCGGCAACAGCCCCCGGGGGCACCTCTTGAATAACACTTCTGCCGGAGCCACTCCCGTGGCGGCATGTGGGGTGGTACGGTACACCCGCAGAAACTGATAGAGGGTGCGTTGTAATGATTGACCCTGCCCCTGAGCAATTCGGAAGGTTTTGTTAAGAGTCCGCATCAGTCTCTCAGCATCCCCGTTCGCTCGGGGCCACAGCGGGGATATCTTCCTGTGTTGTATTCCGCAGCTCTCCATCAACTCGGAGACCCGCTCACTTTGGAAGGGCGATCCGTTATCAGAGCATAGAGTGTGGGGAAAACCATGGGCCGCAAATATTTTCTCCATCGCCACCACCACATGCTCAAAGGCCACAGATTCAACGAACTCGACCTCCGGGTATCTCGAATGTTCATCAACTATTACCAGGAAGTGGGTGCCCACTGATGTTGACCCAAAGTCGGCGTGGACGATCTCCCATGGCCTCGTGCCTCGGGGCATTGCCTCAATGGCAGGCTCTCGTTGCAGAGGAGAGGCCGCCTGACACCATACGCATGCCGCCACAAAGTCGTCCACCCTTTTCTCCAACTCCGGAAACCAGACTTTCGAACGGAGCCGCGCCTTGGTCTTGGCGGCGCCCTGATGTCCATGGTGGGCGAGACTGATCACCTCGCTCACCTTTGACTGTGGAACAACAATTCGGTCACCCCGGAGTAGCAGCCCTGAGTCCGAGAACGACAACTCCTCCTTCACCTTCCACAACTACTCCAGTACTATTTTGGCTTCTTGGGTGTGCCCGGACACAGCTCCGAGGATGGACTTCCAAGACCCATTACGCATCGAGTCCTTCAAGATTCGAAAACACTCGTCCTCAGCCGCCGCAGCCTCCAACTCCTCTAGGGACATCGCATTTGGTGTTGCCGCCTCCACCACCATTCGTACATGACTGTCCGCTTCTTCTCCGCAGGTGTCATATCCCTCTCCCCCACCCACTCCCGGATGACGAGAGAGGTAGTCTGCGGCATTGTTGGCCCCTGGCCTATAGACCAGGGTGACGGAATACTCCAGGAGGGCGAGCATCCACCTCTCGATTCTAGCCGGTGGTCTTGAAGAGGAGCCCACCAGTATTGGAAGCAGTGGTTTGTGGTCAGTTACCACCGTCACCGGACGCCCCAAAACATAGAGCCGGAAATGTCTGCAGCCCCACAGCACCGCCAAGGCCTCCCGCTCGATCTGGGAGTACCTCTGTTCCGTTTCGGTGAGCGCTTTGCTACCATATGCCACAGGTCGAACAATCCCGTTGCGGTCCACTTGAGTCAGCACTGCTCCCAACCCGAAAGGACTTGCATCGACCACGATCTCTGATTCCAATGCGGGGTCGAAGAACGCCATGGTGTCCCCCGTTGTCAGGGCACCCTTAATGTCCTCAAAGGCGGCCTGTTCGAGAGGGCCCCAATGCCATGGTGACTCTTTCTTGGTCAGCGCCCGGAGTGGGTAAGATCTCGAGGCTAAGTTCGGGATGAACCGCCCACAGTAGGTTACCATCCCCAGGAAACTCCTCACGTCCGTCACAGACTCGGGGGCTTTCGCCGCTTTGATGTCCTGGACCTTTTTCGGGTCTGGCGACATCCCGCCCTCCTTGAATATGAAGCCGAAGAATTCAATGGAGGAGCGCATGAATTCACACTTTTCCCTATGAAGGGTGAGGCCCAACGATTGAAGTCGTTTCAGAGTCTTATCGAGCCTCTTCATGTGGTCCACTTCGGTTTTGGCGAATACCAAAATATCATCGCTAATGTTAAGGACGCCCTCCAGATCTGCTAGGGCGCCCCTGATGATATTTTGGAACACTTCAGCGGCAGACGATACTCCAAAGCTCAACCGCTTGTATCGATACAGTCCCCGATGGGTGGTAAACGTTGTTATGTACCGGGACTCTGGATGAAGGACGACCTGGTGATACCCGGCTCGGAGGTCCAGTTTCGAGAAGAATCGAGCCCCTTGAACATCAGCAATGATATCATCGATCGTTGGTGTAAGATGTTGCTCCCTTTTGATCGCCTTGTTGGGGAGCCTCATGTCCACGCAGATGCGTACCGAGTCGGGTTGCTTGGGCTTTCTGGCCACCACGATCGGAGACACCCAGGGGGTTGGGCCTTCAACCTTCTCGATGATATCCAGGCTCACCAAGTTGTCCAGCTCCTTATCGACCTGCTCCCTTAAATGGAATGGTACTCGGCGGTGTTTCAATGCGATGGGCTGCACCGACTCATCGATGTGTAGTCGAACTGGTTCTCCAGTCATCTTTCCGATCCCACTGAAGAGTGCAGCATATTTGTCAAGGAGATCATTAATGTCCTCCAGGTGGACGGAGTATGCAAAACTGACGATGCCTAAGGCCTCCGCAGCTGCACAGCTGAGCAAGGTATTGCTGCTCACCGGGGTCACATAGAATCGAGCCTTGATTTGTGAGCCATCATGCTCCACATTTGCCACGAAGGCACCATCTAGCGGTATCGGTTCCTGACCCCCAAAAGCAAATATGCGGGCCTTCGGTGTGACCAGAACTGGGAGGGGTTTGAGAGAGTCATAATGCCCTCTGGCCATCACATTGACAGAGGCGCCTGTGTCAACGAGCACTGGGACTGGGGAGTGGTTGATCTCCACCACACATCTCGGCTGTCTCCTGCTTTTTCCTTTGAGTATTCCCACGCTGGAGACGAAAAAGATGTTCTCCTCGTCTTCCTCTTCGGCTCCTTCAGCATGGGACTCGACTTCACCTTGTTCTACCTGGGCTACACTGGGCAGTTGGCTCTGGCGCGGAGTCCACGTCCGTGCCTGACCTCTCTGCACCATCACCGGCATGGCTGCACGACATACTCTCGAGAAGTGATCGGCCAGTCTACACCTCCCACAGGTTTTTCCAACCGCCGGGCATTCTGCCATGTGAGGGAGGTCGTACCCGCACTTCTGGCACGACTCCCCTGCTCTTCCTGCCCTGTCTCGGGGTCCTCCACCCGGGCGTCTCACTCCTCGGCCACCTCGCCACACGACACACACCTCCTCCGACCTCACCGACCGAGACCCTGCTTCCATCTTGTTGGCTCGGGCTTCTGCTACCTCGTGGCACCTGCCCAGCTCCAGTATGCGGGGCAGCGTGATGCCCGGTTCTCTCAGGACTTGCCTCCTGAGCTTGCCAGAGGAGCATGCCTGGATCAGCATCGTGCGTATCATGTCGTCTGCATCCCCCCATGCGCATCCGAGGGAGAGGCGGCGTAGGCGACCATAAAAAGTGTCCAGTGTCTCCTCTTCCTTCTGCTTAGCCGAGAGCATGACGAATCTCTCATAATCCACATTTGCAAGGGGAAGGAAATGTGCAAGGAGTGCCGCCTTGGCCGCATCATAGGAGTTATTGATAGGTGTAAGTGATTCAACTATCTCCTGGACTGCCGGCCCTGCCGAGTACAGCATGGTGGCAATTCTGCTGTCGTCATCCGTCACCTGAGCAGCCCTGAAATACATGTCAAGGCGACTCACCCATCTTCTCCATCGGGGCCCCATGCTCGAGGGTGGGCCTGATGCATCGAACTCCGGGAATGGGCCGCGGGCGCTCTTGCTTGAGCCATGATGGGAAGTCCTGGCTGTCCAGGTAGCGGTCCTGCAGGGGCTTGAATCACCGGAGGTAGGACAGCCTGTTGTTGAGCCGCTGCCTGGCCACGATCGCGGGGGAGTGACGCAGCTGCAGCACCACTGTCTGAATCCTCAGAGTCACCCATGGGCTTGAGCGCACAGGCACCCCCACCTACTGTCCTGAGGGCCGCAACTCAAACTCCCACCATCATAGTGCAACTCACCCCTTCCTTTCCGGGCACATGAACAGTTCAACCAGGGGGGGGGGCTTCCGGACAGGGCACCAATGGAGGCACAAAAGAATAAGACACCCAGAGCAGCCAAACTTGATGATGAAGGAGACAAAGAAGAAGCCACAGCGCTCTGATGATGAAGGGGACAAAGAGAACACCGTGGATCCACCTTGCCATAGTCCAAATAGACCTGGGAGTTCCAAAAATTGAGCTGAAGCGATGGATTGGCCTAGACAGGCCCTGTCATGTTAGTCCTTCTCCTAGCTTTCACACGACGTAGGAGTCCCAAAACTGGGTTAAAAAGCACAAAACAGGCATGGGCGTGCAGGGTAGACTTCCTGTTATCAATGTTTCCAAAAATTAGGCCCGTGTTGCCTTCACGCTCCAAACCGGAGCCTCGTGAAGTTTCACGGCCTACAAGACAAAATGGCCGCCGGCCGCGTGTGCGTCCCGCGACCCGGCATGAAGCGAGGTGAAGCTTCGTTCCGCTTCGTTTGAAAAAATTAATCCAAAGGATTTCACCGCCGGGCCCGGGTCTCCCTCACCACTCGTCGCCACTGTTGGGGGTCTGTCAGCACCCCCGTGCTTGCCCGTGAGCCCCTCAACCCAGAGACCTCACTCGGCACACGTCTGTGTAGTTCAGGCTCCCCGGTCGCTCCAACGCGGCCGGGAACGCCCCTTTTATTTATACATACCGCAGCGGCGTGACACGTCACGCCGCCGCGTAAGCCCGTCATCGGGCAGCGCCACAATCGCTAGCAAAAAACGTATTTTGGAAGGACACACCAATCACATGAAAAATACATGTGCCGTGACTTTGTTTAATTGGAGAATTTCACTTGTGTGGGCTCAGCTTTAACATTTGCAATTTCTAGAAAACGACCCTGTGCCTGGGCGGTGATTTTGTAGGCTGTAAGAGGCACCTTTGAAGGAGATGAAGACAGAAAGAGAGAGGTATTGCTTGAACTTTGAGCCATACCGGCGGCTGCACTCTCTGTAATTTAAACATCACAGTCAAAATGGAAGCATGCTTTGCTCGGCTCCGGCTGTGTGGATTTTTAGTGCCTAATTGGTTCGGAGGGGGGATCGCAGATGGCAGACTAGGGCTGCATGGTGCTGCAGCCCACTCCCAGGGCCGCACACTAGGCCATTACATCAGATAGGCCAGAAATTATAATATCTGTGTCACCTGATGGTGCACACTAGTGCTGGAGGCACACAAGGCCATTACACCAGAAAGGCCAGAAATTATAATATTCGTGTGGCCTGATCTCAGTGCACACTTGTGCTTCAGCCCACTCCCAGGGCCGCACACTAGGCCATTACACCAGAAAAGCCAGAAATTATAATATCCGGGTGACCTGATAGTGCACTGTAACGCTCACCTGGTATCCACGGGGACGTCGCTCAGCCTGTTCTGACCTCTTACGACCTCAAACCCTTCCCTGGAGTCTACTCGACTAGAGACTGGGCCTGAAACACAGGATTGGTAGAGTTTAACTCCCTATTGTCTCTGTGTGCTTGAACCCCTTATTTCCCGGGGTCCAACCCTTCCCTTTGATCCACAGCTCACCTTGTTTTCTTGCAAACTGTGCTCTCCGTCCTGCTTTCAGCACAGGGGCGCGTTGATTGATGCAGGCTCGTTGCTGCCTAGTTACTTCACTGGCAAGAGTCCGACAGGTAAGTATAATGAGTCTTTTGAACAGTTCTCTAACTTCGTTCCTTTCCTTCCTTAGATGATGGCCGGCGTCCGGGGATGGCGACGTGCTGCTGAGATGAATAGCGCTGAAGGTGAGTGAGAGCGCAATGCGCGATGCGACCCTTTCGTATTTGTATTGAACTGAGTTACCGGGATGGGAATGACACTGCCAAAGATGCCCGCAGAACAGAAGGAGCGATGAATGATGGGCAGAAGCGATGAAGGCTGTTCCTAACGGTGTTCTTGTTCTTGCAGGAGCTGAGCGCAGAAGAAAGATGCAGGCCTACTGGACACCGATCCGAACACGGTGAGTGTCACGCTGCAGGTGCAGAAAACACAAAGCATGTTTCTCAGCCTGGGCGTGGCTTAAATAGTCTCTGGGTATCCCAGGTGTCCCTGGGCTGAACCACACCCAAAAGACTAGACTGCACATGCAGTTCTGGGAACCGAAATATGTGGGGGCATCCATCTTGTCCCCATCAATGCACTACAAGTCCAATCCCCAATGTTATCCCATGGGAGTGAGCGAGTCTGGTGCCACAAGCTCCAAGTCTGACTCCAAGTGGGTCTTTGGAGGGATGGAGAGGCCCTTGTGGGCCATGTAGGGGATCGTGGCCTGGCTCCAGCCTGACATCTTGGAGAGTTGAGGACATGAGGGGCAGGAATCATGACAGCACTCCCCCCCCAAGGCACCTCTCAAGGTGGCTCTTCTGTCTGGTCCTGGTTTGTTTGGATGGTTTTGATGAAATCGTCTAAGCAAGTGAGGTGCATGGATGTACTCACAAGGCTCCCATGTCCTGTCTTGTGGACCATACCCCTTCCCGTCTACTAAGTAGTATAATTTGGATCTGACGTACTTTGAATCCAGGATGTCCTTGACTTTGAATTCTGGCTCCCCGGTGACTACTACTGGCTGCGGTGGAATTGCTACCCGGGTCCCAGGTTGAACAGGTTTAAGGAGAGACACGTGGAACACAGGATGAATCTGCATGTTTGACGGCAAAGCTAGTCTGACCACCACAGTATTTATCACAGAGGTGACGGTGAATGGACCCAGGTATCTTGGACGGAAAGTTCGGGTTCCTTTAATGGACACGTGTTTAGACGCCAGACAGACTTTGTCTCCCACTTGGTAGTTGGGGGCCTTTGCTTGGTGTTGATCAGCAAACTTCTTTTGGCGATTCTCAGCTTGAAGTAGGTGTTCAGCTGCCCTTTTAAAGGTTTGAGAAATGGTTGTGTACAAGGTTTTGACTGCTGACATTTCCAGGGTTGTAGGAACGTCCAACTCAGAAGTACGTGGGTGACTGCTATCCATGGTATAAAAGTGTGCCTGCCCAGTGCTGATGTGTAGGGAATTATTATAAGCATATTCAGCTATCCATAATAGGTCGAACCATCTTCCTTCAGCTTGGTGTAACATCCAACGCAGATACTGCTCGAGCGTCTGATTTGTCCTCTCAGTTTCACCATCCGTTTGGGGATGGTGACTGGTGGATAGCCGGATTTCGATCTGGGCCATAGAGCAGCATTTTCTCCAGAAGTTAGATACAAATTGAGTACCTAAGTCTGAGACTAAAACTGAAGGAAACCCATGGAGCCGTACAATGCCTTCAAGAAATACTTTTGCCAGAGTGAAAGCATTTGGGAGCCCCTTAAGAGGAATGAAATGTGCCATTTTTGAAAATGGGTCCACAACCACAAAAATAGTGTTAAACCCTTGACTGGGTGGTAAGTCAGTAATAAAATCAAGGGACAACGTGTGCCAGGGTGCTGGTGGGATTTCCAATGGTTGTAATAGCCCAGCCGGTTTCTGCTTGGATGACTTGTTTTGAGCACAGACTCCACAAGATAGGATGAATTGGATAATGTCTTTACGCCACGTGGGCCACCAATAATTTCGTTTTACCTTGGCTAGGGTTTTAGCGATTCATGGGTGGCCCTCGATCAAGGAATCATGATAACCGGACATGACTTGTTCTCATAGTTCTTGGTTTGGTAAGAATAAACGATTCCTGAAGTAGGGCAACTGATCTTTTATCATGTAATGTTCTCCTTGTGCACTCCACGCTTGTAATTGCTCCGGACTCATCAGGTTTTGGATTTCTTCATGTAATTCTTTCTGAGTTATGGTTGCTGTGATTCCTAGGAGCTTGTTACTCGGGATGATTGCTATTGGGTCAGGGGTTTGATACCCCTGCACTTCTACCCCATACGGGAAAGGGCATCGCCTTCCCGTTTTTCACCCCTGGTCGAAATGTAATCACGTAGTCATATTCAGCAAAAAAAAGAGCCCAATGTAGTTGTCGTGAGGATTGGGCCTTTGCCGTTTTTAGTTACTGGAGGTTCCGGTGGTCAGTTATTATGGTGATTGTGTGTCTGGTGCCCAAGAGGTAGTGCTGCCATGTCTTAAAGGCTGACTTAATGGCCAGGAGTTCTTTGTCTGTGATAGCGTAATTGAGTTCAGAGGGTGTGAACTTATGCGACCAGAAGGCAACAGGGTGTAACTGGCCCATTTCGGGGTCCTTTTGTGAGAGGACGGCTCCCATAGCCATGCTTGCGGCGTCCGTTTCCACCAGGTATGGGAGATCAGGGTGAGGGTGGTGTAAGATTTGGGCAGATGTGAATCTTGCTTTGAGTTCCTGGAAAGCTTCCTCGGCTTCTGTTGTCCACTGGAACTTTTTGTTGCTTTTCCTTAGCAATGACGTGATGGGATGCACGATTCGCGAAAATCCTGGGATGAACCGGCGGTAGAAGTTTGCAAAACCCAGCATACTTTGAACCCCCTTGAATGAATTTGGGGATGGCCAGTTCAGGATAGCATCTACCTTGTGTACATCCATTCGGATTCCATTCGGGCTGAGAATAAAGCCCAGGAATTCCACCTCGGAGACGTGGAATGAGCACTTTTCGAGCTTGGAGTAGAGCTGGTGTTGACGGAGTTTCTCCAATACGGATTGGACGTGTTTAACATGGTCCTGCTTTGATGCGGAATATACTAGAATATTGTCGATGTACAATAGAGCACAGACATCAATCAATTCCCGTAGGACATCGTTCATGAAGTATTGAAATGCTGCAGGCGCGTTGCAAAGGCCAAAGGGCATTACTTGATATTCGTACAAGCCGTATTTGGTGCGAAAAGCGGTTTTCCATTCGTCCCCCTGTTTTACGCGAACAAGGTGATATGACCCCTCAGGTCTAGTTTTGTGTAGATTTGGGCATCTTTGACTTGATCCAGCAATTCAGGGATCAGTGGCAGGGGGTAGCAGTTTTTTACGGTAATCTGGTTCAGTGCGCGATAGTCGATGCATGTTCTCAAGTCCCCCTCCTTTTTCGGTACGGAGAATAGAGGACTGGCTGCTGGAGACTTCGAGGGACGGATGAACCCGTTGGTCAGGTATTGGTCAAGATAGGCCTTCAGGTGCTGGTTTTCTGGTTCCGTGAGTGCATAAATTCACCCACAAGGGATTTGTGCGCCGGGTATCAGGTCGATTTGGCAATTGTATGGTCTATGCGGTGGCAGGGTATTAGCCTGTTCTTTCTGAAAGACATCTTGAAAGTCCTGGTATTCACTTGGTAGGGTGCCGATTGCCACAGTCGCAAGCGTGGAGGTTCTGGTGTCTATTGGTTGTTTCTCTTGGCGATAACATATTTGGGCGCAAGTCTCGGGAAAGGCCAATTCTTTTGCTCGCCAATCGATTCGAGGATTGTGAGCTACCAACCATGGCATTCCCAAAATCAACCGGAACTGTGGTGCCTTAATGATGTCGAAAACGATAGATTCTTGGAGTCCATCCTGGCACAGAAGGGTTAAAGCTGCAGTGCATTGGGATACTGGACCAGAAGCTATTTCCCTGCCGTCTACAGTGGTAACAGTGTCGGTTGTTGATTTAGGGCGTAACGGAAGCCCCATCTTTGCTGCAAGATCCTGGTCGATGTAATTCCCAACGGCTCCACTGTCAATGTACGCTCTTACTGCGTGCATCCAAGATGGTTGTTGGTGATTGATCAAGACCACAGATAGTGCAAAATGGGAGGTCTGTAGTTCACTTTCTTTGCTCGACAAGTGGACCCCTACACATTTCGGGCTGGGGAGTTTTCCCTTGATGGTATCTTCCTTGTCCGTGGCCCCTACCATCCTCCTCGGTGGCTTCACAGGGCACTCTTTAAGGAAATGACCTGACCTTCCACAGTACAGACATAACTGCTGCTGTCTCCTTTTATCCCTTTCCGCTTTAGTCAAGGGGGATCTGACCCCCCGATTTGCATTGGTTCTCCTGAACCTTCCGTTGTGCGGGCAATATTGTCCTTTGAGCGCACATACATAGGACGAGGGTCCGGTCTGGTTCGATCTGCTCTTCGGTCCTGCAACCTATGATCCAGTTGAACAACAAGGTCAATGAATTCTGAGCAGTCTTTCGGGGGGTTCACTACTTGTGCGAGAACATCCTTGAGCTCCCCCGCAACCCCCAATGAGAAAACGTGGTTCTCTTCTCCACTGGCCATTCTGCTTCAACTACGAGTCTATTGAACGTGGCTATGTATGTTAATAGGTCTTGATTCCCTTGGCATAGGGACAGAAGTTCGTTGTCTAATGCCTGTACATGAGTACAAGGGGCGAACAGCTTTTCCATCGCCTGCTGAAAGCCCCTGAAGTCATGCAGCAAAGGATCGTCTTGGGCCACAAAGGGTACAGACCAGTTCGTGGTGCTACCACTCAGGTAGGATAGCACAAAAGCGACCCGTGATTGGTCATTCGGAAAGGCCCCTGGTCTACAAAGGAAGTGCAAGCGGCACTGGTTCATGAACGTTGCAAACCTCTTGGGATCCCCCGTAAATCGTTCGGGCGGGGCCAAGGGAACTGCCCTAGGAAGGGTTATCTGAACGGGATTGGCTGATGGTGCTGGCATCGAGGGCACGCTTCCCGGCAATGGTGCATGCCCTGCTTGTGACTGGAGAAGTTGCCGGCTTAAATCATCAGTGCGTTCTTTGGCTACTATCAGCTCTCTCCTCAGGGTGTTGGTCTCCTGCCTGGCTGCATGTACTTCAGAACGTAGCTGCCCCAACATGTGGGCTAACCGGTCGGTTTCTGATGTATCCATGACGCCCAGGTGGATTTTGATGTGAGGCTTTGTATTCTGTAACGCTCACCTGGTATCCACGGGGATGTCACTCAGCCTGTTCTAACCTCTTACGACCTCGAACCCTTCCCTGGAGTCTACTCGACTGGAGGCTGGGCCTGAAACACAGGATTGGTAGAGTTTAACTCCCTATTGTCTCTGTGTGCTTGAACCCCTTCTTCCCCGGGGTCCAACCCTTCCCTTTGATCCACAGCTCACCTTGTTTTTTTGGAAAGTGTGCTCTCCGTCCTGCTTTCAGCGCAGGGGCGCATTGATTGATGCAGGCTCATTGCTGCCTAGTTACATCACTGGCAAGAGTCCGACAGGTAAGTATAATGAGTCTTTTGAACAGTTCTCTAACTTCGTTCCTTTCCTTCCTTAGATGATGGCCGGCGTCCGGGGATGGCGACGTGCTGCTGAGATGAGTAGCGCTGAAGGTGAGTGAGAGCGCGATGCACGATGCGACCCTTTCGTATTTGTATTGAACTGAGTTCTTTTTCTGTGTCTTTTAGGTGCCGCAACGTTTTCTGCGTGGATGCCGGTTATGAAGAAGAAATGTGGTGAGTAAGCGCGGTATGTGGCGCCTCTAGATGTTTCCACGCTAACCTGGAGTGTCTTTTCCCCCTTGCAGATGGATGAGAAGTTCCGGAGACAGAGTTCCCCCAGAGCGGCTGGGATTGAGGTAAGCGTTTGAAGCTCGTACAGTCTTTAAAAATAAGCGAAGATTTGCTGAATGCTTACTAATGCCTTTTTTCTGTTCTTTTCCCTTTTCCTTAGGAAGCGGCGTGCCGGGATGGGAATGACACTGCCGAAGATGCCCGCAGAACAGGAGGAGCGATGAATGATGGGCAGAAACGCCGCAAGGTAAGACTGTTCCTAACGGTGTTCTTGTTCTTGCAGGAGCTGAGCACAGAAGAAAGATGCAGGCCTACTGGAGACCGATCCGAACACGGTGAGTGTCATGCTGCAGGTGCAGAAAACACAAAGCATGTTTCTCAGCCTGGGCGTGGCTTAGTCTCTGGGTATCCCAGGTGTCTCTGGGCTGAACCACACCCAAAAGACTAGACTGCACATGCAGTTCTGGGAACCGAAATATGTGGGGGCATCCATCTTGTCCCCATCAATGCACTACAAGTCCAATCCCCAATCTTATCCTATGGGAGTGAGCGAGTCTGGTGCCACAAGCGCCAAGTCTCACTCCAAGTGGGTCTTTGGAGGGATGGTGAGGCCCTTGAGGGCCATGTAGGTGATCATGGCCTGGTTCCAGCCTGACATCTTGGAAGGCTGGGGACATGAGGGGCAGGAATCATGACATGCACACTAGTGCTGCAGCCCACTCCCAGGGCCGCACACTAGGCCATTACACCAGAAAGGCCAGAAATTATAATATCCGTGTGACTTGATCCCAGTGCACACTAGTGCTGCAGCCCGCTCCCAGGGCCGCACACTAGGCCATTACACCAGAAAGGCCAGAAATTATAATATTCGTGTGACCTGATCTCAGTGGTGCGTCAGCTGTAGGAGAGGGAGGTTAACAAAAACCAAACTTTGCGGGCAATACATTTCTGTGCTAAGTGATCTATGTATTTCTCAGAATTTACATGAGTTGACAAATTAATGCGACCGTGGACAACCAAGGTGGCATTAATTTGTCAACTCTTCGAAAATGCAAGAGGTCACTGCCAATGCCATCCATCATCCATGCTACTAGGAGGCCCGGCGCTGTGCACATTGAAAACGGATAGCAATTACTAGCAGAGTTCCTTCTATGTTCTAGTCACTGTGAGCAGACACACGGTAAAGTCGGTTTTCTGGAGAATCTAACAAAAAATACAAAATGCTAAGCAGGTTAGGTTTGAAATATTCAGCGCGAGTGACTTGTTTGAATGCCTAGATTATTTACTGCTGAGCACCAGTCGTTTCATAATGAGGCAAATTCCACCTCCCACAACATAATCGTTACCTGGCTCTTCCCCCAGCCCTTTTACTGGATAAAGTAACTTCCCACCTCGCATTGCTCCCGTTTCACTTTTCCCCAAAATGCATCTGCAGCCAAAGCCCTGCTGGCCAGGAAGTATGGGTGGTTAGCATGTGTACTGTGATGTGGAGTAAAAGTCTATACTGTATGTAATCCAATCCAGGCATTCAGCCCATACATCTCATTCGTGACAAACCCTTAAATGATGTAAAGCATAAAAACACAGACATCGGGACTAATCGGCACCTCCAAGAACGCAATTAATAAACTAAAAATCAGCTGTCCACTGGATGCAATATCCCGACCTCAAAGGATTTATCCACCCTGGCTGCATATCCCCCTCTCAGTCGTGTCTCGTCTCGATGTTGCCTATTCCCTGCTGCATCATGTCCACAACCACTCCTCTTAGAATGGAAGAGGAGGAGGATATGATGCAGCCAGGGCCTACTACGACGTTGACATCGACACAGACAGCCACAAGGCTCTTCCCGGCCCTGCTGCCTTCCCCAGGGCAGGGCACCAGGGGAGCACTGTCCTCCTGGCCTGGGGAATGATTGAAGGCCAGCCCAGGCCGGGCACACAGTCTTTTTCTGAGTTCGACTATTTACTTATCGCAGTTACCGGCACCGCACAGGCCGTTTGACGGCCCTCTGTCCTGACTCCTGTTCTGTGGCCTGGCTGGCTGGGCAGCTGAGCCTCTTCTCAACTACTGAGCACAAAGTCTAGTGTGAGCCTGAGAGAAGTTTTAGAAGGAGGGAGGCAACACCAACGTCACCCACACGCCGGCACCCATCCATCACCCCCAACCCCACCCACGCATGAATGTCATTGGCTGGCAAACAGCCAATGACATTCAGTAAATACCTGTCGCTATGCCCAAGTCAGAGGCTTGCTGGTGGTGCGCTATTTTTGTACAGATTATATACTGGCGGGGCCACCCCTCTAACACCCCACCTGTCTCGTACATTGTGAGATGTAACGTAGAATGTGTGGAGCTATGAGCTCCATGCATCTACAATACAAATGAAGATGTGTGAAAGTGGACGCACCCCTGTGTTGTTCTAGGCCAGGCCCAGTCATCATTTTTGTCTCCAACTACCCCGGGGCCCCTTACTTCATGGCGCGACCAGTTTTCTTAATAGTCTCACCCTTCTCTGTTTTCTTTTTGTTTCTTTTCCAGCACCATGCGCCCTGCTGTTTTTTTTGCTTGAGCAAAGCACGATTCACCCGTGACTACTCCGCCTTACACAGTCTTGCCCCGCCACCTTATATCAGGTACGACTTGTTTAACTGTACATTACCCTACTTTTAGTACACCTCAGCCTAACATTTTTCTCTCAATAGCAACCTTTGCCCTTTGGTACTAGTTTTCACAGTTTTGCCCCCCTCCTAGCAATTATGTCTGCCGTTTTCATCTCGAAACTGAGCTTTCCTATTGAATTTGAATTTCCCTCCTTTCCCCTTTTTTCCTCTCAGCATTGAGTTTTTTTATATTGAAATGGACTTTCATACTTGCTGTTTCCCACTATTTGAAACTGAATTATCCACTTTTACTCTGGGGACACTCGCTTGTGTTCTTTTCTAACCCGGCACATCTATCCATGGCAGCTGTTTTACAGCAATACTTTTACATCATTATTGCTGATGCTCCTTTGCACTGCCAACTACCTGCTTTTTATCTTCAAACCTAAGATATATTCCCCCCCCCTTTTTTACCCTTCTGGCTGTTGTGCCCTTCTACAGCAAAGAAGAACACCAAGTCTAGTCTGGTGCAGGAATTCTAATATACCGGGCAGACAGCATCACGGATTCCCCCTGTCCGTAATGTGCATACAGGGTGAGTGATCCGTGTATCTATGATTTAGACCAGCAGCAATAAACTATGTTAGACCTTAGAATAAGTTCACTTGAGTACCTTTTGAACAAATTATGTCCCATTCTTTTCTGCCCCCTTTTAGGGAGAACCCAATCCTTCAACATCAACTCTGCCCTAAGGAAGGCTCCAACTACTGTTGCCTATTTTGCACGCCGAAACGTGTTATTTATGTGTTCTGTTCCTTAGTTACTTTAGGAACAAATGTATGATCTATCCTACACGTTGGCAGATAACCACAAAAATTTCGTTGATTGATCCATGTCTCCCTTTATATATCAGGGTAATTTTTTATACACCCTGGTATTTTCCCACTTTGTAGGAACAACTTGTTTCCTACTGGGATTGCTTTTCCAATTAAGCTATTGAATTTTATCTAAATTGCTTGTGATGAATATATTTTCCTTTTTTTGAGAATCCATGTATATATTATGAACGTTTTGTTGTATGTTTTCTTTTCTTAAATATCTTTATTTTTTGTAAAAAGTGATTTGAATACTACGTGTGTTTTGCATATTAAATGTACTAGTGTACTCTACAAGACTTATCTTTAGTTCCTTTTATGTGACTTTGTTATAGAAGCACACTCCTACACCAGTTTTGGAGATATTACTAAAATAATTGACAGAAATTAGGACTGTCCCCAGCGTGGGCACCTCGTCTGGTTTTGCCTCTACTGTATATTTAGCCCTCACCCACTCTTGCACAAAGGGGCACCCCTATTGTTCGTATACACAGGCCCAGTCATCAACATTGCAGAGCACTCTGAGTCAGACCGTGCTCTGTAATGTTAATGATTGGGCTTTGGGCCTCTCAGCAGTCACATTATTTATGCTTTTGTTTTTTTTGCTGCCACAGAGATGCAGCGCTGCAAAAATAAATCCCCTCCAAAAAAAACACAGAACTTGTTCAGTGTCTGCACTCTGCAGCACACTATGGGGGGCTCTGGGTGGGGGTGGCAGTGCCCCCCTTGCCCTATGTGAGCGGCCGCCACTGGTTCCCACACAATATGCACTCTAGCGCCACAGAATATCTCAATTACTGAGGGACTTCCTCAGCAAAGTCGTGGGTATGTTTGGGCCAAGTGGATCAGGAAAGCACGAAAGAATAAACTGGGAGGTGGTCTTCTTGCTTGTTCATACCTTCTAACAAAATTGACAAATTGGCCCTGATAGGTCGTGGGTGCTGGGGAATCATGGAACACAAAAGGAATTACAGTCGCTACTTTAATGATGAATACCTATGTGTAAAAAACAGACAGTGTGCCCTCACTCTGGATGTGTAGGAAGTCCTTTCGCTAGCTCCCTCGCTCTAGAGCGTGTAAACATTGGTTGGCCCATGGGGGCTTGAATAAACTTTGCTGATCTTCTTGTTCTTCTTGTAAGATGTTGGCACCCTCCTCGTTGACTGCCCTATAAGTTACTTTCTTCGATGGTGTGGGGTCCTGTGAACCTGGGTTTGTACTAAGTCCAGATAAAGTTATGTAATAAAATGGAGACTCCTGGGTAAAGTTGTGGTGAATTGAGGCAATTTTGACTAATCTCTGTATTGTTATCTTCCTCGTTCTTCTTAGACCTCTCTGGTTGTGCCTGGCGAGAAATAAAAGATGCACTAGCCATCAAAGCAGCAGTGAAATCATACATTTCCTTCCCCAATACATTAGATACAGATTCTGTTAAAGCCTTAGTGGGAGGAGCCAGGGGAAGTCGCATGCGCCGCCCGGTTACCATCTCGTGTGAGGTTGAGTGGTAGTCGGACTCTGGTTTGTTGCGCAAGGCAAACAGAGCTAAAGGCAAACAGTGGAGCCAACTTTTATTCAGGGATATTTTTATTTTTGCTATGGTTTCCTTAAGCATCACGTTGAGGCGCTCGGACACTCCATTTTCCTCACACCTAGACATAACTGCAAGGACAGAAAGGCCAACTAACCAATCCACTAACAATTTCACCCCTCTGCTTACACAGCTCATAACCAAACACAACCACAAGCCTAAAACGCAGCAATCCGCACAAACTTCACTACACTACAACAACAAAACAAACCGCACATACACTTGCACAACAGAACACGACGACTGCCGATCGTAAAACACCCCAAGCCCAGCCAACGGACCCACCGGGCTGAGGCTGCCAACAGCAAATCACTGCTCTCTTGCACTTTTCCAACCTATTCCCACTAACTCCCCCACCCCCTTTAACATTAACATTTGCTTGCGGGTGATACGCACAGGAGAATTTGTGTTGAATACCTAGTAAGGTTGCAATATGTTGAAACATTGTGTTGGTGAAGTGAAGGCCGTTATCAGACCACAGGACCTCACACACACCCCATCTTGGGAACATTTCTCTAACCAGGAATTTTGCTGCTCTAAGCACATCGGGATGGGAACAGGGACCGGCTTCGATCCAATGGGAAAACAGGCACACAACCACTATCATGTAGCAGTAGACCTGGCATACTTGGAGTATGTCAACATAGTCGACATGAAGGTGTTGGAATGGACTCAGTGGGCGAGGTATGGCTCCACTCACTACTCTCAAAGTATGGCCTGCTGTGAAGCTCCGGCAGACAATGCAATTGGTCATAAACTCTGCCACATGTTTCGCCAGGTTGGGACAAAACCAATCTTCTCCAATGGGAGCAGCAGGTACATCCTTCACCATATGGGTAGGATGGTGTAGTTGTGCCAGTGCTGTGTGTAACAATGTTAATGGCATCACTACTTTACCCGTGTTTTCCTGTCGCCATAGGGAATCTGAGGGGGATATAGAACACCCCCTTTTCACCTATAACTCCTTTTTCTCCTTTGGCGCATTCCCTTGCAATTCCATTATTTGTGTCACTGGTAATGCATTGTATCCTTCCTTCAGTACCATAATTTGTGCATAATTATGTGCTCGAGATGGGGTATCCATATCTAGGATGTCCTTGAAATATGCTGCATGCTTTGCTTCTGCTGCTTCATTGCCCCTGGAGACGGGATCCTCTCCCCTTGTGTGGGCCTGGTACTTTGCGACCGCTATGCCTTTTGGGAATCGAAGCACCTCTATCAATCTACCCAATAAGAGTGTTGGCTTCACCTGTGTGCCGTCAGCGCATCGTAAACCCCTCCTCAGCCAGCGTGCCAGTCCAGAGTGTGCTGTAAACGTCACATAGGCTGAATACGAGTACACTATCACCTTTTGGTTTGTGCTCTGCTCCAATGCCGCGATAAGAGCCACTAGTTCTGCAGGTTGTGCTAAATTTGACGGTAAGCGGGCACTTACTACAACCTGTAAGGGAGGCACAGTATCACAAGTATGACACTGACACAAGAGATACAATTTCAAAACCTTTATTCAATTTTCAGGGTTTGTAAAAACTCCTGCTTTGCCCTATAGCTATGATGGGAGAAGTCTTTACCATCAAATAATAAAGAAAACACAGTCCTAGTTAGTCTCTGTCAAATCAAAATGGCCTATACTAACAAAACCCAATGCCTGCCCTATCTCTTATACAAAAAGTGTGTAAAGGGGAATATGTATGCAACGAAAAGTTTGTTTTATAACATAAAGAATCAATGTGGCTGAGTCAGCTCTCCTTCCCACATTGGACAGCATGGAGCAAGGCGGTCCCCGTAAACTCGCCTGACACACTCTGGCTCAAGTTCTCAACACAAAGGCAGTTCAAAACGTGGATCGAGGCCTGATTAGCCTTCCACGTGAAAGTAGTTTAGTTTAATTTATTTATTTGTAGAGCGCACCTAACCTGAGGTATCGGGGGCGCTTGAGCTTAAAATGAATGTTACAGGTATAGCATACAGAGGTAGTTTAACCAATAGCTGCTGGAACGTGTTATATCTCGGTCCGCAGGTAGGCATGCATAGGAAATGTGTACAAGGAGATAAAAATATTTTGCAAAAAGACAAAAAATACAGTTATAGTTGAATTAAATAAATAGACAGATGGAGAGCAGGCACAAATGAAAGGGAGCGAGGGCTCCAAGATTGGAGGCAGTTTGAGTTGCATTAGTCACTTATTCCAGCTTTCAAAAGTTCTTTAACAGTTCAACAAAAGTTTATGCAGGTTTCCTTAGGCCGGGCTCGGACATCTCAAAGCAAAAAGTTCACCTAGGTCTCCCTCAGTCGGGCTCAGACCTTTCAATCACAGCACTTGCAGGGTTTCCCTTCCCCAAGTTTAATTCACATTCTTTATGGGTTCCTTCTCCTATTCACACTTTCGGTCTCCCTCAGTTGGGCTCTGACCTTTTCCTGATGTCAAAGACTTTCAAATGTGCAAGGCCTTAATTTGGCCTCAACACTTTTTAATCTTTATTTGTGCGATCTTACCGACATCTGGCACCATGAAAATCTATTCCTAGTTAGACTCGGCAGATTGTGCATTCATTGGATGGCATTTGCTGATGATATAATCTTCTTCGACAAAACGGCTTTTGGTCTGCAGAATAACCTACCAATATTTTCTCTATATGCCCATCAATGCAATCTGCATTCCAATACTAGTAAATATAAGATTGTGATCTTTACAGGGTAGAAAAAGATCAGGACTACCAAATGGTCAATTGATGGTTCCACAATTGTGCGCTCAATGCTACTACGATATCTTGGCTATAATCTCTGGGATTCCTCATCTATCACCATGTGGAGGGACTGTCTCAATCAAAAATCAAGACCTTTGATTTCACAGATGAAAATAATTTTTAGGAGACATTGCAAATCTTCAGACTTGCCTGTAACAGACTACTATACCTTTAAAGGTAGAACCTATACTACTATACGGTCTTGACATGTGTCTGAAAGATTTAACTATCTTCTTGGACTTTTGCAGGGTCGTATTTGGAAGCCAACATTGGGATTAGCTAACTCTCTTCCCAATTCCATATTGAGATATGAACTCAGGCTTAGTTCATTATCTTCGAAATATCAATGGAGAATGTTAAACAACTGCGCAAAGATTATTAATCCTCCATCAGTTCCCTGTATGTTGATCTTTCGCAGATACTTGTCGATGGGCGTCCAGCCTCACTTTCATTTTTTTGTGGTAGACTGCAATTTCTACTTGACAAACTAGATGTGGAGAAACAAGATCTTATCGCTCGTCCGGGATTTGTCAAAAACAATTTGTATGGTTTTGACTGGGTGTGCACCATTGATTCCATCAACCAATACAGCTCACACAAGGAATACGCTTGTTTCATCAAGAAGAGAAGCCCACGCTCTCCCTATCTTCTTTGTTTTCCCTGTGAAAAGGCCTGTGCACTGTACTTAAGATTCAAACTAAATTAATTCCACACTAATGATAGAATCAAACACTGGGGACCAAAGATTAAAGCAAAGAAATTGTTGCCTATCGCTTGTAGATTCTGTTTCTGTGCTAACCAAGACGAAACCCTGAAATATCTTGTCATTAGGTGCTCCCCTTTTCAATCTGCCAGATTGCATGCTTTTGGTAAATATATCACTGATGATACTATCTTGTCAAGGTGTCATGATGCCTACCCCCGGGGAACCAGACCAGGTCCAGCAACCCCGGAAGCAGACATCAAGTTATTTTGAGCAAGCCCAAAAACCCCTGCTAGGGGCTGTTTGGGTGCGGTCCTAGCGCCTATGGCACCAGGCTCATATGGAGAGTCAGTCCTGGCGCGTATGGCGCCAGGCTCATAGAGTAGAACTTACCTGATGCAGACCATGCTGCAAGCTTACCTGATGCAGACCATGCTGCAGAGCTCCAAGCCAAATGAGGCTTGGAAGGGACTATTTTACCTAGGGACTATTTTTTACTCGGGCGGGGCTGGGTAGGAATACTTACCTGGGACTACTTTGGAGGCTATTTAAACCACGCCCGAAGAGCAACACACGCTTTGCGTTATTCTGCATCCCGCAGCGTAACGCTCACCGTGTCTGCAAGCCTGCATCCAGTCTTCTGCCACGCCCGCCTCGAGCCTGCAGCTCCTAGAAAAAGGGAGGAACAGAAGGAGAAGAGGTTAGAATAAGAGCAAAACCTTCGATCCTTACCTGAATTCCGGATCCACTGCGCCTTCGAGCTGGAAGAAAGAAGCATATTACGCACGCCGCCTCGCCTGCTGCAGCGCCGCGCTGAACTCACCGGCCTTCGCAGCATCCTCACGATCCACCGCATCCTTCTGCACGTTCCCGCCGCACTCTGGCACCTAAGGGGAACACAAGAACAGCAAAGGTGAGCCAAGGGAATAAAAAGAGGCAATAGTTACTACCCCCATAGACTTACCTGATTACCGCCGGGGGTACTATTCCTCTTCACGGGTCGGCGCAGTCTGCATTGCATCCTCGCCGTACCCCGGGCCCTAAGGGGAACAAAAGGACAACAAGGTGAGACGAAGGGACAAACAAGGGGAACTCTTCTCACCACAATAGACTTACCCAATTTTACCGCCAGAGGCATTATTCCCCGAACTTCATATTTTCTCTCCACACCTGAATAAGGGAGCAAGCCACAGGTTACATTCTGGCCTTATTTTATTGAACTGTGTAGGATAAGCCAAATCCTTACCTGAACTACCACAAGGAACTCTTCGCTGGGGTCAAGCTGCAAACTGCAAGGAATCGGACAAGAGTGAAAGTCAGACATGTGAACTCCTATGAACTACAAATTTTTCGGAGTCAATATTGTTCTGGAACTCACCAATTCCTTCGAGCCAGTGAAGCAACTGGTTATCAACGCGCCCCTGCGCTCTATGCAGGATGGAGAGCTCATCTTTTCAAACCATCAGGTGAGACTATAGGAGGGGACATCAAAGGTGATCTGTGGGGAGAACAGCGGGGGTGGGGGGATTTACGCTCAACTCCATGGGTGGTTAATTCCCTTTATCCATTCGCAGAAGAATATTCTTACGGGCCAAGCAAACGAAGCTAGGTGGGCCAGTCCAGTCCGTCATATCGGCCCTACGCGTCACATTGGTGGAGACCGCAGCTGTCCAGTTCAGATCGACGCCTCTGTGGGAGCCAGGTGAGCGTAACACAAGGTCTTCTCTCTGGCTTCGTTGTATGAGGGGTGAAAACATTTCTCTGATTTTATCTGTCACACGTCTCTTATATGTGATCAACAATGAATTGGTGCTATTGGGGAATGCTTAGAAGTCTGTATAAATGATCTGCATACTAATATGTTCATAATGGCTTAGGTCTGATGTGATAGCAACTTTGAGTTTTGCTAAGCCTAGCTGTTTGTAGACACATGTAATAACGTAATGGTTATAAGCTATGTTTGTAAAGGTTTATGTATAAACCATAAGCAAATAAATGAAAAAAAAGTGCAGCCCAAAAAAGAAAAGAAAAAAATGTGCAAGGCTTTTACTATAGATCTCCACAGGACCACTTCGACTTTCCCTTCAGCTCACACTCTTGTGTTATTTGCCCCAGTGTCTCTTGGTCTGGGTAGATCAGTATCATGAGCACAAAGGTTCAACATTCACCTTTTCACTTCCCCTTTTGCTGGGGTTGATCTCGATCATTACGCATTTTAGAGTTCATTCACTTTGTTGCTTTATAACAAAACATTTCACCTTTTGCTGAGTCTTTCGAGTGGGCTACTTCCTTTCGCCAGACCACTCCCCTTCTCTGTATCACTGGCTTCACAGTTATCAGTAATTTAAAGTTCACCACAGGCCTGCCTTCCTTCCCATCACATCCACATGCGTGCAGCCTTCAATTGTGAGATATACTGTTGCAACTTCAATCTTTCCTTAACACACATCTGCCTTTCATGTCTCTCGTCAACTCACCGCTGTGTGCATTCCTTTCTTGTCTTTGCAGTTTTTAATTCAGGAGTCAAGGTTAATACCACAGGTTTGGCCTCGCCTCCCCAATTCTGTCGTTCACTCAGGGGGGTCACTGGCACACTTGAAACACAATGCAGTCTTCTAGTCTGGGATTTGGCCATCTCTGCGTATCTTTCACGGCCCTTCAGAGACAACAACCTCCTGCAGGGATCTCCTGGGTTTCTCTACCCTTGACTCTCATCCCTCTGTCAGTCGCTCTGCTCCAGTAGGTTCGCCTTCACCCCTGAAGTTCTGCTCTTTCTCGTGATCTATCTGCCTCAGAGTGTGACTCTATGTTTCCGCCATTTATCCATGTGCGGAGAGTTAATGAGTATCAGATGTATGTAATTAAAGTCAAGTGCCTGACTTTGCCTGGCCCTATTAGTGGGACATGTCCAATGATATAGGTAGGAGTTAGCCTCTTTACTGTCAGTCGCCCTCTTCCTCGGCCCAGTGTTTGTGTAGAAAAGGGGGGGGTTGGGACATTGGAGGATCCTAAAAATTTCAGAATTCGCAGGTTACCCCTCACCTGACTCTCCCTCCGTAGATGGGTCAAGTGATTCTTCTTGAGGAACCAGGGTCTTCTTCTTCCGCATAGATCTCCGGTCTTTATAGAGGTAGGGACGATCTCGAGGAGTAGCCACTAAGCCCGCCAGGAAAACCAGCTAAGGCAAGAGACCACCACCCGAAAAAATGGCAAGTGAAGGGGAAAAAGCCAGAAGGCTTACAAAAAACCCTTCACTCTTTTGCAGATCAAACAAACAGGTAGTAGATATGTAGGTCTCTGTAAGTTTCCACAATGTCCGTCCAGTGAAGATCGATCCCTGATGTAAGGGTAGCACTGAAAGCAGCAGCCCCGGTGAGAAGGGTTAGCAAGCAGCAAAAGGTAGCAAGAGTTATGCAATTGCTTGTTGAAAATAGTACACCAGAGGTTGGACTGGAGCAGAGCGAAAGGTAGCAGCATGCAGGAAGGCAGGAAGAGAACTAGAAGCCACAGGTAAGTCAGAGTAGTGAAGCAAAAGTCAGGAGGTCCCTAGACTGAAGCGGTAGAACTGGGAAGGCAGAGAGAAGTAGAACAGCAAGGCTGGGGAAAAGGAAAAGATAAACAAAGGAATAACAGCTTCTTACCCAAAAGCAAGGTCGGATGATTGCAACACACCATGCTCTATCCAGAGGCTGCAAAAGTAGAAGACAGCCGGTGCCATCTTGAAGGAAGACTAGAGTAGTCCATTGCGTTCAAACGAGAACATGATGGCAAGCTAATGGTGTCAACGCCATCAGTCCCACACCTCCCAGGGAGGACAGAGAATGATAAAAAAATAGGACAGGTCATGGGTACGGGAAAGGGGAGAATACTGCATCTCACCATCGGTTACCTCACAGCCACTCCCTGAGGACCCCTCACCCAGGTGATCCTCCCACATTGGTCCACCCTCAGGGTTTGGATCCAATTGTGATGGCCGTGCCCTGGCCACCTGAGAGATCCGGGGGACTAGTAGGTGAGACACCCTTTGGTTTCTCACATACCCTTCTCTTTTGCAATGTAGCTACATCTGTTTCACAGGGAAACCGAGAAAGGAAATCAATGTTCCCCTATTCCTTACCTTTTCTGTGTTCCACAGTGAAACAGTAGGGTTGCAGGTCTAAGAACCATCGCACAACTCAAGGGTTAGAGTCCTTTTGTTGACTTATCCATATCAAATGTGAGTGGTCAGTGATGGGTGTGAATTTTATCCCTAGCAGGTAGTACCTAAAATGGACAATTGCCCATTTGATGGCAAGGGCTTCCAGTTCCAACACAGAGTAGTTCTTCTCACAGGGCAAGAGTTTACAACTGGTGAATAGGATGGGGTGTTCTAATCCATCGTGTATTTGCGATAATACGGTTCCTAACCTTGTGAGGGAGGCATCGGTCTGTAATACGAATTCCTTTGCAAAGTCTACTACTTTTTTTTTTAAACATGTTTATTTTTGATCGACACACCAGAGAAAAGAAAATTACAACATACTCTTTCATGACAATCTGTGCAGCTCATTGATCATCTCCTCCACTACCAACCCCATTCCCGTCCCCCCCTCAGTTAACGTCCAAATCTTGTTCTTCTGTCCGTTGTATCATCTCCGTGCTCCCAGCCGTTAGAGCGTTTACTACCGCTCGTGGCTTGAAAGTTAGTGCTGGATAGCTCTGGTCATAGTCTATTACTGGGGACCAAATGTTCGTGAAGCGGTGAAGGAGGCCTCTGTTTGCCGACGTGATCTTTTCTGCGACAAAAATGTCCCAGAGTTTCAGCCACCATAGGATCATCAGGGGTCCCTCTGGCGATTTCCAGGTTTGTGCCACTGTGATTTTAGCGGCCAGGAGGAGGTGAGTAAGAAGGGTGGCTCTTCTACCCGACCTTGGGTATATGCCTGGGAGCGGGGCTCCTAATAGAATTGATTCTGGCTCCAAGGGCAGCTTTATCCCAGTTATGTCTGCTATGGTGGCGATGCATTGGGCCCAGAAGTTTGCAACCACTGGGCAAGACCACCACATATGGATGAACGATCCCTGTAGGCCGCATCGACGCCAGCATCGAGGGTCCAAGGCTGGGTTGAAATGATATAGTCTAAGGGCCTCATTACGACCCTGGCGCTAATGGTTTAACGGCGCCGTAAAGAGCGTCGGCGCCGTTAAACCATTAGCGCCTGATTACAAGGTCCCTTAGCGGGTTGGAGGCTTTAACGCCTGCTTTTTGCAGGCGTTAAAATCCAACCCGCTAAGGGACCTTGGAGCTAATTACGGCAACCGTAATTTACGGTGCCGTAATTAGCACCTTCCCCATCCCCATTATGCCCTATGGGGCAAAATGGGAATGGGGAAGGGCAAATGGTGAATGGGGAATTACCGCCCCCGCCAACCTTGTGATGGGGGCGGTAATTCCACCATCCACCATGCCGGAGATCGGCATGGACCATGGTGCTAATAGCACCATGGTCCAGCGCCTGGGTCGTAATGAGGCCCTAAGTGTCGGGTAGTACCATCTTAGAAGTAGTTTATGGGCACACTCACGATTAGTAATGCAGAAGGAGGAGGCCCGCGTGCGAGACCAAATGTCTGACCAGACCTGGTCTTCTATTGGGCATCCTAGGTCTGTTTCCCATTGGTTCATGTAGGTTGCTCTAGCGACGAGGAGATTTG
Organism: Ambystoma mexicanum; assembly: GCF_040938575.1. Taxonomy (NCBI): domain Eukaryota; kingdom Metazoa; phylum Chordata; class Amphibia; order Caudata; family Ambystomatidae; genus Ambystoma; species Ambystoma mexicanum. The sequence goes on along the minus strand of NC_090931.1, from coordinate 970,483,386 downwards.
TCTGCAACAGCTTGCACATCGCTGAGATTCGCCCTTGGTGTGGGGGATCTGCGATTGTCAGCTCTGTAGGGTCTAGATCTCGGGTCGCTGCCTCGCGTGTTGTTGGATGGGAACACCAATGCCGTAGTTGCACATATGTGAATCTGTCTGTTTCCGCCAGGTCAAAGGTGTTTTTGCATTGTTCAAAGGTGAGTGGCCGATTCTCCTCAAAAAGCTGGCTTAGGGAGCTGAGGCCGCCGGCGGTCCAGTTCTTAAAGTTCACTAGGTGGGTTCCTGGGGAGAACGCTGGGTTATGAAATACCAGAGAAGCTGGGCCTAGCCGTCTGGGGATTCCCCTCTGTTTACGTGTCCATTCCCATGCTTTTACAGTCTGCTTAGTGGAAGAGAGGATGGTCGGCCACGTTCTTCGGAGGACAGGGGAAAGATGCAGGAGGAAGCGGAGGGGGAGGGGTAAGCGGGATTGTTCAATCTCGACCCATCTAGGTCTGTTCGAACTTATCGTCCAGCCCATAGTGTGAGCCAGCTTGGCCGCGATCTGGTATTTCTGGAGGTCTCGGACTCCTAGGCCTCCTAAGTTCGGACTGCTCAGCATCGTCCTGAGCGGGATCCTTGACTATTTACCTTTCCATATGAAGCGTAGTACCTTCCTCTGGAGGCGCAATAGTGGGGACTGGGGGATCAAAACTGGAATGGCCGAACCGGTGTAAAGCAGCCGTGGAAGGAGGTTCATTTTACATGCCTCTATACGGCCCAATAGTGAGATCTCCTGTGAGAGCCAGCGAGTGAGGTCTTCCTCCAAGGTCTTGAATAGTGGCTTAAAATTCACTTGGTAGGTCTCCTCCGGTCGGGCTGTGATCTGTACTCCTAGGTAGGGGATGGACTTTTCGCTGAGTTGGATCGGGCAGAGGGCTCTGAAAGAATCCTTATCTTCCTGCTCCAGTCTCACCCCCAGAGCCGATGATTTCGCAAAGTTTATCGCGAATCCTGAAACTTTACCAAAGCGATGAATTTCTGCCAGGGAGGACCTCAGCGATTGGGTGGTGTCCGATATGGTTAATAACACATCATCCGCATATAGTGCTATTTTATGTTGAGTGGGGCCTACTTGGAGGCCTTTGATTCTGCGGTTCAGTCGGATCCTTTGGGCCATTGGCTCCATGACCAGGGCGAAGAGCAGGGGAGACAAGGGACATCCTTGTCTGGTGCCGCATGGTAAAGGGATCGGGTTAGATAGGAAGCTGTTAACGCGGAGTAAGGTCTTCGGTGATTGGTAGCTCGCCAAGACGAGTTTCTGAAATATGGGTCCAAAGTGAAAGGACTCTAGGGTGAATCGGAGGAATGACCAATCTACTTTGTCAAAGGTTTCAGTCGCATCTAAAGCTAGCACAGCCAATTTACGTGCATCTCGCCTAGTGACTTCGACCAGGTTTAGGACCACGCGGATGTTGTCTGCAGCGGATCTATTCAGTACGAATCCTGTCTGGTCTGGGTCGATAATGTCCGGGAGCACCCTCGCTAATCGGTTATCCAAGACCTTTGAGTAAATGTTAGCGTCCAGGTTTAGTAGGGAGATAGGTCTATACGCCGTGATGTCTCTGGGGTCTTTTCCCGGCTTCAGGGCGAGAACCGTGACCGATTCCTGCATTGATGGGGTAATTGACCCCGAGGTAGCGAAAGAGTTAAAGAGCGATGTCAGGGGGGTCACCAGCTGCTAGCAAAAGACTTTGTAAAAGCGGGTCGAGAATCCATCTGGACCCGGGACCCTTGGTTTGAGACTCTTGATGACTTTGTCGACCTCTTCGCTCGTGATCGGGGTCTCCAGCTCGTCTCGCACTGTAGGGGCGATCCGGGGAAACGCTGCGTCTCGCAGGTAAGAGAGCTGCTCTTCAGGCGATCTAGGGGAAGCTGTCATCGTGTCTGTGAGGTGAGCTACTGCGATGTGTTGCTTGTCTCCTCTGCGAACTGGACTCTGCCCTGGGAATCACGGAGGCCTAGGATGGAATTTCTCTTTCTGGTCTTCGCCAGCTTTTCCACCAGAAATTTGTTGGCCTTGTTCCCTTTGGCGTAGTAGCTCTGCTTAGTTCTGGCGAGAATCTGAGCTGTGTCTTCAGCGTAATGTGCTTCTAGCTTCTTCCGAGCTATCTGCAGGGCTCGATGGCTTCTGGGCGTCCAGTTTTTTGCTTTACATATAGCTTCCGCTCTCTCTACTTCCTCCTGTAAGATCTGGCGAGACTGACGCTTCTTTTTGTAGTTGGCCGCTCCTTGGGAGATTAGGACCCCTCTCACAACCGCTTTCATTGCGTCCCACGTATTGGCCGGTGAGGTGTCCTCGCTCTTATTTTCCTTGAAGTAGTCTTTGATGGCTTTCGCTACCACATCCCTTAGTGACATGTCATTCAAGATCGGGTCATATAGGGACCACTTGCGTTTTGGGAGCGGATTAGGGTCATGGGCTCTCAATGTTAGCATGACCGGGGCATGATCCGATAAGATTCTGGGACCTATAGTTACCTCATCGGTGTAAGCCAGTACTTGGGGGGGAAGCCAGCAGCAGGTCGATGCGGGAGTAAGTTCTGTGTACATAAGAATAGAATGAATAGTCGCGGACCTCTGGATGTAAGACTCTCCATTTGTCGACCACATCTAAGGTTTGGAAAAGTTTAAGCAGAGTTGTTGCCACACTGTAGTCTTTACGAGCAGGGGGGTGAGATTTATCTTTGATTGGGTCAGGGGCTCCGTTGAAGTCTCCCCCTATTATTGTCTGACCCTCAACGAATGGCCGGAGGGCATCTTCCAGAGCTGAGTAAAACTCTTCCTGTTTATCATTCGGGGCGTAGATCGAAATAAGGGAGTACAGCTGGCCGTAGATCTGGCATTTAATTGCTACGAAGCGGCCATCTGGGCAAAGCAAAGTGTCCAAGATTTGTGGTCTAAGTGTCTTAGCGATGAGTAACGCTGCTCCACCTTTTTTGGTGCTGTTCGATGCCAGAAATTGTAACAGGAATTATTTGTCGCGGAGCCTAGTGAAATCTACTGGAATCAGGTGAGTTTCTTGAAGGAATACGACTGAGGCCTCTTCATTCTGTAGACGCCGTAGCATGGATTTCCTCTTCTGCGGCCCGTTTAAGCCTCTGACGTTAAGGGTTAGGAACTTCACTTTCAGGTGTGGTTGAGGGGCTCCATGGGCTTTCCTCGACGGCTGGGGTGGGCTCTGTGGGGGAGAGTCATGAGTTTCAGGCATCATCCAAGAGCTTGGTGACAATGCAGTTCTCTGGTGCTCGTGTTTTATAACCTCTCCAACGGGAGGGTAACATGGATGTGTGTGGGGGGCCGAGGTTTTCTGTGCGCCCTCCTCCACGGCCAACGGGGCCAAAACTGTTTTCCCTGCCAACGGGGCCGGAGTAGAACCATTGGACTTGGTTCGCCTCCAAGGGTGGATTGGTGACATACTCCTAGGAGTGGGGTGTGGGCCGCTCGGGGCCCGCGGCAACGTTATGTTCCGCTTTGTTTTCGGGATCGGCTAGTTCACGATAGAGGGGTATGACTGGATCATCGCATCTTCCGGCGTCTCTGTGCTTTAGACCAGGATTGTTGCTGCTGTCTTTGGGGTGATTGGTCCGGTTCTTCTGGCGGGAGATGTGGACTGGAGGAGAGCGAGGCCTCCGGGGAGTTTGGGTGCAAGATGGATTTTGCGTCCTCAAGATGGCTGATTTTGCGCAGGGTTCCTTGGTATGTGAATTGGAGAGTGGAAGGGAACAGCCATCGGTAGCGGATCTGCTGGCTTTGGAGGAACAGGGTCAAGGGCTTGAGGGCTCTTCTTTTCTGTAGGGTCATCAGGAAGAGATCCTGGAATATCTGAAGTGGGGTACCCATGAATGAGAGCTCGTCCTTGTTGCGGCTTAATCTGTGGGTTCGGTCCAGGACGAATTGGGCTTTGTCCGTGAGCGGGAGAAGGGCCTGGAAAAAATTGCTTATCTATTCCGGTAGTTCTCTGTCTTGGACAGACGATGGGACCCCTCGAATGCGCCGGTTGTTCCCTCGTGCCCTATTCTCCAGGTCCTCCTGCTTAAATTCGAGCACTTCGCTTCTAGTCTGGAGCACTTGAATCTTGCGTCGCATTTCTATTAGCGTTGCGTCATGGCTCTGGGTTAAGTCTTCGACTTCTCCTACCTTCTGTTCGGCTTCTGTGAGCCGTTGGTCTGTCTGTTCTAGACGTGTGGTGAGCTCGGTCATGCAGGACCTAAACTCAGCTTTGATGTCCCGCATGAAGGCCACAATGTCATCTTTGGTGGCCAGCTTATTTTGTTCTTCAGGGGCCTTCTGTGGGGTGAGCCTAGGGGGGAGGTCCGGTTTCTTTGCCTTATCCGCCGCTAGGAGCATGGTGGAAATGTCCGAGGACTTGGTTGTTTTAGTGGGCTTTGACATCTTGCCAGTACAATGACCCTGGGGTTCCTTTTCTGGTTGGGTCGCAAAGGGCAGGGGACTGCCCGCCAGGGAGCTGATGCTTCAGGCTCTACACCAGGGCTGAGATCTGGGATATCAGGGTGACGGTGGGCAGGGGCGCCCCAGGAATTTGCCAGGTGGCTGGGCCAGCGAAGGATCCAGGTTCAGGCTCCTATGGCCCCGTGTCCGGGTTCCTCTGCCGTAGCTGGGGTGGTGTTGGGGGAGGGGGAGCCGGAGTACCGCCACTTGTCAGGGGCTCAAGTGACTCACCCCCGTTGGGCCGAGTCAGAAGTCTACTACTTTTAATATTGGATTTTGGCATAATGTTTGTTTCAGCTTATTGTTACAAGCATCATCCTCATCAGTCCAACTGATTTTCTGGGGTTCTGCATTTCTTAGTTTGTCTGTCAGTCTGGCTGTTCTATCTGAAACATTTGGGATAAACCTACTATAATATCCAATCAATCCTATCAATGGCCTGAGATCTCTCTTGGTCTTGGGTGTGGGAGCATCTAGGACTGCTTTAACTGTTTCTTGCTGGGGCTGGACATTGCCATTCCCTACAAAGAAACCTAGGTATTTCACTGCTGACTGAGCCAGCTTACATTTTGATGGATTGGCAGTTAATCTGGCCTCTCAGAGGGTTCTCGTAATAGTAAAAAGATGGAAAAGATGGTCTTCCCAAGTTTTACTATAAATGGCTATGTTGTCAATATAGGCCCCACAGAAATCAGAATAAGGCTGTAATATCCTGTCCATGAGTCATTGGAAAGTTGCTGAGACCCCATGCATTCTAAAAGGGAAGACTTTGAATTGGAATAGTCCTATTGGCATTGAGAAAGCTGTCTTTCTCTTATCAGGTCCATGCACAGGGACCTGCCAATATCCCTTGTTTAAATCCAGGGTTGACAAGAATGTGGCATTTCCAAGTTTATCTATTGGCATAGGATATGCGTTGAAGGTGGAGATGGCATTGACCTGCCTAAAGTCTATGCAAAACCTCCAAGAGTGATCAGTTTTAGTCACCAACACAATAAGGGAGGACCATGGACTCGAAGAGGGCTTGATGATGTTTGCCTTTAAAACATTTTAACCTCATCAACCATGACCATGCTTCTGGGGGTTTATATGGCTTCAAATGGACCAATTCCTCTTTGGAGTTCTGATATAGTGGTAAGTACCATGTACTCTTCCTGGTTACTCACAAAATAAGGTAATTCAAATCCTCTTGCTTATGTTTAGATAGTTCTTGGGGAATAAATTCAGAATTGTCTATCTCCTCGGGTACCAACCAAGACAATATAGAGGCGGAACTAGCGGAAGGATTTTCTTTCCACTCTTTCAGGAGAGTTACGTGGTAGAGGTGGGGCTTTTGCCTTCCATCGGGTTGGGCTATTTTATAGGTACAGGTTCCTGTTTGCTCTAGTACCTCATAGGTGTAAGGAAGGCATGGTATCAAACAGTGAAGACAGACACAAGTGATCACAGTTCAAGGGTGTTTATTGAACTTCAAATGGGTTGGTTGGCCGCCTATCTAAACCTGAATCTAAAGATGGGAGCAATCTACGACCATCAAATAATAATGCAGCCCTATTTGAGTTTCTGTCAAAATAAAAGTGCCTATACTAATGAACCTATTGGCAATGTTTACTTCTAAATACAAAAGGGTATGGGACAATGGTGTATGCAAAGGAAAAGTGTTCAAGAAACAATATATCAGGACGGTTGAGCAGTTGGCTTCCCTTCCCCACGTTTTCAGCACGGGCAAGGCGGCACATGCGAGCTTCGCACAAACTCTGACTTCTTGGCCACGAGGTAACAGTTCAAAGCACAGGCATCAGGGCCTTCCATCAAAGTCTTTCGCCCAATGACAGACTCTTATTGCATAGGGCCTGATATAACAAACAAAACACAAAAGTTCCATTCCTTTGTCAGGGTTTTCACATTCAAAAGTTCACAACTGGTCTCACTTGTTCGGGCTCGGACCACAGATCCCCCTTGTTCGTGTTCAGACCCCTTATCTACAATGTTCACAATTGGTCTCCCTCGTTCGGTCTCAGACCCCTTTCCCAATAACAGTCTTTTAATGCAGAGGGTCTGTCGTAACTAACAAATCTAAAGTTCCATTCCTATCATGATTTTCACATGTTTTTGCTTTCAATGTTCATCAGGGTCTCCCTCCTTTGGGCCCGGTCCCCCTTTTTATCACAATGTTCACACTTGGTCTCCCTTGTTTGGGCTCGCATCCTCTTGATATGGATCTCCCTCAAGGGGGCTTGGATCCCCCTTGATATGGATCTCCCTCGTTTGGGCTCAGATCCTTTTCATGTCAAGATCAAAGACTTTCGAATGTGCAATGGGTTTTACTAAAACCATCGCAGGACCACTTCGATTCACTTCACACAATTATTCTCATCAATCTTCTACTTTCATTTCTCTTGGCGGGGTACCTGAGTGAGACCTTCGATTGAGCACATTCACGGTGCCGGTCACTCTGTCAACGGTATCGTATCTTTCCTTCTCAAGTTCCAACATTCATCAGCAGTTTAGCTTTACTCATGTTTTTCATCACACGTGTTTAACAATGTTCGTTCCAGGACTCGTTCTACAGTGTTGCCGCTTGCAACCTTGACTTCAACACAGACTGGTCTTGTATCAGTCTCCCCAACTCACCTGCTGTGTTGATCTCTCTGGTGTCTTTGATCTTGGAGCCAAGGATGATACCACGGCTGCTGCTGCTCCTCCCCGCCTCGGTCAGTTACGTGGAAAGGTCCTCGGTGTCTCCGACACACAATACATGATTCTTCTGTCTGGTTTCCTGGTCTTATGCTTTCTGCCTTGAAGGTTTCTTGAAAGTAACTGCATCTTGCTGGAAAGGTCAAGAGTAATTTCCTTCTTACAAACCCTTCCTGGTTTGCTATCTTTCTCTCTTCATTTAGCTGCCGACTCAAAACTGCTGTTCCTTTGTGTGCTTTGCCTCGCTGAGAGTGTGCTCTGGTACTCCACCTTTTATCCGTGTGGGGAAGTTTAATGGAAGTTAGGTGTGAGTGATTGTCAGTAAATGCCTGACTTCGCTTGACCATAGTAGCGGGACATGTCAGTTACCTGCCCGTGTGTGAGTCTGGTTTATCCCAGAGTGGGCTGTCTGGTAGGATGGGGTAAAGGTGTTAAAGTGAATAGAGGAATACAGTGTTTCGCCATCCAGTGTCCCACTCCCATTCCCTGAAGACCCCTCACCCAAGTGATCCTCTAACATATAGTTACTCAAAAGGGGAGAAACCGGTGGATGCCTGAGGGGTCTTTCTCACTGCAAATAGGGCCCATGGGAGAATATGATCCCAGTCCTTCCCATCCTCGTCTACTAACATTCTCAGAATCATGTTGAGGGTCTTATTAAATCTCTCTACCAATCTGTCGTTTGGGGGTGGTAAACTGAGGTTCTTAAGGTGGTAATTTGTAGTAATTCCTTAATTTCACCCATGAGCTTACTCATGAAATTGGATCCCTGATCCATTAGAATTTCCTTGGGGAAACTAACCCTAGAAAAAAATGGCAACAGCTGTTTAAAATGTCCTGGGTTGTGTTGTTCCGCATAAGGAATGCTTCTGGGTACCGGGTAGCGTAATCAGCAATTACAAGAACATATTTATTGCCCAGTTTAGATGTTTCCAACAGTCCAATGATATCTATCCCGATTCTAGAGAAAGGGACTTCTATTACCGGTAATGGGTTTAGAGGGGCAGGTAGGCGAATATGTGAGCTGGTTTTTTGGCATGTCAGAATGAAGTTCTTTATGTCAGCATGGATACCCGGACATTAGAATTTCCCACTGATATGAGCTTGGGTTTTAGATTGTCCCAAGTGTCCCCCTGTCAAATGAGAGTATGCAATCTCTAGTACAATCTTGCGATGGGATTTGGTTATTACTAATTGAGTTTTTCCTGGTGGTTCCCCTCTATATAGTAATCCCTGTTTCACGAAGAAAGAAGGGCTTCCATTTTCTTGTCCTTCTCCCTCAATAATTATTTATAAGAAAGCTTCTGTGAGTACTCAATCATTTTGCTGTGCAAAGGCTAGGTTGAGAAGGATAGTAGGTTCCTCTTCCCTTTTTGCTTCGGTGGTACGTATCTCATCGGCCTCTCCAAAGCCTAAATTACCTCTCTCAGTTTCAGATGGTTCAATTTTTTGCTCAAAACAGGGAAATAGAGCTTTCTCAAGAATTCCCTGTGCAATTTTGTCACCAGGACGTATTTCAAATGGGGTCTCGACAAGGTTCTGTAAGAGAACTTTTATGTCTCCCCGGAAGTCTGGATCTATAATGCCTGCTAGGACATCTAGACCAAATTTCCTGACTAGGTCAGATTTGGGGACCAATCTTATATAACAACCCGCAGGGGGTATTAGAACTAACTCTGTAGGAATCCCTCTTTTCTCTGGGAGGGATAGTGGCTTCTCTGCTAATACAATTCTTTTGTGAGGTAGAGTGGTCTGAGGCTCTGTGACTACGTTTCTGTAATTTTAGGCATGGTATCACAAGTATGACACTGACACAAGAGATAGAATTTTAAAACCTTTATTACATTTTCGTGTTTTGGAAGAAATCCTGCTTTCCCTATAGCAATGATGGGAGTAGACTCTACCATCAAATAATAAAGAAAATACAGTCCTACTCGGTCTCTGTCAAATCAAAATGGCCTATACTAACAAAACCTAATGCCTGCCCTATCTCTAATACAAGAGGTGTGTAAAGGGGAATATGTATGCAAAGAAAAGTCAGTGTTATAACATAAAGAATCAATGTGGCTGAGTCATCTCTCCTTCCCACGTTGTACAGCACGGAGTAAGGCGGTCCCCGTAAACAGGATGGCACACTCTGGCTCAGGTTCTCAAAACAAAAGCAGTTCAAAAGGTGGATGAAGGCCTGCTTGCCCTTCCACGTTAAAGTAACTTATTTCAGCTTTCAAAAGTTCTTTCAAAGTCCAACAAAACTTCATGCAGGTCTCCCTCGGCCGGGCTCAAACCTCTCAAAGCAAAAAGTTCACCTAGGTCTCCCTCAGTTGGGCTGGGACCTTCCAATCACATCACTTGCAGGGGTTCCCTTCCCCAAGTTTAATTCATATTCTGTAGGGGTTCCCTTCCCCTAACTTATCACACTTTCAGTCCTCCTCAGTCGGGCTTGGACCGTTTCCTGATGTCGAAGACTTTTGAATGTGCAAGGCTTTTACTAAAGACCAACGCAGGACCACTTCAACTTTCCCTTCAGCTCACACTCTTGTATTATTTGCCCCAGTGTCTCTTGGTCTGGGTAGTTCAGTATCATGAGCACAAAAGTTCAACATTCACCTTTTCACTTCCCCTTTTTCCAGAGTTAATCTCGATCATTACGCATTTTAGAGTTCATTCACTTTGTCACTTTATAACAAAACATTTCACCTTTCGCTGAGACTTTCGAGTAGGCTACTTTATTTCACCGGACCACTCTGCTATTCTGTATCACTGGCTTCACAGTTATCAGTAATATAAAGTTCACCAGAGGTCTGCCTTCCTTTGCGTCTCATCCACATGCATGCAGCCTTCAATTGTGAGATTTACTGTTGCAACTTCAATCTTTCCTTAACACACACCAGCCTTTCATATTGCTCGCCAACTAATCGGCTGTGTGCATTCCTTTTTTGTCTTTACAGTTTTTAACTCATGAGTCAAGGTTAATACCACAGGTTTGGCCTCGCCTCCCCAACTGGGTCGTTCACTGGGAGGGTTGCTGGCACTCTTGAAACACAATGCAGTCTTCTTGTCTGGGATTTGGCCTTCTCTGTGTATCTTTCATGGCTCTTTGGAGGCAATGACCTCCTCGTCCCTCTGTCTGTCACTCTGCTCAAGTAGGTTCACCTTCATCCTGGAAGTTCTGCTCCTTCTCGTGTTCCATCTTGCTCAGGGTGTGTCTCTATGTTCTGCTTTTTATCTGTGTGGTGAGAGCTAATGGGTATGAGATGAATGTAATTAAAGTGAAGTGCCTGACTTTGTCTGACCCAATTAGCGGGACATGTCCAATGAGATATGTACGGGTTAGCCTCTTCACTCTCAGTCGCCCTCTTCCTCAGCCCAGTGTTTGTGTAGAAAAGGAGGGGGATTTGGGCCGTTGGAGGGTTCTAAAAACTAGGATGGGTCATGGGTATGGGAAATGGGGGCATACCGCGTCTCACCATCAGTTGCCTCACCTCCACTCTGCGAAGTTCCCTCACCCAGGTGATCCTCCCGCACTGGTATACCCCAGGGTCTGGATCCAAAGGGGATGGCGTGCCCTGGCCACCTGAGAGAGAGATCCCCGGGGACTAGTTGTTGAGACACCCTTTGGTTTATCACACACCTCCCTTTTCCCATCTGCTTTTAGCCTCACCACTGCCATCCCAGTATGTCGTCTCCCGTGGTCTGGTCTATTGTCGATGAACCATCAATATAAAGTCCTTCTCCCCCCCTCAAGTGACTTCTCCCGCACTCTCGGAATATCTTTGCAGCTTTTTTTGTTGGTGGTACAATCGTGTACATAGTCTCCCTCCTCTATGGGCTTGGCAACGAATGTCCCCGGGTTCACAGCTCGGCATCTCACTATCTTTATAGCTGGAATGGATAATAGTATCTCACACCCTGAAGCACTGTGTGTGGTCAGTGTGCTCTTGGGCCATTCTAGTATTGCGAAGCGAGCCTGCTGCACAGAGATTGTGGTGCTGCATCCCATGGGAATACTTGCTGACTTCTCTACTGCAAATGCGGTAGCAGCCAGTGCCTGCTCACAAGAGTAGTGCCCTCTCATTACTGGATCTAGTTTTCCAATGAAGTAAGCTAATGGTTTGTGACCCATCATGTTTTTCTGTGTGAGCACTGCGGTCATTACTACTCCATTGGAGTGTGAGAACAAATAAAATGTGTCTTGATAGTCTGAGATCCCTAACACTGGAGCTGTGCATATTGCTGTCCTCAGCTCCTCAAATATACCAGTCATTTCTTCTGTCCACTGAAAGGTGCCCTCCCCTCTTTGTGCTTCCTTCAGTACACTTAACAAAGGCCTTGTGTATGTGCTGTAATCGAATACCCATGGTCTGCAATAATTGCAGAGTCCTAAAACTGCTGCATTTGTCTTATTGTCATGGGTTTTGGTGTCTTGCGAATTGCCTTTGCCCTTTCTGGTGTAACTTTTCACCCCTCCTGTGATATCAACTGTCCAATGTATAACACGTCTTTCTGGCAGTACAGTAATTTTGTTCAGTACGATCAATATTGACACTGAATCATTTCTGCACTGCATTTCCGATTTGCTGCAGAACAAAATGTCATCTACGTACTGTATAATGGCGCTTTCTAATTGTACATTGCCTGAGTCCATTTGGAGGACCCTATTGACTATGGAAGGGGACTCACAGTACCCTTGTAGGAGCCGAGTATGTTTCCACTTCTTATTTTTGTACAGAAATGAAATCAAATCTTGTGAGTTTGGGCGTATTGCTATAGAGAAGAAGGCACTCTTCAAATCTATAACCGTGAAGTGGGAGGCTTCCGTAGGAATGCTACAAAACTTTTCCTCGGATTTGGAACTAAAGAAAATTCTGCCTCGACAATGTGGTTCAAAGTGAAATCCTGTATAAAACGCCACAATCCCCCTGTTGCCCGTTTTACAGGGTACACTGCAGTATTGCACTGTGATTCTGATGGTACCAGAATGCCTTGTTTAACTAGGGCCACAATTGTCTCATAGATGCCCTCATCTTCCTCCCTTGACAGGGGACATTGCCTTGTACTTAGTAAAATTGCCCTGGTTTGAGCTTTATCTTTACTACCCCTATCCCCTTCAAGAGCCCTACATCGTATGGACTTGTGGTCCATAAGACACTGGTGACCTTTACCAAGTCTTCCTCAATAAATGACTGTGGTGAAGCATCATCACCATTCTCTGTGGTACTTCCCTGTTGTGCACCTTTACCCAGTATGTGATGCTAATGTCGAATACCATTTTGTGATCTGAACGATTGTCCTGATAAAGTTCTTCATCGGTCACAGTAGTCAACCTGTAACCTTCTCCCACTGCAATTACTGTCCTACAAGTACGTCCGGTGTTATCTGTCCCATGCAATGTTATTCTATCTTCTCCCACCATCACTGCCTCTAGTTCAAGCGATTCTGTTAGACAGAATAATATGCAGTACCCTTTGGGAACACTACACACATTTAAGACTACAAGGGTAAGTACAATTTCACCTTTGGTACAATCCTGTACTACACAGTAAAGTGGTAGTGATGGCTGAGCAGCCAGACTTATCTCAAGAATAAAGTGAGCAGTACAAGAGATTACACAAAGGACAACAATTACTATGGTTCAAACAAACACTGATTCAAGGTTTCTGAGTAAAAGAATATACATTTATTTACACCATCATTTATAAAAAACAGTTACTATTATAAAGCAGCAGAAAAAAATCACAGTCTTAATATACTACAATAACACCCAATCAATTCTGGACAAGTTAAGCTAAAAAATGAAGTGTGAGCAAAATGGCACTCCAGCAATTTAAAAGGGAGAAAAGACAAGGTTATCCAAAATCAATATCACCAACAAGTTATAGGCAGGGCAATCTAGAAAAGGCTACTACAACTAGGATTCAAGTCAATAGGTCTGGGCCAATGTTAATGGTTCAGAGTCTTTGCAGAGGATCACACAGTTCAAAGTAGTTTGCGGTTTAGTCTTTGCCAAGTGTTCAAAACGAAGTTGGTCGAAGGAAAAGTTACATAAAGGAGAAGAGAAGGACAAGCCTTCGGAGAGGTGAAAGATTTCCCGCGCTTTCACCGCGGCCGGACGGAAAGAACGACCGAATTTGCACAATACCTTTAAAGAAGAAGAATGCTGTAGCTGAGGCAGTTGTTCCTGGCAGTTCCTGCAGGCTTGCGGTTCCTGAAGCTTCCGTTGTGGTGACAAGAAGGAGGATGGCTGGAGGGTCCTGCACTGCCCAAGGAAGAAGCCAGCAGCAGAGCAAAACGACGAATAAAAGGTGTGCTCCTTAAATCCCAAACTGGTGTTCTTTCCACTGGCTATCCGATCTACTGCAGCAATGCACAGTAAATTCGATGAGGATGAGGACCGGTGTCTGGTGTTTGGCGAGCTGGTTGTTCCCATCAAGCTCAAGGGAAGAAGATTCCTTGCAGATCTCCTCTGTCGTCGAAGTTTCAGGCGATTCGGACCTGCAGCAGGTCTTCACCGGGTGTCCAGTAGTTGCAGCAGTCGTCTTCCTTCAGCTACTCTTTGGTTCTCTCATTCCAGTGGCGACTCTGCCTGCCAGAGACTGGCTTTTTATGCACCAAATCCCCCATTCACACAGCCTGGCTGTCAATCACACAGCAGGGTGGCTGTCCTGGCAGGGCAGCCACCTAGCCAATCAAACAAAAGTGCAACTTGGGTCCATGGAGACTCTGTGCAGGGGTCCTCAAACACCTCCCTCACATCCTGTCCACCCAGACACTCAGGCGCCTAAGGAGGGCTTCTGTGCCGAAGCCTGCCAAAGGACGGCGAACAAAGAAACCAAAGGAACCAAACCTGGTTTGGCACGCAAAGTAAAACACTAGAAAGACCTTTACAAAAAGATATGGCAAAAAAACTCAACCGGAACCAGGTTAAAAATAAAAGTGGATTACCGGGTTTGAGTTTTGAGGCTACCACCATAGCCTCCAATGGTACCAAAGGCTATTTTCATAGTCTGCGGTAGAATAAAAATGGTAGATACCACTGCTTCCAGCCAAATCTTAGAGAAAGGGGAACATAATAATGTTCAATGAGAATCAGACAAAAGGGGATAACTATTAATCCTTCCAGTACTCTATTGGAAGATAGGGTGTACTGGGTCTGTACATTTGAAAAGACTAGTAAAGTCAATGGTAACTTTACATGCTCTGGGAGACAGTAGTCAGTCCCAGAAAATGGAGTTTAAAGTCAGAAAAGAAAACCCTGTGTCACTGCACTAAAGGTGCTGGGTGACACACAGTAAAAAGATAATGGGCCTCATTACACGGATGGCGGTAAGGGTTTACCAGTACCGATATTTTACTGGTAAATCCTTACCGCCTTACTACGAGGTCCCTTTGCGGGTTGGGGAATTTAACGCCTGCTTTTTGCGGGCGTTAAAAACAAACCCGCAAAGGGACCAGTGGAGCTAATTACGGTACCGCAATTTGCGGTACCGTATTTAGCGCCTTCCCCATTTCCATAGAGCCCTATGGGGCAAAAATGGGAATGGGGAAGGGCAATGGTGGAAGTGGGAATTACCGCACCGCCAACCTTGGAATAGGGCGGTAATTCCCCTTTCCACCAAGGCGGTGCCGGTATTTTACCGGCATGAACCATGGCGCTAATAGCCCCATGGTTCACCGCCATCCGTGTAATGAGGCCCGATGACTAGGTGGTGGGTGAGACTCCATAGTCCATGAGCATAAAAATGTACAACACAGCAAAACACATGTAAGAGTGGGAAGAAAGGCTCACACTCTTACCAGGTAAAAAAAATGAAACTCTAGAAATCCAGAAAAGCTGCTGAGGGCCTCAAAAGGTAAGGGAAATTAGCCATTCTGGAGAATTCTGCCTAACAGAGACCAACATCCCTTCTGACTCATCTAATGGTAGTTCTGATATGAATATGTACTCATTGGTAAGACACCATAGTTTTTCCCTGAATCCCCGGGAGCCATGCTATTATCACTTCCACTCCATATTGGAATAGCTCCAAATCTGCTGGCACCCCCCTTTGTACCGTGCGCTCACAATAAGCGTGCATAATCTCCCTTACATTCAAAAGATGAATGAGATGGTCATGCTAAGTTTACTCATGATGTCCCTTTCCATTATGTTCACTGGTGTCTGTCAGGAATAGAATAATTGTAGAGCTAAGTCGTGCTCCCCTAGATTACTTGGTCCACTCTGATTGGGTTGGCACCAACCCCACTCATACTTTTCCACTAGCTTAGCAGCATGCAGAATAGCCGGCCAGGTGCAGGGTGCTCCTCTGCTCCCCCAGCCTTCCTCCAATTATTGCGACAATCAATCATCACCTCAGTGGTCATGTGTCAATTATTTCTTGGTGGTTGGCCTTGAGACTGCATCTCTGTTTGGAAAAGTTCAGATAATATGTGCATGGCACAAGGCCACGCGTAGGTGTGAAAGCTTCACCTCTTCTCGCTTGGCTGGTCACGTGATTCACACACTGTGAAATAGTCTCATTCTCCATGCAATTCGTGTATTTGATTTATCTTGGCCCACCACCTGCTTTGTGCAGCTTATCTTGACCTCTCTGAACAGGATATTCTGTTCTTTGCTCCATTAATTGTATCTCCTGTTAGTTAATTTCAGCCGATATGACCTTGGCTTCTTGGCGCGATTTGCATGCGTCTGAGTTTCTCTCTGTCTTTAGTTTTCAATTTACGTGCTGAGGGGCTCCTCTCCTGAGACCTTTAGTAACCTTTGGTTGACTCTGCTTTTGAGCATAGTGGAAGTATACTTATACGACTCCTTTTTGAGGTCGATATGTATAGGTGGTGCTTGCTGCAATCTATCTTACTACTAAGCATAGCAAGCTGCACACATTTCTTAGCTTTCTTGCGGTTCCAAGCATATGTACACGTGTAAAACTGGCTGCATATCTTCATCAAGCACATGGCATAAGCTTCTTACATTTGACATTGTTATTTCACTTTAGGTTCATGATGTCCATTATCCATGGTGTTTCGTCTCTTTTCGTCACTCGCAGGTTGTCGTATCTTCTATATGTGAGTCAGTTCGGGTTCTTGTGATGTCACCATTCGTCTTCCTTCAGTATCTTTTTAGCTTCTTCAGTGACTGTGTTCTGACATTCTTCATTGTGTTTTATTTTTCTATATGGCTTTCTCAATGGATACCTTACTGTCCATGTTTTCTTAGGCGTTGGTACTTCAACAGATGCTGTTCTTTTGATAGCTACTGGAGAGAGCCCCACTGCGGCTCTCTGCTGGTTTATTTGCTCATCATACATCACATATTTCAGCGTGAAAGTCCCTGGTACTTCAAAATGAATGATATGAGTGCGGGTCGTGCTTGGGGCCTTCTCCTCAACCACTTTCACTTCTTTTGTATCCATCTTTTCTGCATCCTCTGTATTCACTTTCACTTCATCTGCTGGATCCACTTTTGCTTCATCTTCGGCGTCCACACATGAAGGTCTGAAGAAATATCTCTTTGGGGTCCATATTTTTATGACTCCCTTCAAGCGTCCTGCTGTTCTCACGTCATCTTTGTTCCATGTCATTAGTTGACATTGTCCATTTGGGCTGAGTAGATCCATCTTCCCACATAGTTTCTGTGTTTCCTGGGGTACCGAAACTTTGTTCCTTCTGGCGCATGAATGCTAGCTTTCATGAAGTTTCTTATTTCTTCATCAGTCAGGTCTTTGGGCTTCCATCCTGGTTCAACATCTATCATGATCTTCATCCCTATGGCCTTTTTCGCAATTTTCTGGCACTGAGAGATTATTATCTTGATAACACAGAATCTGAGCAGTATCATCACTAGCAGGGCTTCTAGGAATTTGAATGCATCTGCCATCCATTGTGGAACCCATGAGAATAGTGCTCCAAACCAACTGTCATCGTCCACTTTTCCGGTTTTCTCAATCATTTGATGCTTTAGTTTTGTCAGCATACCTATGGCCTCTGTCAACTTCCATTTTCTTCATCGTGAGAAGGTATAAATGTGCAACATGATTCTCCAATTTTTGCACAAACACCTTCATCCATAGCTATGATCATGTCAAGGACATATCTGTTCTGGAGAGTCATTAGTCGGATTGCTTATAACTCTTCTTTAATTGCGTTGAATCCTTTTATGGTCGTGTTGATGGTTTGCAGTAACTCCCATCTGGTTATCTGTAACCATTTAGAGGCTGATTCATGGAATTAATGTGCGCTGAAATTTTCTGCGCTTGCATGCAAAAGCGTGCGAATCGCAGGGCAAGTGCGAAAATCGCAGCGAAACCCGCGCACAGCGATTCATGGAAGTTCGTGCACGTGTAAATCCCTGGATGTGTGCTAAAATTCTGCGTGGCGCACGCTGGTGCACACGTCTCCAAAAAGTGTGCGCTAGGCGCACAGCGAAAACGCACGTAGTGCGGCACACACAACAAAAGTAGGCGGAACAGGGGGCGCAACATGCGGAATGGGGAACAACGCGTGAAAATGTGGGCATCAAGGGGGAAGTACAGGAGGCAAATGCGCGGAACGGCCACACGCGCGTCTACAACACGTATTAATGGAATCGAACGGGGCTAATGCGTGCGCCAAAAAAGACGCGCTAATCCGGAAACACGTACGCCAGCAGCAAGCAGGCATACGTGGACCCGCGCGCAAACAACATACAAGCTCAGACGCCAGGATGAATATACCGTTCCTAGCAGCAGTGGTCGTGGGATACCGCAGGAGGAGGAGGAGGATAGTCAGGCCCAGAATTTTTACACCCAGAACCAGCCTTTTTGGGATGCCTGATGACCAGGTGTATGGGAGGTACAGGTTTCCACCTCACATAATACTCGACCTGGTGAGTGGGAGGATGACCTCACATCACTCACCCTGTGCTCCCAAGCACTCAGCCCCCTGGAGAAGGTCCTCAATGTACTGCACTTCTTGGCCACTGGATCATTTCAGCAGACAAGTGCTATAGTGGGGGTGGGGGGTGTCACAGGCCATGCAGTCACGCTGCCTACACCAGGTGTTGGTCATCATGACTGCACGCCCATCAGTCCGTAGGCACATATACCTGCCCAGAACACCTGCAGAAAGGCAGGCTGCCGTCCAGGATTTCTATGGGGTGGCACAATTCCCCAGAGAGCTAGGTGACATTGATTGCACCCATGTGGCTTTACGTCCCCCCAGGGCATCTGAGCACATCTATAGAAACCGCAAGCACTGGCATTCCATCAACGTGCAGGTAGTATGTGATGCCAAGGGAATCATCACCTCAGTATATGCCAACTATCCAGGGTCCACCCACGACAGTTTCATTTACAGAATGTCAACCCTAAACCGGGACCTAGAAGCTGGGCGGCATGACGATACATGGCTGCTTGGTGAGTATAAATGCCACTGCACATGCATGCATGTCAGATACTGAGTAATGTCACAACCCCACTAATGATACCCATCACCGCCTCCTCAGGGGACAGTGCCTAACCTCTGAGGACCCACATGATGACGCCAATTCGGAACCCCACCACGCCACCCGAGGTAAGATACAACACAGCCCATATTGCAACCCGGGGCATAGTGGAGCACACATTCGGAGTGCTCAAGTCACGCTTTCGCTCCCTTGACCGCTCTTGTGGGCAGCTGTTATATGCTCCCCCAGTAGTGTGCAGGATCATAGTGGCAGCATGTGTCCTGCACAACGTTGCAACACGCCGGGGCCTGCCGGTGGACATGGTGATGCCCCCACATCCCCAACCACATGCACGCCCGCTGCACATGAGAGGGGAAAGGGCACGTGGTGAGGCAGCCCGTACGCAGCTGGTGGCTAATTACTTCACATAAAATCACACCCCTGTGGAGTGCACACAGCTCTGGCACATACCAGCTGACAATCAATGATGATGACATAAGTGACACTCAACTGTCACAACCATACCATCCTGAGATTGGTCACCTGGAAGTGTTACATTGTGTGCATCCATACCTACCCAAACACCACCAATGCTGTGTCATCAAAAGACATACATCTATGCTGCTAAATTCATTACCCCTTGCTGAATACAACATGAGAACAGCGCCATGTCACCCAACCCCTCCCCCGCTCCACCACCAAACACACCATGGCATGTCATGCAATGTGAAAGCAAACAAAGCAATGCACAAGACCTGACACAAGTGTCATAAAGTACACTGCCCCTAATGGAAACTGCCCACACATAATATGCTCCCAGTAATGTATAACTAACAGCACACATTACCAAATACTTACCACCAACACAATGCTGCAACACACCATGGAAAAATGTAAAAACATGACAGTACTAAGTTCAAGTAGTGGTATTCTTACAACCTGAATACGCCAGCACATCGACCCCTTACAACTGTAGAGTGTTGCTGCCACGCAAATGTCTCAGTGTACTGCATACAACATGAACTGCATCTGCAAAGTAGACGGCCTTGTGAAGACATGAGGAAGGAACCTGCAGATTAGGAGGAAGACATGGATGCACAAGCACATATCAATACACCATGCAGTGTACAATACAACAACAATATCCACTAGGGATGTCTACACAGTATTTACTACAGACTGCCTGCACAGCTCATGGGAGCCCAACGTCACTGTGTAATTCACTGTCACTTGGTCACACCCTTTGCAAGCCCATGGAAACGGGAAGCAGGAGGGGTGTGTGTCTCACGAACCCAAGCATCTAACCCAAACTCAGGACAAGCCTGCATGTGCCCAGCCGGAATACAGTGGATGCCCACGGGAGCCACACAAGGCAACACACTGTAAAAAAAAAATCAAAAATCAAAAATGGCCATGTGGGGGCCAGGGGGCTGGGGGAGGCAACCCAGGAGGTTTGAAGACAGGGTGCACACCAACACCCACCTGCGTGGATGTTGCGAAAAAAAAACAACCTCCTTGGGCTCATGGCCTGCACGGCTATGCCATTGTGGGAGAACTGCTGTCGCTGTGCTCATCCT
This sequence comes from Ambystoma mexicanum, assembly GCF_040938575.1. NCBI lineage: Eukaryota > Metazoa > Chordata > Amphibia > Caudata > Ambystomatidae > Ambystoma > Ambystoma mexicanum. The sequence goes on along the minus strand of NC_090931.1, from coordinate 970,463,211 downwards.
CTGCTGCTGCATCAGGCGGCGGTGGCACTATGGAAGGCAGCCCACGCAAAGCCCAGGTATGGTCCCCCATAGCAGCAAGCATGCTGGTCTGGAAGGTCTGATTCTGGAGGATTAAAGTGCAGAGATCCCCATGCAGCACATCACGGGTTGCCTGCATTTCTGTACGGTTGACCTTGTGTGATGCCCCGGATCTCCTCACGTGTTGCATGCAGCTCAGCTGAGAGCGAACATGTGAGCTGCTCCAGCTGCTGTTCTGGCCTTTAATTACTGGAAGCCTCAAGTTCAATCAGAGTCTGCCTGAGGTTATGTAGTTCTACCCTCAGGGCTTCCCTGTGGCCCTGGGACTCTATTGATACGGATTCACGCAGAGTCTCCAGTGCTGCCTGTCTGTCCCTGTTGGACGCCAACATGTCTTCCCTGTGTGATTGGCAAATGGAGTCTGTTGCCTGCTGTTGTTGCTCCATCTGCCTTTCAGGGGGGATAATGGAAGTGGCCACCCTCTCCATTGCCTGAGCCATCATTTCAACTGATGCTGCCTGTTGGGTTGCCATACCGTACATGGAGTTTTCCCATACAGTATTGCCTGGTGACGCACGGCCACTGGGTCGATGGGCACCACACCTGTTTGGGGCAAGGCGATCTGCACCTTGCTGTGCTGGCACTGCCTGAGGCTGCAGGACCGCATTCCCCCTCTGATCTGCTGGCCCAGGAACAGGATCAGATGCTGTGGAGTGTGACCCTGCATCCGTAACCGCCAAAGGCGGACCTCCCAACACTGACATCCGCATAGAGGTTTCTACCCCTGGTCCAGGTGGGTTGGACAGAACAGAATCCCTGCCAGAAACACTTACCTGAAACGGCACATAAGTCTCATCATCTGACTCAGCACCTGAATAGAGGTCTGGGGAGGTGCACCCAGAGACACCCCTGGACAGTATGGTCTGCAGTAACATTGGGTTTTCACCTACCACCACACCACGTCCCCCACTGGTGCCCGGTCGTGCCTGAGATTCCTCCTGGGTCTGCACCATCTCCTCAACCTCAACAGCATCAAGTGCGTCATCACCTGCAAAAACATGAAAGACAACAAATGGAAACAGGCATGAGTACCATAGCACACACAAGCCAGAGATCCAGTACATGATTAACACATGTCCCACATGACTATAACCCTGCCATGCATGCACTGTCAAAGAGTTGGAAGTGGAGTCAAAAAGGCAGACACTGGAGAGCAAGATGGAAAAGCAACACATTTGCAGCATGTTGGGTAGCACTGGCATCACACATCAGGCTGTGAGTGGCATGTCCAATACACATACATGACACGTGCCAACACACAGATGTCATGTAGCATAGCCACGGTAAATTACAAAACTACAGCAATATGTCAGTGAATGAGTACTGTCACACATCCATGTCACATCGACATGATGCGAAGATTGATGCTGAAAAGTGTTGCAAAATATGCATGTGCCACACACTGAAACACATCCAGTGTCCAATAACACAGTCATTGTGGGCTGATCAATGGTTGGTCACTTTAACATTACAGGAAACATCTGTCATCTTCCACATGCAAACAGGCCCTAATAAAATATTTCTGCAGCCCAATACTCCATCGGCCTGAATGGTGTAATCATTAACATAACCAGGTAAAAATAGTGGCACAGTGTGGGCTGTAAACAATGACCAAAGCATATCACATATGTTGCAATAGGGCAGAATAATGCGTAGCAAAAATGGGAGAGTGGAAACAATCAGCCTGAATGAACACTTACAAAATCTGAACAATGTAGTTGCAAGATGACAGTTCAAGGTAAAGTGCACTAATGTGGGCCTAATTGGCAACTGTGGGCAGAAGGGATACAGTCATACCCAAATCCAAGGCACGTGAATGTACGGGAGGAAGCAAACGGGTGACCCATAACACTCAGGAGTACACACCCTCACCTGGCACTCAATCAGAACCCGTCACACAAACAACATACACATGGATTAAACACACACGCATGGGCACTCACCGGACAATGCGTCATAATCAGGTAGATCTCCCACACCTTGGATCTGTCCCTATGTGACGAAGGACCCAGCAACAGACTCATGTTCAGTGAGTTTGTTGTCCTCTTGTGGAGACCCACCGACAGTCACCAGAGTAGCGGCATGATTTGAGGCCAGCTTGTTCTTTGCTCTGCGTTTCAGGTCATTCCACCACTTGTAGCAATCATCAGCTGTGCGCCTCACAAATCCAAGGGCACTTATGCGGTCTGCGATGGTCTGCCAGTGTGCCCTACGTTGACCAGGTGTGGTCTTGCACCCTGCAGTCACCAACATTTGGCGGCTATGTGCCGACACATAGCTCACAAGTGCATCAAGTTCGGGGTCATTAAAGCTTGGCTTCCTTGACGTGCCGGACTGTGTAGCCGTGTCTGGGGTCTCAGCCTGTAGTGCCAGAGCACCCTTCTTCCTCTTCTTCAAAGGTGGAGCAGAGCCTGAGTGGCTTGCGCCTCTCTGGTCAGTAGGGGCAGAAGCGCAGGTGGACTGGGTACTGGGAGTGTGCAAAGGCACAATGACCATAGGTCTTGGTGCAGGCATTGACTGAAGTGTGATGTTGGCAGGGGCAACGTCAGTTTGATGGACCAGTTCCGACACTGTCCCGGCTGGAAGACTCAGAGCTGGGGTGGATCGAGCTGCAGCTGCCCCTGCAGCCTCCCCACCCTGCCTACTTGGGGCAGCAGATGACATCGCTGCCCCAGATCCACGTGGCCTGGTGACACCAACTTGCACTGACACACGTGGCTTAGACTTGCTGACCTGGAAGTCAGCCTGGCAGTCATCCTGTGCCGGCTCAGGTGCCACAATGGGCTGGTCCAACAAGGGCTGAGCTGGGATGGTGTCCGCCACGTTTCCCTCAACCATGGGGGGGGCATGGGTGTCCCTGATTGGTCCTCCACACATGGGGCTCTAGGGGCACCCTGCAAATCCTGGCCACGTCCCCTACCGCGCCCACCACGCCCACCTTTTGGAGGTCGGCCACCTTTGCCTCCCTTACCGCTAGGTCGTCTCTCAACCATGGCACTGATGTTGTTGTGCATAAGGGAGTTGCAGTAAACAATTGTCCTGGGCAATTGGGGGTGAAAGGGGTAGGGTACTAGATGGAATTCATACCCTAGTGCTCTAGCAAGGCTGTCTGTGACCCATGGGGGAAGATGATGGGTCACGCAACGCACAGGCACCCCAAAAACAAAAAGTAACGTGCACGCAACCCCTCGTAGACCACGTGCGTGGAAAAATTAACCTGCACTATGCTGTGGCACCCAGAAACACAAAAGCAAGCGTACGCGTTTTACACGCAGCCTACAATGACCTCTGAAGGGGTACGCGACACATGGGGCAAGCACAGTTGGTAAATGCGTGCGTGACTCACCGTCTGCCTGGAAAAAGAACATGAAAAAAACACACGTGTGCACGTAGGTAACACCCCCGCCAAAAGAAGAACTGTACGCTGTCTGAGGAGACAGGACAAAAGAAGAAGTGAACGCTGTTTGAGGAAACAGGCCCAAAAAAAATAAAGAACGCTGTCAGAGGTAACAGGGAGTGCCTTGGGAACTTGAAACGCTGTGAAGTAATCGCGTGTGAACCGACAAGAAGTACAGAATTCACACACTCTCTCTCCACGAAATGCACGTACAAGGGAATGGGGTCCTACACATACCTTTTAAAGCGGCCCACACGTACAGCGTCACTTACGCGTGTACGCGCTAAGGCCCTTTCCTCCAATTACACGAGCGACACTCGGACGTGCAGTTTTTGGACGTGTACAATGAACATGCACCCGTGTTGATGGAAATGCCCGCACGCGTCAGGTCACTTACATGCGTAGGCCCTTTCCTCGGATTACACGCATCCACACGCGGACGTGCAGTTTTTCATGCGCGCTGAACCACTATGCCCACGTCACGAGGGAAACGCCCGCACGAGTCACGTCACAGAAGCGCTTACGCGCTAAGGGCATTTGGTCCAATGAAACCGCGTACGTGTGCTGACGCGCTTACGCGCGAAGGGCCATTCCTCGAATTACACCCTGACGTGCAAGATTTTCACGTGCCAAATCACTCCGTATCAAGCTGGCCACGCAACAACACACGGGAGATCACGCTCCTGCCCAGAAGGCTGAATTACTGCCCCCCAGAGCCCCGAGCACGCTCCCACCTGCCATCTGCTGCTGCCTGACTGCCTGCTGCCCACGTGCCCTGCTATTTGCTGCCTGCACGTCAGCCAGGGGTGCAGTTACTGTGACCACCCCTGCTGGAACCGAAGACTCCCGACTGGGATACCATCGCTCCACATCCCAGCCCCAGGCCCCAGTTGCCCAAGCACTCCTGCCTCTGGGGTTGCCATGTCGGGCACAACACCATCTGGCACCACTGGCAACCCCCAGCCAGAGAGGCAGAGGGCCACCAGCTTCAGTGCCAGGGAAGTTGGTGTCCTGGTGGAGCAAGTCCTGGGGAAGTATGATGCCCTCTTTGGAAGTTTGCACGCCGACAATGAAGGACGGACCAGGATCTGGATGGACATCGTGACTGCCATCAACGCGGAGCGGGTGGCAGTCTGCGATTTACAACATGTCAAGAAGCGCTGGGAGGACTTCAGGTCCAGGACCCTCAACAAGGCCCGGCGCCTCTTGAAAGCAGCGGATGCCAAGGGGTGCCAGGGCCACCTGTCCGACCACCAGATGAGGGTCCTCGAATACATATGCCCAGCGCTCCACGTCCAGGTCCTTGAGAGGCAGACCCATCTGGAGTCGAGCGGTAAGTGTACATGCATACTGATTGGATGCTGTGCGTGTGGTGGTGTGCCAGTAGTGTGCAGGTTGCACATGTATTTTTGTAGGGCCATGTAGGGATGTGTATGAACAGGGGCATGAGGCTGCCACATGTGAGTCCTCTTAGGTGTGAGACACATCGATGGTGTATGTGTTGGTTAGCATGCTGTGCAAATGCAGGTGTGGGAGCACACATGTTTGAATTTATGTGTATCTACGTTGGCATGGTTGTGGTGGCACACATGGATGGTGGTTCTTGCTGCATGCATCGGCACTGTGTACATGTGCATGTGTGTGTATTTGACAAGTGTGCAACTGTGATGCAACATGGATGCACGTGACACTGATATGTAGAAGGCTGAATGCCAGATGTGAGCCAGATGTGACATGTATGGCGATCGCATCATTGCGACAGTTGGAGGAGATGTAGACATGCATGTAAGTGTGGTGGTGTGTGTGCATGTCTAGTGCACTCCCTGTGTTTCATGTGATGTCAGGCTCACCTTCGGCTGTTCATGCTATTGTATGTGTATGGATGTTGCTGCCTGGTGCAATATTGCTGTGGAAATGCTCATTTGTGTGAGTTGAAATGACATGTGTGTCGTGGAGTGTGATGCCATGTCTGAAGTTTGACACTGCCACTCATGTGCAACTGTCATGTGTGTATCAGTCCATTGCACAGTGCCCTGATGTCTGTGTTTTATCTCTCCCTGTCTGCAGCGTCAACTGATGAAGAGGGCGGCGAGGGTGCTGTGGAGCACAGCGGCAGGGATCGCACCACCAGCCGGAGACGCAAGGCCCGGCTCCCCTCCCAGATTGTCATCTCGTCGGGGAGTGAGGAGTCTGGTGCCGCGACCCAGGCCGCCGATGCCGAGGGAAGGTCCAAGAGGCAGAGGTCGGAGGTGGACTCCTCGGCAGCAGAAGGGGCAGCTGAGACCCCACAGGGTCCAACGGAGGAAGATGGCACGGAGTCATCCAGGTTGGTGGGGGGTTTGGTGGAGGAGGAGGCCGCTGAAGGGACACACACGGGGTCTGGAGGTGGGGATTCCACTGGTGCTAGTGGTGCAGTGCAGGGGCAGGGACAGGAGGCAGCACAGGCAGCTGCGGAGGTGCCTGTGTGTAATCCTGTCCCTGATCCTGTCACTGCATCATCTGGCACCAGCAGGGATGCCTAAGTCCAGACCCGTTTTCATGGAGGGGATAAGCGCACAACAACTGGCCTTCCTCTCCCTGCGGACGTGGCTATCGGGGACCGTGTTGAGCCTGTCCTGGCTGGGATAGCGTTGCGTCAACGGGGCATGCGAGGTGACCTGCAGTCTTTTCGTGGAGAGACTGCACGTCGTCTCGCATGCCTCTTTGACCACGTTGACCACGTTGACCTACTGGGACGGGTCACCGGTGCTGGATTCCTCCATGTGCTGGACCTTCTTGCGACCCCCTCCTCACCTGAACCCCCTACGCGCCAGTCGTCCTCCATGCCATCTTCCCACCCATGTATCACCTGGGTACCCTGTGGAGCTGCCCCTCACCCAGCGACCAGGCTGGTGGAGGACACATCCCTGCCACAGTCGGGAGTCGGACGTCCAGCAGGGGTGACCACCAAGACAACTGCACCCCAGCCAGAGGAGGACGTGCAGGCAGCAAGTGCCAGGGCGCAGGCACAGGCACAGCAGCAGCAACATGGTGGAAGCAATGATGGCTCGGGGCCTTCAACATCGGAGGGGCAGGTATCGGCCATAGGGCAGGAGGACCCCAGATTTCAAGTGTCTTCCGTGTGGCAGCGGTTGGGCCACGCCATAGATGTGGAGCGGCAGCGGGCGGAAGAGGCACGGCTCACAATAGTCAGGGCGGAGAACTCCATGCAGAGGGCCCTGAGGCGGACCGAGTGCCTCAAGGCAATTCGCAGGGAGTTGGAGGTGAACATGTCGTCGTCCCTGCGAACCCTCGGCCCATGGAAGAGGACCACCTCCAGGACATTGAGCAGGAGTTCGATGTTGCCCTGGCCCAGGACATCAAAAAGTGAGCCGTCGGACTAGTCCGCTGCCATTGTAAATAGTTAGATAGTGTTAGGTTTCCTTTCTGTTTTTGTTTATTTTGGGCCGCTTGTACAATGCACCACATTTTTGTATATAGTTCTTTATTAGGTAGTGTTTTTTGTAGGTTTCATTTCATTTTTTGGGCTCATGGACCCTGGATTGGTGATTTGTTTATAGTTGAAGAGTGGATGTTTCTCGTTTTTATTTTTATTTCACCATGGCGCAATGGATTTCATATATTTTTTTCCCTTGGATTTGCTTGGTTGGACTGAGACTTTGGACAAATTTTCATTTGGATTTCTTTGGATTCTGAATTCATATTTTTTATTTTTTTCCGGACATGCTGCATTTTATTTCTTATTCCCATTATTGAGTGTTTTTTTTCATTACATTCATGTTGTGTTCAATATATTTTTCTTTCATACTTCGATGTGTGCTATTCTCTCATTGGTTTCATGCATGTCATGATATGGGTTTTCACATTCACTTGCATCCATTGTGTGTGTGTGACGGACATGTGTTCATGTACATACTTGCCATTCGGGTTGTATCATGTAATGGCCCTTTCTCTGTGGGTGGATGCAATACTTGGTTGGGTCTTTGGGCTGGGGTGGCATGGGGTGTGATGTGGGTGGCCATGAGGCCCATGATTGAGGATCGTCATGATGTGGGTGCTGGGGGACATGTGTGGGACATGAGTGGGGGCCTGCTGGCAGGTGCCCCTGACTGCTGGGGGGTGGGGGTGCTGGGGGACATGTGTGGGACATGAGTGGGGGCCTGCTGGCAGGTGCCCCTGACTGCTGCAGGGTGGGGGTGCTGGGGGACAGGAGTGGGGGCCTGCTGGCAGGTGGCCCTGACAGCTGGGGGTTGGGGGTGCTGGGGGACATGTGTGGGACATGAGTGGGGGCCTGCTGGCAGGTGCCCCTGACTGCTGGGGGGTGGAGGTGCTGGGGAACATTAGTGGGGACCTGCTGGCAGGTGCCCCTGACTGCTGGGGGGTGGGGGTGCTGGGGGACATGAGTGGGGGCCTGCTGGCAGGTGCCCCTGACTGCTGGGGGGTGGAGGTGCTGGGGGACATGAGTGGGACATGAGTGGGGGCCTGCTGGCAGGTGCCCCTGACTGCTGTGGGGGGGACGGGTGCTGGGGGACATGAGTGGGACATGAGTGGGGGCCTGCTGGCAGGTGCCCCTGACTGCTGGGGGGTGGGGGTGCTGGGGGACATGAGTTGGGGCCTGCTGGCAGGGGCCCCTGACTGCTGGGGGTGCTGGGGGACATGAGTGGGAGCCTGCTGGCAGGTGCCCCTGACTGCTGGGGGGTGGGGGTGCTGGGGGACATGAGTGGGGGCCTGCTGGCAGGTGCCCCTGACTGCTGGGGGGTGGGGGTGCTGGGGGACAGGTGTGGGACATGAGTGGGTGCCTGCTGGCAGGTGCCCCTGACTGCTGGGGGGTGGGGGAGCTGGGGGACATGAGTGGGGGCCTGCTGGCAGGTGCCCCTCACTGCTGGGGGTGGGGGTGCTGGGGGACATGTGTGGGACATGAGTGGGAGCCTTCTGGCAGGTGCCCCTGACTGCTGGGGGTGGGGGTGCTAGGGGACATGAGTGGGGGCCTGCTGGCAGGTACCCCTGACTGCTGGGGGGTGGGGGTGCTGGGGACATGAGTGGGACATGAGTGGGGGCCTGCTGGCAGGTGCCCCTGACTGCTGGGGGGTGGGAGTGCTGGGGGACATGTGTGGGACACATGAGTGGGGGCCTGCTGGCAGGTGCCCCAGACTGCTGGGGGTGGGGGTGCTGGGGGACATGAGTGGGGGCCTGCTGGCAGGTGCCCCTGACTGCTGGGGGGTGGCGGTGCTGAGTGACATGTGTGGAACATGAGTGGGGGCCTGCTGGCAGGTGCCCCTGACTGCTAGGGGGTGGGGGTGCTGGGGGACATGAGTGGGGGCCTGCTGGCAGGTGCCCCTGACTGCTGGGGGGTGGCGGTGCTGGGGGACATGTGTGGAACATGAGTGGGGGCCTGCTGGCAGGTGCCCCTGACTGCTAGGGGGTGGGGGTGCTGGGGGACATGAGTGGGGGCCTGCTGGCAGGTGCCCCTCACAGCTGGGGGGTGGGGGTGCTGGGGGACATGTGTGGGACATGAGTGGGGGCCTGCTGGCAGGTGCCCCTGACTGATGGGGGGTGGTGGTGTTGGGGGACATGAGTGGGGGCCTACTGGCAGGTGCCCCTGACTGCTGGGGGTGGGGGTGCTGGGGGACATGAGTCGGGGCCTGCTGGCAGGTGCCCCTGACTGCTGGGGAGTGGGGGTGCTGGGGGACATGTGTGGGAGATGAGTGGGGGACTGCTGGCAGGTGCCCCTAACTGCTGGGGTGTGGGGGTGCTGGGGGACATGAGTGGTACATGAGAGGGGGCCTGCTGGCAGGTGCCCCTGACTTCTGGGGGTGGGGCTGCTGGGGGACATGTGTGGGACATGAGTGGGGGCCTGCTGGCAGGTGGCCCTGACTGCTGGGGGTTGGGGGTGCTGGGGGACATGTGTGGGACATGAGTGGGGGCCTGCTGGCAGGTGCCCCTGACTGCTGCGGGGTGGAGGTGCTGGGGAACATTAGTGGGGACCTGCTGGCAGGTGCCCCTGACTGCTGGGGGGTGGGGGTGCTGGGGGACATGAGTGGGGGCCTGCTGGCAGGTGCCCCTGACTGCTGGGGGGTGGAGGTGCTGGGGGACATGAGTGGGACATGAGTGGGGGCCTGCTGGCAGGTGCCCCTGACTGCTGTGGGGGGGACGGGTGCTGGGGGACATGAGTGGGACATGAGTGGGGGCCTGCTGGCAGGTGCCCCTGACTGCTGGGGGGTGGGGGTGCTGGGGGACATGAGTTGGGGCCTGCTGGCAGGGGCCCCTGACTGCTGGGGGTGCTGGGGGACATGAGTGGGAGCCTGCTGGCAGGTGCCCCTGACTGCTGGGGGGTGGGGGTGCTGGGGGACATGAGTGGGGGCCTGCTGGCAGGTGCCCCTGACTGCTGGGGGGTGGGGGTGCTGGGGGACAGGTGTGGGACATGAGTGGGTGCCTGCTGGCAGGTGCCCCTGACTGCTGGGGGGTGGGGGAGCTGGGGGACATGAGTGGGGGCCTGCTGGCAGGTGCCCCTCACTGCTGGGGGTGGGGGTGCTGGGGGACATGTGTGGGACATGAGTGGGGGCCTTCTGGCAGGTGCCCCTGACTGCTGGGGGTGGGGGTGCTAGGGGACATGAGTGGGGGCCTGCTGGCAGGTACCCCTGACTGCTGGGGGGTGGGGGTGCTGGGGACATGAGTGGGACATGAGTGGGGGCCTGCTGGCAGGTGCCCCTGACTGCTGGGGGGTGGGAGTGCTGGGGGACATGTGTGGGACACATGAGTGGGGGCCTGCTGGCAGGTGCCCCAGACTGCTGGGGGTGGGGGTGCTGGGGGACATGAGTGGGGGCCTGCTGGCAGGTGCCCCTGACTGCTGGGGGGTGGCGGTGCTGAGTGACATGTGTGGAACATGAGTGGGGGCCTGCTGGCAGGTGCCCCTGACTGCTAGGGGGTGGGGGGGCTGGGGGACATGAGTGGGGGCCTGCTGGCAGGTGCCCCTCACAGCTGGGGGGTGCTGGGGGACATGTGTGGAACATGAGTGGGGGCCTGCTGGCAGGTGCCCCTGACTGCTAGGGGGTGGGGGTGCTGGGGGACATGAGTGGGGGCCTGCTGGCAGGTGCCCCTCACAGCTGGGGGGTGGGGGTGCTGGGGGACATGTGTGGGACATGAGTGGGGGCCTGCTGGCAGGTGCCCCTGACTGATGGGGGGTGGTGGTGTTGGGGGACATGAGTGGGGGCCTACTGGCAGGTGCCCCTGACTGCTGGGGGTGGGGGTGCTGGGGGACATGAGTGGGGGCCTGCTGGCAGGTGCCCCTGACTGCTGGGGAGTGGGGGTGCTGGGGGACATGTGTGGGAGATGAGTGGGGGACTGCTGGCAGGTGCCCCTAACTGCTGGGGTGTGGGGGTGCTGGGGGACATGAGTGGGACATGAGAGGGGGCCTGCTGGCAGGTGCCCCTGACTTCTGGGGGTGAGGCTGCTGGGGGACATGTGTGGGACATGAGTGGGGGCCTGCTGGCAGGTGCCCCTGACTGCTGGGGGGTGTGGGTGCTGGGGGACATGTGTGGGACATGAGTGGGGGCCTGCTGGCAGGTGCCCCTCACTGCTAGGGGGTGGGGGTGCTGGGGGACATGTGTGGGACATGAGTGGGGCCCTGCTGGCAGGTGCCCCTTACTGCTGGGGGGTGGGGGTGCTGGGGGACATGAGTGGGGGCCTGCTGGCAGGTGCCCCTGACTGCTGGGGGGTGGGAGTGCTGGGGAACATGAGTTGGTGATCACTAGTGCAGGGTGACATGTGGCTTGGCTGGGGGGCATGCCCATGGTGGATGGGCTGCCTGTGGGACATGACCAGGGGTGCAGGGTAGTCCCCTGTGGTGTGGGCTGCCTGCAGGGGCCGTGGAGGGTGTAGAGGGAACACCTGGGAGGACCTACATTGCCAATTCACGTGTAGGACTCCCCGCGCACCCCCAAAAATCACGTACCCCGCTCTGACAGCAAAATCGTGTGTGAAACTTCCCGCGCACCCCAGGAATACACGTACCCCACTCGCACAGGGCCTATCGCGTGTGAAACTTCCTGCGCACCCCAGGAATACACGTACCCCACTCGCACAGGGCATTTCGCTTGTGAAACTTCCCGCGCACCCCAGAAATACACGTACCCCACTCGCACAGGGCATTTCGCATGTGAAACTTCCCGCGCACCCCCGAAATACACGTACCCCGCTCCAATCGCGTGTGAAACTTCCTGCGCACCCCAGGAATACACGTACCCCACTCGCACAGGGCCTATCGCGTGTGAAAGTTCCCGCGCACCCCAGGAATACATGTACCCCACTCGCACAGGGCATTTCGCGTGTGAAACATACCGCGAACCCCTGTTATACACGTACCCCGCTCCAATCGCGTGTGTCACTCCCCGTGCAGCAGGGTACGTGTATTCGGAGGGGTGCGCGGGGAGTTTTACAGCCGTTTTCGTGGTTGGGGTCCTGTGTGCCATGTACGGGATTTGTGCGCTATGCATGGCGCACAGGGAGGGGTTGGGGGCGTAACTGGCGCTGCTGCAGGGTCACTGCGCCACTCTGTGCCACGGCTGGTTTTGGAAGCTAAAATCCATGAATACGCTGTGCGCGGAAATGGATTTTAGCGCCCGCGGCTGGTGCAGAAATTCACACGCGCACACTGTGCGCCAGCCGCGTGCGCCACTTGTGCACTGAATTCTATGAATTACCCCCTTAGTATTGGCTCCAACTTGAACTCTTGGCATAAAAATTGTCGTGAACTCTGATGAGGTTAGGCTGAACAGTCTGTGTTTATATGGGATTGCGTGAAAAGCTTCTTCTCATTTAGCCGAAAAGTAATTCTCTCTCTTCATTCGAATCATCAGTTCCACAGATCTCTCCTTCCTCAGGCGAGCATCTGCTTTCAGGAGGCTGTCAATGTTCAGATTACTTTTTGGAATCACAAATGCTGGAACATGGACATTCACTATTGTGCATATACCTCCCGAGTTTCTCGGCAATCTTATATATGCTTTAGATCCACATGCCCAATAATGATCCATGATCACTGCGGTACCATGTACCATTCCTGGGACATCAAAAACACAGTTTTGATTCTCCCCCATTTTCCTTGTGCCATTATTCCTGAAGCAGAATTTTGGGCTTTCCCGTGGCACTATCTGCAAGGGTCCTCCCCGGTCTTTGACCCTTGTCAGTAATTTAGCGAGTTTTGGCCATAATGGCTTGCATCCATTTTGCACTATGTTGATGGTGGGCTCGTAGAGACCGAAGACCATCCATGCTCTGCAGATCACCACTCCTTTCTCCCATCCGTCTGGTGAAAGCACTGTTCCCCAAATTTGAATTTGACCATCTTTGACTTCACCATGCTGTAAGGTAGGAGTGCACAAACAAAGCATTCCTCCTCTGATTTCCGTCTTTCAACTTCTTTCATATGCTGGTACCATATGTTATTTCCCAAGTGTGCTGTGCTGTCCAAGTAGTCGTTTAGTTCACTGTCATCTCCTTGTATGCTTCACTTGATTCTCAAGGTTTTCATGTAGTTTGCTATAACTAAATCCTTGAACACATCTGTATGGCTTCTTCTTGCTGGAGGATTCTCGGGTATCCCAATCCAGAGGGCAGCCATCTTCATCTGTGCCAGTCGAGTAGACGAAAGTCTGGCAATTCTTTCCTTGTCCTCTTGTATTTTCCTGGCTTTGGTTATGAATGACCATATTGATTCTGCTATCATCTGTGCTGGTGAGATTTTCTCTGGGCTTGCACTTGCCTCTTTCAGTGCTGTATCAGGGGTGTTTATCAATGCTGGCTCAGTTGGCTTCTTCTCCAACTCCTTTTGTCTCTTTAGCAGTTCAGCTTTCCCCATTTGTCTTTTCATTTCATTACAGTGGAACTTCCCATCGTTGATTGTCCAACCTTCTCCCATCCTTTAGATTGTGGTTCTACAGGTATTGACACTAGACCTGGTGTGTGTGCACTCATCGTTTGCATGTGTGTGGTTGTCAGTCACCTTCTTTCATTCTTAACTCTGCCGACCCTGTCTCCGGCTTTCCAACTTGCTTGTCACTGCATGTGTGTCATTACTAATCACATCCATTTCAAGTTCAATCACTCCTTTGTCAGACCTTCTAGGAACTCTATAAAGGGTCTGGGGCTTTTGTGGGTGTCATGCGTACAGCATTGAGTGGTTGCACTGGAATCGGAACACTTTGTACACCTATGAAGAATGCAGTTCGAATCGTCAGTGATAATAAAACAACGATGAATACAATGCATAAATACATTATGCCCCTGTAGGTTAGGCGGCAGCACTTAGTTCTTGAACAATAAGTATGTCTCCCCTCCTGAGGGACGACGATGCTGCTGCTCTGGTTTCCCATCTCTATCATCTCATCTAAGGAAAAAAGACTAACATTAAAATATTATATGCAACAATATCTCTGGATTCTGATGTCTCTGCTTGTCGGTTGCAGGTACTGGAACAATTGTCCCCCTTTGCCTGGATAATGGATTGTCTATTGTTTGTGGATATAGTTCCCTTTTCTATATTCAAAACAATTTCAATTAAGACAATAGGTTCAGCCAGCAAGTCCTTTTTCACTGTACGTGTTCAAAATACACAAGCTCCCAGTCTTGTCCTCTTATCTGTTTCACTCCGGAAGACATGTTGGGTCCTTGATAATATCAACAAGAGTGAAGTCTCTGGCAACACTTTCTCAATCTGTCCCTCGGCAGAAAGTCTTACAGTCTCCTCCGGAAATTCTGATGATGATTAGACAGCTCAACCTGCATCACAATACCTTGTAAGAGCATGCTCATCTGTGTAGAATTAGCTGGGCCTCTGAAGAAGGTGAGGATGGCAACACCGGCGGGCCTCCCCACAAGTTCTGGAAAGTCCTCAACTAGGCAAAAAAACACATTGCTCGCCAATCTGCTATCTTCTGGTGACAGGGACATTTGTCTTGCCCTTGCTGAATTCTGGAACTGCTCAGTACTCACTGTGAGCAGCTTCTGTAATTTTGATGGGTGTGAAGAGCAACCCGAATTTTGATTCCATTCAGGATTATACTCAAGCGTTCTGTGTTTGCTGGATCTTGAAGAAATGTCAAGACGTCAGTACCTCTCCCAACAAGATCCGGACAGTCTTCAATTAAACGAAAGAATGGCATGCTGACAAGCTTATTTGCTTCTTCTTCTGCTTGGGACATTTGTTTTTTCCTCTTTGTACTCCGGAAGCAGGAGGAAATGCTCCGCGATCACGGTGAGCAGTCTCCTTATTGTCTTTTCGTTTTCAGGGTCTTGAAGAAACTCAGTGATACTAGTGAGCCTTCCCACTAGTGACGGGTATGACCTCAAGACTAGGTCAAAATAGTTCAGAACGTCTTAAGTGATGCCGCTGCTGGGGGACACCATAAGTGAGTCCAAACAATGCTCCTGTTTGGAACAAGTCTGGATACTGTATTTTCTTCCAATTTGAGTGTCCTCGATCAAAATTTGACATATCCTTTTCTTATCAAGGCTTCAGTGTTCCTCAGTCCAAAGTTGGAAGTTAATGACCTATGTTGTGGCTTATGCATGCAATTTGTTTCTTCACCCTGCAACTAGGATACACAGAATGTCAGATTTATATGTCCTTATCCCCTTTTTGCATAGATGAAATGTCCAAAATTAGGCCACAACCTTGCATAAACATTCTTTGTCGTTGCTTTGCTGGTCATGCGTGCTTCTTCCTCGTCATGGATCTTGTCTGCACGTGCTGCAGTTCTTCCCCGTTGTCTATAGTCGCTACGTGTTGCGGTGCGGGCAGGGGGCCTTCTCTGATTTATGGCTTGATGTCACTCACGAAGATCCAAGCTCTTCTCCCATGTAGCTTGACTGCTGAAGGAGTGACGTCTTCTACTGTGAAGGGTCTGTTGAACCTTGGCTTGTCACACTTCTTTCTCATGTGATTTTTCACCAGGACCGTGTCTCCAGGGAAGATTGATGGTACACATAAACTCTGAACTGAGTTTTCAGTAGTATCTTCTTCTGTGTTCTGTGCTGCCGTGCACCCTTTTTGTCGTCGCTGCAGCGGTCCTGAAATTACAGTAAGACTAGATGTCATGCAATTTAAGTAATTCTGCATTTCAGACCCTAAGATTTCTCTTGTTGGCTGGGCATCACATCTAGCTCTATCTGGGGTGTCAGTGGAGTGTGCATCCTTCTACCTGTTGCTATTTCGTGCGGCGTAAGGTGATGGTCAGAACCAGGCTGGTTTCTGAGTGCGTGCAGTGTCAATGGAAGACAGTGTAGCCATCCCTTCTTTAGAGTAAGCTTCAACTTGGCTATCCTTTCCTTTAACAAGCCGTTGAGCTTCTCCCATGTTCCGATACGCCGACAAGAACTTGTGCTTTATACCAAGCAGCAAGCTGATTTGCTCAAATACTGTGTTTACAAAGTGAGGACCATTGTCTGACCTCATAACCTCACATACTCCCCACCTGAGAAATACCTTTCTCACCAGAGATTTGGCTGCACAGGTAAAGTCTGGGTGTGTACATGGACCTGCTTCTATCCATCTAGAGAATGGACACACCACAATAATTAGATACCTGTACCCGTTACATACTTGAATCATATTGACATAATCGACATGCAAGTGTTGAAAAGGTTAATTGGGCCTTGGGATGACTCCTCTAATTACTTTTAGTGTATGCCTAGCCGTGAACTGTTGGCAGATTGTGCAGTTCACCATAAAAAATGCAACGTGTTCCGCTAAATTCGGTATATAAACCAGCCTTCAGCGATTGTTGCTGCTAGATTCTCTTTTGACATGTGCGCTGGATAATGCAATTGTTCCAATGCTAGTTTTAACAGGGCTATAGGCATTACTGGTTTACCAGTGCTGTCTTGTCACCACAAGCTTTCGGAGGGGTTTAAAGAACACCCTTGCCGCTTTCAGAGGTTCTTTTCCTCCTGTGGTGCTTCCCCTTGGAGTTCCATTAACTGGGTTTGCCCCATGTTACTATAACCCTCAGGTTCACTTAGTGCAACAATCATTTTTTCTTTTACATCAGTTATTTCCACATCTATTATGGTTTCGCCCTTCGATGCCATACGCTTGGCCTCTGTGTCTGCTTCTTGATTTCCTTGTGAGATAAAATCTGTCCCCTTTGTGTGGGTGGCACATTTCATGACCGCTATGCCCACTGGGAGCTGTAGTGCCTTAATGAGCATATCCAATAGGGCTGCCTGCTACACTAGCATGCTGTCTGCTCAGAGGTAGCCCCACCTTTTCCAGCACACTAGGCCTGCGTGCACTGTGGACGTCACATAGGCAGAGTCACTGTACACCATCGCTTCCTGGTCTGCGTGATTCTCGATAGCGAGTATCACCGCCAATAATTCTGAGATGGTAATCCTGCACTAATGAGTACTCGAAATTCTCCATTTGCTGTGTGCTTCACCACAGCAGTGCCTGTGTAACTTTGTCCATCATTTTGATCGATTCTTGAAGAATCGTCATTGAAGACAATTTCTCCTTCTGCCAATGCATTTTCTCTCACTCTGGGAATTTCATCATAGAATTCCTCATACTACGCACCATCATGGATCGGCTCTCCTTCAGTGACTGGTTCTGCTATGAACATAGCTGAGTTCACTATCTTACATCGAATTATCTTAATCGATGGGTTCAATATGATCACTTCATAAGTGGAAGCTCTCTGAGATGTCAATGTGCCCTTTGGTTTTTCTAGAATGGCAAATAGTGCGTGCTCGATGAACAATGTCATTGAGCATCCCATCACAATGGTTGTAGCATTCTCTATGGCGAACGCGGCGGCAGCTAGACTTTGTTCGCAAGGGAAGTGGCCTCTCATCACTGGGGTCAAATTCCCACTGTAGTATGCCAGGGGCTTGTACCCCAATGTGGTTCTCTGCGTGAGTACTGCCGTCATAACGCTGCCATTCGTGTTTGAAAACAGGTAGAATTCCTCTGCCTAATTGGAAATCCCTAGAACTGGTGCCATGCAAATGGCTCTCTTGAGTTCAGTAAACCCTTCTTCCATGGTCTCAGACCATTACATTTTTCCTTTCATCACCTGTGCCTTCTTTAGGGCCTGTAACAAGGGCTTGGTATATGAGCTGTAGTCAAAGACCCATGCCCTAACATAATTGCAAAGACCTAGAAAACACTGCATTTGTTTTATCGTGTGTGGCTTGGCTGTGTTCAGTATGGCTTCAGCCCTTTCAGGGGTAACCCTTTTCCCCTCGTGCAAGATCCGCTGGCGTATATACAGCACTTCTTGCTGACAATATTGTAACTTTTCTTTGTCAACTTTATATCCTTTCTCAGCCAATATAGTCAATAGCTGAATAGAATCGTGTCTGCATCTTTCCTCTGTCATGCTGCAAATTAAGATGTCATCCACATATTGCAAAACAACACTCTCTAATGCAACATTGCTTAAGTCCAGGGGGAGGCTCGCAGCACCCCTGTGGTAACCTTGTGCTATTCAGACGCGTCTGTCTGAATGTAAATGACGTCAAATCTTGTGAGTCTTTGGGCAATGGGATTGAGAAAAATGCATTTTTCAAGTCAATCACCGTGAAATATTGTGCCTCAACAGGTATATTACATGGGATTGTGGCCGGGTTAGGGACTAGCGGGAACTCAGCCTCTACAATATCATTTATTGGCCTTAGGTCCTGGATTAAACCCCAAGACCCTCCCTTTGATTTTTTGATAGGGTACACTGCGGTATTGCATGACGACTCTGACGTCACTAAGATACCCTGCTCCATCAGAGCAGAAATTGGGGGTCATTACGAGGTGGGCAGTAAGTACCGGTCATTACCGGCATGGAGCAACTACCATGTCCGTGCTGGTAATAGACCGCTAAAATCGGCCTATTACGACTTCGCGGGCATTAACTTTGCGCCATGCCGGTAATGACCCCACCGCCATGCCGTAAAAGGGTGAAAAATCTCCCTTACCGGCATAGCACGAAGCGCTAATAGCTCCACCGCCATCCAAGCCATCGGCATTAGCGGTGTCCGCTATTAGCGGTGACCGCTATTAGCGGTCACCGCTAATAAGCGGAACTGGAAGTAGCGTCATCGCACAGGAACGGGAAAGAGCACGGCGGCCATCTTTAAAAACACAATCCATTGCTATCCTCCACAACCAGGAGCCATATGACCACCACACCCCTACCACACCTCCACCACTACCTGCTGCATCTTACCATGCCCAAAGCACTCAAAAAAAGCGCAGAGCGCTTGCGCAAGGAGCGCTTCTCCCAAGAGGAGTTGACCATGCTGGCCGAGACGCTGCAAGAACATGCAGATGTCGTTTTCTCCTCTGACATGTCCCGCCCTGCAGTGCAGCAGAAGAAGCAGATATGGGCGGAGGTTGCGCAGAAAGTAAGTGCCATTGGCATCACACCCCGCACTCCTAAAGATGTCCGGAAGCGCTGGGACGATCTGCGTTTACGCGTGCACAGCATCTTCTCTGCCACCCGCAAGCTGGGGATGGCGACAGGCGGAGGTGCGGACTCCCCCATCAAGTTGCAACCCTGGGAGGAGATCTGTGCAAGCACCATAGGGATGGAGGCAATTGAGGGAGTGGGGGACATGGAGCGAGGAGCCCCGTCATCGGCTGATGCAGGTAGGTGTCCCAAATGAAACAATGCAAATACCAACACAATGATGTCCACCTGAACTGACAGTGCAATGATGTAGAGCAGGGTCCACCAGACACATATATACAAGACTGCCTACAGGCAGTGCACAGCACCATCTTGTCCACATGCATGATGCACCCCATATATGTTTCAACCCAGACGCTTCCATGCATCACCTACCCAAAAGCCAAGCAACCCGTATGTCACTACCCCAATGTCAATCAACTGCTATTCCATATGAATGCAGCCACCCCAATGCATGCCTGATGCTTATAGACCCATCTCTAACCCTCTCCCTCTATTGGTCCCTCACAGGCACTCATTCAGACAGCGATGACCAGGACACTAGGGAGGATGATGCGAAACCACAAAAGAAAGCCAGGGGCATGGAGGGAGAACACCGCCCCTCAACATCAAGGGGAAGAGGCCAACCTGCACTACTGCGGAAGGGAAAGAAAACCCCAGAGGCCACAGCACCAATGATCACTACGGCCCCCACCACAGCACCCACACCAGCCACCAGCACACAGGAGCCAGTGGCAGAAGGCACTGCATCGGCTACCGCAAGCACAGTGGGTGAGACAGCTGCCACAGCAGCTGTGTCGGACGATGAGGGAGATGTTCTGCCGCATGGCGCAGCTACCGCCACAGGACCCCTGCATTCACCACAACTCTCCCCATGCAGCTTGCACAACAGCAGCATGCATGGGCTGTCTCCTGGGGATTCATGGCCCGGCAGTTTCACCCCCACGCCAAGTGTGCATGAGGAACAAACCATGTTGGAAACCCCTCACACATCATTCACTGTCCCGACCAGCCAAGAGGGGATCATGGCAATTCAGAAGCGGCAGGAGGAGCTGACAAGGCTGTTGACACAGCACATCACAGAATGTGGCCGGCCAAAGAGATGACATAAGGGAATGTGCTGCATCCCTCAAAACAGCAATTAAGACCACCTCAAAGGACATTTGCGGCGAATTGGCAGCAGTGCGGCAGGTCCTCTCCCAAATGGTGGCAGCAATGGAATCCATGCGTCCGGCACAGGTGGCAGAACAACCTGGGACATCTTCGAATGCAAGCTCAACTAAGTCCAGCCCCGTGCGTAGGTCTGTCCGGGACCTGCGCAGATTGGACAGGGGTGCACCTGGTGCTGGAAGAGGGGGAGAGCTGTAGGTTCAACCAGGCATACTGGTCCCATGTGGACTTATGGTACACGCCAGTGCACACCATGTGTGTGGGAGTTGAGGGGGGAGGGGGGAGAGGGTGTGTGGGGAAGTTGAGGGGGGAGGTGGAGGGGGGTGTGGGTGTGTGGGGAAGTTCAGGGGGGAGGGGGAGGAGGGAGTGGGTGTGTTGGGTGGAGGGCTTGTGCACTTGTTAGTTACATATTCTGAATAAACTTGTTATGCAATCTGATTTCACATGTGAGGACATTGCTTATTGTGTACGTGTGCTTTATTGGTGAACAGTCTACAGTATCCATGTCCCTGACACACCAAGTGCCCTGAGTTCCACCTCCATGTCACACTCCCCATCCATGTGTGCTAGAAACATTGGTCAATCAGAGTCTGACGCATGGCACCTCCCTCCTGTGCATCGCTGCCTCCCTGAAGTGCAGCCCCATCTCCACCCTCCTCATCCTCATTGTCAGGTGGTTGCAGTTCAGCGTCAGGGGGCAGGGGCACATTCCGTCTGATGCACATATTGTGTAGCATGACACATGCCATGACGATCTTGCCCACCTTCTCATGGCCGTACAGGAGTGCACCACCAGACCTGCTGAGGCAGCGAAACCGTGCCTTAAGAGGCCAAAGGTCTGCTCAATCAACACACGGGTACGTGTATGGGCACGATTATAGTGCTCCTCGTGCCTGTTCTGCGGGTTCCGGACTGGGGTAAGGAGCCACCTCTTCAAGGGATAGCCTGCATCACCTGCATGTGGGCAACAATGATTATGTGTAAGTCCTCACATCACATGGACCTGTATCAATGACACCATAGCAAGCATTCATTTCCTCTATGCACCCACAGATCCATGCATGAGTAGAGACACATGGAGTGACTGCTATGTGTGTATTCCACTTGTAGGCACGTGTGCGTGCCATCGTCAATTGCGTGCAGGGGGGGCAAATTCCTTGTGGTTGCTCATGCACTGTCATAGTCCACGATGGTTGTTCCCATGATCTGGGTGATGTGCAGTGATATGTATGCTACCATCCTGTCATTTTGATGGCAGCGTCGTGATGATCTCAATTTCCACAACCAATGGTGACATGCTGTTTTGGTGGACCTCTGTGTTGGTGTAGGGGTGCGTTCTTGTATCTTGCCCTCATGTGGCTCCTTTGTACGCAGTAATGAAGACCTGTACTTTTAGTTGATGGTATTTGGTTCTGTGCATTGGCCATCCTCATTGCTTGTTGCTGCATTGTGCTGTGGGGTCCACGGTCTGCTTATGTGCAGTGTACATGTTGATGGTTATGTAATGGTTGTTGCACTGCATCATTTTCGTGGTAGTGCAGCTTACGTCTGGTATTTAGTGGTCAGGTGTCTGGTCAAATCTGGCCTGCTTTGCGGTATGAGCATGGTACATCCTCTCAGGTGCTGTCAGCCAGGTGAAGTATGCATCTCTCCCCCCAATCACCTACCCACATCGCATTTCCATGTGCCTAACATGCAACTCACTGAGAAGCCAAGATCTCTGCCCTGCATGTCACTCCATGTAGCATGGTATCGTGGAGTTCTGCATGACCATTGAATCATCGGTTGATCCGGGGAATCAGGCACAACAATGTGTGATGATCTTGTTTGAGTCACATACCATTTGCACATTGATGGAGTGGTATAACTTACGGTTGCGGTACACTACCTCCATGGCATGTGGGGCCACCAATTCAACATGGGTGCAGTCGATAGCGCCAATGCAACCAGGGATGCCGACCAGTGAATGGAAACCAACTTTGGTGTGGGAGATCTCCTGGGCTGTCCGTGGTAGGGAAATGTGGTCGCCTGTGTGCTTCAGGAGGGCATCAAGCACTTGGTTCAGCGTACGTGAGAATAATGGTTGTGATATGCCATGCATGTGCCCCACTGTGTGCTGGTAGGTGCCTGTGGCCAGGAAGTGGACTACAGACACTACCTTCATTACAGGTGGGATGGCGGTGCGTATTTCAATCAGGCTGACAATGTCGTCATGTATCAGGTCCACAATGGTGGTGATGGTGTCCCGGTCCAGGCGGTACAGGGTGTGGATCTGCTGAGGGGTTAGGTTGAATGGACTGGCTCTGATGCGAGGGATTGGGGGCTGCCTGCGTGGTACCACTGGCTGCACTGGTGGGGCATGCTGGGCCTGCCTGCCTCACCCTCATTCTCCTCCTGCATCTCCTCTGTGCTGCCTGTTGTTGTTGTTGCTGGAGTTCCACTGCAATCATGTCCTCCAGCCCCAGCATTGCTAGTAGTATGGGAATCATTTTGGTGTGTGACTGGGTGTGGGAAGGGGTGGGGTGTGCTCCTTTTGTGCTGGCCCAGTCTATATTGCCTCCACCTGTGCTGATTGTGTGCACCTGTGGCAGTTGGGAATACTGCACATGGCCGTTTACGGGTGGTCCGCAATGCCGGTATTTGCTCCATGCCGGTAAGGTACTTTTCGGGCTTCAGTAGGTCGTTATTTGCATGTCCGCCTGACTTGTGATGTCCTCCTGTTTACGCCATGCCGGTATTGCCAATGGGAGAGCCCTCATCGCTATTTGTCCCACGTATGCTCTAATCATTTTGCATATGTTCAAATAATGCATTCCTGGAGTTGAACATATTATGCCCTTCTGTGTGAACGAGATTGTCATGTTTAACTTCGTCATTAGGTCTCGCCCCAAGATATTTACTGGGGTTTGCCTTGAATATAACAGTGGCACACTCATATCACATTCTCCTATAGAGACTGGAAGTTCATTTGTAAAAGGAACATGACTTGTTGCTCCTGTGAAGTCCTGGGTTATTTATGGCATCGCCGGATGTCAGGAAACTGATTCGGTCCCGACCCCGATAACCAGATTCCCTTGGGGAAAACCAGAACTCATATACTAATCTAAGTCCATGAACATCCGCCGTGCAGCAGTTAGACGGCGTTGGAAGTTACCATGGAAACAAGGTCCTTCCTCGTTGATTCAGTCACATGTCTTTTCACGTTAAGCCTTGTTTCACCCTGTCACATGATCTATGGTTCCTACTTATGCCCCGCCCATCCTTGAATCACTGCTTCTGAATTTGTTTTCTACGGTCATTGAAACTTTGTTTGGAACAGCTTTCTTGGTTATCTACCCGGCTACGTCCTACGGAAATTCCTTGTCTTGCTCCCTGCCTGTCTGTTCACTAAAACCACTTACGACCCTTGGAATGCTTTTTGACCTGCTACGTCTGCTGATTCCGTACTTCATTCTGCCTGCACGGATACTGACCCAGAACCCTTGACCATTCTTCTGTTCGCTCAACGTTGTGCTCCTTCACTCATTTGATCACTGCCTCTGCACTACCTTACCTTGAGACTCTCTCCCTCGCATGGACCTGGACTGCCTTCAGGAATACATTAGGCGTCCGCGTGCCGGCGGGTGTTAGGAGGAGCATTTCTTCGCCTCACTGGAACTTGGACTGTTTCCTGGGAACTCTGCTAGGCCTCATCGTGCCGGTGGGTGTTAGGAGGATTTTCTTCCCTTCCATCGACCTGGGACTGCCTTCTGGGAACTTGCTAGGCGTCCTCGTGTCATCGGGTGTTAGGAGGAGAATTTCTTCACTCCATTGGTGCAAGGACTGTGTAACAGCGGGTAGGTCTTCCCATATTCCATTCCGCTCAAAACCTACTTCGATCTACAGAACCCCACTCTTGGACATAGGGTAAGAGGTGTTTGTCTTGTTCTTTCATGTTGTTCGTGATCCTGCTACTCTTCTTGGTTAACTAAACCCACTCATTATACTGTTATCCACTTCATAGGATACGCCTGTTTACTTATCATCAGGAACACTGATCTAGTACTGGAACATTATCTGCCAGTCCAAAGGTACTATTTCCTTGATCTTGCCTTGTCATTTGTTCACGTGCATTCATTGGCATTAACCTTGACCTTCCTTTGCAGGTCAGCGGTATCCTGTGGCGTCCATCCATCTTTGGGTCAATTAACTCCTCAGGCGATTGTTTTTACATCCCTGAGAGGTACATTGGCAGAAAGAACTCGTCGACTACACGACGGGTTCAACTGCCGGAGCAGAACTACAACCGGGAATACTTCAGAGTTCTGACACCGGACAAGGAAAACTTGCCTTCATGTATACACAAGTGTGTTGCACCCGTGTCTACTAGGAAGAAATATTCTTTATCCCCTATAATGACATCTACCCTTGGTTCCTCGTGAGGGTTAGGTGTCACTGATAGGATAGAACACATCAGGTTTCCCAGTGAGTTGTCCTAGTCCATATATAACTTTGTCCCATGCTGCGTGAATGGACTTCCTCCATCACCAGTGTTAGCTCTCATTCCAGAGCTCAATGCCTGCCCTGCACTTGTTATCTGTGACAGCTGCATCGGCGACTGTTGAGACTGTCCTTGTGGAAAACTTATCAAGTTCTGAGGTTGCAAGCTTTGCTGTGCTCCTGACACTTGCTTGGTGGATTCACCATCCCTACTCTTGTTTCTTGGTCGTTTTGCACCATGCCTTGACTTGTGCATGTGCGTGCTAGATGCCCTGTCATCCCACACGTCCAACATATTGGCGGTGGTCTGATTATTTGCCCATTTGACATAGCCTGATTGCCATTTTGCATGTTTTGAAAACCTTCCTGATTGTTTTGAAAGCCTCCCTAATTACTCTGCCATCCTCTTCGTCGAAAGCCTCTCCCTCTGGGGTAAAACCCATTACTGCCCTGATTAACCTGCTGTTGGTTATTGCCCTGCTGTATGTTTGATCTGTCTGTGCTAGTTATCATTGCTCCTTCAATGGCATACTTTGACAATTTTTTCTGCACTAATTTTGCCTCTTTGGCTTTTTGTGCAGCCTCTTTTGTGCGATTCTTCTCCTGCAGCAATCTGCAATAGTGAGCTATGGTTGACTGTATTTCGGACCACAGTTTGGCCTCAATTCCTACCAATTTCTTTAGCTGCTTCTGCACCTGATCTTGCAGCCCTTGGCATAATATATGGTAAAACAAGGGTATGGATTTCCCCCAAGATTCACGAGTTTCAAGCACCCATGCGTCTTGGCAATTCTGAATGTAAAGCAAAGGATCCTCTGACTCCTTCATTTTTCGTGTCATTATAGCTCCCATGTCAGATGTATCCGGGTATAGCAATCGTAATGCTTTCCATACCATGGCTCTGCAATTGTTAAATGGAGCTCCATCATGTGCAGTATTAACTAGAGTCACGCCAGGGTAACCTGCACGTGTCCACACATCGTCAGCTTGATCACCGAGTATGGCGATTAAAAGACCCTTGATATCTCCTATAGCTATCGTGTTCACTCCCGTCATTTTTTCTAGCTCATGTATCTGGCTCCCGAGGTTAATATTCGAAGCTTATTTTTCAGGTTTTCTCGGTCCATGTGTGGCCATGGAATATACTGCGGCCTCATTCCTCCTTTCTCGAGCATCGGGAATTGTAATACGTGGCACTCCTTTTCCTCTCTTATCATTTTTCTATCCACTGCAGGGGTGATAGTCCTGCATCGCCGTTTGCCTGGCAATGTCCTTAGTTGGCTTACGTAGTGGGGTGGAGACACCCCCCTCTGACAGTAAGCTACTCCTTTGTGTCGGTCTGACTGTGTGGCTGACTCTGATGCCTTAGGTGCAGACTCACTAGAATCTGACCATCTTATCCCTTTTCCTCCAGAGGAGCGTTTTTCGCGTC
The DNA here is from genome assembly GCF_040938575.1 of Ambystoma mexicanum. Classification (NCBI taxonomy): domain Eukaryota; kingdom Metazoa; phylum Chordata; class Amphibia; order Caudata; family Ambystomatidae; genus Ambystoma; species Ambystoma mexicanum. Next base: position 970,437,194 of record NC_090931.1, on the reverse strand, counting down.
TCCTCTCTTCTTCCTTTTCCTCATATTCCTCTCTTTCTGCATCTGATATTGTCTGTGCCCAACTCGTGCAACTCCTCTCATCTTCCTCGTTCCGATTTAGTGTCAACCTATCTAGGGACAGCTCTCTATTTCTACTACTTTGAGAGGCATCCTCAATATCGTACAGCTGAGTGCTCTCAAGACGCTCGTCCTCTCCTCTCCCTTGGGGTACTTGTTCTAGCCCCATTTCATCATATATTCTATCGATCGTTTCTCCGATGCTCTGGGTGTCGAAGTCATCCTCGATATTTGCCCTAGACGTGCCTGGTACTGAATCATACTCAGGAATTAATTCTTCTATGTCTTCCCAATCTACTACTGGATCGGGTTTTTTACCCTCTCTTTTCAGACATTCAAGATCACGTGCACTCTGTCTTCGTTTACGTTCTATGTCATCATCGAATTCTCTGCTCTTCCTTGCTTCCTCTCTGACCCTATCTTCCTCCCGCTTCTGTGCATCTCTACGTTCATTTGCCCTTCGTATTTCCTCATCCCTTTGTCTTTTTATTCTCTTCTCCCTTATCTTTTGTTCTTCTTCTTCTATTCTCTGTTGTTCCTGCCTGTTCTGATCATTAGCTGTTCTCTGCTTATGATCGTTTTTCCTTTCTTGCTCCTCGCAATACAACTGCTATCGTCTCTGCCTATTTTTTTTCCTGATCCTTTCGTCTCTCAATCCTTTTTCCTTTTCGTTCTCATTTCCTTGAAAATCGTCTGGCTCTCCCTTTTGTCTCACATCCTCAATGCCTTTACCATCGAGTTTCAACAGAATCTGACCTCCCATCCATTCGTTCTGTGTGAATGCTATCTCATCAGTTCTATACTCATCTCCTGTTCATCTTTTGCCTTCTCTCTCTGTGTCGGACTTTGGAGGTGATATCTCTGCCTCTGGGCCTCATCACGAGTTTGGCGGTAACCCTTAAATGTGGCGGTAGTGCTATTAATGCCGCATTTAAGGGTCCACCAGATCATGGCTTCGGCTGATTTCCCCCCAGCTCTTAGCTGGTGAGAAATCTGCCGAAATTTCGCACTCATACTGCCGGCGGGAAATCCGCCGGCCTTAAGAGCGTGAAATTTCCCCATTGAGCCCAATGGGGAATGGGGCATTCCCGAATGGGCTCAATGGGGAATGGGGATTTCCAGTTCCACCAAACCCGTGATCCAGCGCTATTAGCGCCGGCGTTACCGCCCAACTCGTGATGAGGCCCTCTGTCTTTGTCTGGGGTTTCGTCACTACTTTGCGTAGGTGACTCCTATGCCGGGTTGCTATATCCCGTGGCTGCTTTAAATTCCCTTAGTGGGTATGATCGTTCATCTTTACTGACTTCACTTTTTGTTTCAGTCGGGGCAGGTGGCACAAAAGGCGTCTCACCCCCCTCTGTGCATACGTTAAGTATCCAATCTAAGGGCGGCTCCTCCTCCTTATCCTCTTGGTACATCTTCCTAAGTTCTGAACTCGCTAGGCGTTTGTCTAACTTTTTGCCAGTGTACGTGGCATGCAAATATGTCATCATGTGTTGCAGGACCGTCTTAGACAGCGATCCACCCTGGGGCCATGGCATAAACATTTTGTTGGCGGTTCCCATTCTGCACTGTACTTTTTCAGCTTAGGTGCATGTTTTGGTAACTGCTTGCACAAGTGTATTAACGGTGTAATATCTTCCATACTTAAAATTATCTCTCTTCTCCCCACACAACACTTGGTTACGTTTTATGTTATTTAAACAAAATCAACAATATGAGCCAGCACCAATCGTCGCAAGCTCCAATCCCGTTTTTTCCACAAAAAATAATGTTTTCTTTTTCAAACAATAATCATCGATTCATAGTATACAGTGTCTTGGCTAAACAATCGCGTAATTTTCGTGTTAATTCCTCCAAAAATGTCCTTATTTTTTATGACGTCAGAGAGAAAAAGAAAAAGGAAAAAGAAAAAAAAACATAAGCCAGACGTGACAGACTAGACAGACTCCAGCCGGCTACACAGATCTCTGCCCCTATGATTTACCACGACATGCAGTGTAAGCCCATCCTTTTCAAAGCGTCTTTAACCGCTTTGATCTCCTATTCTGTTCTATTTTGTCCGATTTTATTCAGGACTTTGAATACAGGCTTCTTCTAACCTCTATATTAAAGTGTTGGTATTTGGGCGTATCCTCTCTCTGCTCAGGTATCCTCCCGGTATCCTCTATGTATTGCAAGGTTACCCTTGAGTCACCATTTCCTTCCCCTTATATATATACATTCTACTCTATCTCTAACTTTATTTTTGTTCCGCCTCCCACTGTTACCTTCCCATACTTGTTCTAAGGCATGCAACTTTTTGCCAAAGCGTTCAGTCTTTTTCAATCACTGTTCGCATGTTTTCCTCTCTGGATCCTCGGGATCACCGCCTTCGTCACTGCCTCTCCTGCTTTCGCTCGATCGGCTGCTCATAGAAGTGGGAAGGGGTTTGTGGGTGAAACACAGGTTCCTTCAGACCTTATCCTGCAGGTTTTTCAATTTAATCTAGCCACTATCTACGGGAGCTTCTCGGTCTACTAAGCCGGATGGCAAAAGGACTTGTAATATTGCCAAGGAACTAGAGTTACTTTATGTCGACGGTCAGTGGGTATCATATCTAATCGATAATCGATAAACCATCCTATCTCTGCTACCAAGTGTGCACTAGGACCCTAACCAGCCCATAAAGCTGGGGGTTTCCCAATAGCACTTTAGGATGAGGCAGCAGCACCCGTGAGATGCATGGGGATGCAGATTAATACTCTAGCATCAAATCAATAATGACAACTCAATGGTTTGGCAAAGGGAGTTTGTTTAATCACAAGTACAAAAAATGGGGAGTTCATGAACATCAGCTATTGCTCGATCTTCCTACTCGCTTCAACAACTTCGACGAACTTCATAAAAAACTCATAATTTATACTAAAAACTCAGTATCACTGTTGTGTAATGCTTAAAATGTTGCATGCAATTCTATTGGTTATAGGAAGGTAACTTTAATATAGGTGCTATATCTGTATATGGTAATGGAATGAGGGGATTGGATAAACAGTGTCAGGTGGGGCATCTAAGCCCTTCCTTCAAAACAGCTACTGTGGACATCACCAAAAGTACGACGTCTCATTGGTTCTACTAAGTATAGGACCCTAGATTACTTGGTCCACTATGATTGGGTTGGCACCAGCCCCACTCATACTTTTCCACTAGCTTAGCAGTGTGCAGAATAGCCGGCCAGGTGCAAGGTGCTCGTCTGCTCCTCCATCCTTCCTCCAATTATTGCTACAATCAATCATCACCTCAGTGGTCATGTGTCAATTATTTCATGGTGGTTGGTTTCGAGACTGCATATCTGTCTGGAAATGTTCAGATATCTGTGCATGGCACAAGGCCACGCATAGGTGTGAAAGCTTCATCTCTTCTCGCTTGGCTGGTCACGTGATTCAGACACCGTGAAATAGTCTCATTCTCCATGCAATTCATGTATTTGATTTAGCTTTCCCCACCACCTGCCTTCTGCAGCTTATCTTGACCTCTCTGAACAGGATATTCTGTTTTTTGCTTCATCATTAATTGTATCTACTATTAGTCTATTTCAGCCGAAACGACCTTGGCTTCTTGGCATGTTTTGCATGTGTCTGAGTTTCCCTCTGTCTTTAGTTTTCGATTTACGTGCTGAGGGGCTCCTCTCCTGAGACCTTCAGTGCCCTTTGGTTGACTATGCTTTTGAGCATAGTGGAAGTATACTTATACAAACTGCTCCTTTTGAGGTAGATATGTATAGGTGGCGCTTGCAGCAATCTATCTTACTACTAAGCATAGCAAGCCGCACAATTTTCTTAGCTTTCTTGCAGTTCCAAGCATATGTATACGTGTAAAATTGACTGCATATCATTATCACGCACATGACATAAGCGTCTTACATTTGACATTGTTATTTCACTTTAGGTTCATGATGTCCCTTATCCATTGTGTTTGGTCTCTTTTCGTCACCTGCAGGGCATCACATCTTCTATATGTGAGTCAGTTCGGGTTCTTGTGACGTCACCATTCGTCTTCCTTCAGTATCTTTATAGCTTTTTCAGTGACTGTGCTCTGACATTCTTCATTTTGTTTTATTTGTCGATATGGCTTTCTCAATGGATACCTTACTGTCCAGGTTTTCTTAGGTGTTGGTACTTCAACAGGTGCTGTTCTTTTGATAGGTATTGGACCGAGCCCCACTGCGGTTCTCGTGCTGGTTTATTTGCTCTTCAAACATCACATATTTTGGCGTGAAAGTTCCAGGTACTTCAAAATGAACGATTTGCGTGCAGGTCGTGCTTGGGTCCTCCTCTACAGTATCTTTTATCGCTTTCACTGACTCTAGTTCTAGTGAGAACACCATCCCTTCTGGCTCATCTAATGGTATTTCTGGTCAGAATATGTACTCATTAGGAAGACGCGATAGTTTTCCCTGAATCCCTGGGAGCCATGCTATTATCACTTCCACTCCATATTGGAACAGCTCCAAATCTGCTGGCACCCCCCCTGTACTGTGCACCCACAATAAGCCTGAATAATGTCCCTTACATTCAAAAGTTGAATCCCAGTTGTGGAACACACTATCCTTTGGTCTGTGAATGAGATGGTCATGTTAAGTTTACTCATGATGTCCCTTCCCATTATGTTCACCGGTGTCTGTTAGGAATACAATAATGGTAGAGCTAAGTCGTGCTCCCCTATAGAAAGTGTAAGATCGCCTGTAAAAGGAACCAAATCCGTCGCCCCAGAAAACCCCTGCGCATTCATGGTGTTACACTGCAGTATTGCACTGTGATTCTGATGGTACCAGAATGTCTTGTTTAACTAGGGCCACAATTGTCTCATAGATGCCGTCATCTGCCTCCCTTGACAGGGGACATTGCCTTGTTCTCAGTAAAATTGCTCCTGGTTTGAGCTTTATCTTTGCTAGCCCTATCCCACGTCATAGGGACTTGTGGTCCATAAGACACGGGGGACCTTTGCCAAGTCTTCCTCGCTAAATGGTGGCGGTGCTTGTATGTGATGCTAATATCGAATACCATTTTGGGATCTGAACAATTGTCCTGAAATAGTTCTTCATCGGTCACGGTAGTCAACCTGTAACCTTCTCCGACTGCAATTACTGTCCTCCAAGCACATCTGATGTCATCTGCCCCATGCAATTTTATTCTATCTTCTCCCACTATCACTGCCTCTAGTTCTAGCGAGACCACCATCCCTTCTGGTTCATCTAATGGTAGTAGTGGTCTGAATATGTACTCATTGGGAAGACGCCATCGTTTCCTCTGAATCCCTGGGAGCCATGCTATTATCACTTCCACAATTCACATTGAGATAGAGACAAGATATTGACAGTTCAATCTACTCACAGATTAATTAGTGATACATAAGTATATATAAAATAAATGTATTTGTAAGAAAACAATAGCAATTAGACTGTGAAATACACAAAATATACATTGTCTGAAAAAACTACAAGGCACTGAAGTAGTCCAGTGTATTACTACAGTTAGCAAAGGTGAAACAAATGTTATCCGAACAATCATTCGACCCAGTACCTACATATTTTATAATGTGGTGCATCGAACTAGCACTAAAGAGAAACTATTTTGAATTAGAAGGAATATTTTTCCAACAGATAGAAGGTACAACGATGGGTTCCACAATGGCTTCCAGCATAGCAAACCTATATGTTGAAATGTTTGAGAAAAGCAACATCTACAGTGACATCAACCCTTTCATAGAGAACATCAAAGTCTAGACAAGATAAATCGACAATATATCGACAGCCTTTGGAGGCTATTTAAACCACGCCCGAAGAGCAGCACACGCTTTGCGTTATTCTGCATCCAGCAGCATAACGCTCACCGTGCCTGCAAGTCTGCATCCAGTCTTCTGCCACGCCCGCCTCGAGTTTGGAGCTCCTAGAAAAAGGGAGAAAGAAGGAGAAAAGGTTAGAACAAGAGCAATACCTTTGATCCTTACCTGAATTCCCGATCCATCGCGGCTTCGAGCTGGAAGAAAGAAGTTATTTTATGCGCGTCGCCTCGCCTGCTGCAGCGCCGCGCTGAACTCACCGGCCTTTGCAGCATCTTCACATTTCACCACATCCTCCTGCATGTTCCCGCCGCACTCCGGCACCTAAGGGGAAGACAAGAACAGCAAGGTGAGCCAAGGGAACACACAGAGGAATACCCCCCATAGACTTACCTTATTTTACCACTGGGGGTACTATTCTTCTTCACGGGGCGGCGCAGCTTCTACTGCATCCTAGACGAACCCCGGCCCCTAAGGGGAAACAAAAGGACAGCAAGGTGAAACAAGGGACTAACAAGGGGAACCCTCCTCACCACAAAAGACTTACCTAATTTTACTGCCGGAGGCATTATTGCCCGAGACTTCATACTTTCTCTCAGCGCCTGAATAAGGGAGAAAGCAACAGGTTACATATGGACATTATTTTATTGAACTGTGTTGGATAATACAAATCCTTACCAGAACATTACCGGTTGCCACAAGGAACTCTTCAGTAGGGTCAAGCTGCAACCTGCAAGGAATCGGACAAGAGTGAAAGTCAGGCATTTGAACTCTTACGAACTACATGCTTACGGCGTCTTGCGGGGAATATCGGAGTCAATATTGTCCTGGAACTCACCAATTCCTTCGAGCCAGTGAAGCAACTGGTTATCTACGAGCCCCTGCGCTCAATGCAGGATGGAGAGCTCATCTTTTCAAATCATCAGGTGCGACTATAAGAGGGGACATCCAAGGTGATCAGTGGGGAGAACAGCGGGGTGGGGGAATTTACGCTCAACTCCATGGGGGGTTAATTCCCTTTCTCCATTTGCAGAAGAATATTCCTACGGGCCAAGCAAACGAAGCTAGGTGAGCCAGTCCAGTCCGTCATCTCGGCCCTATGCGTCACATTGGTGGAGACCACAGCAGTCCAGTCCAGATCGACGCCTCTGTGGGAGCCAGGTGAGCGTAACAGGCATCTGGGTTTATCGGCACCCTTAGCGGGTCCCGCGAGCAGACCAGGGTGCTAACAACATTTTTAGCACCCTCCCCATTCCCATTGAGCCTTATGCTGGCTCGAATGGGAATGGGGAGGTACCGGGTACGGGTTCCTTAAATGAGGAATTACCGGGTCCTCCAAAGTTGGAATGGCTCAGTAATTCCTCATTTAAGGAATCCGGACACGGTAACCGGTAAGGGGGTAGCCATGCCGCTAATAGCGGCATGATTACCCCCTAACTCGTAATGACCCCCAAAGCATCACCTCTTTATGGGGGATGGATCAGCCTAGAGAACATCACCCCTGTGGCAACTGCGGAGTGTGCAAACTTACCAAGAAGAGCAAAGAAATAGACATAGGAACCAACCGTAAATGGCAACAAAAACATTTTTCTAACTGCAACACTGACCACGTCATATATCTTATTAAATGTCCGTGTGGTCTACCATATGTCGGGAAAACCAATAGAAAAATAGAAACACGGATCATTGAGTACCGTAGTTGTCTACAAAACAAAACAGAGAAAGCACCAATGGTGAAACACTTTACCCTGAAGAACCAGGGATATGAAGAATTCACATGGACAGTGCTACAAGTGATAAAAGGTGACAATTCACCCCAACTGGAAGAAAGATTATTTAAAAAGGAACACAAAATGATTTATATCTTGAAAAGTGATACCAAAGGATTGAACGAAGCCGTGAAGTGGCACAAAATAAAAAGCTACGCCCACGAACCATAGCCTCAATATGAAAGGGTGTGTGTATGGTTCACTACTGCAGGTTTGAAAAAGCCTTCACACATCTAAATGAGCATTGACCACTACATTGCATTTGACCTCACTGGGTGATTTCTGTACCATGGAGAATGTAGAGAGTCCTATTATAGAATTATATCTCTCTAATGAGAACAGGCAAACATTCAATTACAACTTGCTATTCCAAAATGGTGCGCCGCATAACGAGAGCACATAAACATCAAAAACTGACTTAGCTAAACATTCCTGTTCCCTTGGCTACCAGAGGTCAGTTTCCATGAGAACAAAAATAGCAGCTACGCTGCAGGCTCACCATACCCGACACACAATCTGAAAAACGAATCCAGCGGTTCCGAATCACACGGCGGATCATTCAGCGCTGAATAACTAAGAACGCTACCACAAGGGAAAATCCCCAGCACCCACACAACTTAGAGGACACGCACTCGAGATCAGGGATGACGTTTTTCCTCATTTCGACAGCATCGATACAGGCGAACCTTATCCCTGAAAATACTGTAGTTTCAAGATTGGGAGAAAAGAAATTACGCGCTACCAATATGGATAAAAGGTAACTCTGCATTCCATCACAAAGGCGCAATATAGAACATTTGAGTACTCATCCCGCTAAGACTAGCATCACGCTTCTCTACAGGGATTTCAACCTTTAAGAAGGAAGCTAATAAGAAGACATCAGGCGCGATTTCGGGACCCCTTCACTAATTTCCAATGGCAGAACCAGTTCACAAGCCCCAGTAGAAATCCAATACTCAACCAACAGGTGGGCAAGATGTAACTTACCACACTTGTATGGGCTGGATGTGTTGTAACACTCCTAGTAAGGTTGGGGTGATATGTGGCACTAGAAAGGCAACTATGAAATCATCTACTTATGCTTTTTTGCAGCAGGCAAGCAATAGGACCACAGCAAAGTCCTCCCGACAACTGTTACCAGTGTTGAGCGCCCCCACAGAACAAGTGCAGGTAATTACCTGTTTACTTAGGTTAAGGTTCAATATTAGTAGTATAATAGAATAGTAGCATTTATAGCTTACTCTATTCTGTTTGTTTTATATTGACAGGTCAAGAGCACTTACAAGTATCATTAGAGCAGAGTGATTATTACTATTACAACATTAAGAATCAAACCGGGTGAAACCCCAGAAGAATGTTCGCTGCTTAGTAGAAAAAAACAGAAACATGTCGAGACGATAACCTGTGAAGAGTCACACAGGGGTTATATGTAGAGAGTACAAAACATCTATATGACCCTTTAGTTCTGAGCTATTTTGAACTCGAACCTTACTATGTTTTGACTAAAAACGGACAAACGATTGTTCGGATAACATTTGATTTCACCTTTGCTAATTGTAGAAATACACTGGACTACTTCAGTGCCTTGTAGTTTTTTAAAAAAATGTGTATATTTTGTATATTTCACAGTCTAATTGCTATTGTTTTGTTACAAATACATTTATTTTATGTATACTTATGGATCACTAATTAATCTGTGAGTAGATTGAACTGTCAATATCTAGTCTCTATCTCAATGTGAATTGTAGAGTATACCCCCCGCCCCCAGAAATAGATAGAGACAACACTTAGTTATTAGCTCTATAAGTGCCAACCAGGTTTCCTCATATATTCAGAATAATCACTTCCACTCCATATTGGAATAGCTCCAAATCTGCTGGCATCCCCCTCTGTACCGTGTGCCCACAATAAGCCTGAATAATATCCCTTTCATTCAAAAGGTGAATCCCAGGTGTGGAACACAGTATTCCTTGGTCTGCGAATGAGATGGTCATGTTAAGTTTACTCACAATGTCCCTTGCCATTTTGTTCATTGGTGTCTTTCAGGAATACAATAATGATAGAGATAAGTCTTGCTCTCCTATAGAAAGTGTAATATTGTCTGTAAAAGGAACCAAATCCGTTGCCCAAGAAAATCCCTGCACATTCATGGCATTGCCTGTCATTGGATACCTGTCTACAAGGAAGGAGAAAGTCTTGTCACCTATTGTCACCCCTATACGTGGTTCCTCTGCCGAGTTGGGTGTAATCGATAGTATAGAACACATCAGGTCTGTCTGTGGGCTATCCTATTGTGGGTACCATGACATTCCATTCCCTGTTACTGGGTTGCCCCCACCACAGTCACCCCTTCCAATGTCTGAATGTGAGCTAATCCCATTGAATCTGCGCATATCAGTTTCCCGTCATTCTTTTGTATCGCGTGTGGTGACTGCATGTTACTCTGCATCTGCAGTGCAGGTGGTGCCAGTGAATACGATTGTGCAGGCACCTGCATCTGGGGTGTCTGCACCATAGGCTGCTGTGCTTGTTTGTGTGTGCACCTGGGTGCTGAAATCGCCGCTATGTTTGGTCTTAGGCATAATAGTCAGTCTGTTCTCCCTGAAATGTGGGCTGGTATTGCATTCCCCCATTCTATTGCATCCCTCCCCTGCTTCTACACACCCGAGAAATATGCACTATCTGTCCACACACCCAACACTGGGGTGGTCCTTCCATTGGTCTCTGATAGTCCCCTGAAAACTCCTCTTCACCTTGCTGCATCTGATATCAATACCCCCTTCCCCTAGGTGGTTACCTCTTCCTCTAATGCCGTGGTGCTTGTCACCCAGCCCCATGAAACCTCCTCCCGTGGGTGGTGGTATGTACTGCACATGCGGTGTACCTGGTCCTTCTGTGCTTGTTAACATCGCCACTTCCACAGTATATTTTGACAATTTCTTCTGCATAAACTTTGCCTCTTCCTGCTTTCTTTCTCACGCTCCTTTCTCACGTTTTCTTGCATTAGCCTACAATAGTGTACTAGAGTGAGTTGAATTTCGGACCACGATTTAGCCTCCATCCCCACTAACTTCTTGAGCTGTTTTTGAACTTGTTCAGGTAACCCTTGACATAATATATGATAGAACAACCCCACTGTTTTATCCCATGGTTCCCACATCTCAAGTCTCCATTTCTCTTGAATAGCCTGAATATACTGAAGGGGGTCTTCGTCTTCCCCCATTGTGTGTGCCATAATCGAGCTGATTTCCGAAGTATCTGGCTACTGCACCCTTAGAGTTAAATAGTGAACCGTTGTGTGCCTGTCATGCCCCCGCTCCTCAAGCCGTTGTTCAGAGGTACTTCTAAGAATGCCTGGAGAATGCCCTGGCATTTGTCTCAATGCCAATACCAAAAGAACTACGTCTCCCATCGTCCCCGAGCTGGGGGCGGTCATGTGACTCATACGCGACGTGCCTTTCGCTTCCCCCGTAGTAAGGCTATTTGTACAAGTGGAAATCGCTGCTCAAGTGCTCCTTAACTGTTGTATTTCTGTCTTCGAGTTAAGTCGCGCTTGTATTCTTATGTATTTTTGGTATTCTGACCTCGGCTTGTTTTACGGCTCCTGATTTCTGCCTGTTCCATTCCTGTTTCCCGGCGCCCGGTTCCCCATATTGTTCTCCCCTGGTTACCAGACTCTTGGCATGTCCCGCGACGCTGCTCTGGCCTTGCCCCAGTTTGGATCTTCATACATCCCTGATACGTCTGTTCTGCTCTATGTGCTAACGCTGCATACTGACGTTGTGAACCTTCCCGTGGGATACAGTTCTGCTGTATTGAGCGCAGACTCCTCCTGGACTGCATCTCTGTTTCTTTTCTTTCACACCGGATCCTACAAGGGACGCTCTGCTGTTGGTCCGCTGCACCATCACTTCTCGTTCTACACTTCAGTGACCCTCTAGACGCTCTGCTGGGTGATACTTTGGTCACTTGTGGATTGCTTCTTTCGTTGGACTCTTTGGGATGCTCTGCTGCTTCACATTGGATTTGTTTGGACACTGTTAGATGTGCACTCGTGCCGTTCGGGTTAGATTGTTGGGACTTACCCTCTTTGGATGAAGACTTGTTGGACCTTTTGCACTCACGTACAACACCACTTCTGAGGTCAAGTAGGTTCTCCGCTTTCTCACAAATCACAGCAGGTAAGAGTGGGGTTGCTGAGGGAGGTGTGGGGGAGATTCGCTACTCTGTGGATTTACATTGAAGTTGTTACCTTTGCCTTTTTCCCTTAGCTCTGTTGCTGCTCCTGACTTTTCACTCAAGCCCCTGGCCTGTCAGGTGTTTACTCTCCGGCAGGCCGTGCTCTTGGGGGGGAAAGTTTCATTGTCTACAGTCTACTGTCCAACTGCAGAACATTCTGTGAGTGATCGGTCTCCTAACAGGGGTACGCCCTAACTGCTTCCTGAAATCACAAAAGATTAAGGAGCCTTTTGTCTGTTTGGTATGGATCCGGGGCTGACCCTTTGGCTGCACTTATGCAGGCCTTTGCTGCCTTACGTACCGACATGGCGTCCGCTCATGCAACGCTTCATCAGCGCATGGATGTACTACAGAGCTTTGTGCAGCCCCTACCTCATGATGAGGAATTCGGTGATGCTGCGGCCGTTGCACCTCCTCCGGTTCCACAACCCAAATCCCCTGCTTCAACCCCGGTGGTTCTCCCTGGGACTTTTCCATTGGCCCCTCTGGAACGCTTTACTGGAGACCTTAAAACCTACCGGTTGTTTGTCAACCAGTGTTGCCTGCACTTCCTTTGTTGTCCTTTGCCCTTCCCAGATGCCACCACAAAAGCGGGCGTTCATTCTGTCCCATTTGGGTGGGACAGCGGCAGCCTGGGCCAACCCATTGCTGGAAGCTAATGACCCAGCCTTGTATGATTTCGACACTTTGTTGCAGGCAATGAACGCTGTCTTTGATGCTCGGTATAAGGCTCAGGCTTCTGACCTAGAGTTTCGCGCCATAAGTCAGGGTAACAGGATCTCCTGCCCTACCTTGCACTTTTCAACCTGTTGGCAGCTAAAACGACCTGGCTATAACAAAAGAAGGCGGCAGTGTTCTATAAAGGGTTTTCAGAAGAGTTAAAGGATGCCCTGTTAGTCGTGCCCTCCATCCCATCAGGTTTTCCTGAGTTCATGGACTTGATCCTGCAGGTGGATGCCCGCCTCTGGCAACGATGGGGGAGCGTTGAATTCCCGATATGCGCCCCGTCTAAACCTGACTTACCCTCTCCATCCCCGTCAGGGGATACAGAGCCGATACAGATCGGGGCTACTAGTGGCCCTCTGACCAAAGCAGAGCTAGAGAGGAGAATGGCTAACAACGTATGCCTCTATTGTGGCCAGTCCGGTCATTTCATTTGCGTATGCCCTAAGAGGCTGGTTAAGGCGGCGGGAAATGCCAGGACTCGTCCTTGAACTGAGCAGGGAGGATGAGTCTACCTATGAACAGTTTGGAAGGGTCCTTCCTGTCCTCACATATCTACTTGTTCATGTGTTTTTCTACTTCGGCCAATGTGACATTTTCCTATCCGGTTATGCTAGATTCTGGTGCTAGTGGCAATTATATGGACATTCACTTGGCCAAACACCATGGGTTGCCTATGATCCCAAAACCCAGACCTGAAGAGGTACATGCTGTAGATGGGTCTTGCCTAGTATCGGGAAGAGTATACACAAAAGAGGAACTCCAAAAATTCGGGAACTCAATGGAGCACAAAACTAACCTATAACACAAGGGTGTTCCCGAAAAGACTAAAGTTGTGATATTATTTAAATAGCTGTTAGTGCATACTCAACTAATTGCTAAAACAGAGCAGATCATACAATTACTCATGTGTGTATTTACCTCACAAATCATCTACATCATTTCAGCCTATGACATAACCTTCCAGGTTTTTATCAAACTAAAAGCAATTGTGTGTATCATTTATATTCAGCTGCACATATTAATTTGTGTTTTGTTGTTTATGATCTCTATTTTCATTTTTTCTGCCTCAATTAGGCTCAATGCACAGTATTTTTTGCCTGTTGCATGATTTTTTCATTTAAACTGTTTTTTTTAAAAAAAGACTACTTCTGATGTGTTGTCTTGGTTACAATTAAATCTATAAATTATACCCTCAAGATAGTAAGGGCTAGTCAGTTATAGTCTACCTTTTCGGCTAACTGTTCTTTTGTTTTTTGTCTTTTTATTTTTTGAAAAACTACTGCATGGATCAACTAATTCCATTGTTTCTTGTGCAACTTGAATGGGTAAAGACCTTTAACAGAACAAAAGTGTTTTTGTTGTGTTGCTTAACACATTACTTTTTGTTGCAATCTTTCTTCCTTTCCTCCTCTTTGCTTGTGTATGATTGTGTCCCCCTCTATTGTACAATTGAAAGAATGTTGTTCCAAATTGTAGTTTGGTTTATATATGTCTACTTATCTGTGTAATTACTGTTCATGTCTGTAGCCAACAATTGGCTAAATTGGTTGCTTTTATTTTAAATAATAAAAACATTTTCATATTTTTGTACATATTTTCTGAATGGTGTTTGAGGTTTATCTGATTGGTGAGGTAAATACACACATGAGTAATTGTATGATCTGCTCTGTTTTAGCTATTAGTTGAATATGCACTAACAGCTATTTAAATAATATCACAACTTTAGTCTTTTCGGGAACACCCTTGTGTTATAGTATCGGGAAGAGTCACTGAACACACTGGTCCTATTGTAATGTCCAGTTCTGAGGGACATTCTGAATGGATTACCTTTGATCTCATTTCAACCCCTCAGTTCGGGGCTATACTAGGGCTGTCCTGGTTGCAAATCCATAACCCCGTCATTGATTGGGTTAAACAAATGGTCCAGTTCTCCTGCGATTTTTGTGCCAAGCAATGCCTTTGGACCTGTGTTGCAGCAGTGTTGTCGCCCTGTCTGGCTATGGTGGCCAACGCCCCTTCGATCAGTGCCACGCTGCAAACTCCTTCCCCTGAGATACCCTGGAATTATGTGGACTATACTGATGTCTTTGATAAGGGACTTTCTGAACAACTCCCCATCAGAGTCACAATTGTCCCATTGATTTGGTGCCTGGGGCGGCCATTCCTCATGGTCGTATATACACCCTTACCAAAAAAGAGGAAGACCATCTGCAGGAGTATGTGTAGAAGGCATTGCGCCTGGGTCATATCCGATGATCTCGATCCCCTGCGGCTTCTCCAATATTCTTTGTACCGAAGAATGGAGGGGATCTGCGCCCATGTGTGGGTTACAGAGCCCTTAATAAGATTACGATTAAGAACCAGTACCCGCTGCCTCTCATATCGGAGCTGCTTCACAAGTTGTCTTCCTCTACCGTGTTTACCAAGCTCGATTTGAGAAGTACATACAACCTTGTAGGGGTTTGGCGGAGTGGCGAGTGGAAAACCACCTTTAAGACCAAATTCGGCCTTTACGAATATTTTGCCTCATTACACGGTAGGCGGAGGACCAAGGTGCTACTAGCACCTTGGTCCATGCCGGTAAAATACTGGCACCGCCTTGGAGGAAAGGGGAATTACCGCCCTATTCCAAGGTTGGCGGGGCGGTAATTCCCCCTTCCCCCATTGCCCTTCCCCATTCCCATTTTTGCCCCATAGGGCTCTATGGGAATGGGGAAGGCGCTAATTACGGTGCCGCAAATTGCGGTACCGTAATTAGCACCCTGGTCCCTTTGCAGGTTGGTTTTTAACGCCTGCTAAACAGCAGGCGTTAAAGTACCAACCCGCAAAGGGACCTCGTAGTAAGGCGGTAAGGGTTTACCGGTACCGGTGCCCTTACCAGTACCTGTAAACCCTTACCGCACTACGTGTAATGAGGCCCATTGTGTCATGTCCTTTAGGCTTTGCAATGCCCCGGCCACTTTTCAGCATTTTGTCAACAACATTTTCCGAGATATGCTGGACTGTTATGTGGTGATATACTTAGATGATATCTTCATCTTCTCTGACATGCTTCAGCATCACGTTCAACATGCCCGTTCTGTCCTGCAACGCCTCTGGGAACATTCCTTGTTTGCTAAACAAGAAAAATGTGTTTTCCAAGCTTCCTGGGTCAAGTTCTTGGGGTTTCGTAGTTCTACATATGGGGTACACATGTGCTCCTCCAAAGTGCAAGCGGTGCTTGATTGGCCCATCCTGACTTTGGTAAAAGCCTTGCAATCATTCTTGGGCTTCTCAAATTTTTATAGGTGCTTTATTGCCTCCTTTTCTGGGATTGCTGCTCCTCTCACCCACCTTACTAGCCCTTCCATCCCGTTTCTGTGGGACCAAGAAACCCAATCGGATTTCCAGGCGTTAAAGGAGGCATTCACCTCTGCTCCTGTTTTGCAGCATCCCAATCCTTCCCTTCTGTTTACCCTGGAAGCTGATGCCTCTGCTATTGCGGTTGGGGCTATAATCTCTCAGATATGCCCCACCACACGTCGCCTACATCCGGTGGCCTATTATTCCAGGTCCTTGTCGCCGGCTGAACGCAATTACACGATCATGGAGAGGGAATTACTTGCCATTAGAGCAGTGTTTAAGGAATGGAGGCATCACCACTTGGGAGCCTGGCATCCAGTTGTTCTCTATACCGACCACCACAACCTCCGAGCATTGTCTCATGCTAAGTGCACTAATGCACGACAAATACGTTGGCATCTGTTCTTTACACTGCTTTGTCCCGCATTGGCACTGATCTAGACACGCCAAAACCCAGACAGTTCATACTGCCCTCTGGCTCTGTGATCTGTGTCTCTTCAGTCTCTTTGTCTCTTTTGGACAGGCTAAGACATTGGGCTAAGGACCATACCTCTCTCCTCGATGGCTTGGGTGTCAGACTTATTTCCGGTCTTCCTTACGTACAGGGGTAATTATACCTGCCTGACACTCATTCCAGGATTATGACCCTGGAATGGTCCCATGATTCGCACTTAGCTGCGCACCCGGGTCAGGCGAACACGTACAACTTTTTGCACCGATGGTGTTGGTGGCCGGGTATGAAGGAGGATGTCAACCTATATGTCTCCCGATGTGCTACCTGCGTACAGTGTAAGAGACAACCGGGTAAGCCTGTGGGTCTCTTGATGAAAATGCCTTTGCCTCCACATCCGTGGTACACGGTTACCTTTGATTTCGTGGTATATTTACCGGTGGTTAAAGACATGTCAGCCATTCTTGTGGTGGTGGACGTATTTACGAAAATGGCACACATTATCCCATGCCCTGGCATACCATCAGCCACCCAGTTGGCGGCTTTATTCTTTGACAACGTTGTACGTTTTTTTGGGCTTCCCACAGTGATGATAACAGACCGCGGTTCTCAATTTACTTCACGCTGATGGCGTGCTTTGACAAGCTCCCTGGGTATAGATGCGCGTCTTTCATCAGCATATCATCCCCAGACCGATGGACAAACTGAACGCACCAATGCCACCATGGAGCAGTTCCTCTGCTGTTTGTGTCTGCAACATCAATCGAACTGGTTGTCAGCCCTGAGGGCAGCAGAATTCGCGTACAACAATTCTAGGCATTCCTCAGTGGGTTGCTCTCCGTTTTATGCTCTGTATGGGCAACATCCCAGGGTTCGTCCGCCGGTATTACCATCCCTGGAACAGGTTCCTGCAGCTAAGACTGTGCAGGATTCCCTTGTGGCTGTCCGTTTGATGGTTGCCCAACATCAACGCACTGCCCAGTCCCAGGCGAAGGCCCAGGAGGATAAACATCGTTCTCAGGCCCCCTCTTATCATAGTGGCGACCGTGTTTGGCTTTCTACCAAGCACCTATCCATCCATGGGAAGCGTAAACTACTACCCTGTTATGTGGGCTCTTACAAGTTTTTGCTGTGCCTTAATCCCGTTGCTGTCTGGTTGGACATTCTGGCCCATTGGCGGATACACCCGGTGTTCCATGTCTCCTTACTTCGGCCCTTTGTGCCTGGTACTCGGCCTTCTGCCGCCCCTGCTCCTGTCATGGTCCAAGGCGAGGATGAGTACGAGGTGCATGCTATCCTTGACACCCAGCTTCGCCGCGGGGTGCGGTTCTATTTGGTAGATTGGAAAGGCTAAGGCCTAGAAGAGAGAACCTGGGAACCAGCCTCTAACATGCATGCTCCCTGCCTTTTGCGGTTGTTCTGGTTGGAGTGCTTACATGGTGCTGGGGGGAGGCGTCCTTTGCGGGGGGTACTATCATGCCCCGCCTCCTCAAGATGTTGTTCCAAGGTACTTTTAAGAATGCCTGGAGACTGCCTTGGCGTTTGTCTCAACGACAATAGCAAAGAACTGCGTCCCCCGTCACCCCCGAGCTGGGGGGTGGTCACGTGACTCATATGCGACATGCCTCTCGCTTCCCCCGTAGTACGGCTATTTGTGCAAGTGGAAATCGCTGCCCAAGTGCTCCTTAACCATTGTATTTCTGTCTTCGAGTTAAGTTGAGCTTGTATTCTTACGTATTTTTGGTATTCTGACCTCTGATTGTTTTACGGCTCCTGATTTCTGCCTGTTCTGTTCCTGTTTCCCGGTGCCCGGTTCCCCATATTGTTCTCCCCTGGTTACCGGACTCTTGGCTTGTCCCACGACGCTGCTCTTGCCTTGCCACAGTTTGGATCTTCGTACATCCCTGATACTTCTGTTCTGCTCTGTGTGCTAACGCTGCATGCTGGCGTTGTGCATCTTCCCGCAGGATACAGTTCTGCTCTATTGACTGCGGACTCCTCCTAGACTGCAACTCTGTTTATTTTCTTTCACACCGGATCCAACAGGGACGCTATGCTGTTGGTCCGGTGCACCATCATATCTCGTTCTACACTTCAGTGGCCCCCTGGACGCTCTGCTGGGTGATACTTTAGTCACTTGTGGATTGCTTCTTTCGGTGGACTCTTTGCGACGCTCTGCTGCTTCACATTGGATTTGTTTGGACACTGTTAGATGCACCCATGTGCCGTTCGGGTTAGATTGTTGGGACTTACATTCTTTGGATCAAGACTTGTTGGACCTTTTGCCCTCACTTACAACACCGCTCCTGAGGTCAAGTAGGTTCTCCACTTTCTCACAAATCACAGCAGGTAAGAGTGGGGTTGCTGCATGTTCCCGCCGCACTCCGGCACCTAAGGGGAAGACAAGAACAGCAAGGTGAGCCAAGGGAACACACAGAGGAATACCCCCCATAGACTTACCTTATTTTACAACCGGGGGTACTATTCTTCTTCACGGGGCGGCGCAGCTTCTACTGCATCCTAGCCGAACCCCGGCCCCTAAGGGGAAACAAAAGGACAGCAAGGTGAAACAAGGGACTAACAAGGGGAACCCTCCTCACCACAAAAGACTTACCTAATTTTACTGCCGGAGGCATTATTCCCCAAGACTTCATACTTTCTCTCAGCGCCTGAATAAGGGAGAAAGCAACAGGTTACATATGGACATTATTTTATTGAACTGTGTTGGATAATATAAATCCTTACCAGAACATTGCCGGTTGCCACAAGGAACTCTTCAGTAGGGTCAAGCTGCAACCTGCAAGGAATCGGACAAGAGTGAAAGTCAGGCATTTGAACTCTTACGAACTACATACTTACGGCGTCTTGCCGGGAATATCGGAGTCAATATTGTCCTGGAACTCACCAATTCCTTCGAGCCAGTGAAGCAACTGGTTATCTACGCGCTACTGCGCTCAATGCAGGATGGAGAGCTCATCTTTTCAAATCATCAGGTGCGACTATAAGAGGGGACATCCAAGGTGATCAGTGGGGAGAACATCGGGGTGGGGGAATTTACGCTCAACTCCACGGGGGGTTAATTCCCTTTCTCCATTTGCAGAAGAATATTCCTACGGGCCAAGCAAACGAAGCTAGGTGAGCCAGTCCAGTCCGTCATCTCGGCCCTATGCGTCACATTGGTGGAGACCGCAGCAGTCCAGTCCAGATCGACGCCTCTGTGGGAGCCAGGTGAGCGTAACAGGCATCTGGGTTTATCAGGCACCCTTAGCGGGTCCCGCGAGCAGACCAGGGTGCTAACAACATTTTTAGCACCCTCCCCATTCCCATTGAGCCTTATGCTGGCTCGAATGGGAATGGGGAGGTACCGGGTTCCTTAAATGAGGAATTACCGGGTCCCCCAAAGTTGGAATGGCTCAGTAATTCCTCATTTAAGGAATCCGGACACGGTAACCGGTAAGGGGGTAGCCATGCCGCTAATAGCGGCATGATTACCCCCTAACTCGTAATGACCCCCAAAGCATCACCTCTTTATGGGGGATGGATCAGCCTAGAGAACATCACCCCTGTGGCAACTGCGGAGTGTGCAAACTTACCAAGAAGAGCAAAGAAATAGACATAGGAACCAACCGTAAATGGCAACAAAAACATTTTTCTAACTGCAACACTGACCACGTCATATATCTTATTAAATGTCTGTGTGGTCTACCATATGTCGGGAAAACCAATAGAAAAATAGAAACACGGATCATTGAGTACCGTAGTTGTCTACAAAACAAAACAGAGAAAGCACCAATGGTGAAACACTTTACCCTGAAGAACCACGGCTATGAAGAATTCACATGGACAGTGCTACAAGTGATAAAAGGTGACAATTCACCCCAACTGGAAGAAAGATTATTTAAAAAGGAACACAAAATGATTTATATCTTGAAAAGTGATACCAAAGGTTTGAACGAAGCCGTGAAGTGGCACAAAATAAAAAGCTACGCCCACGAACCATAGCCTCAATATGAAAGGGTGTGTGTATGGTTCACTACTGCTGGTTTGAAAAAGCCTTCACACATCTAAATGAGCATTGACCACTACATTGCATTTGACCTCACTGGGTGATTTCTGTACCATGGAGAATGTAGAGAGTCCTATTATAGAATTATATCTCTCTAATGAGAATAGGCAAACATTCAATTACAACTTGCTATTCCAAAATGGTGCGCCGCATAACGAGAGCACATAAACATCAAAAACTGACTTAGCTAAACATTCCTGTTCCCTTGGCTACCAGAGGTCAGTTTCCATGAGAACAAAATAGCAGCTACGCTGCAGGCTCACCATACCCGACACACAATCTGAAAAACGAATCCAGCGGTTCCGAATCACACGGCGGATCATTCAGCACTGAATAACTAAGAACGCTACCACAAGGGAAAATCCCCAGCACCCACACAACTTAGAGGACACGCACTTGAGATCAGGGATGACGTTTTTCCTCATTTCGACAGCATCGATACAGGCGAACCTTATCCCTGAAAATACTGTAGTTTCAAGATTGGGAGAAAAGAAATTACGCGCTACCAATATGGATAAAAGGTAACTCTGCATTCCATCACAAAGGCGCAATATAGAACATTTGAGTGCTCATCCCGCTAAGACTAGCATCACGCTTCTCTACAGGGATTTCAACCTTTAAGAAGGAAGCTAATAAGAAGACATCAGGCGCGATTTCGGGACCCCTTCACTAATTTCCAATGGCAGAACCAGTTCACAAGCCCCAGTAGAAATCCAATACTCAACCAACAGGTGGGCAAGATGTAACTTACCACACTTGTATGGGCTGGATGTGTTGTAACACTCCTAGTAAGGTTGGGGTGATATGTGGCACTAGAAAGGCGACTATGAAATCATCTACTTATGCTTTTTTGCAGCAGGCAAGCAATAGGACCACAGCAAAGTCCTCCCGACAACTGTTACCAGTGTTGAGCGCCCCCACAGAACAAGTGCAGGTAATTACCTGTTTACTTAGGTTAAGGTTCAATATTAGTAGTATAATAGAATAGTAGCATTTATAGCTTACTCTATTCTGTTTGTTTTATATTGACAGGTCAAGAGCACTTACAAGTATCATTAGAGCAGAGTGATTATTACTATTACAACATTAAGAATCAAACCGGGTGAAACCCCAGAAGAATGTTCGCTGCTTAATAGAAAAAAACAGAAACATGTCGAGACGATAACCTGTGAAGAGTCACAAAGGGGTTATATGTAGAGAGTACAAAACATCTATATGACCCTTTAGTTCTGAGCTATTTTGAACTCGAACCTTACTATGTTTTGACTAAAAACGGACAAACGATTGTTCGGATAACATTTGATTTCACCTTTGCTAATTGTAGAAATACACTGGACTACTTCAGTGCCTTGTAGTTTTTTTTTAATAAATGTGTATATTTTGTATATTTCACAGTCTAATTGCTATTGTTTTGTTACAAATACATTTATTTTATGTATACTTATGGATCACTAATTAATCTGTGAGTAGATTGAACTGTCAATATCTAGTCTCTATCTCAATGTGAATTGTAGAGTATACCCCCCGCCCCCAGAAATAGATAGAGACAACACTTAGTTATTAGCTCTATAAGTGCCAACCAGGTTTCCTCATATATTCAGAATAATCACTTCCACTCCATATTGGAATAGCTCCAAATCTGCTGGCATCCCCCTCTGTACCGTGCGCCCACAATAAGCCTGAATAATATCCCTTTCATTCAAAAGGTGAATCCCAGGTGTGGAACACACTATTCCTTGGTCTGCGAATGAGATGGTCATGTTAAGTTTACTCACAATGTCCCTTGCCATTTTGTTCATTGGTGTCTTTCAGGAATACAATAATGATAGAGATAAGTCTTGCTCTCCTATAGAAAGTGTAATATTGTCTGTAAAAGGAACCAAATCCGTTGCCCCAGAAAATCCCTGCACATTCATGGCATTGCCTGTCATTGGATACCTGTCTACAAGGAAGGAGAAAGTCTTGTCACCTATTGTCACCCCTATACGTGGTTCCTCTGTCGAGGTGGGTGTAATCGATAGTATAGAACACATCAGGTCTGTCTGTGGGCTATCCTATTGTGGGTACCATGACATTCCATTCCCTGTTACTGGGTTGCCCCCACCACAGTCACCCCTTCCAATGTCTGAATGTGAGCTAATCCCATTGAATCTGCGCATATCAGTTTCCCGTCATTCTTTTGTATCGCGTGTGGTGACTGCATGTTACTCTGCATCTGCAGTGCAGGTGGTGCCAGTGAATACGATTGTGCAGGCACCTGCATCTGGGGTGTCTGCACCATAGGCTGCTGTGGTTGTTTGTGTGTGCACCTGGGTGCTGAAATCGTCGCTATGTTTGGTCTTAGGCATAATAGTCAGTCTGTTCTCCCTGAAATGTGGGCTGGTATTGCATTCCCCCATTCTATTGCATCCCTCCCCTGCTTCTACACACCCGAGAAATATGCACTATCTGTCCACACACCCAACACTGGGGTGGTCCTTCCATTGGTCTCTGATAGTCCCCTGAAAACTCCTCTTCACCTTGCTGCATCTGATATCAATACCCCCTTCCCCTAGGTGGTTACCTCTTCCTCTAATGCCGTGGTGCTTGTCACCCAGCCCCATGAAACCTCCTCCCGTGGGTGGTGGTATGTACTGCACATGCCGTGTACCTGGTCCTTCTGTGCTTGTTAACATCGCCACTTCCACAGTATATTTTGACAATTTCTTCTGCATAAACTTTGCCTCTTCCTGCTTTCTTTCTCACGCTCCTTTCTCACGTTTTCTTGCATTAGCCTACAATAGTGTACTAGAGTGAGTTGAATTTCGGACCACGATTTAGCCTCCATCCCCACTAACTTCTTGAGCTGTTTTTGAACTTGTTCAGGTAACCCTTGACATAATATATGATAGAACAACCCCACTGTTTTATCCCATGGTTCCCACATCTCAAGTCTCCATTTCTCTTGAATAGCCTGAATATACTGAAGGGGGTCTTCGTCTTCCCCCATTGTGTGTGCCATAATCGAGCTGATTTCCGAAGTATCTGGCTACTGCACCCTTAGAGTTAAATAGTGAACCGTTGTGTGCCTGTCATGCCCCCGCTCCTCAAGCCGTTGTTCAGAGGTACTTCTAAGAATGCCTGGAGAATGCCCTGGCATTTGTCTCAATGCCAATACCAAAAGAACTACGTCTCCCATCATCCCCGAGCTGGGGGCGGTCATGTGACTCATACGCGACGTGCCTTTCGCTTCCCCCGTAGTAAGGCTATTTGTACAAGTGGAAATCGCTGCTCAAGTGCTCCTTAACTGTTGTATTTCTGTCTTCGAGTTAAGTTGCACTTGTATTCTTATGTATTTTTGGTATTCTGACCTCGGATTGTTTTACGGCTCCTGATTTCTGCCTGTTCCATTCCTGTTTCCCGGCGCCCGGTTCCCCATATTGTTCTCCCCTGGTTACCAGACTCTTGGCATGTCGCGCGACGCTGCTCTGGCCTTGCCCCAGTTTGGATCTTCATACATCCCTGATACTTCTGTTCTGCTCTATGTGCTAATGCTGCATGCTGACGTTGTGAACCTTCCCGTGGGATACAGTTCTGCTGTATTGAGCGCAGACTCCTCCTGGACTGCATCTCTGTTTTTTTTCTTTCACACCGGATCCTACAAGGGACGCTCTGCTGTTGGTCCGCTGCACCATCACTTCTCGTTCTACACTTCAGTGACCCTCTAGACGCTCTGCTGGGTGATACTTTGGTCACTTGTGGATTGCTTCTTTCGTTGGACTCTTTGGGATGCTCTGCTGCTTCACATTGGATTTGTTTGGACACTGTTAGATGTGCACTCGTGCCGTTCGGGTTAGATTGTTGGGACTTACCCTCTTTGGATGAAGACTTGTTGGACCTTTTGCACTCATGTACAACACCATTTCTGAGGTCAAGTAGGTTCTCCGCTTTCTCACAAATCACAGCAGGTAAGAGTGGGGTTGCTGAGGGAGGTGTGGGGGAGATTCGCTACTCTGTGGATTTACATTGAAGTTGTTACCTTTGCCTTTTTCCCTTAGCTCTGTTGCTGCTCCTGACTTTTCACTCAAGCCCCTGGCCTGTCAGGTGTTTACTCTCCGGCAGGCCGCGCTCTTGGGGGGAAAGTTTCATTGTCTACAGTCTACTGTCCAACTGCAGAACATTCTGTGAGTGATCGGTCTCCTAGCAGGGGTACGCCCTAACTGCTTCCTGAAATCACAAAAGATTAAGGAGCCTTTTGTCTGTTTGGTATGGATCCGGGGCTGACCCTTTGGCTGCACTTATGCAGGCCTTTGCTGCCTTACGTACCGACATGGCGTCCGCTCATGCAACGCTTCATCAGCGCATGGATGTACTACAGAGCTTTGTGCAGCCCCTACCTCATGATGAGGAATTCGGTGATGCTGCGGCCGCTGCACCCCCTCCGGTTCCACAACCCCAATCCCCTGCTTCAACGCCGGTGGTTCTCCCTGGGACTTTTCCATTGGCCCCTCTGGAACGCTTTACTGGAGACCTTAAAACCTACTGGTTGTTTGTCAACCAGTGTCGCCTGCACTTCCTTTGTTGTCCTTTGCCCTTCCCAGATGCCACCACAAAAGCGGGCGTTCATTCTGTCCCATTTGGGTGGGACAGCGGCAGCCTGGGCCAACCCATTGCTGGAAGCTAATGACCCAGCCTTGTATGATTTCGACACTTTGTTGCAGGCAATGAACGCTGTCTTTGATGCTTGGTATAAGGCTCAGGCTTCTGACCTAGAGTTTCTCGCCATAAGTCAGGGTAAACAGGATCTCCTGCCCTACCTTGCACTTTTCAACCTGTTGGCAGCTGAAACGACCTGGCTATAACAAAAGAAGGCGGCAGTGTTCTATAAAGGGTTATCAGAAGAGTTAAAGGATGCCCTGTTAGTCGTGCCCTCCATCCCATCAGGTTTTCCTGAGTTGATGGACTTGATCCTGCAGGTGGATGCCCGCCTCTGGCAACGATGGGGGAGCGTTGAATTCCTGATATGCGCCCCGTCTAAACCTGACTTACCCTCTCCATCCCCGTCAGGGGATACAGAGCCGATACAGATCGGGGCTACTAGCGGCCCTCTGACCAAAGCAGAGCTAGAGAGGAGAATGGCTAACAAAGTATGCCTCTATTGTGGCCAGTCCGGTCATTTCATTTGCGTATGCCCTAAGAGGCTGGTTAAGGCAGCGGGAAATGCCAGGACTCGTCCTTGAACTGAGCAGGGAGGATGAGTCTACCTATGAACAGTTTGGAAGGGTCCTTCCTGTCCTCACATATCTACTTGTTCATGTGTTTTTCTACTTCGGCCAATGTGACATTTTCCTATCCGGTTATGCTGGATTCTGGTGCTAGTGGCAATTATATGGACATTCACTTGGCCAAACACCATGGGTTGCCTATGATCCCAAAACCCAGACCTGAAGAGGTACATGCTGTAGATGGGTCTTGCCTAGTATCGGGAAGAGTATACACAAAAGAGGAACTCCAAAAATTCGGGAACTCAATGGAGCACAAAACTAACCTATAACACAAGGGTGTTCCCGAAAAGACTAAAGTTGTGATATTATTTAAATAGCTGTTAGTGCATACTCAACTAATTGCTAAAACAGAGCAGATCATACAATTACTCATGTGTGTATTTACCTCACAAATCATCTACATCATTTCAGCCTATGACATAACCTTCCAGGTTTTTATCAAACTAAAAGCAATTGTGTGTATCATTTATATTCAGCTGCACAAATTAATTTGTGTTTTGTTGTTTATGATCTCTATTTTCATTTTTTCTGCCTCAATTAGGCTCAATGCACAGTATTTTTTGCCTGTTGCATGATTTTTTCATTTAAACTGTTTTTTTTTAAAAAATGACTACTTTTGATGTGTTGTCTTGGTTACAATTAAATCTATAAATTATACCCTCAAGATAGTAAGGGCTAGTCAGTTATAGTCTACCTTTTCGGCTAACTGTTTTTTTGTTTTTTGTCTTTTTATTTTTTGAAAAACTACTGCATGGATCAACTAATTCCATTGTTTCTTGTGCAACTTGAATGGGTAAAGACCTTTAACAGAACAAAAGTGTTTTTGTTGTGTTGCTTAACACATTACTTTTTGTTGCAATATTTCTTCCTTTCCTCCTCTTTGCTTGTGTATGATTGTGTCCCCCTCTATTGTACAATTGAAAGAATGTTGTTCCTATTTGTAGTTTGGTTTATATATGTCTACTTATCTGTGTAATTACTGTTCATGTCTGTAGCCAACAATTGGCTAAATTGGTTGCTTTTATTTTAAATAATGAAAACATTTTCATATTTTTGTACATATTTTCTGAATGGTGTTTGAGGTTTATCTGATTGGTGAGGTAAATACACACATGAGTAATTGTATGATCTGCTCTGTTTTAGCTATTAGTTGAATATGCACTAACAGCTATTTAAATAATATCCCAACTTTAGTCTTTTCGGGAACACCCTTGTGTTATAGTATCGGGAAGAGTCACTGAACACACTGGTCCTATTGTAATGTCCAGTTCTGAGGGACATTCTGAATGGATTACCTTTGATCTCATTTCAACCCCTCAGTTCGGGGCTATACTAGGGCTGTCCTGGTTGCAAATCCATAACCCCGTCATTGATTGGGTTAAACAAATGGTCCAGTTCTCCTGCGATTTTTGTGCCAAGCAATGCCTTTGGACCTGTGTTGCAGCAGTGTTGTCGCCCTGTCTGGCTATGGTGGCCAACGCCCCTTCGATCAGTGCCACGCTGCAAACTCCTTCCCCGGAGATACCCTGGAATTATGTGGACTATACTGATGTCTTTGATAAGGGACTTTCTGAACAACTCCCCATCGGAGTCACAATTGTCCCATTGATTTGGTGCCTGGGGCGGCCATTCCTCATGGTCGTATATACTCCCTTACCCAAAAAGAGGAAGACCATCTGCGGGAGTATGTGTAGAAGGCATTGCGCCTGGGTCATATCCGATGATCTCGATCCCCTGCGGCTTCTCCAATATTCTTTGTACCGAAGAATGGAGGGGATCTGCGCCCATGTGTGGGTTACGGAGCCCTTAATAAGATTACGATTAAGAACCAGTACCCGCTGCCTCTCATATCGGAGCTGCTTCACAAGTTGTCTTCCTCTACCGTGTTTACCAAGCTCGATTTGAGAAGTGCATACAACCTTGTACGGGTTTGGCGGAGTGGCGAGTGGAAAACCACCTTTAAGACCAAATTCGGCCTTTACGAATATTTTGCCTCATTACACGGTAGGCGGAGGACCAAGGTGCTATTAGCACCTTCGTCCATGCCGGTAAAATACTGGCACCGCCTTG
The DNA here is from genome assembly GCF_040938575.1 of Ambystoma mexicanum. Lineage (NCBI taxonomy): Eukaryota > Metazoa > Chordata > Amphibia > Caudata > Ambystomatidae > Ambystoma > Ambystoma mexicanum. The sequence continues at coordinate 970,409,390 of NC_090931.1, read as the reverse complement.
GAGGAAAGGGGAATTACCGCCCTATTCCAAGGTTGGCGGGGCGGTAATTCCCCCTTCCCCCATTGCCCTTCCCCATTCCCATTTTTGCCCCATAGGGCTCTATGGGAATGGGGAAGGCGCTAATTACGGTGCCGCAAATTGCGGTACCGTAATTAGCACCCTGGTCCCTTTGCAGGTTGGTTTTTAACGCCTGCTAAACAGCAGGCGTTAAAGTACCAACCCGCAAAGGGACCTCGTAGTAAGGTGGTAAGGGTTTACCGGTACCGGTGCCCTTACCGGTACCTGTAAACCCTTACCGCACTACGTGTAATGAGGCCCATTGTGTTATGTCCTTTGGGCTTTGCAATGCCCCGGCCACTTTTCAGCATTTTGTCAACAACATTTTCCGAGATATGCTGGACTGTTATGTGGTGATATACTTAGATGATATCTTCATCTTCTCTGACATGCTTCAGCATCACGTTCAACATGCCCGTTCTGTCCTGCAACGCCTCTGGGAACATTCCTTGTTTGCTAAACAAGAAAAATGTGTTTTCCAAGCTTCCTGGGTCAAGTTCTTGGGGTTTCGTAGTTCTACATATGGGGTACACATGTGCTCCTCCAAAGTGCAAGCGGTGCTTGATTGGCCCATCCCGACTTTGGTAAAAGCCTTGCAATCATTCTTGGGCTTCTCAAATTTTTATAGGTGCTTTATTGCCTCCTTTTCTGGGATTGCTGCTCCTCTCACCCACCTTACTAGCCCTTCCATCCCGTTTCTGTGGGACCAAGAAACCCAATCGGATTTCCAGGCGTTAAAGGAGGCATTCACCTCTGCTCCTGTTTTGCAGCATCCCAATCCTTCCCTTCTGTTTACCCTGGAAGCTGATGCCTCTGCTATTGCGGTTGGGGCTATAATCTCTCAGATATGCCCCACCACACGTCGCCTACATCCGGTGGCCTATTATTCCAGGTCCTTGTCGCCGGCTGAACGCAATTACACGATCATGGAGAGGGAATTACTTGCCATTAGAGCAGTATTTAAGGAATGGAGGCATCACCACTTGGGAGCCTGGCATCCAGTTGTTCTCTATACCGACCACCACAACCTCCGAGCATTGTCTCATGCTAAGTGCACTAATGCACGACAAATACGTTGGCATCTGTTCTTTACATGTTTGATTTCACGGTCACCTATCGGCCTGGCCCGTTGCATGGCAAAGCCGATGCCTTGTCCCGCATTGGCACTGATCTAGACACGCCAAAACCCAGACAGTTCATACTGCCCTCTGGCTCTGTGATCTGTGTCTGTTCAGTCTCTTTGTCTCTTTTGGACAGGCTAAGACATTGGGCTAAGGATCATACCTCTCTCCTCGATGGCTTGGGTGTCAGACTTATTTCCGGTCTTCCTTACGTACAGGGGTAATTATACCTGCCTGACACTCATTCCAGGATTATGACCCTGGAATGGTCCCATGATTCGCACTTAGCTGCGCACCCGGGTCAGGCGAACACGTACAACCTTTTGCACCGATGGTGTTGGTGGCCGGGTATGAAGGAGGATGTCAACCTATATGTCTCCCGATGTGCTACCTGCGTACAGTGTAAGAGACAACCGGGTAAGCCTGTGGGTCTCTTGATGAAAATGCCTTTGCCTCCACATCCGTGGTACACGGTTACCTTTGATTTCGTGGTATATTTACCGGTGGTTAAAGACATGTCAGCCATTCTTGTGGTGGTGGACGTATTTACGAAAATGGCACACATTATCCCATGCCCTGGCATACCATCAGCCACCCAGTTGGCGGCTTTATTCTTTGACAACGTGGTACGTTTTTTTGGGCTTCCCACAGTGATGATAACAGACCGCGGTTCTCAATTTACTTCACGCTGATGGCGTGCTTTGACAAGCTCCCTGGGTATAGATGCGCGTCTTTCATCAGCATATCATCCCCAGACCGATGGACAAACTGAATGCACCAATGCCACCATGGAGCAGTTCCTCTGCTGTTTGTGCCTGCAACATCAATCGAACTGGTTGTCAGCCCTGAGGGCAGCAGAATTCGCGTACAACAATTCTAGGCATTCCTCAGTGGGTTGCTCTCCGTTTTATGCTCTGTATGGGCAACATCCCAGGGTTCTCCCGCCGGTATTACCATCCCTGGAACAGGTTCCTGCAGCTAAGACTGTGCAGGATTCCCTTGTGGCTGTCCTTTTGATGGTTGCCCAACATCAACGCACTGCCCAGTCCCAGGCGAAGGCCCAGGAGGATAAACATCGTTCTCAGGCCCCCTCTTATCATAGTGGCGACCGTGTTTGGCTTTCTACCAAGCACCTATCCATCCATGGGAAGCGTAAACTACTACCCTGTTATGTGGGCCCTTACAAGTTTTTGCAGTGCCTTAATCCCGTTGCTGTCTGGTTGGACATTCCGGCCCATTGGCGGATACACCCGGTGTTCCATGTCTCCTTACTTCGGCCCTTTGTGCCTGGTACTCGGCCTTCTGCCGCCCCTGCTCCTGTCATGGTCCAAGGCGAGGATGAGTACGAGGTGCATGCTATCCTTGACACCCGGCTTCGCCGCGGGGTGCGGTTCTATTTGGTAGATTGGAAAGGCTAAGGCCCAGAAGAGAGAACCTGGGAACCAGCCTCTAACATGCATGCTCCCTGCCTTTTGCGGTTGTTCTGGTTGGAGTGCTTACATGGTGCTGGGGGGAGGCGTCCTTTGCGGGGGGTACTATCATGCCCCGCCTCCTCAAGATGTTGTTCGGAGGTACTTTTAAGAATGCCTGGAGACTGCTCTGGCGTTTGTCTCAACGACAATAGCAAAGAACTGCGTCCCCCATCATCCCCGAGCTGGGGGGTGGTCACGTGACTCATATGCGACATGCCTCTCGCTTCCCCCGTAGTACGGCTATTTGTGCAAGTGGAAATCGCTGCCCAAGTGCTCCTTAACCATTGTATTTCTGTCTTCGAGTTAAGTTGAGCTTGTATTCTTACGTATTTTTGGTATTCTGACCTCTGATTGTTTTACGGCTCCTGATTTCTGCCTGTTCTGTTCCTGTTTCCCGGTGCCCGGTTCCCCATATTGTTCTCCCCTGGTTACCGGACTCTTGGCTTGTCCCACGACGCTGCTCTTGCCTTGCCGCCGTTTGGATCTTCGTACATCCCTGATACTTCTGTTCTGCTCTGTGTGCTAACGCTGCATGCTGGCGTTGTGCATCTTCCCGCAGGATACAGTTCTGCTCTATTGACCGCGGACTCCTCCTGGACTGCAACTCTGTTTATTTTCTTTCACACCGGATCCAACAGGGACGCTATGCTGTTGGTCCGGTGCACCATCATATCTCGTTCTACACTTCAGTGGCCCTCTGGACGCTCTGCTGGGTGATACTTTAGTCACTTGTGGATTGCTTCTTTCGGTGGACTCTTTGGGACGCTCTGCTGCTTCACATTGGATTTGTTTGGACACTGTTAGATGCACCCATGTGCTGTTCGGGTTAGATTGTTGGGACTTACATTCTTTGGATCAAGACTTGTTGGACCTTTTGCCCTCACTTACAACACCGCTCCTGAGGTCAAGTAGGTTCTCCGCTTTCTCACAAATCACAGCAGCTAAGAGTGGGGTTGCTGAGGGAGGTGCGGCGGGGATTCGTTACTCTGTGGATTTACATTGAAGTTGTTACCTTTGTCTTTTTCCCTTAGCTCTGTTGCTGCTCCTGACTTTTCAGTCAAGCCCCTGGCCTGTCAGGTTTTTACTCTCCTGCAGGCCGCGCTCTTGGGGGGAAAGTTTCATTATCTACGGTCTATTGTCCAACTGCAGAACTTTCTCTGAGTGATCGTCTCCTAGCAGGGGTATCCCCTTACTGTCAACAACACGACAAGAGGTAGAGGGGGTGGAGGACCCACTAGTAACCAACCCTCAATAAGGTCAACAACCTTTAGTGCAAAACATTAGGATTAAGCGGGGATCAATCTTTTGGTTTTCATAGGTAACTACGTAGAGCAAAAAAAGTGCTAGTCAAAGGGGACTGCCTCCTATTGCATTAAATTATTAGGCAGTATAACACATTAAAGATAAAAATACAACTTTATTCATGTAACAAAATTGACATATGAAACCAAAAAGCAATACAAAAATGTTGAGTTATACTAGCAGACAATTGAGGTAGAAAATTGTAAGTGCAGAATAGTGTGATATTTTTACACTAGCCTGATATACTTCTAAATTTCTGCTCGACCATCAAACAAACAGTGCAAAACTAAACAGACAGTAGTCTAGTATGTATAATGGGCCCAACAGTATAAGGCCCTCTAAAGTCTGTGGTGTCTACAAAGGTGTTGTATGCTGTGCAAATATGCATTTGTTTTAAAACCAGGGTTTTACATACAACATTTCACTCTCTCACACCAAACCACTACATACACATACTGCTCAACACAACTCATCCAACATGTTTCTTTCCAACAAACAAAAAGTGTAAAACAAGTGTAGGGAAATTTGTCCTTACTGCCTCCTGAAATCACGAAAGCGCCGTATTCTGTGCGGTTACTCCAGAGAGACTAGTCCTTTTCCATACATCATCCGCAACCTCCCTGAGAATGGCTGAAAGTAGGCTTTTCATGTCACCCACCGCTAACGTCGTCCCTTCTGTCAATCTTTCTATCTCTTATATCCATTTCCCAGCTCCTACGGTCAACAAAGGTAATTTACACCTCAAGTTATCCTTGTAAATCTGTTGCCATGGTATGTATTGAGGTCGCCCCTCTCTCTTCTCTAATGGACATTGCGTCAGTCCTGCCTTTCCACCCCGTCTCCCCATGCCTTCAGTGGCAGTGAACACCCTTGCCAATTCTCCCCTCCTTTGGGCTGGGATATCTCTGAGCCTTTGCGTGTATGGCATAACGCTGCATGCGCTGTGCGATATATCCCTTGAATGCTGCGATCTTTCCCCCTGTCCTCCCTTAGTCCGTCTGTGCCCTTATAGTCTCCCCACATTGTCTTGTCTGATCTCTTCCCTTGAGAACGATGGAAGGACTGCCCTACCCCATCGTCCTCACTCCCCACTAAGTCATCATCGGACCCTGTATCTCCATCAGCACTGTCAAAGTTCTCCTCGAAGCTATTCCTCCTCAACACTGTGCTTTCCTACTGCCTCTCTTCCATGTTACTCTTACTTCTGCACTCCCCCCTCACTGAGGAAGCAATGTCTTCTCTATCTATTCACGGGGCATCCCTGCTATGTTTCCTGGCTCGATCTCGCTCTCGCCTGCCCTGTGCTTCTCCCTCTTCATCGTCACTAAAATGTGATAAACCCATCTTTACTTGCACTTCCCTCTCTAAGGAGCCACTCCACTTCCAACTTCCTCCTGTTCTTTTTTATTTGCACTTGCCTTTCCCTCTCTTCTTCTGCCCTCCTTCTTGCCATGTACTCAAGCTCTCTCTGTCTCTGTGCTTCTTAATGCTCACGCTCTCGCGCTTCTGCCTTCTGTTTCTCCCTGTGTACTCTTTCCTACTTTTCCTTCTGCTCATTCTCTCGTCTCTCTACTTCTTCCATTACCGCTGCCCATTCTCATGCTTCATCAACATCCTTGCAACCGACTGCTTCTTGGTTAGGGCTTCATGTCTCTCTTGCTACTTTCCCATCTAGTTTAAGCAATATTTGTCCACCTAACCACTCGTTCGGAACTATGTGCTCTGGTCCCTCCATTCTTCCCTCTGTCCCTGTGTCATTCTACTTTAGTCATGTCTGAATCTCGCTGCGCTCCCTGCTTCAGCCACTTGTCCAATCTCATCTCCCCCCCCTTACTATATGCTGAAGGTGCAAATATGGGATTGGTATACCCTGTTGCCTCTCTTAATTCCCTCGTTGGATATAATCCCTGGGCCCCTGCTGTTGCGCCTTTGATTTCGTGTTGTGGAGGAGGAGGAGTAGGGGCCGAGGGCTTTTCTCCACCAGCCTCTTGGTTCAGCATCCAGTGATGCTGCTCCATGTCCCCACATCGCCCTGAAACATTTTTCACAGCTCAAATGTAGCCATTAGTTTGCTCAACTTCTTCCCCTTGCAAGCCTCGTGTATATGCGTGTGTAATGGTTGCTGTACACATTTGGAGAAGCTCCCTCCTTTTGGCCATGGCGTAGGGAGATTGCCGTCTGTGCCTCGTGTCCATTCCATACTATATTTACAAATCCTGTCCTTATAGCGTGGAAGGGACTTTCACATGTGCTGTAGGGGTTTAGCCCCCATGTTTTTGTCACAATACATTACTTCAGTACTTACTTTACCCCAAGTCAGGGTTTTCGCCACATCCACTGTTACCAGACAAACTCACTTTATTTTACCTTAACACCAGAAGTTCAAATAGCTCTCCGAGCCTCAAAAATAACCAGCCTCTCTGGTTTTCGACCAATATCCTGGGAGTGTTTCACACACTGCTCTCCTGCAATTCTCTGCCTCAAAAGGCACAACCACCAATCCTGCGCATGTGCCTTCCGCACACCATCCCAAAACACAACAACTCTTTTAACCCTCGAGTGTCATTTACAAACACTGAAAATTTCTGCACCCCTGGTGCGCTTGAAGTCCTGTACACAAACCTGATCAGTGACGTCACCTTTACAGTAGAGGAGAGAAAGGAAGAAAAATTGCTGACAACCACCCCTTCACTGAATTTATCACACCATTTCCCAACTGCACCAACAACCCAACAAAGACAAACACCATATTCACGGCCGTCTTCCTGCCTCCTAACAGGGGAAACCAATATTTCACATGTTTAATCTGTACCTACAGCGTCGCCTTTTAGATAAAATGCCTTTGCACGACTTAACCTGAAAAACACCTTCCGCGATACAAGCTAGCTTCACCTGCTAAGCCCTATACGCAGGGATACTGTCATCCATGACTCGAGTGACAACACCCAAACCACAGGAAATCCACTATTTACATAACTTCTGTCATCCGTACCCTTGAGCCAATCATCTAGGCCAACTGCCAAAACTGGTCACCTCAAGATCGAATGTTCCCTAACCACGAACAATTGACATGCACCTCCACTTTTGACCATCCCGAGGTACCCAACACCACCCACCACCCAACATCTGTTCACCCCTTCCCCTATCTGCTGCACGGCTGAGTCTATACTTACACTCTGTGATCAGCTGATGTCGCTCAGCCACCGGCTCTCCTTTAACCTGCCACTCCGCCCTATTGGTCTGCTGGCCGTCCGAATTTCTCCAAGGAGGTACCTGAGGACCTCTTCACGGTGTGTACCTCCCATGTATCTCTCTGTTCTCGTTCTCTGTGGGGCACCTCATTGCTCTCCAGGTGTTGCGACAGGACGAGATGGCTTTGTGCAGATCGATCATAGCCAAACGTCCTCTGCTATCACTTTGTAATAGTATGCCAGAGGACAGGGGGTGTTCGCATCAACAATATCACAAGTGAGCAGAGTATCTAGGGCCCATCCATAACCTTCCCCCCGGCAATAATGGAGGACTCAGCCATGGGGCACGTTATACTGTCTTTTATTCTACAATAGACCGGAATCATACAGGAAACCACAAATCTCCGGCAATCTCAGCGTCTGAGCCTGTGTCACCCAGTTTTGTATTGTGTGGACGTGCAAACATTAACGCCATCCACAAAAACCTACAGGAACCCCCTGTTGGCTAGCTCGGGCATACTACATATCGAACCCACATACATCAGGATTCTCACTGGTCTTTCATGTCAGGTGACTACACCTGACACTTCCCCCCAAAACTATCGATTACTTTTTTGCAGGGTCGCACGAAGAACATTGGCCCATGCAATATTCTACACCACCCCATGATCTGAGCATCTGGATTGGCTGTAATGGGCCCCCCCCAGACCTGGCACCCTGTTTCATTCACAGCGCTCGGTGTACCCTTTCAAGGTAATGAGAAAGACTATGCGTCCCCATTGTTGCCACTGGTCTGATCACCTAGCCTGAGAGAGTGCATGAAGGTTGCAGTTTTTGGTGGAGAACACATGTATCAATCTTGTCTGCTTCGCTGGGAACAGCTCCTCTTCTCACCATGAATAAATAGTCATTGTTTGGCTCGGCTCGGTCACGTGTGCGAGGATCACAAAACTGCACCTTTCTGTCTACAATTATGAGGATTTCATTCTGTATTTCACAGGTGGCTCGCTGCCTCGGGAATCAGGAAATTTCAACCCGCACTTGTCCGTGGCTGCAAACACTGTCTCTGTGCTTCATGCAGCAGGGCTTCACTTTTACCTCCATGTATTTTAGGCATATTGTTTCACGTTGTATAGGTATGCCAGAAAGGACCGGGGTTCACACTACGCAGTCACCGTTCAGAGCACCCAGGGCCCAAGAACACTCCCCCGGTGTGCAAAAAGAAGACTCAGCCAAGGGCAAGTTAGAACTGTCCTTAATTTTTCATAACAGACAGGGGACATACAGGAGGAACTTAATTCTCCTGCAATCACAGCTCCTGAGCCTGTGTCAGTGTTTTTTAATGCCGGTCTAACATCACAAATCAGGGCTCTTCCCCAAAAACCTAAGAGCATCACGATTGTGTGATTGGGGTGGTATCACCTATAGCTAGCACATATAGAGGTTATTCAACTGGCCCTTGCATGTCAGGTGGGATTGCCTGAACCTTCCCCAGAAACTATCTATTACATTGTTGCAAGGTTGCAAGGATTACCATTGACCCTTGCCCTCTGCCATCCACCCCTGGATTTGTGTTCCCCGATTGGCTGGAGCTGATCTCCCTAGACCTGGGACCCAGCTCTATTCTCAATGCTCAGTGCACCTTCTCAAAGTGATGAGAAAGAATGTGTTCCCAATGTTACCATCAGTATTACCACTTTGCCTTTGAGAGTGCCTGCAGGGTTGCAACATTTTAGAGCAATATATATGTATCAATTTGTGTCTGCTTCGCTGGTAACTGCTCCTCTTCTCACCACGAGTAAATAGCCATTGTTCGGCTCGGCTGCACCACGTGGGTAAAGACCGCAAAATGGAGCTCTCTGGTCTGCAATTAGTGAGGATTTATTCTATTGTTTTACAGGTGGCTCCCTGTCTCTATGGCTTAGGAATGTTCTGCTCGTCTCTGACTTTGGCTGCGAGCCCTGGTCTGGTGCTTCATACAGCCTAATTCTGCTTTGCTTCGTCTTTTGTTCTGAGCCCTGTGGCTTCATGTACATCTACTATAGTTTATGTTATGATTTCTATATGTCTATATTGTGCTACTCTTCATATAGGTTAGTAATACTTTGGCTCTTCCAGGTCCTTATACAATCCTGCATTTCCATATGGTTAGTTGTCATAAGCACCTGCAAGCTTGCTCTGCATCTCTTGTTGCCTTGCGTTTCTGCGTTTGCCTAATGTAAAAATAATAAAAGCTTTGACAGTATGCATATGTATTGTAAGTGATTTCAATCCAGCACTCCAACTAAGTCAATGCCTAGTATGGGATGCCCAATGGAAACCCTTATTTATATATTTTTATGTCAAAAGTTCTTTTAATTCTGGATGATGTACTCTTATATAACGCCCCTGTCTTTGAATCCCCCCGGTATCACTGAACCAAGAAATAGGTTTGTTTTGCAAATTAAAAGATTTATTTGAAGAATTGAACAATATATATATCACACTTTTATAAATATGGATAATATCTGAATATCACACTTATGAATATTTATGCAGTTATCCGCAATGGGTAATATGACAATATCAACAATATCTTTAATCAATTAGGAGTAGGAATAGGAAGACGAATGTAGCAGAGAATACTTTGTATTGGTTCAAGAAATTGCAATGATAGGAAGGAATGCAACACAGAAATAAAACTTGATATGACTTCAATCAAAGACAATGGATTTACTCTTTCCCTTTGTTACTACGCACTCCCCCCAATATGCAATATGAAGATATGGAATGAGGGCACACAGGTTTCAGGAATAACAATCAACAATTGTAGTTTCAATCCCGGTTCCCCCCAGCAAGCTTAGAGAGAACAGTAATGATTTTAAAACCGGTCAATTGCTTTTAGATTTGGTTTGAATTGGATGGGAAAAATGCTAAAATGATTTTAATTTGCTATATGAGATTCAGAACTAGTGAGAGTTGCTTTGGATTGGGTCAGGTAAACACTAGCAATGATTGTTGAATGGTTAGCAGATGGAAAACCGAAAATCAGAAGTTTTGCAACTTTTCCGCATGCGAGAAACGCAATTACGGAAAAAGGATGTTAGCTTCAAAATGACATTTAAATTTTGTTTCTAGAACGTACGGTTCAAATGTTACAGAGGTTTTTGTGAAAGTAGATTTTTCTCAAAAGAGTCAAGATTTCAACATGAAAGATGCGCTTTAAAGATTAGGAACCAAAATGGACTTATACTATATACTAAGGGGCTATGAAAGTGCAAGATACCCAACGAGACAGCCACCAGAACAGGGCGCCTTCCACTCTGACTTTTGTCCGTCAGGACACTTGACTTTCTTCAGGAAAATATCAGCGCACAGATGATTATCACTACAATTATCACAGACTATATAATGAGAAGGATTCAGGATGGACACAACATTCTATAATGCAGTTCTGGATAGGTTGAAATGAATTGAATAGGATTACTTTAAACTAAGAGATGACTATGGACAGTTCTATACTAAATACCCACTACTAGGGCTTTGGAATGGAATGGGCCTGTCAAAGATCTGGTCAAGGGTTTGTACTAGAATTCACTTGCCACCGGACAGGTCTCAGGTGCTTAGTTCTGCTCTCAGCAAGGCACTCTGGTCTGCACGGCCTCTTGGACTGGAACTGATGGGTTGGTTCTGGTTACAGCTCTGCTCTACTGATCTGGATCCCTGGGTTCTGGCAAGGGCTCTTGGCCAGAAGCACCAAATAGCTCAGCCAGGCTGTTGAATGGGTTAGGCCCTGTGGAAGAGGGGTTAAAATCAGGTTGCAAGATTTTTAAAGGCCTGCTGAAAAGGGTTCAGCTGTTTGGGTTAGGCCTCTGCTTCAGAGTTCTGGAGTCTAGAGATGGGTTCTTCCTTCAGAGCGCTTCGCCGGTAGATCAGTGATGAGTGAAAGTGTGTGTCTCTGGGTCCTCAACAGTCCCTATTTATCCATCTTCTAAAGGGGTGGGGAGGCTGATTACACAATGCCCAACCCTCTAAGGATCTGATAGGTCAGAGAATTCCCCCTCTCCTGATTTGAGAAGGGAACACTGTGTCATGAGGTGTCATCATGTGTCAGAGTGACACAGTGTTTAGGGTCCAGAAAAAATCCCTCCCCTTTGTTCTTACCCAGAAAATCTATTTTTCATAAAAAACATATTTCCAATATCACAAACTTATTGATCATGCATATTTACATTACAGATTACTTAAGGTACGCTTCTGTCAAAGTCTCATATTCCTACGAGTTTTGGTTCACAAATGACAGTTTTCCGCGCTTTTGGTTGGTTACACATTTTCAGATCTGTACAGTTTTTTACACATGCGTACACATACCATCTGGGCATATTCCTGTAATTGTTCATGTTCCTAACATAATCACAATTGCTAGAATATGAACTTTTGTGTGGTTCAGTCTCTGAATGTTGCACAGATTGCAGATTAGTTTTAAACTGTAAGCAAATTTTTCATTTTAATACCCTATAAATCCCATATTTTTATCAGTTCAGTACAATTTGCTATAAGTCCTTTTCTAAAACATACAGTTACTTCAGTTTCAAATCCACATTTTCAGTCTGGCCTGCCTCCAAGGCTTGGCTGAGTCAGAGAGTCAAATGCTTGTCTTCCTGGCAGGGCAGTTGGTGTCAGTCACACCCGAATTAGCATTTTCATTCAGCTCAAGGGAGTCCTTTGTCTTCACTCAGAGCAACATGCGGGAGTGCCCCTCCCATTTCCTTTCACACTTGCATGTCAGATACTCAGCAGAGCACAGGGGAAAGATTCTTTTGTTTAAGGAGAAGGTGTGGAATGTGTTTGAAGCTCAGTGTGGGAAACCTCTTGGAATGTAGCTGAATCAGGTTATCTTACAGTAAATTGTAACATTGTTCTTTTGTGGGAATTAAAGTTACCAATTTAAAATAAGCAAACATATCTTCAATTCCAGTCTTTTACAACATGAAAATCAATGTGTGGCACCCTATATTGCATTTGATGGAAGTCCCTTCTTTGGCACATTTAGCTTTTGAGACACAAGTTTCATCTGACAGATTTAGAGATCGCCAGCATCTGACAGAGGCGAGTAACGGTATTGCACCCACTTTTGACATATTTCTTTCCAGCAAGTATCTTTAAAAGTGGATTTTGTTCTGATAAATGTACTTCTGCTGATATTGTATTTATGTGGATTCTTGAAGTAGAATGATGTTTAACACCCAACGAGGAGGTTGGATCTTTTGGGTGGTTTGTGAGCCATGATTTTTGCAAATTTGACAACCAAGAAAAACGGATTTCCACACAGCTCTGTGTTTCTTTTGCAATCATTTTGCTCTGTGGGCAGCCAAATGATGGGTTTTGGCACTGGTCTCCTGTGTTTCCACTGATATAGGCAAAAGTGGATGGCAGCCTATTTTTCAGATCTTTCCTGCGCACTTCTGGGTGATTTATAGCGAGCAGAATGCTTTCCGGCGGCCATTCTGATGTTCCTGATGCAAGCAATGCACAGTAATGTTGCAGAGCCTGGACTAGTGGTGTAAAAACATCCCACAGTATCTGTCCTCTATCTACAGAACTGTGTAAGTCTGTTCATGTGTGCACGTGTGTGTCCATGTAACTTCGTACATGGATGCAAGTGTGCTTCATGGCTAACGTTACTATGTCGTGGCATCTCTAATGACATCAGCATCGTAGGATATGTGTCATTAGTCGATCATGTCCATCGAGGCGTCTGGATCCATGATCAGTGTTGGGGCACTTGTATCCATGATGACGTTAGCATGATAGGGTTTGAATGGTTGTCTGAGAGAATATCTGTTTGCATATGTATTTGTCACTGGCCCTCCTGGGGGCTGTCCAAACAGTGACTGGCATCTTGCGTCTCTGACTCTTCAGGCTGTCATGTTTATGGGGGTCAAGAGGGGTATTCCAAGGACCCTCTCTCCAGTTCCCCCTCTGGTCGACTTGTCGACCAAACCATCAAACCTAGTCACGTAGCTTTTGAAAGCCATATCTTTGTTATTCCTCCAAGATGCCCATAGTAATTTGAATGGGCATTGAAACTCCAGGTCATGTAACTGCAGTCTCCTTCTGGGTTACACCATACCCATCTTGACCAGTACCTCTTATTGTCCATGGGATCATCGAATGTTATCATCTCAGTCGGGAACAATGGGCACTCCTTTATCTGTGTCCTTATTTTGTTTCTTTCCACCACTATCTTATCTTCTTCACCAGTATTACTTTCATCCCTATTGTTTTCTCTGTCGTCTTGTGGCATTGCGTGATGCATATCTTGATCACACATAGTCCTACTACTACCAATATTAGTGCTCCTAGTAATACTTTTAGTCTGTCTGCCATCCATGTCGACATCCATGAGAATATATATGAGAGCCAGTTTTGATCCTTTCATGTTCCTTTGGCTTATTCCTCCATCTTGGCGTGCATTTTTGACAATCATGTCACTGCTTCTGTCAGTGTGCCATTTGCTTCATTGTTTGCGGGCACGAATCTACAACAGAAACTCCCGATCTCGGCACAAACTCCTCCTTCCATTGTTGCGAGAAGGTCTAGAACATATCTGTTCTGCAGTGCCATCAACCTTACTGCTTGGAGCTCTTCTTTTATTGCGTTGAACACATTTACAGTTGAGTTTATTGTCTGCATTAGCTCCCATCTCGTAATCTGGAGCCATTTTGCGTTTGTGTATGTCTGTACAGGTGAAACTACTGGCGCAAAGAACATCTCTGTCTTACTGAACAATCTCCATTCAGGTGGTACGTTGGCCAGTGATGCTTCTGATGTTGAGGAGAAGTAATTATCTCTTTTCACTCTGCTCACTTCCACTGACCTCTTCTTTTTTCTTGCATTGTCCATCTTAGGGAAGTCTTCTGTCTTGATGTCATTTTGTGGTACTACTAGTGCTGGGTGATGTGTACCAACAAACATATTCTTCCCCAGTTGGGTGGCAGCTTCTCATACTCCTTGGATCCGCACGCCAAATAATGATCCATTAATACTGCCGTCCCAACCTTCATTGCTGATTGCTTTTCTGTGTACTTGCTGTGAGAAACCTAAAGGTGTCTCCCTAGCTAGTCCCCTGGGATCTGTCATCCAGGTAGCCAGGACACAGCCATTGCTATTCAAAACCACTGCCCCCCTTTTCCAACATGAACACTTTTGCACGACACCAGAGAACGGACTAACACCAGAGCCGTTTAACTGACATGTCCCAATACAAGGGTCAGGCAAAGTCAGGCAATTGATCAGAATCACACACACCTGACGGCCTTTTCCCTTCCCCACAGGGATAAAAGGTGGAGCAAGGGAGCTCATACGAGCCAGGCAGACCGCACAACGAGATAGCTATCTAGACCCAGCAGTTCAAAAGGAGGAGAAAGGTGGCAAACATCGAGAGGCTGACGAGGAGAGACACGACCTTGCCCTTTTCGACAAAACCCTGTGAAACCTCTGCAGAAGGAATCGTTGAGCAGGGACAATAGCCCAAGTGCATTGCAGCAGATGTCCGCGGTACATGCAGCGTATCAATGCTGATAAGCCAGAGCAAGAAAGACTCCTGCTACCGTGGTACCAGCCTTGACTCCAGCTATGAGGAAAACCAAGCGGTTCATCACAGTTGGTGAGTCGAGGGGAGAACCGATTAGAAGAGGGCTATGGTGAATGAAAGTTGCAAAGTGGCAAAGTGAGAAAAGTTGAAAGAACAGTAACATTGTAAAGGGGGGACCAGCTGCAGAAGGGGACTGGCACCACCTGGATGCTGCTCCGAGAAACTCTGGTCAATCCCCATCTACAGATACCAGAAGGCAGCAGGAGAGCCGTCAAAATAGGTCAAAGTGGTCATACAGGAGGACAGGCAAGATCCCTGTACAGTCGAAAGCCTTTGACCTAAGAACTATAAAGAAAGCAAGGCAAGTGAATCCTGCCACATGAGAAAGCAAGGGAAGTAAATCCTGTAACCATTGAAAGTGAATGTTAAGGTGAAGTTGGAAAGAGTGAACCCGGAAGAGGGATGCTAACAAGAAGGGGGCAAAGTCTAAAGTCCCAAGAAACAGTGTGTTGACAAAGGTGAACCTGGCCGAGGTATGTCCACTGGAACTGTTTAAAAAGACATTAAGATTTATAAATGAAAGGACATGCCATAGTGAACCCGGAAGAGGGAGGCTGAAAGTAAAGAGGGTCAGCGACTGGAAGAGGGAGACCCCAGGGGTAAAGAATCCTCACCTGAAGTAAAACGGGGTAACAAACTTTTATTTTTGTTGAAGGAACTTTTGTTTTTCAATATGTCAGGCCTTCGAAGCCAAGAGGCTTTCAAGAGAAACAAGACTTGGCCATCGAAGGTCATGATAGCTGCATGTGGAACTGTTGACTCAAGCTGGGGAAGCTTGAGTGTTTGCTGTGCTCCAAGATCCCATTTTACCTCGTGCTCAAAACGTGGGGAAGGGAGATCCAAGCTACCGCAGCCTGACATCTTATTTGTGAACAATAGGTTTCTTAGTATAGGCGCTTTTTATTTGACACAACGCCACTAGGACTGCCTTATTTTCATTTGATGGTCGACGCTTGCTCCCATCTTAGATTTAGGTTTAGATTAGCCGTTTTTCCAACCTGCATACAGTTTAATAAACATCCTTGAACTGTGGTCACTTGTGTCTGTCTTTACTGTTAGCAGTAACTAAAGTTCCCAAATGTAGGGGAACTCACGTCCCCTGCACTCTATCACAGGCTAAACAGCAAGCGAAACAGTTACAAATGTCTTAGTATACTTATACATAAATTAGGCAATTTATTTGAACAACAATTGCTTTTGTGTGTATATGCCAATAAATTGGGAATTACACCATTTTATTCACAAATAAAGCTTTTATTCCATTAGAAAACGTCGACCCAACGCGGTTCGCGATAAATACTCTTCATCAGGGGTCCTAAGATAATGATAGATCTAGGAGATGATCAATTGAATGTATTAATTTCTTCAAAATAATCAAAATTCTTATACAATGCGAATCACATTCTGCTAAAATAGTAATTTGGTCAATTGCAACCATTAGAATCTTCAAACAAAGACATTATTCTATACCTTGTGCATCACATACTGCTATAGTAGTAATTTTACCTATGTGGCATATATTCATACAGCATAATCAGTCCTCAAAGTGGATTGACATTCTAGGTCAGTGTTAAAAATCATGTGAACCATCTTAAATGTGTATAATAGCTACTAGTGACTCTGTTGTCAGTGTATTATCTGTTCATACTGCAAAGCTATTTTAAATCAAAAGAACCATAAAGTACCTCAGCAGGTATCCATCATCAGTTGGATAGAAGCAAATCAGTTAGATCATAGAAGTCCAAACAGAGTCAATCTTCATATTCTTACGGGCGATCTACAAAGAGATATAGCCAGTCTTAAAACATAGACGCAGTCTACGAGGTGTCCTATGGCCCTATATGGAATTTAAAACTAATTTTGACTCACCTCACAGAGGCGAGATCAGACAGAATATTACCTGGCACTGTTATCATGGAGTGCATAAGAGTCAAAGGAGAACCTGCTTCTCTCTATAAATGAGAGTGCCATAACAAAGGTGCACAATCATAATTGCTATGACGCAGTATGTATCTAAAAATGCGTATCCCCAAAGCCAGCGAGGTTAAATGGCAATGATGTGAATATTTGCTCTGCTGCCCTCTGACACACACAGTTCATCTGAAAAACAGAGAACATGTGTTAATTAAAGTAAAGGATAGCGAAATGCCAGAGGTGCCACATCTAACCCCCCTGGGCTTTCCTCTCAAGGAGGTGTCCTGCCACCCACCTCAACAGTATGCAGCAGTGCCCGTGGGAAGGAGGACACCGCTGCCATGACCACCATAAACAATGGCGTCTTGCGAAGCGTAATGACATCACGCTGTTATGACTGCCATGACATCACAAATGTAAATAAACACGTTGAGTGCGGAGACGGCCGTTAAAAATGTATTAGAAGTTAAATATATGTAAGAAGGTCTTAAGGTACCAATATAGAATGTATAGTTCTGGCAAGGAAAGTGAATGCAAAATGAAAAAGCTCAACATGCCATTCAAAATGAAATGGGTTCATTCAAAGTAGGATGCAGCATTCCCATTTCTAAATTAGATAATGTGGGAAAGATACCAAATGGAACTGTCCATAGGTACCAACCCTGTATATCACTTAGGCAAATTTCCAAATTGCAGAGGTAAGTATGCTAACCTAGTGTATTCCATACATACTGGTTAGAATTTCAACAGCCCAAAAATGGCCACTTTGTAAAAATACGGGAGGTGGGGCTGTCAGAGCCCTTACTAAAATGGTAAGTATAAAGTACCGTCCTGCTCAAAGGTAAGTACATGGAATTCAAAGATGTCCCTATTCACGGGATAACGTGTGAACCTAATAGTCTGAGTCAACCAGATAAAGAGTCTCTCAAAACCGAATTGTGTCTGTGAGGAACTCGCCCTTCTATTTTAACCTACATCTAATGTGTCTATCATGTAGTCAACATGGATCAACAAATGTTCGTAGTGAGCCTGGCGGGAGCACCCAGGACTCTAGGATCTAATGTTGTAAAGGAGTGGTATGTACGTTGGTCATTCTCCTATTGTCTATTATATGAGTGGATAGATTAATGAGCTTGCAGAGCACTGCCTCAAGTGAGTGCACAATCTCATTTATGTTACATCCTTAGAAAACTGACAGTGGTACAAAACATCCCACAATGGACATGGTAAGTCAAGCAAGATTACAAAGTCATATTGGTCGTACATCGGCAAGACATGAGGTCAATACAATGTTAGATCACTAGTCAAGTATCCAGCGAGAGGGCTAGTATGATCGTGTACTCAAAGATCACTGCCTCACTAGAGTGCACAATCTATCTCCTCCTCAACATTCATCAAGTTGATATTTTGACTGAGGTGCTTAGGCACAGAGGATTCACATTTACCCAGTGTCAGTGTTGAAAGCCTTTAAAGGTAAGGGCCTAATTAAAAATCTTCATTCATCCCTAAGGGGGTCATTGAGTTTAACTGGTAAATCCAGTGAAGTTCTCTTTGTGCCAGTCTCTTACCCATGTCATCCCCTCTGGGTAGTGGGTGTACTATTTCTAAAATTACCCATCTCAATTGTTCCAATGTTGGATTTGTGCTCCGTCCAACGTTCTTTGGTTTTCCTTTTGGGTTGCCCCACGTAGTATTTCCTGCAGGGGCACATAAGTGAATAAATGATGTTCTTGCTATTGCAGGTGGCGAAGTCTGTAAGCTTAATCTTTTTGCCCGTATTCGGGTGTCGGATGCAGTCCCCCTTAATGATGTTCAACACACCAATACAGAAGTCAAGATTCGACTTGATTGCTCTGGAACCTTATCTGACCCCATCAAAACCTTTTGCGAGGTCAAGCAAGGTTATCCATTAGCATATATTTTATTTAATTTGTTTTTGTCTGATATTGGAGACATCGTTGAAAGTATTGTGGCATTCCCACCTAAAATCCATGGATCACACTTAAGTTGGATACCTCATGCGGATGATCTCGTCCTTCCTGATGTAACACCGATCGTGCTGCAGCAGAAACTACATGCCTTGGAACAATATGTAGCAGTAAATGGGCTACACATGAATCCAAATAAATCGGAAGTCCTGACAATTCAAAACTTGAGAAACAATAAATCCCGGAATGTGAAATAATTCCAATGGTTCCTGGAGAAACAACCTATCAGAAGTTTAATGTATACTAGATACCTAGGAATGTGGATTAGCTCAAGTCTGACCGACGACCCTTTGGGTTGTAAAAACCAAGGGCAAATGTCAGCAGCTTGCTGTACAAGCAGCAGTCCTAAACAAGAAATTTGGCAGATTCTCACTGAAACCCGTATTACATTTTTATAAAGAAAAGGCAGTCCCAGCATTGTTATATGGGGCTGAATTTGCTTTGGGGTGTCCATCGACCGTCTGGGCAACTCTTGAAAACATATTTTGGCCAAATGTTTTGTGGTTAAATAGGGGAACACCTACATCGTGCATTCGATACGAGTTGGGTCTGCTATCAAGAAATGCAAGAATTTCATGGAACATGCTAATAATGTAGCGAAATATGATTATGAAAAATTGACCCCCTCAATTCAATATTTTACAAGACCCAAGCAGTGGAGATAAAGATAAAATCCTATCACTATGGGTGGAAGGCTGCGAGAAATCTTGGATAATCTCAGTACCGATAAAGTAACTCTAGAAAACAATCCTGATTCAGTTAAGAAGAAACTCTGGGATCAGGATTGGATCAATACAGGGGATCTAAGATTCAAACACAAAATCATGCAAAATGTGCCACAGGAGGCCAAAGCCCTAAACAAGATTCCTAAATATCTAGACAAATTCTCGGATAGACACCGAAGAACTCTCCTGCTGAAATTTTGGCTGAATCAATTTAGAACTGAAGAAGTACAAAGTCGATGGTCTAAGTACACAGATATGGATTTAAAATGTAGGTTTTGCAATAAACAGGACAAAACCTTAAAAAATTTGACTCTGTTTTGTGCAGCCTTGAGAAATGAAAGAACTAAATACCTGGGTACGTTGATTGCAAATAACAGTTCAATGACTGCTGAAGACTGGTGTCAAGTGTGCTTTGATGAAACAAATAATAAACTAACATGTGCACTCATGTTCTTCTTGGAAGCAATTGTTGAGCGACTTGCAACAGACTCTGGCGGTATAATAAAAACGGAACAGAAAGGATAAATGATCCTTAAACAGTGAGGAAACCATTGAGAAGATTGATTCAGCTTTGCAAATGATCTATTTTTTTGGTTTGCAATAAACCAAATAAAATCAAGATTTTTAAATAATAATAATAATTGTTCATCATGTCAAGTGTCTTTATATAACTGTCTTCATAGGGGAATGTTGCCTTGGACATCCATCTCAATGTCGCTGTTCTCCCTTGGAATCTTCCTCGGGTGGTAAACATGGACAGGTATATAAGGCATTTTGCTCTTGCTGCTGGTTTTTAGTTGCTACAAACGTTCTGGAGGCACTCATGGCATAGGGGATTTGTGAGCAGATATAGCAGCTCTTCCCAGTGGTTTGTTTACCTACTTTAGTCATGTGCTTGTAACACATGTTGTTAGATACTCGAGCAGTATCAGTGAGATAGAGATCCACCCGCCCCCCCCATGTCTGCATCTGCAGTGCGGCTACGTCTTTATTGTACTTACAGCGCTTCCTTGTCCACCTGACATGGTCGTTCCACCTGCTGTAATTGGGCTTGTGTTAGTAGAGGATACAGCAGTATTGCTAGCAACAAATGATACTCGGCAAAATATTAGGGCAAAATACTACATGAGAATAAGACTCAATACACAATAATCATTCTTTTAATAATGCCCTCCATCACTTACACCTCTTGGATCCTTGTGTAGTTTGAAGATGTCAGTTTCCCACCTGAAATGCGCAAAACAAGCATTACTATTAGCATGTTAGTATTACATTAATCCAAGCCTCGCAAACAAAATAGTTGGCCATAGCAAGTAGGAATAGCTGTTCCCACACAGCTTTTATTCTGGGGTCACGTAGTACTGAGAGTACTGATGGGTTTCCTCTTTCCAGGTGTGGATATACTTGGGACAAATAAGTTATGAAGACATGGAAATACACATTCGGATAACGTCTCCTTATGCTATTGGACCTCCTGACAAATTGGACAAATTGGCCTTTAAGGTTTCGGGATGAGGATCACGGAGAAGCATAAAGCAATGCAATACCTACAATTCAATACTATAACAGTGGCACTTTCATGATGAATGCTGTCAGTGTGCGAAAAGAAAAATAATAAACAGACCGTGTGCCCTCACTCTGGAATTGTAGGAAGTACTTTCCATATCTCTGTTGGTCTGCAACACGTAACCATGGGGTGTCCTCTGCTGTGTTGTGATTGTTCGAGGCAATTGTTTTCTTCCTTTTGTTTGTGAATCGTTGGCCCTTTTGATATTGGTGCTTGATGTCCCCTAGGTGGTTCTGAGTGTTCTTCCCTACCAATTTTACAGCTCGCTCACTCACAAACTCAACGATGTGAGGTCCAGTAAACCATGGTTTGTCCCACGTCCTTGTAAAATTCCTCAGGAGGACTGTATCCCCCAGTTATAACAGTGGCTGCTTTAAGATATCCTTGTTCACCTCAGTGTTGTTCTCTTCTCTTGCTTCAGGCCTCTCCCGTTGTCCTGCAAGTTGATGAGAAATAAAAGAAGCACTAGCCATCAAGGAAGCAGTGCATTCGTACATTTCCTGACCCAATGCATCAGAAACTTTCTCAGCATCTTTCAGTGCCCTAGTTGGAGGAGCTAGGGGAAGTCGCATGCGCTGTCCTTTCACCACCTCATGTGGGGTTAAATGGTGGTCGGACCCTGGTTTATTGCGCAACGTGAATAATGCTAACGGAAGACAATGAAGCCAACTCCTATTGAGGGTCTTTTTAATTTTGGCAATGCCTTCTTTGAGTGGGCTGTTGAGACGCTCACACATCACATTTTCTTACGGGTGATAGGCACAAGAGAATTTGTGTTGTATTCCTAACAAGGCTGTGATGTGTTGGAACATCTCATTGGCGAAGTGAGGGCCATTGTCAGACCGCAGGACATCACACATGCCCCATTGTGGGACGATTATCCGAACCAGGAATTTTGCCGCTCTAAGGGCATCAGGATCGGAACAAGGACTGACTTCGATCCATCAGGAAAATGGGCACACAGCCACTATATGTAGCGGCACCCTTGGCAAACTTGAATCATGTCGACATAGTTGACGTGCAGGTGTTGGAATGGACCCATTGGACGAGGGATGACTCCTCTCACTACCCTTAATGTATGACCTGCTGTAAATTGTTTACAGAACCAGTCCTCTCCAATATGAACAGCAAGCACCTCCTTCCCTATATGGGTAGGATGGTGTTATTGTGTCAGCAGTGTGCATTAATGAAAATGGTATTACCACTTTTCCTGTGTTATTTTGCCACCATAAGGTGTCTATCGGAGACACTGTACATCCCCTCTTAATCTATAACTCTTTTTCTTCCCTGGGTGCAGCTCCCTACAATTCTATAATCTATGTCACTGGTAATGTGTTATATCCTTCCTTTAGGATCATTGTTCATGCATAATTGTGTGCTGGGGACAAGGCATCCATTTCTAACATGTCCCCGAAGTAGGCAGCACGTTTTGCTTCTGCATCTGTTGCCCCTGTGTGTGCTTGGCACTTCGCCACTGCTATGCGCTGGTGGGTACTGGAGTGCCTCTATCAGTCTGCCCAATAGGAGTGTCTGCTGCACCGGTGACCCATCAGCATGTCTGAAGCTTCTTCTCAGCCAACGTGACAGCCCAGAATACACTGTGGATGTCACGTAGGCTGAAACGAAATACACTGTCACTTCTTTACCTGTGCTGTGCTCCAATGCCAATATTAAAGCCACTAATTCTGCTGCTTGTGCTGATAAATGTGAGGGTAGACGTGCGCTCATCCCGCCTTCTCTCAATCTCACTACTGCTGTCCCAATATGTCTTTCCCCAGTCGTTTGGTCAATTGTTGATGACCCATCAATATAAAACACGTCTCCCCCTCAAGTGCGTTCTCCTGTACTTTTCTAGTCTCACTGAATTCTTCTATGTTTGCTGTGCAGTTGTGCACCAAGTCGCCCTCCTTTAAGGGTTTGGCGATGAAAGTTGCTGGGTTGACAAGTGTGCATCTCACTATCTTGAGAGCTGGGTTTGACAGTAACACCTCATACCCTTATGTTCTCTGTGTTGTCAATGTGCTTTTGGGTCTTTCCAGTATTGCGAAGAGAGCATGCTCCACATAAAGTGTGGTGCTGCATTCCATGGTAATACTCACTGATTTGTCTACTGCGAATGCGGCAGCAGCTAATGCCTGTTCGCATGCATAGTGTCCTCTCATTACTGGGTCTAGCTTCCCACTGTAGTATGCTAGAGGTTTGTACCACAAGCTTGTCTTTTGTGTCAGTACTGCAGTCATAACCACTCAATTGGAGTGCGAGAATAAGAAAATTCACTTTGATAGTCTGGGATCCCTTACACTGGAGCTGTGCATATTGCTTCTTTGAGCTCCTCAAATGTCCCAGTCATTTCTGTTGTCCATTCTAATGTACTCTCCCCTCTTTGTGTTTTCTTCAGTGCACTCAATAAGGGTCTAGTGTAAGTACTGTAGTTAAATGCCCATGCCCTACAGTAGTTACATAGTGCTAGAAATGGCTGCATTTGTCTTATGGTTGTGGGCTTTGTGTCATGGTCATAGCCCCTGGCCCTGGTACTCAA
This sequence comes from Ambystoma mexicanum, assembly GCF_040938575.1. Taxonomy (NCBI): domain Eukaryota; kingdom Metazoa; phylum Chordata; class Amphibia; order Caudata; family Ambystomatidae; genus Ambystoma; species Ambystoma mexicanum. Next base: position 970,385,878 of record NC_090931.1, on the reverse strand, counting down.
GGCCTCTGGGCCGCATCACAGTGTCCCTGCATGGCCCCAAGGGCCCAATCATGCCCCCCAAGACTCTCCTGGAGACAGTCTTGGCGCCTTTGGCGCCAGGCTCATATGGCAGAAGAAGGAGCTGGAACTCTCAATGGGAATGGAACAACATGGCAGCCCCCACATGGTTCAGTTCAGAACTGAACCATGCGGTCTAGCATCTAGGGTGTGGTCAGGCCTGAAGGCACCTGGGATACCTGCAGACTATTTAAGCCACGCCCGAGCTGCAGCACACGCTTTGTGTTGCTCTGCACTCACAGCGTGACGTTCACCGTGATCTGTCCTCAGCATTCCTGGCCTACACCTGCAAAAACAGAGAAGAAGAACATCATTAGCCATCCTTACCTGCTTGTCAATCCAGCTCCTGTTGATCGCTCCAGTGTCACCTCGGAATCTCGTCCTCGCTTGAAAGCAGCAACCTGGGGAAGGAAAAAGAAAGACAACATTAGTAAGCATTTGCATTCCTCATTCAAGCATCATTCAGAAGCACGCTTACCTGAGCGGAACTCGCTGTTGGTTTATTCCGCACCGGCCTCCATCAACCTGCAAGAGAAAGGCAAGGCGGGTAGCTCTCATACTTACTCGACGGCGGTCCAGACAACATCCACTCATCGCTCTGCATCCTCCCGGCAGCTCACCATCCAGAACATCACGGCGGCCTGCAAGAGAAGAATAAAACAGGTTAGCAAACAGCAAAAGAGCACACAGCGCTGCGCTCCGCGCATTCACTTACCATCTCGAGCACAGCCCTTTCAACCAGCTCCACATCTTCCTCATCCCTTCTGCACCTAAGAAAGAAGGAGGACATTAATAAGGGCAATTACAATTATGGACAAAATATCAAGAACAATAGACTTACCTGAAGAACTGAGTCGCAGCAGGTCTGGACTCTCTGGCCCGTGGCAGTGATGCAGCTTGGCAGCGAAACGCCCATCCACTACGCACCCCTGCACAGAACTGCACGACGGAGAGCGCATCTTTTCAAAATCCAACACTAGATCCTCGGCAGAACGAGAACCCATGGGAGGTGAATCCAGGTCGGCAGCAGTCCAACCAAGTTGGGTGGCGTCCCTGTGGTTACCAGGTGAGCGTTACAGAACGCGAAGCCTCACAACTAAAATCCACCCGGGCGTCCAGCATGGAAACCTCGGAAACCGACCAGTTAGCTCAGATGCTGGGGCAGTTACGCACTGAGGTACATTCAGCCAGGCAGGAGACCAATGCCTTGCGGAGAGAACTAATAGTGGCCTAAGACATACTGATGATCTAAGTAGACAACTCCTTCAATCACAGGCCGGACAAGCCCCTTTGCCTGGGACCATCCCATCGATGCCAACCCCATCGAGTAACACGGTACAGATCACTCTTCCTGGAGCAGTTCCTTTAGCTACAACGGAGCGTTTCTCGGGGGACCCTAGGAAGTATGCAACCTTTATGAATCAGTGTCGCCTCCATTTTCTTTACAGACCTGCGGCGTTCCCTAATGACCAGTCACGAGTGGCCTTTGTGTTATTTTATCTGAGTGGTAGCGCTGCAGGTTGGTCCGTGCCCTTTATTAGCCAGAATGATCCATTGCTATGTGATTTTGGGGGCTTTCAGCAGGAGCTGGAAAAGCTCTTCGCCCGTCGTTCTCATGGACAGGCTTTAGCCAATGAACTCTTGTCCCTCCGTCAAGGAAACCAAGATCTATTGATGTACATAGCGACCTTCAACAGGCTTGTGGTTGAAGCAGAGTGGCCTGAGGACAAAAGGACCACGCTATTCCACTGGGGCTTAAGAGGGGAGCTAAAGGATGTACTTGCCCAAGTAGTAGGTCCACCCAAGGACTGTGCCGAGTTTATTTTTTTGAAAATCATATTTTATTGGCATTTTCTGGTTATCACATCATACATTAAGTGTCATCAATATTCACCTTAAAACATTTTAACAATAATCCTTATCCCCTGCCCTCCGCCCTCCCTCACCCTCAGCCATGGATCGGGCACTGGTATCTAGTTCGTCCGGCGAGCTCATGGAAAACTTTTCAAGGCACAGTCTGTCAGTTCCTTGCGCACTGGTGTCAAGGGCTCAGCTTTTTGCGGTCTTTGTGAGGTGATTATTTATGTAGTGCCCCATGCACATGGGGCGTCATCCCAGTAGGCATTAATGTCTGAATCGGTCTCCGGGCGTGCTGGAGTCATTTCAGGCCAGGCGTTCATACTTCTCAAAAAAGGGGAGCCAGAGTTCTTCAATATTAGTTCTAGATACATCCATGAGATGTGTCAGAAACTCCATGTCGTAGATGGCCCGGACCTTGTGGACCCAGTCTTTCTCCCCTGGCATGTGTGGGCTCTTCCACTTTTGGGCCAGACAACACCAGGCCGCCACCAACATGACCTGTAGGACCTGGGTTTCCTCATGGTCATCTCCTACGTCAATCCCAAAGAGAAGAAGTCAAGGGCACAGGGACCTACCCACTCCGTCGACCCCTTTGATCCAGGATAGAACCTCTCCCCAGTATGTTTGGACCATGGGGTATTTCCACCACATGTGCATGTAGTCACTTTTTTCTTTCCGGCATTTCCAACAGTGCGGGTCGTATCCCGCCCCCGCATCCTAGGGATCCTCTGTGGAGGATAATGCCACCTATGTAGTATCTTCAGGGCCTGGTGTCGGTATTGAAGTGAAATCGTTGATCGGTGGGCTCGGATGCACATTTTGGACCATCTTTTGTCATCAATTGCCCCTCGCAGGTCCTTTTCCCATTGTGTCCGGGCTGGCGGGGGTTCCCCAGGGGCCGAGTGCAAGAGGAGTTTGTAGAGGCGAGATATGACCCCCCTGGAGCCCCGGGTGGAGATTAGCATTTTCTCGAATTCTGTCAGGTCTCTCCTTTAGGTGTCTCCCCATGAAGGTTCAGTGAGGACTCCCTTGAGCTGGAGGTAGCGGAACGGTGAAAGTTTGCCCAACCCTAGGACCTCCTCCAGGTCTAGTAGGGGTATGAAGGATCCCCCCATCCACAGATGGCCTGTTCTAGTGAGCCCTGCCTCGTACCATTGCTGGAATGCGTCCGGTTCAGCTATTTTCTCTATAAACGGGGGGCCCAGATGCAGCTTAATGGAGAGGGCCTAGAAGTGAGCCATCTATAGTAACCTCCTTCCCTCCAGATCGACCACAAGACCCCCAGGACCGGGTGGTGTAGGACCCTTCTTGGGACACGCGATCTTGGATCCCACAGACATTCATCCAGCGTAACCAGGGCTACTACCTTGTTGTCCATTGCCACCCACTGCTTTTCAGTCCCAGGGTTAAAGTGATCTGTCAGGACCCTCAAATGGGCTGCTTGTAATATGTTTCAAGGTCCGGGAACCCCACCCCCTGTCTTCCTTGGGCTTCGTTAGGACCTCATATGAAATCCTGTGCTTGTTGCCTGCCCAAAGGAATCTCAAGAGGGTTCATTTTATTTCTGCTAGGATGCTTTTGGGCACCTGGATGGGGAGCATCTGGGACAGAAATAGGAATTTAGGGAGGACCACCATTTTAATCAGGTTGAGACGTGCCATCCACGAGAGCCCCAAGCTTGCCCATCTCTCTACATCCCTCTTGACTTCTATCCAGAGTGGGGTGAAGTTATTGGGGAAGAGGCCTGTAGGGTCCCCTGTGACTCGGTCTCCCAAATATCAGAACCCGTTCCTCGGGAGGCGGAAAGGGAGCTCTCCCGCATACTCTGTCTCTGATAGGTTTCCCCCTATGAATGCCACCGACTTCCCCAGGTTAACCTTAAATCCCGAGAGTTCTCCGTAGCGCTTTAGGCCCTGCAGCACGTGGGGATCGGTCTGGGATGGTTTAGTAATGTAGAGGAGCGCATCGTCTGCGACTAGGCTAATTTTACAGTGGGAGTCTCCAATGAGTACCCCATTGATTGCCTCATTCTTTCGGACTGAGACCGCCCATGGCTCCATGACAAACGCATATATTAGAGGGGATAGAGGGCAGCCCTGTCTCGTACCCCTCCCCAGGGGGAAGGCACCTGATTCTGTCCCATTTGCAACCACCTTGGCTAAGGGGGCAGAGTATAATGCCGACATCCAGCCCAACCATCTAGGTCCCATCCCCACTGCAGAGAAAACCTCCCTCATGAATCCCCAGCTGACGCTGTCGAAGGCCTTCTCTGCGTCGAGTGCTAGCAGCAGAGCCCCTTCATCCCGGACCGCCTTTGAATTTAGTACATGGAGAGTTTTGCGCATGCTGTCGGAGCCTTGTCAATTAAGGATAAATCCTGCCTGATCAGGTTGGACCAGGCGGGGGAGGCATCTCTCTAGTCGGGTCGCTAGAATTCTGGCAAAGATCTTAGCATCCAGCTTCAGGAGGGAGATGGGCCTATATGATCTGCAGTCTGTCAGGTCTCTGCCCGGTTTGGGTATTACAGTAACGAGGGCCTGTAGGAAGGAGGGTGGGATTGTGTCTTGGTTTTTAATTTGATTGAACAATTTGGCCTTGGGTTCTGCTAGAGTGGCTTGACACTGTTTATAGAAATCTGTCGTATACCCATCTCCCCTGGGGCCTTTCCCACTTTTAGCCTCTTAATGGCGCCTTTCACCTCCTCCACTGATATATCCCCCTCCAGCCCCTGTAACTCTAGCTTGGTCAGTCAGGACAGTGAGTGTTCCGCTAAGTATGCCCGGATCCCTTCCACTGATTTCCCCCCCCTGTTTTGTGTAGAGTTCCCTGTAAAAGTCACCGAAGCATTCTGCTATTTGTTCCTTCTTGTTGCACTCATTGTCTCTGGTGGGTCCCACCCTCCTTTCCGTTCTACATCCTCTGGCTCTACGCGCCAGAAGAGTCCCAACTCTATCCCCCTTTTCGTAATATCTTTGTCGCGTATATCTCAGTTTCTTAACCACTTCCCCTATAAGGACTGTATGAAGTGCCTGTCTCTTCCCTTGCATCTCTGTCAGGAGGGTTTCCCTATCTTCCCCATCGAGACCGAGCCTTGCGCGAAGGGCCTTTAATTTTTCTCGGAGCTTGTGTTCAATAAGCCCTCGCACTCGCTTGCGTCTGGAGCCCTCAGCTATTAGGATTCCCCGGAAGGTGGACTTTGCAGCTTCCCACACCATCACCATGTCGGATTCCCCATTGTCGTTTATCTCGAAATAGGCTACCATCTCATTCCTTAGAAAGTCTCTGAAGACTGGGTCTCTCAGGAGTGTGTCTTTGCAGCGCCATCGGGAGGATCTCGGAGACAGGGGTAGTGACCAGTTTGCCCACACCAGCTCGTGGTCGGACCATGTTATTGCTTCCACCCTGGAGTGCGAGGCTACCCCTCCCCCATCTTCTGAGGTTAAAATGAAGTCAATTCTCGTATAGGTGTAGTGTGGGGGAGAGAAGAAGGTGTATCCCCCCGGGCCTGGCCACGCCTTGCGCCACACATCTGCCCAATAGGGAACACCCTTAGGAGAGTTTATAGAGCTAGATTGTCTTTGGTGACACCCCGTGGCCCCTCTCCTCTTGCCGTCCACCAGTCCAGTTTGGGGTCCAGTATGAGATTGAAATCACCTCCTAATATCATGGCCCCCTCCGCCCATTCATTCATTAGCCTGAAAATCTGGGTTAGGAACCGTATCTGACCAGACTTGGGCAAATATAGGGTGGCCAGAGTGATAGGTTCGCCCTCACAAGTGCCCCTGATCCCCAGGAATCGCCCCCCAAAGCCCTTCTTGGTTTCTATGTTTGTGAGGTGGAGTGTCTTGTTCAGAAGAATGCCCACCCCTTCCTTCTTTAAACGTCTATGGGAGGCCCAGAAGTTGCTCCCAATTTCTTTTCCTTTAATCAGCGACTCTTTCCCCTGTTTGTAGTGGGTTTCTTGTGGAAAGAGTACCATTAGCTGTTGTTTGCGGAACATGTTGCTGGTCAGTGATCTTTTGTTTTGAGAGTTTAAGCCCCTGACATTGAGCGTGCCTATCCTGCCTTCAACAGTTATCGTCCTTGATCTTGTTTTCTTTGTGCTCCTTTATTTGTTTCCGGTGTAGAGCCTGTTGTGAAGCTGAGAGCCCCGGCTCAATCTGGCTGACCCCATTCCCCTCAAACCTTGTAGGCTTGTCCCCCCCTGCTCCCTCCCCCTCCCCCTCCCCGATTTCCCCCCCCTTCCCATTTGTCGAGGTGTTCGTCTTCATCCCACGACGATTGTCGGGACTGGTCAACGAACCACCAGGGCTTCTTCCCCAGCCCCTCGTATCATAGTTTATCTGGATTCCCCAGCCTCAACTTCTTGTCGAAGCCGTTGCCCATTTAGGTTTGTCAGTGTGTCTCCAACTCCAGTCTTCTAGGTTCTGCCCCCTTCCCACCTCCCATCTCACTAGTATTTCTATGGCAGAGCCGCGGGACCAACCGTGCCCTGGCTTTCAGTAGCGAACATCAAACTGGCTCCTCCAACTCGGGAGCTAACCTGGTGCCAACGTGGCATTTGAACTTATTGTCTAGGGGCTGGGCCCTCGGCTTCTCTGATTGATTCATGCGTGGCCATCAAGCCAGAGGTATTTTTTAGACTAAAGGCTACATCACAGCCTCTGTTTCATTTTAGGTGTCCCTCGGCCGCCGAGGAGGGGTGTCTAGTTTTCTGAAACTTGCGTGCCCCTTTCACCTTTGCCTTGCCTCTGAAATTGTCTGGGCCACTAGGGCCGCGACCCGGGTCCCGTGTGTCTCCGTCACAGCCGGCTGAGGGGCCGGGCCGGTTGCTCAGTAATTCTTCAGTGACCCTCTGGATATCTTCTTCCGATACGAGGTGGTGCTTCTCTCCTTTCCATTCGAATGCTAAGTAGAAGGGGTGGCCCCAACGGTATCTAACCCCCTTCTCCTGGAGCCATTTGGTGCGGTTGCCGCATTTCTTCCTCATCAGCAAGGTGAGGGCCGAGAGATCTTGGTAAACGGCTACCTTGGAGTCTCCGTATTGTATGTTCCCAAGAGTCCTGGCCTTCTCCAAGATCCTAGCCTTGTCTCTATAGTAATGTAATCTCGCTAGGACCGAACGAGGGCCCTTGCCTCCACATCCAGCGTGGTGAACTCTGTCCATTTTGATGTCTTCAGTGGCTTCTGTGCCCAGAATGATCCGTATGATGTCGTGTATCTTGCCCTCTAGGCCAAGCGGGCTCTCTCCCTCTGATTCCACCAGGCTGAAAATGCTTAAATTATTTTCTCCATTCCCTGTTTTCCATGTCGTCGACCTTAAATCTTAGTTCCTCTTAGCGCCGCTGGGCCTCCATGAACCGTGCTTCCATTTGAGTCTCTAGGAGTGCAGTGGAGAGTTGGTTGTTTTCAACCCCCTCCATGCAGTCCTCCAGAGTTGTCACTTTTGTGGTGAGGTCTGCCAGCTTGGCCTCCATGTCTGTTCTTATCTCCCGGATTTCCTCTAAGATCATCTGGATGTTGGTCTGGATCGCGCCCAGGTGTCATGCCCGGCTGGAAACTATGGGGAAGATGGCGGCGCCATTACTAGTCCTGTTACGTTCCTGCCGTTTGTTTTGGTAACGGTCTAGTTGTTTCAACAATGGCTGCCGCCGTGCATAAACACTCTCTCCCCCTACAGTTCCGTGCTTTGCACTTGTTTCCCTCTGTGCGTGCACTGCACTGTGTTTCGGCTCGGTGTATTCTTTTTCCTCCTGTCAGCTGGCCGCTATACTTTTTCTGCAGTGGTTTACCTGTATTTTCCTCCGCTCCCGCTTTGCTCGGCTCCTGCCACCTCCTACCTGGTTTTGCTTTTCCTCCTTGTCAGCCTTCCTCCTGTCCCGTGGCTTTCTCCTGGCTTCCTTCTGATTCCCTTACCACTTGTGGCTGCTCTGCCTCCCGATCCTGATTGCTCTCCAGTGTCCTGCCCTCCTACCCGTACTGTGACTGCTGCACTCTCCTGTCCCAAGGACGTAACCATCCCCGGATTGCAGACAGCTCCCTCCTCGGTACGGAGTTTGGACATCCATCTACAAGAGAGGCAGAAGATTGCTGTACCAGCGCTAAAGATCACGTGAGCAGGGTTTTTGTGCCAGTAGGCTTTTCCCTGTGTTTTGGGGTCTGGCTCCCGGGGAGGCGTCGCTGTTGGGGTTTTACCAGCCGACAGGGTGGCTTCCCGAGGAGAGAGGCCCTACTTACTACAGAAGAAGGGAAAGAAAGAAAGGACGAAGATCCGGAACCCCCGACGCCACAAGAAGTCCCAAGGGGAAGACATACAGGAAGATACAGGTGAGGACGAAGGGAGGTAGGAGGATTGTGACCTTGACAACAGTCTTGACAGCGTGCAACGCCAACCCAGAACTATGGCTTCTTTAGAGGAGTATCATGAGATGGTTGCTACCATTCAAAGTCTCACAAATGAGATGCAGACTCTCCGTACAGAAAACGCTAATCTAAAGCAGCAGGTGGCAGATATAACTGCCAGGAAAGAAGGCAACCGAGGGGATTTACCGCCTTACCCGTTATCGTTTGGGAAGTACGATGGGAATCCCAAGACCCTGAACAAATTTCTATATGCCTGTTTTATGTATTTGCCTTCCGGCTCCACACCTTTGAGAAGGAAAAGGCAAAGGTGGGGTTTTTGATCTCCAACCTAGTGGGTAACACCCTGGCGTGGGCGACTCCATTGATCACCCGCTCAGTTCAGGTTACCAACGATTATGCCCAATTCATCCAACAATTCAGAAACCGATTTGAACACCAAGAAGCACAATACTCAACCTATGAAGCTCTAGTCGATATCCGACAGGGAAACCAAGAAGTCCAGAGCTATGCATCAGTCTTTCAACGTTTAGCTACCAATGCTGGGTGGCCTGATTCAGCTCAACAAACCTTGTTTCACAGAGGCTTAAATGAAGAATTGAAGGCCGAATTGGCTAGAACGGCTCGTCCCTATACCTTTCAGGAAATTGTAACAGTCTGCAGATAGAATTTCGTTTAGAGGAGCGCAATAAAGAAAGGAAGAAGAGCCGTGTTTACCCTCCTTCCCAATTTCCTCCACCTGCTTCAAACGAGAAACATTCAGCTTCTCCTGGAGATGAGCTGATGCAGATTGGTACGATGAGGGGTCCTCTTACAGCAGAAGAACGCAATCGAAGAAGAGAGTCAGGTCTCTGCATGTACTGCGACTCACAGAAACATCTACTAAAGAACTGTCTCGAAGTACCTCCTCTGAGGTCGGGAAAAGGGAATCCCCGAACCTAGGCAGGGATAGGTCGGCGGTGATTGTCATCAGTCCCTGTAATTCCACTACGTCTGCTCCTACATCCGAAGACAGCTGACTCATGGTGATCAAGGTTAAACTGTCCTTTGGGGACACAGGACTCAACACTTTAGCCATGCTGGATTGTGGGGCAGCGGGCAATTTTTTGGACATCAGCTGGGCAAAGAAGAATGCTCTTCCTATTAGACGCAAGAGTAGATCGGTCCCTCGGTCCCCGTGGAAGCAGTGGATGGTTCTCCCTTGTCATCAGGACCAGTTGAGTGGGAGACGCTTCCCATAAGGACCACCATTTTCTCTCAACAGGAGGACCTGATCTTGGACCTTATAAAGGCAGCTCACTTCCCCATAATCTTGGGAATGTCGTGGTTGCGTCGGCATAACCCTGTTATTGATTGGACCGAAAACACTGTGCTGTTTGCTTCACCCTATTGTAGGGATCCCTGCTTGGCCAATTCCATCTCTGCACCACTTTGTGGAGTCCAAGAATCGGTCCTCCCCATTTCTTTAAATTCGATACCTACTCAATACAGAGACTTTGCCGAGGTTTTTGGAGATAAGGTATACCGCCTTCTTCCTCCTCATCGAGTAGAGGACTGCGCTATAGAAACCATTCCTGAAGCCTCCATTCCTTTTAGTAGGATGTACCCTCTCCATTCCGGAACAGCAGGCTTTGAAGGATTACTTGGAGACCCATCTGGAGCACGGTCTGATACAAGAATCCAAGTCACCCGCTGGGGCAGCCCTCTTCTTCATACCTAAGAAAGGTTCTCTGGAATTACGACCCTGTATATACTACAGAGGGTTAAATAAGCTGACAAACAAGGACCGATATCCCATGCCCCTAATCAGCAGTATACTGGAAGCGGTCCAAGGGGCAATCATTTTTACTAAGTTAGATCTCAGGGGTGCTTACCATTTACTACACATTCGTTCGGGTGACAAATGGAAGATGCCCTTTCGCACCCCTTTAGGCCATTATGAGTACACCGTTATGCCATTTGGATTGGTTAATGCCCCCGCCGTTTTCTGACCTTGAATTCGTCAGTGTGGTGATCTGTTTAGACGATATTCTGATTTATTCTTTTTTTTTTTAAAGTTTTTATTAAATTTTACAAACAAACAAACAATAAAACAAACAAATAGTGCATGTTCCAACAGTTTTAATACACTTTTTTTTTAACTTCCTAACCACTACTGCCTCTACCCCACCCCCCTTGCGAGTCTATTGCATTGAACCTTCAGTTTCCACACCCTTTGGTTCGGTCACCTCCTCCACAGGGACAGTCGGGTCGTCCAATAACCCAAACAGTCCGGCTATCAGTGATTTCCAGGCCATCAGGGACTCATTCTCCTCCTCCCCCCCATTGCCACACGCTTCTTGCCATGCCGTGGTTTCGGCTTCTGCCCATTTTTGCAAGTCCTTCCACCACACCTCTATCCTCGGCACATGGCAGGACTTCCATCCCATGGCAATCCTCCTTTTTGCTAGCACATATGCCAGGTCCCTTAGTTTGCTTACGTGCCTGAGTTTCTGTGGTCTTGGGAACCCCCCCAGCAGACAGGCCCACACCGTATCCACTACCATCTTGACCCCTTTTCCTTCTAGTTTCTCCTTTACACCTCTCCAGAACCTCTCTATGATCGGGCATGACCAGAACATTTGCACCATGCCCGCGTTCTCTTCATCACATTTGGGGCATGCTTGCCGACCTGCATTCTCAAACCTCGATATCCTCTAAGGCGTCATGTAAGCCCTGTGTTTTATGTACAACTGTATCTGTTTGAGCCTCACGTTTCTAGACTCCTTCTTATGATACCCCTGCGCCTTTTTCCACATCCCATCTCCCATTTGGGCCCCAACCTCCGTTTCCCAGTCCATTCTCAACGGCGTGACCTCCTTCCCCACTTTAGACATCAACATCTCATACAGTCTGGAAATCTCATGACCCCCCTCAGCTATATCATATATCACGTCTATGGTGGCGTCCAATTCTTCCCCCAGCACAGTTTCAGGCCATGTTCTCTTAATTAATAATTAATTAATACGTACCATTCTGTGGTACGTAATGTACTGGCCTTCATGGAACCCAGCTACTTCCTGTAGCCCCTCAAAAGTAACACTAGAGCACTCCTGCCAGATGTCCCCCATCGTTGCCACCCCAGCCGGTTCCCAGTGGGTCCGGAGTATCAGTCGCAGCTGAGCGTCCGCCCCTGTCAATACTACCAATGGCATCTACTGTGAGCATGGGGACGGGTCCCCCATCATTTGGCATGCCATGTGCCACACCTTCCACCCTAGTAGCATCATTTTAGGGCGCCCCCCCATTTCCGCTCTGGGTGCCCACATGACTTCTTTCAGATAAAAAGGTGCACAATCCCGCCCAAGCAACCTGTGTTCGGAGGTCTCTTCATCAGATAGCCATTTGGCAACATACTGCAACTGGCTCGCCACATAGTACGCCTCGTAGTTGGGCAGCTTAATTCCCCCTTTGTCATGGAAGTTCTGAAGCTTCCTCAACGCCACTCTGTTTCGCGTGCCGTGCCACAGAAAGTCTCTACACATGCTATTTAGTTTAGTGAAAAACCCCCTAGGAATCAGGTACGGTATATTCCCGAAGTAATGTAGGAGCCTCGGCAGGACCACCATCTTTAGCATCGCTCCCCGTCCCATCATCGCCACAGGCAGCTTCACCCAAAACCGCATGCACTTCTCGATGTTTCTAATGGCTACTTCTGTGTTACACTTGTGCTCCTCTTCCACAGTACCGCCCATGGCACTTGCAATACAGGTAATTGCTCCGATGGAATCCCGTTGTACCCCCCCAATGGGAACATGCTGGACTTCTGGGGATTCACTGCTATACCAGACAACACAGCATATCTCTCCATCACTTCTAGGATGTACTGGAGATTTTTTTCTGGGAATCGTAGGTACAGTAGCATGTCATCTGCGTATAGGGAAATCAGGTGCCGCTCCCCTTTCACCTCAATGCCTACAGTGTCATATTGTTGCCGCAGATAGATTGCAAGAGGTTCCAGGGCCAGTGTGTAGAGCACAGGAGACCACGGGCATCCCTGTCTAGTTCCCCTGCTAAGCTGCCACCTCTCTGAAATCACAGATCCTGTCTTAACTCTACCCAGTGGTTCACTGTACAAAATCTTCACCCACCTCACATAGCCAGGCCCTAACCCATAGTCTTTCAGTGCCGCCAGCAGCCACGGCCACTTGACGGAGTCAAAGGCCTTGATCGCATCCAAGGACACAATTGTCATTTCCTCATCCCTTCCACTGCCAAACTCAATGATCCTCTGGAGTCGCCTATGATTATTGGTGATGTTTCTATGGGGCACATAGCCCGTTTGATCCGGATGTATTAACTTGCTAATGGCCCTCTTCAGTCTATTCGCCAGGACTGCAGCCAATATCTTGCCGTCTTGGTTCAGCATCGACACAGGTCTAAAGGAGCCACAGCTACGCCCAGGTTTATTTGGTTTAGGGAGAGGTACTATGACAGCCTCTCTCAGTGACTCCGGTAAGCGGCCCATCTCGAATGCTTCGTTTATCATTTCTAGCAGCGGGGGGAGGACCTCTTCTATATATACCTTATAAAATTTGCTTGGGAGCCCATCTGTCCCCGGGGTCTTACTAGTAGGCAACTGCCTCACCACCTCCCCCAGTTCTTCCAGGGTAATCGGGGAGTCCAATTCCTCTCTTTCATCCTCGCTTATCTTGGGCAGCCCCATATCCTCCAGCGTTTCCTCTATCATTACATGGCTGCTTTCCCCGTCTTCCCTGTATAAACCTTTATAGTAATCCACAAACGCTTGATTAACTCCCTCCTGGGTATCCTCTACGCTACCATCTTCCCTCTCTATAGTTCTAATTGTGGCTCTGGGGGTCTCGCTATTATATAACCACGCCAAAAAGTCTCCCGGGTTTATCGCCTCCCGCATGCTGTCTCTCTATGTACCTTTTATAATTAAGGTTACGCAACTTCTCCCAATATTCCGCACATGTTTGCTGTAGCTCAAGTATCAAATCTAGTTTCTCCGCTGTATCATCCCCAGCTTTTAAGGCCTCTTCCAATTTTGCTTCCGTCTCCCTCAGTTCAGCCGAACCCCCCCCCTTGTAGGCCCTTGGATTTTGCCAATGGCGGCCCCCCTCATGACCACCTTAAAGGCCTCCCATAATGTCCCCGCCGAGACCACACTCCCAGTGTTGGTTTCAAAATAGTTTACTATCTCCTCCCGCAAGTCCTCTCTGAAGAAGGGGTCCCTCAACGCCTCCGCTCGTAGGCGCCATGTCGGGATCCTCGCCCTCGGGGGGCAATATTGCCATGCAAGAATCAGGGGCGAGTGGTCCGAGAGGACCGTGGCCCTGTACTCTATGTATGCCATCTCCGCTATCATGTCAGGTGATGCAAAGACATAGTCCAGCCTCGTTGATAACTGCTGTGGGGCCGAGTAATGCGAATATTGCCTTTCCCCAGGGTGCCACACTCTCCATGCATCTTCCAGCCCAAAGTCATCAAGCAGTGTCTGTAGCGCCCTGGCTGCAGGGGCCTGTCTATCTAATTTCCCATCCGATCTATCCACCCTCAGGTTCAGTACGCAGTTGAAGTCCCCTCCCCAGATCACCGCGCTACCCACACACCCGCTCAAATTTGCACTCAGTGTCCTAATGTACGCCGCTGTGTTTTGGTTCGGGGCGTACGTGTTAACAATACTTATCTCCCTGTTCTCTACCAATCCCCTCAGCATAACCATCCTCCTGTCTGTCTCAGCCACCTCTTGCAACCGCTGGAACGGGACATGTGGCTCTACCCATATAAGTACTCCTCTTGCGTAGGCCGAATAAGACGAGCCCACCAACACCCCTTTCCACTTTCCCGCAATCATGTCCATCCTCTCACGTGTGAGGTGGATTTCCTGCAGCAATGCAATGTCTATTTTCTGCCTGCGCTGATACAGCATAATCTTGTTCCTTTTTAAATAGCTGTTAAGCCCCCGCACATTCCACGTGAGTATTTTAAGATCCCCCATGGCCTGGTATAGTCCCGTTCCCTCCCCCCCAGGTATCGTTTAGCTTCAAGTTCCAATCCAATCCATATAGGCTTGCATCCCATTCTAAAACCTCTTTAACCAAAAACACACCAAACTTCCCGTTCCCTCTCCCCCCCGCCTCCCATCCCTTCCCCAACACTCTCCCCACTAACTGTTGCCCAGCTCCATCCCTGGATCTCAGGCTCCCCCGCATCCAGCTTTTTCCGGCTTTCGCCTGTACTCAAAGCTCCGCAGGGTGAGGCTGCCCTAGTGGCCAACCTACTACAACTACAACTATAGTTCGGGGCATAGGGTACTTCTGCCCTGCGCTCCAATAGCACATCAATCAACTACACATTGCCAAACAATTTAAATATATGTAACTGCCACTATATTCCAGTCCATCAAGTCTCTCACAATCAGCAATATGTAATCGAACATCAGCCTCCTACAGCCAGGCCCATCGTTCTCAGCCTTCGTCTAGGAGCCCTCGGGAAGTTCGCTCACCGCCCTAGCTGTAATGCATACTGTATCTGAGTCACTTTTCGCGTCCATTTTGTGTCTCTTCCGTTTCTTGATCCGGGCAGCCCTGCAGATCCAGCCATATTGTTGCTTCTACCGGAGTGTTCAAAAAATGCAATTTGCCCTTATGTACGACCTTCAGTTTCGCAGGGTACAGCAGCATATATTATATCCCAGCTTCCCGTAGCCTCCTTTTGATAGTTACATAGCTGTACCGCTGCCTTTGGACCAGCATAGTATAGTCTGGGTATGCCGTGATAGTACTCGAGGCCCCCTCAATTGTTCCGCCTTTCCGAAAATATTTCAATATTTTCTCGCAGTCTTTATAGTTCAGTATTTTAGCAATTATCGCTCGTGGAGGGGCCCCTGGTCTCGGCTTCCTCATAAGGGCCCTATGTGCGCGCTCCACCGCAAAACCCTGCGAGAGTGCACCAGCCCCAATTGCTTGTAGGAGTAAGTTCTCAATGTAATCAGTCGGGTCCTGGCCTTCTTCGCCTTCCGGCAAGCCCACCACGTGAATATTGTTTCTCCTCGCTCTCCCCTCTGCTTCTTCTGCTCGAGACTCCAAGTTGGCCACTTGTTCTTTAAGGACATGGATCTCCTTTGCATCGTTGGTGCGGGTGTCCGTGTTAGATTTCACCGTACCCTCCAGGCAGCTTGTGCGTTCCGACAGTCCCCTGACATCTTGTCTCAGCAGGGAGACTTCAATGCCCACTGCTTCGATTTTAGCTTCCAGGGAAGTGCGTAGGTCCATCATCGCAACCCCCCAAGATTCCTTCAGCTCTGTGATGGCTTCTAAAATCTGATGATTATCAGCCGCTGTGGCGCCCTCAGCCTGTGCCACCGGGCCTTTGGTTGCGCCGGCCGCAGGAGACTGCTGTGTTTTCGCAAAAATATCCATCGTGGGTTTTTTGTTCTTATTCTTGCCCACGGCACTTCGCGTCGCCATATTCCGGTCTCCGTTGGGTCTCCCTAGCGTCCGAGTGTCTTCCCAACTGTAATTTCCGCTCTTCACGACCGCCGTGGTGATCTCAAGGTAGTCGCGACGTCCTCTCACCGCTGCTAGTTACTGATCAATGCCGAGCGAGCGCCGCTCGTTCTTGTCGTGGTGCGGCCTGCATTTTCACACCTCTGTTGCCCTCGGGCCCCTGCCGTCCGGGCCAGCCCCCAAGCCTCCATGACCCAAGGCCCACAGCCACCAGGGGTTTTGTTCCGTCTTCACCTCGCCATTGCCGTTCTTTCCCAGTGGCCGCCGCCTCTATTCGTCCTCTTCTGGTACCCCAATGTTGTTTCCTTTGTTGTCGGCCATCTTGTGTGACAATGGACCGAACTGCCGCCGTCGTTCGTCGAGCAATTCCTCCAGACTCCCGCTTACGATTCTCTCGATCTTTACACAATGAGCAGAGCATACATTCCCGTGCGTGTGTGATCAATTCTGGAACCTGTGGCGCATTTTCAAAGGTAGTTTTTTCGGATCATCTGTCAGATCCTCCGGAGCTACACGGGAAGCACGTCCTACTCCATGGCTGCTCAAGCCACGCCCCCAGATATTCTGATTTATTCTTCATCTTTGGACGAACATTGCAGACAGGTCCGAGAAGTGCTTTCCCGTCTTCAAGCCAACTACCTGTACGACAAGATTGACAAGTGTGTATTTGAAACTTCCACCATAACTTACCTGGGGTTCATTCTCTCGGCAGAAGGCATACAGATAGATCCCTCCAAGGTTCAAGCCATCCTGAAATGTCCCTCTCCTAAGAAAGTTAAGGATGTCCAATGATTCCTTAGATTGGCAAACTTCTATAGATGATTCATTCCTGAATTTTCAAGAAAGGTTTTGGCTATTATGGCCCTACTCAAGAAGGGGATTCATTTTGTATGGAATGACGCAGTGGAAGAAGCTTTTCGACTTCTCAAACAAGCATTCACTACCGCACCCATCCTTAAGCAGCCGGACCAAGACCGCCCATTCATACTTGAAGCCGACGCCTCGGATAAGGCTATCGGAGCGGTCCTCCTTCAGAAGGGTGATGACGAATTAGAGCACCCTATTGCTTATCCTTCCAGAACCCTCACTTCCTGTGAACAGAACTACCCAGCCATCGAAAATGAGTTACTCGCAATAAGATATGCCTGCTCGGAATGGCGCCATCTCTTGCAAGGAGTCGTCCACCCGTTATTGGTGCAAACTGATCACCGCAATCTCCGAGTCCTTCTGCAAATGGAGTGTCGGAATGCTCGACATGCTCGCTGGGCGTATTTTTTTTCTCAGTTCGATTTCACCATCTCCTACATACCTGGTAAAGATAATACCGTTGCAGATGCCCTTTCCCGGTATCATGATTCCGAAGGTGAAGTTCCATACAGGGGCGAAAGAGTACTTTCTGGTAAGGAGATCATTGCTACCCTTAACACCTTTCTTCAAGACATCAGAGAAAACTCCTCTCCTGAAGTACTCACCCCGGATCAGAGACATCTCCTTGATGTAAAAGAAGGCTTATACCGTAAGGGACAGGCTTTGTTTGTGCCCACCAAGGCCCTTCGTGACCAGGCTATTTCATGGTGTCATGACTTACCCACAGCTGGTCACAAAGGACAAAAGGCCACCATTGAACTTCTAAGCCGATATTTCTGGTGGCCCGAATTGCAGAAGGACGTGAAGTTATACGTCTCTGCTTGTCCAACCTGTGCCTTAGCCAAACACTCCACCAAGAAACTGTTAGGAGCACTACAACAAGAGCTTCTCCCTTCCCAGCCATGGATACACGTTTCCACAGATTTCATCGTGGACCTTCCTTTATCAGACGGATTCACAACTATCATGGTAACAGTAGACACTTTCTCCAAGATGGCCCATTTCTCTGCCTTGTCCAGTCTCCCTTCAGCTCCACAGACTGCCACTGTCTTTCTAAGGGATGTGATTCGTCTTCATGGACTCCCTCTCACCATAGTGTCCGACCGTGGTACCAAATTCACTTCTGCCTTCTGGTCTTCCTTGTGTCGTCAGATGGGTATCCAAAGGGCACTATCTTCTGGTTATCACCCCCAAAGTAATGGGTAGACTGAAAGATTAAATTCCACCTTAGAACAATACCTAAGTTGCTTTTGCAGCCACCGGCAGGATTAATGGAGTCAATATTTAGCTTTGGCAGAGTTTGCTTATAACAACACGGTTCATTCAGCCATTCAGATGAGTCCTTTTTTTTGTACATACGGCTACCATCCCAAGCATTTTCCTTTGGAACTGTCAACCTCCTCTAGGATCCCGTCCATTGAACACCTGTTGGACAATATCAAGGAAACACACAAAGTGGCAAGTGAATCCCTTGAGGTAAGCAGAACAGCCTACAAGACCTACGCTGATAAGAAGAGGCAGCCGAACCCTGATTGGAATAAGGGTACTAGGGTATGGTTGTCTACCAAATTTTTGCCCTTGTGGATCCGTAGAGGGAAGTTTTCTCCAAGATATATTGGCCCTTATTCCATCATTGACCAGATCAACCCTGTGGCCTTCCGCCTTCATCTTCCAGCAAGCATGAAGAGAATACACCCAGTCTTCCACACCTCACTATTGAAAGAATACAGAGAGGATCCCTACAAGCGTAAGATTCCCAGGGCTGAAGCTGGCATTCCACCTGCTGATGAGGAGTATGAGGTGGCCTATCTGGTTGATTCTAGGTACTGAAGAGGAGTTCTTCAGTATTTAGTGCACTGGAAGGGCTATTCTAAGGCAGAACGTACTTGGGAGGCTAGATCCCATATACATGCTCCCCGACTTCTCAAGGAATTCCATAGACGACATCCGGGCAAACCTGGAGGGGCTCTGAGGAAGAGAGGTTATACTGTCATGCCCGGCTGGAAACTATGGGGAAGATGGCAGCGCCATTACTAGTCCCATTACGTTCCTGCCGTTTGTTTTGGTAACGGTCTAGTTGTTTCAACAATGGCCGCCGCCGTGCATAAACACTCTCTCCCCCTACAGTTCAGCATGTTGCACTTGTTTCCCTCTGTGTGTGCGCTGTACTGTGTTTCTGCTCGGTGTATTCTTTTTCCTCCTGTCAGCTGGCCGCTATACTTTTTCTGCAGTGGCTTACCTGTACTTTCCTCCGCTCCTGCTTTGCTCGGCTCCTGCCACCTCCTACCTGGTTTTGCTTTTCCTCCTTGTCGGCCTTCCTCCTGTCCCGTGGCTTTCTCCTGGCTTCGTTCTGCTTCCCTTACCGCTTGTGGCTGCTCTGCCTCCCGATCCTGATTACTCTCCAGTGTCCTGCCCTCCTACCCGTACTGTGACAGCTGCACTCTCCTGTCCCAAGGACGTAACCATCCCCGGATTGCAGACCGCTCCCTCCTCGGTACGGAGTTTGGACATCCATCTACAAGAGAGGCAGAAGATTGCTGTACCAGCTCTAAGGATCACGTGAACAGGGTTTTTGTGCCATTAGGCTTTTCCCTGTGTTTTGGGGTCTGGCTCCCGGGGAGGCCTCGCTGTTGGGGTTTTACTAGCCGACAGGGTGGCTTCCCGAGGAGAGAGGCCCTACTTACTACAGAAGATGGGGAAGAAAGAAAGGACGGAGATCCGGAACCCCCGACGCCACAAGAAGTCCCAAGGGGAAGACCTCCAGGAAGATACAGGTGAGGATGAAGGGAGGGAGGAGGATTCTGACCTTGACAACAGTCTTGACACCAGGTCAGGGGCCGGGGTGAGTGGGCCTCCGGATGCCATTTCGTTCTCATCGGCTCAAAATTGGAATTTGGAAAGAGTTTCCTTCCAACTCATGTAGATCGTGCCAAGGTCAGGTGTGGGGACAGTCCTGTGTGACTCGTGTGGTGGCAGCTGTCCCCCCAACCTACTCCAATTTCTCTCCTGGCCGGTGCTTCGGTGGCTTCAGTGGTTGGGCTATCCTACCCGTGGTCAGCGGATGAGTTGGGTCATGGGTAGGTCGCTGGTTGCTTGCCTGGCACTTGTTTCAGGGTCTCTTTCCAGGCATCTCTTGGTCCTTCTGGGCCTGGTGCAGGGCCGCCTCGGGCCCGAGGAGCGTTGGGACACGGCGTGTGGGCCCTATCCGAGGTGAGAGTGGGCTTAGTGCAGTGTGAGCATGGGCCCAGAGGCTTCTGCGGGGTAGGTGGTGTTTGTCTGCATGGCCCAGCTTCGACAGTGACCACTTAGTTGGAAGCCGGCTGTCAGGACCCCTCCCATGTTTTCCACACCGGATGTGTGGACGGGCGCACTCCCGCATCGGCCCAGGCTGGAGGGGGGTCCCGCTTGGATTAGCGCGCCCTCTCTTGGCGTCGGTGGGTGCCTTTGGATGACTCTCCGGGGGTCGATGTTGTGGGCCCCCGTGGTTGGGGACCAGTGGCTGGGTGCGTAGGCTTGTAGGGTCCAAACCTCTGGTAGTGGTCGCCGCTCAGTGATTGGTTGGTCCCCCTTGCGTGAGTGGAGGGGATCAGTGCTGTTTGTGCGGGCCCACCCCTGTGCTGCCCCCTCACCTTGTCTCACGTGTCTCTGCAGTGTTCGGTCCCCCACCAGCTAAAGTTTGGGCGCGCTCCCGCGTCGGCCCAGGCTGGGGGGTCCCGATGGTGTTTTTGGTACCTCGGGCCTGGCTTCCCGGGCTTGTGGGCTCTTGGGTTTCTCTGGGCGTGTCCTTCAACCCACACAGCGGTCTTCCAGTTGTGGCTCGGTGGGCCCACCCACGCGGGCTGCGGGCGCCACCAGCATTCGTTGCAGGCACTCCCCTGAAGAGCTCCTTGTCCTCTGTCCGGGCCCCCACATCTGGCCGCCCCCCTGCAGACCGCGGCACAGGTGCGCCCCGCGCCGGCCCCGGAGACAGTTGCTGGTGCTGGGCTCGAGGGGTGGGCAGCCCCCACCTCCCCTCCTCGGTCTCTCACGTTGCCTGCCTCGCCGGCAGCTCGCAGGGGCGTTACACCCAGCTAAACTTCACGCTGATGTTGATGCGCGTCCACGGGAGTGGAGGGGTGCCGTCTAGGCTGCAGTTCCAGGCGCAGCGCGCTCGGCGGGACTCCGGTGAGTCGCTTGGTGTTGCTCCCGATGCACTGCTCTGTGGCGCAGCGTGGAGTCCCGAGAACTCGAGAACTGTTTTTTTCCCAAGATTGTACATGCACTTGCTATTATAATGGGACGAAGACGACGAACACTAGCACGTTTGTCCCGGAAGGGGCTGCAAGTGCCTTAGGTGTAGTTAGTACCATGCCAAGACAATATCAAGATTTACAAGAGACGTGTTTCAAAAGGAACAAGCTAATACCTTGCCACCCCACAGAACCTCGATTGCCAGATCAACCTGGTAGCTGGTGCACAAATCCCTTGTGGTTGAATCTATGCGCTTAAAGAACCAGAGAACCAACATTTGAAGTCATAATTGGAACAGTATCTGGCCAACGGTTTCATCCACCCCTCAAAGTCACCTGCAGCATATCCCCAAATCTTCGTGCCGGAGAAGGAAGGAGATTTGAGGACTTGCATTGACTATCGCGCGCTGAACCAAGTCACTGTTAAGAATCGTTACTCCTTGCCCCTGATCCCGGAATTATTAGACCAATTCAAAGATGCCCAAATCACACGAAATTGGACCTTAGAGGGGCCTACCATCTTGTTCGCATTAAAAAGGGGAACGAATGGAAAACAGCGTTTCGTACCAAATATAGCTTATGTGAATACCAGGTGATTTGGCATTTGGCCTTTGCAACGCCCCTGCCGCATTTCAGTATTTCATGAACGATGTCTTGAGAGAGCTGATTGACATCTGTGTCCTAGTCTATATAGACATCATAGTATATTCGGCCTCAAAACAGGACCATGTCAAGCATGTGCGTTCCGTCCTTACCAAGCTTCGCCAACATCATCTTTACGCCAAACTTGAAAAATGCTCATTCCACGTTACTGAGGTAGAGTTTCTGGGGTTTATCCTCACTCAAAGGGAATCCGAATGGACGTGCACAAGGTCGACGTCATTCTAAATTGGCCAGCCCCAAGTTCATTCAAAGGGGGCCAGAGCATGTTGGGCTTTGCAAACTTTTACCGCCGATTCATCCCGGGATTCTCTCAAATAGTACATCCAATCCCGTCTTTATTAAGGAAGTGCAATAAGAAATTTCAGTGGACAGAAGAGGCTGAAAGGGCTTTTCAGGAACTCAAGGTGAGATTCACTTCCGCTCCAATTTTACGACAACCTCGTCCAGACCTTCCGTATGTGGTAGAAAGGGATGCCTCCAGTATGGCTATGGGGGCTGTTCTATCACAAAGGGACCCACACCGGCCAGTTACATCCAGTAGCCTACTGGTCGTGTAAGTTTTCACCGCCCAAGCTCAATTATGCCATCATAGACAAGGAGCTCCTGGCCATAAAATCAGCCTTCAAAGCCTGGTGACATTATCTGCTAGAGGCCAGGCACACTATTACCGTGATAACCGGCCATCTAAATCTACAATACTTGAAGAGTGCGAGGGCTTAATCCTCTCAGCAACTACGCTGGGCCCTTTTCTTTGCAGAGTACGACTACGTAATCACGTTCCGACCTGGAGTCAGAAATGGCAAAGCTGATGCCCTATCGCGCATGGGCACAGATGAACTGGTGTACACAACCCCTGATCCTGTGGCCATCATCCCGAGCAACAAACTCCTAGGCATTACAACCACCATAACTCAAGACAAATTGCTGCAAGGAATCCGTCAAGTAATGACTCCTGAATTATTACGAGAATGGAGGTCGCAGGGAGAACACTATGCAGTTCAGGACCAACTACCATACTACCGGAATCGTTTATTCTTGCCCAAGAAAGAGCTTTAGGAACAGGCCATCTCGGAATATCATGACTCCCTCATGGAAGGCCACCCTGGAATTGCCAAAACTCTGGCCAAGGTGAAGCGGAGCTACTGGTGGCCAACGTGGCGCAAGGACGTCATTCAGTTCATCATCTCTTGTGGTATTTGTGCACAGAAGAAGTAATCGAAACAGAGACCAGCTGGGCTCCTTAGACCATTGGACATTCCACCGGCTCCATGGCATACTTTATCACTCGACTTTATCACTGACCTACCCTTTTGTCAAGGATAGAATACCATCTAGTGGTCGTAGACCTGTTCTCTAAAATGGCCCACTTCTTGTCGTTTAAAGGACTCCCAAACGTATCCGACCTGGCTAAGACATTCCTAGAACACGTATGGCTCCATGGGTTCCCGTCAGTATTGATCTCAGATCGGGGTACCCAATTTGTATCCAACTTCTGGAGGAAATGTTGTTCAATGGCCCAAATCGAGATTAGGATATAATGATGGGTACTCCCAAATATTTTTTGTTCTCGGGGGGACAGGTCTGTAGACAGGGAGGGTAGGGAGAGTGAGCACAAGGTTACAGACTGACTACCCCTCTCTCTAAGGTCTGACGGCACAGCAGGTGCAGGTGCTAAGGGGCTGATGTATGAGTCAACAGCAAAGTCTCAGAAGAGAGACAATATGTAAACAGAACCGTAGTAATTGTATCAATTAATCTCTTTAATAGGATTTGGTAAACAGCTTTATCATATCTCACTCATACCATTCATATCGGTATGAGTGAGATATGATAAAGCTGTTTAGAGATATTTTTTATATAATACTTTTACCAAATCCTATTAAAGAGATTAATTGATACAATTACTACGGTTCTGTTTACATATTGTCTCTCTTCTGAGACTTTGCTGTTGACTCATACATCAGCCCCTTAGCACCTGCACCTGCTGTGCCGTCAGACCTTAGAGAGAGGGGTAGTCAGTCTGTAACCTTGTGCCCAAATCGAGATTAGGCTATCCACTAGCCATCAACCCCAAACGGATGGCCAAACGGAAAGGACGAATCAGACGCTCGAACAATACTTGTGCTGTATGCTCCATCAAGTGGAAGGGGATAGGAAGGACTTGTTGTGGATTGTCGAGTATGCCCATAACAATTATCTACACAGCAGCACTGGACAGACTCCATTTTATACTGTGTATGGCAGACACCCACGCACGTCTGAACTGGACGTTCCTACGACTCTGGAAATGCCGGCCATCAAAACCCTACACGCCACCATTTCTCAGGTCTTCACAAGGGCCATTGAGCACTTGCGTCAAGCCAAGGTTCGTCAAAAGAAATACGCAGACCTACATCGTGAAAAGGCCCCCAACTACCAAGTAGGAGACAGAGTGTGGCTAGCATCCAAGCATGTACCTCTAAAAGGGACCCGGACATTCCGCCCACGATACCTAGGACCTTTTACCATAGAATCCATCATAAACCCAGCTGCAGTTAAACATAGCCCTGCCGACCACCATGTATATTCACCCTGTGTTCCATGTGTCCCTCTTAAAACCAGTTCAGCCTGGAACACGGGTAACCACACCACCCGAACCTGTAATGGTCCATGGAGAACCGGAATTCGAGGTCAAGGACATCTAGATTCAAAGCTATACTACCTAGTAGATTGGAAGGGATATGGTCCACAAGACAGAACATGGGAACCTAGCGATTACATCCATGCACCACGATTAATATGACGTTTTCATCGTAAATACCCCACCAAGCCAGGACCAGACAGAAGAACCACCTTGAGAGGGGCCTTGGGGGGGAGTGCTTTCATGGCCATAGCCCCTGGCCCTTGTGTTTGAGGCCTCTGGGCCGCATCACAGTGTCCCTGCATGGCCCCAAGGGCCCAATCATGCCCCCCAAGACTCTCCTGGAGTCGGTCCTGGCGCCTTTGGCACCAGGCTCATATGGCAGTAGGAGCTGGAGCTCTCAATGGGAATGGAACAACATGGCAGCCCCCACATGGTTCAGTTCAAAACTGAACCATGCAGTCTAACATCTAGGGTGTGGTCAGGCCTGAAGGCACCTGGGATATCTGCAGACTATTTAAGCCACCCCCGAGCTGCAGCACACGCTTCGCGTTGCTCTGCACTCGCAGCGTGACGTTCACTGTGATATGTCCTCAGTATTCCTGGCCTGCACCTGCAAAAACAGAGAAGAACACCATTAGCCATTCTTACCTGCTTGTCAATGCAGCTCCTGTCGATCGCTCCAGTGTCACCTCGGAAGCTCATCCTCGCTTGAAAGCAGCAACTTGGGGAAGGAAAAAGAAGACAACATTAGTAAGCGTTCACATTCCTCATTCAAGCATCATTCGGAAGCACGCTTACCTGAGTGGAACTCGCTGTTGGTTTATTCTGCACCGGCCTCCGTCAACCTGTAAGAGAAAGGCAAGGTGGGTAGCTCTCATACTTACTCAATGGCGGTCCGGACAACATCCACTCATCGCTCCGCATCCTCCTGGCCGCTCACCATCCAGAACATGGTGGCGGCCTGCAAGAGAAGAATAAAACAGGTTAGCAAACAGCAAAAGCGCGCATATCGCTGCGCTCTGCGCATTCACTTACCATCTCGAGCACAACCCTTTCAACCAGCTCGACGTCTTCATCATCCCTTCGGCACCTAAGAGAGAAGGAGGACATTAATAAGGGCAATTACAATTATGGACAAAACATCAAGAACAATAGACTTACCTGAAGAACTGAGTCGCAGCAGGTCTGGACTCTCGGGCCCATGCAAGTGAAGCAACTTGGCAGCGAAACGCCCATCCACGACGCACCCCTGCACAGAACTGCAGGACGGAGAGCGCATCTTTTCAAAATCCAAGACTAGATCCTCGGCAGAACGAGAACCCAGGGTAGGGAGCAGTCCAACCAAGTCGGGTGGCATCCCTGTGGATACCAGGTGAGCGTTACACTTTGCTATCTTGCGTATTGCTTCTGCTCTTTCTGGTGTTACTTTCCTCCTGTCTTGTGATATACGTTGTCCAATATATAACTCTTCTTTTTGGCAATATTGTAATTTGGCCTTGTCTACCTTGTACCCCTTGTCTGCTAGTACTGTCAACATGTGACAGAGTCATCTCTACACTTTGTCTCTGTCTTGCTGCAAATCAATATGTCGTCTATGTTCTGTGTAACCGTGCTCTCTAATTTTACATTGCCTTAGTCCATTTGTAGGACCCTGTTGAATATAGAAGGTGATTCGCAGTACCTTTGAGGAAGTCTTATATGTTTCTACTTCTTATTTCTATATAGAAATGAAGTTAAGTCCTTTGAGACTGGGTGTAGTGGTATAGAGAAGAAAGCATTCTTCAAATCTATGACCGTGAAGAAGACAGGTTCTGTGGGAATGCTACACAAAATTGTTGCTGGATTCGGAACTAAAAGAAATTCTGCTTCTACAATGTGATTCAGAGGCACACGTCTTGTATAAAACTCCATGACCCCCTGTTGCCTTTTTGACCGAGTACACAGCCGTGTTACAGAGTGATTCTGATGGTTCCAAGATGCCTTGCTTCACTAGTGCTGTAATTGTCTCATAAATACACTCATCTGCCCCCTTGGACATGGGATATTGACTAACGCGATTTGTGGTCCATAGGATACTGGGGAACTTTGCTAAGTCTTCCTCAAGAAATGTCAGCGGTTCTTGTAGCATCATCATCATTCTCTGTGGTACCTCTATGTAATGTATTTTCACCCAGTATGTGATGCTGATTTCAAACACTACTTTGTGATCTGATCAATTTTCTTTGAACAATTCTTCTTCTGTAAATGTAGTCAATCTGTACCCTTCTTTGACGGTGATCACTGATAGCCAGGGTCGCCCGGTGTCATCTGTCCCATGTACTGCTATCTAGTTGTCCCACACTATAACTGCTGCTAATTCTAGTGGCACCATCGTCCCTTCCTTTTTATCTAATGGTATTTCTGGCCTGAACAAGTACTCATTTGGAAAGCTGCATATTTTTCCCTGAATACCTGGGAGCCATGCTATTATTATTTCAGTCCCATATCAAAATAGCTCCTCATCTGCTGGCACTCCCTCTGTACCCTGCATCCACAATAAGATTGAATAATCTCCCTCACGTTTAGAAGGTGTATCCCTGGTGTGGAACACACTAGTCCCGTGTCAGTGAATGAGATGGTCATGTTAAGTTTTCTCATGATGGCTCTCCCCATTATGTTTACTGCTGTCTGTCGTGAGTTTAGTAAGGGTAGAGCTAGGTGGTGTTCTCCTATAGACAGTGCAATATCATCTGTAAATGAAATCAATTCTGTCGCCCCAAAGAATCCTTGGTCATTCGTGGCATTGTCTGCCATACTATACATTCCCTCCTGGATGCAGGATGTAGTCGGCCCTGTGTCTACAAGGAAGGAAAAAATGTTGTCACCTATCATCACCCATATGCATGGTTCCTCCGCAGGGTTGGGTGTAATTGGACAGGATGGAACACATCTGGTCCATCTGTGGGCTGTCCTATTGTGGGTATGATGACATTCCGTTTGCTAAAATGGGTTGCCCCCCACTACAGTAACCCCCAATGGTATTGATGGACTGTTAATTACTTTGTAGAATTGTGAATTTGCACCTGATGAAGGGATTGAAATCCCTAAACGTGTTGTGCTGATACCAACAAACATAAAGAAACATCTTTTGAACCAACTTGACTGTCATTGAATTGAATCATTTGAATTGTATTAATGAAATTGTTATATGATATGTGGTTTAAGAAACTATAAACTCTTCATCTAAAATGTGGCTGATCTATTCAGCAATAAGGTGTACAGGAGACAGGAGTATCCGATACTTTGGATGCTTATTTTTCTGTTGCTTATTCAAATTAAACATACCTTTGTGAATGAACTCTACAAACATGTTGAAGCATTGAGTGTTTGCAGGCCAGCAGGCTGGTTGCAAATTTGTGTACAGATTTGGAGGGGTTTCCGGAAGAGCACATCTGGTCAGACACACAGGATGCCTCACTCTGAACTCTGACCTGCCTTCACAAGGCTGTCACCTGTGGACTGAGCTGATCCCTGATACTAGACAATATACAATCCTGTGCAGATGCTTAGATCCGATTGCAATGTGAAGATACTCTGTTAGCCGCCATGTGTACCTTATGAGTGGCATTGCAAGTGGCACTCAGAAGAAGATGATAGGTCAACTCCCTGACCCCAGCAAAAAGGAAGGTACCAGTACTTCCTTCCACAAAATTATGCCCAATGGAGTGAAGATTTGGCCTTATGGAAAAACGTTCCCAGCCTCCAGAAGCACTCACCATCATTCTATGGCCCAGTAACAACTCAGCTGGTCCAGTGACAACTCAACTGAGCCTCCAGAGCTGTGATGGCCTTTTCCACTGTTTCTGCAGTACTCAAAATGAAATGAAACTGTTTCTGCTCTGCATTGTTTTCCCCAGAATGGGTAATTGAACTTGACCTGATCTCAAAGCCCTAATAAAATGGAAACCTTTTCTGCAGCCATTTTCCTAACACTTGAATGGATCTAAATTCTGCCATGAATTCACATGACAGTAGTTTTCATTGAAGGCAGTGAGAATTATTCTCCCCCGTCCCACCTTCCAAGTGTGCTCAGATATCCCTCGTTAACACCTGATATTACTTTTATCCTGACAGGCATTTGAAGGTTGTGGCAAGTAGATTAAACTTTAGTTGTGCTTTGAAGTGTAATCTAAAAGCAGACGTAATGTGTAAAGGCATATTGGTTTGGTGACATATTTTTTTATATATTGATCTTCATTTCATAGGTGTGGTTTTCTTTTAATATATGTTTCATTATTTCACTTGGCATGGACCTCACTTTATTGCGTACATATTCATCCCTACAGGTAAGCAGTCAAAGCACACTCACGGCTTCATTACAGAAACCAAACACCAGTTACACTGTGGTGTTGCATGGTTTTAGCACTACGGCAAAAACTGTCATAGTGCAAATGCAAATTATTTCAATGCAATTTTTCCTTATTTGCATTTGGGCTTATTTAGAGTGAACCTAACTTGGGAGCAATGGAGCACTGTAGAATGTAAGCCGGCTCCAGTGGGCTAAGTATCATCTGTGGATCTAGGAGGTCTACAGTGTTGTTTTTCCCTTGTGAGGAGGGGCTGAGGGTCCCAATGTTTACAGGGTACACGCAGAAAAGCAGGGTCATGAGGTCTTTCTGGAACTGCAAGAGCAGTGGTGTCACAACCAGAGATATATTATCCAAGCTGTTGCAGATAACACATCCACTTTGGGTGTTTCTTCACTCTTTGAATGTGAAAGTCTCGAAGATGATGCTCAAAAGACTTTCCCCCCAAAAGCTCAGCCTGCAGAGACTTAATACACCTGTCAGGCCAGGGGCTTGAGTGAAAAGGCAGGAGCAGAAACAGCAGAGCTAGAGGAACAAAGAACAAAGCAATAGTTCAGAATATGCAGTCAGGAAATGCCGGAAAACAGCAATCATCACCCACGACTACCACTCTTACCTGCTCCGTGGAGAAGTATACCAGCAACCTACTTGTATTCAAGTGAAGAGATGAGAACAGGATGCAATGAAGGAGGAGTGTACCAATATGTCCAGAAACCAATCCAAGCGTGGAGTCAGCAAAGCGTCCCAGAAAGTGTCCAAACTCAACCCACTGTTGAAGCAGCAAAGCGTCCCAGAAAGTGTCCAAACTCAATCCAAATGTTGAAGCAGCAAAGCGTCCCAAAAAGTGCCCAAAATGTATCCTAGTGTCAAAACAGCAAAGCGTCCCCAAAAGTGTCCAAAAAATCAATCCAAGTGTGGAAGCAGCAAAGAAAACCCAATTTGTTATCCGATAAGGTAGAGTGTTCAGTCACAACACCTAGGAGTTCAGGGAGAAGGTTGAAGAGGCAAGGGGGTGTTGGGGAGGGTTTGGAAAGGATGGCAAGTAAGAAACTAAGACCAGGGAGTCAAGCGTTAATTCTCACGCGAGTCCCCTTGAATTGCGGAGTTCAAGAAATCAGGGCGTCACAACCAATGGGATCAAGAAATGGGAATCGAGGTGAGGTAGCCGAGTTCGAGTATTCCGGGGAAGCAGCGGAGGGAGGCAGGCGTCGGGAGACCAAAAAGGGGCAAGGCAATAGCAGGGTCTTGATTCATGAGCCGGGTTTAGGTTAAACAGAGAACACGTGTCAGGAAACCGATGCTCGTAACTACAACAGTTTAGGAGCACCCGATGCTTGAAACAGAGGCATTTAAATACAGAGTTCACAGAAAGGACACAGCAACGTAGTACGTGCGTGTCACGTGATTACAGTAAAGAGGTTGCTGGGAATTGTAGTGTCAAGGAGCTCCGTGTGCCGAATAGCGTTGAAACAGATTCCATGGCAGCCTCCAATTGTTGTTAGGCACCCCTAGATGCCGCCAGTTGGTAAACCGGGACATGACAAGTGGGGCCATTCTAAGGTCACTCACCCTTTTTCTGTGGAAGTACCTAGGTCCCCCTTCTGATGATCCGGGGTCTGTTTGGTCATTTTGGGTTTGGCTCTGACATACGTTTCCAACTTCTGTTGTCCTTTCACCATTTTGCGAGTGATTGTCTAATTGGCTCCTGTAAATATGTCTTCAACCTTCTTGGCAAATATTATGCCTGGTTCTCCTACTATGTCACTTCGGGCAGGATTCTTCCTGGTCCCCACTTTATTTTCTGCGCCTGTTTTTGTATACACCCATTTGTTCTACGGGGTCCTTGTTTTCATGGTCCTTGTTGGATCATTGTGGGTTGCCCTCCTCCGGTCTGTAGCACTATTTTACCCGCCTCTCGGTATAATGGAGTTTGTTCCCCAACTCGTGTTTGCGGATTTGGGGGGTCCTTCTGGCCTCCTGGTGTATTTTGGGTTACTGAGTATGTGCTCCTCTTGCAGTCCAAGGGGCTCGGTCAGGAGCGTTGTAGGTAGCCTTCACTGGTTGTTGTTGACCTGTAAGTGATGATGTCCCATTGAACTCTGCCTGGGTCGCTGTTTAATGGGGCAAGCATCCCCTCTAGCATTGCTCCATCTGTTGCATGCAGTAGATTGTCAGGTATACACTCTGGTGGCACCCCGTGTGGTAATCATCAATCCCTTCCCTTGTCTTCATGCGTCTGGGCCCGCCGCGGATTGTATCACCATGCCTTGCACAATTGCTATTCTCGTTCTCTCTATGCACGCGGTTTAGTGTATGCAGTTCCCTCTCTGGTCATGCAGAGCCGCCCCCTCAGTGATATCGGCCGCCGAGCTATAGTGTTGCTCTCCTCTGGCTCCTTGAACCCCGCTTAGGCTGGGTCCAGTCGCTCTCGGGGAACTTGTGCTGCGGGGGGAGGGTCTCCACAGCTTTCCTCACGCATCCTTCACGATGGGGCTTGGTGCACGCCCCCGTAGCATAAATGGATTCTAGGCTGCAGAGGTGGGCAGCCATCCCTGCTGGGGTGCCTGCAGTGTTTTAACCACACAACGCTGGTACTGGATGTATCGAATGACGGAGTCCACGTCTTGTTTCTGCGTTGTGGTTGAATCAAGATGGCGCCCGGCCCAGGGTGACTACAACTTCGGGTTGGTTCTATGATTAAATAGGGTCATATTTCACTGTGTCTGGGTGTGCCTTCCGTGGAGGAAGCCATCCGATGGCATAATTTATGTGTTGTTCGGCGAACGACAGCCAATTTCAGGATATTTTGTCAGTATTTGTAGCAGCCTCAGCGGAGCGACGTGGATTAAGACCTCATCCACGCGCCGCTCAACAGCGCCCCCCAGTGGGGCCATTCTAAGTCCAATCGGTATAGTGTTCCAGTAGGCTGGGACATAGCAAGAAAATGCATGTTACCTTATTTTTTTATGGCAGTTTTGTATCGTGCCTTGCATTGGTAATTGCTGGAGATAGGATATACCTTAAAAAACGTATTCCGAAAAGCTCGAGTTTCAAAATTGCAATGTCGACTTGGTCGCATTTTGTAACTCAAGCTTTTGGGAATCTGTTCATTTGTCCCCGCTTTCCCTTTAATGTATGCGGGGGACACCACCGCAACGCTGAATCCCACAATACTAAACGACGGGAGCGGGGGCCCTGCTCACCTAATTCAGCATTTTGGCATTCATAATTTTCAACTATGCTGAATGCGCAGAAAACATGCATTCAGCGTTTTGCTTTCGTTATTTTGGGGCAAAATCCTGGAGGTACACCACCACCAGATCATGTTGATTTTGTGGTGAGGTTGGTATCAAGGCAGTAGTTGCCATCTATGCGATACAGTTTATCATAGAGCATATCTTGGCTCAATTAGGTAACCTGTGTATCTCTTTTGAAATGTGGGAGAGGTGGTAACATTTCTTTGATCCTGTGGTTAGGTGTGCAACAACATTTTGAACATCATTTAGTGGCGGTTAAGTGTGTGGGTGAGACATCAGCGAGGAGGGCATTCCCTCTGTTAAGTTTTAATATTTCTGGGGCCTTGACCATGATTATGAAGGCCTTTGGGCGGTGGGTTTTATCTTTCAGAGAAGTACTACTTGATTCCTGGTGGTCTGTCTGAGATGTCTTGAGCTAAGCTCACCTTGAGGTATTACTGTATCTTGTCTGTATATTGGTGAAGTGAGATGTTTGGGTCAGTGAAAAGTGACCGTAGTGGCTTCATATAGAGATTGAAGATCACAGGGGAAAAGACTGAACCTTGCAGTGCTCTGCAGGTGACCGAACAATCGCCCGACCTGAAGTTGCCCACCTGGACTGCTTGGTGTCTATTTGAGATGCGTGGTGTGAACCAGTTGTAATCTATGCCTGTGAAACTCATTCTGTTAATGAGAAGGCTGATTATTGTAGCATGGTCGACTGAGTCAAAGAGGTCGAGGAGAATGGGCATGTGTTATAAGTGATGTTATAAGTGAAGACATTGTGATGTTATCCGTGTGCTCATTGGCTTCCTCCAAGAAGCAAATGGAAGTACATATTGTTTCAAGGTATAGACAATTTTCAGGGCAACCAATTGCCTTACGCGGTGAGGTATAGGAGTGATAGAGAACTGCTAGAGTTGGCCGCTGTGATGTTCTAGATGAAATGCCTTAACCTCTTAAGGAAATAGTGTAAGGTCAGTGTAAACACCAATCACACTGCGCTGGGTCCAATGTTCTTTTTTAGAATGTAATATTCAAGTGTCATCACAGTTTTCCAGTGCTCCCAAAATCATGGAGTGTCATGATTTAAGCAAACATGTGTTTCGACCATAAGGTCTTTTTCAAGGCTAATTGCTATATTGTTAAAGTGTCAGGGTGTTTGAGCTGTCCTAAAGTAGCTCTGTTTGGACGTGAGTTGGCAGCACAATGTGTTTAGTGCTAAGTAACCGTTTTGCAGAATAGCATTTAAAGTAGTTTTCAGGAAGTATTAGTTTTCCAACGATTGTAGCAAGTTTTTAGTATCTCTTAGGTGAAAAATCAGGGTGCCCTGTGTGGTGCCTCCAGCCACATTCTGTGACTTTCAGTTTCAAAAACAGTATTTCTGCAAGCAATATTATCACTGCATACCCTTGATTACAGGGCAACAGTTCCTACAACATAGCATGTATTACCGCCATAACATGTAGGGTAGCAGGCAATTGTTTACAGTTACAGTTAGTATGAAACATTTCATTTCTGGTAGGGTTGTGGAACACGGACATTAACTGCAAAAGGTGGTCGTCAGGAACGGAGTGTTCTACAGGGTCTGAAGAATGGGAAGAGGAGGGCATTGATTTCTATCTGGAATTACATGAAGGTGGGCGTGAAAATTGATGCTGGTATGTGTGAGGTTCCACAGACGTGGGGCATAGATCTAGAATGCTTATTTTATTGCATTTCTAGCCTGGCCAGGTCCTGACTTCTGGTAACGCGGTGACCACAAGAGATGGTAGGTTTCCCTGCCAAGTAAGAGGGAGTATGCATGGCGACAGCTTTGCTATGTGATGTAGATTGGATTGAAGGCTGACGATCGCTGTAGTAGTTGTCAGTAAATTTTGATGAATGTGGATGTTATTTGGTTGCATAGGTGGAGATCTTTGAGACTATTTCTCCCATGTGTCTTTGGACAAGGCAGGCAAGGGGAGGGTTAGGGTGGATTATGCAAACTTTAGTTTGACCCAGAAATTATTGTAGGATGGGTCACAGAATCAAAACAATAGAGCATTGTTAACACGGATGTGGCATCAGATGAGTAAAACATGACATAAAGTCATCCTAACAGTTGCAGTGCTGCATTTGCTTAAATAAAATAGTTGTATTACAGAATTTGCAACAGAATGCTACACGCTGAAACAATTACCATAACAAAAGTCTGTCGTCAAAGTATTTACTGTTTATAGACTACTTCCCTGTGTCAAATAATGTGTTTGACTGACTGCTACACCAAACTAAACATACAGTAAAAGAGCACTGGTTGACCAGATGTGCCAACATGTAATCAAATATACTATACTAGCTTTATCTGGTATATCATATGCCAGATAAAGGCATATGATGTGCCTAATTCCCTCTCAGTCTTTCGTCCCCCTCTCTCCTTCTCTGTCTCTCTCGCTCTCTTACTCTCTGTCAGTCTCTCTTGCTACGTCTCTCTCTCTCTCTCTCTCTCTCTCTCTCTCTCTCTCACTCTATATCTCTGTCTCTAAGTGGGTGAGAGTTTCATTGCCAGGGGGCTGTGTTTTTTTGAAAAGGCAGCTGTTACAAAACCAAACAAAAAAGGAAATAATGTAATTGTACTTACCTTGTTAACTGGCTCTTTTTTACATTTGAGAAAGTTCATTTCTAGTGATCACTTCCAGTATATATTTTAGTCATAATAAGAACGTTACATATGGCTTATTGAGCACATTTTCAGAACCAAGAATAGCCATGTAAATTATTTTCTGTTAAGTTTAGCATTCCAGGATGGGCATTTTGGTGTGCTGCTATTGTACTGTTTCGAAATATCCCTATGAGAAAGGAGAAGGGGGCAAAGTAACACCACAGAATGGTCTGGCCAGCTTGGCATCCTTTTCACATCTCCCCAACAGAGTGCCACTGCTTATGGGGCTAGGGGGGTAAGTGCCCTATGTTTAACACCCTTAGGGGACAGCGTAAGCACCCCCCCTGGAGATAACTCCACCCAAGGAGACAGGAAACACACAGACAGGGACTTAAGACAATGGGCCTCATTATGACCCAGGCGGTAGAGGGTTAACGGCGCCGGAAGAGCTGCCGGCGCCGTTAACCTTCTACCACCTCATTATGAGGTCTGCTTGCGGGTCCCGCTAAGGACGTCTGGTAAAACCAGGTGTCCTTACCTGGACCCACTAGCAGACCAGGATGCTAACAATGGGCCTGTCATTAACGGGCCCGTTGTTAGCATCCTCCCCATTCCCATTGACCCCTATGGGGGCTCAAATGGGAATGGGGATGTTCCGGGTCCCGGGAAAGGGAATTACCGGCCCCTCCAAGGTCGGAATGGCCTGGTGATTCCCCATTCCAGGAATCCGGACCGGTACCGGTATGGGGGTAGCCATGCCGCTAAAAGCGGCATGGCTACCTCCATACTTGTAATGAGGCCCAATATCTCTCACCCTTCCTAGATACTTTATGGGGTATATGGGAACTGAGGTGTATTTATTTATTTTATTTATTGGACATTTGTATGGCGCCTATACACACATTGGTGTTTCCAGGCGCCACAAGACAAGAGGGAGGGGGCATGGGAAATCTTAAGAATACAACAAAGAAACGTTATATTGGCCTTGTGGCATTCCTACTGTGCAAGTGCATGACAAGGTGATAAGTGCAAGCGGAGGAGGGTAGATGGAGTAGTGCAGAAGTGGGGCACCCCCATGGGTAGGGGAGGGCAAGTGCTGGCAAAGGATGCTGGAGGGGACAGTTAGGGGGTGGGCTGGTCCTTGTAGGACCATCAAGGTAACTGGCCCAAGTCACAGCGACAGATGGAGAGTTTAGCACGGGAGCGGGACATGGAAGGGAGGAGAAAGAAAGGCCTTGAGAAGTTTCCGGAACTTAAGAAGATCCGGCTCAAGTCTGAGGGGGGAGGGAGGCTGTTCCAGAGGGAGGCACCAGCCGGACAAATGGATCTACCTCCCACTCTCTGCTTGGAGAAACGTTTGACCTGCAGCGATTTGGCGCCAGAAGACCGAAGGACTCTGACTGGTAGGTATTTTGGTAGATGGAGCTGGATGTAGAGAGGTCCCAGGGCCCAGACAGCCTTCTGGATGATGCAAACGGTCTTGAATTTGATCCTTGCACTCACCAGGAGCCAGTGGATAGATTTTAGGGCTGGTGAGATGCAGTCCATGGGCTTGAGGCCAAGGATAAGTCTTGCAGTCCTATTTTGAATTAGTTGGAGGGGGCGAAGGGAGGAAAGAGGAAGGTTGAGGAAGAGGCTATTGCAGTAGTCATGCCTAGAGAGAACCAGGGTTCTGGAGGCATTGAGCCTCTGTGGGAAGCAGAGGAAAGGTGGAATGCCCCAGAGGAAATGAAGCTGAAAATTGGACTTCTTGGCAAGGTGCGTTGAGAGAAAGAGAGAGAGGAGTCAAAGATGATCCCAAGGTTTTATGCCTCACAAGTGGTTGAGGGGAGGGCCAGAGCTTGAGTGGGAAACAAGGAGCAGGCATCCCAATGAGGAGGATCTCTGTCTTGCTGGCATTCAGGCATATATCAGTGGCAAAGCAGCATGCCTGAATAGCAGTCAGGCAGTCAGGGAGGAAGAAGAGGAGGTGGAGGAAGGGGAAGGCAGCCGGGAGGAGAGTTGTGTGTCGTCTGCGTAATACAGAAATTAGGGGAGTAGGTGGAGATCAGGTGGGCCAGAGGGGCCAGGTAGATGTTGAAGAGCCATGGCAATAGGATAGAGCTCTGAGGGGCACCACAGGTAGAGAGTGAGGTGGAGGAGAGAAAACGACCCATTAGCACTTGGGAGGTTCGGTTAGAGAGGAAGGAGGTAAGCCACACCAGTACCCTGTCCATGATGCCTATGGCATCATGGAGACGGTTTATGAGGATGGAGTGGTTGACTGTGTCAAAAGCAGAAGAGAGATTGAGGAGGATCAGAACAGAGGGAGTCCAGGCTAGAGAATAGGTCTTCACGGGTGTTCAGGAGAGCAGTTTCCGTGCCCCTGGCTGTCCTGAAACCAGACTGGTGGTCATGGAGGCAGCCAGCTATTCTGGTGTGGAGGATCAGTTGGGGGATGACCGGCTTCTCCCTGGGTTTGTCCAAGAAAGGGTTTATAGTCATAATTTAGAAAACAATAATGTTGAAAGTCATTTTTTAGAAAAAAAAATGTCGAAAAAAAATGTCGAATTTATTTTTAAATACGTTATTTTTTTTTAATGGGGGTGTTCCCCCCCCGAACCCCCTTTTTTTTTATTTTACCCATTTTTTATACTTAGCAAAGCCAAAACATACATATAAATAAAAAAAGAATACATTCGACATTTTTTTTTTACATTTTTTTTTCGACATTTTTGTCATTCGACATTATTTTTTCTAAATTATGACTGACCACCTCAAGAAAGGGGTGATAGAGCTAGGGTGATAGTTAGTTGAGCAAGATGGGTCAGCAGACGACTTCTTTAGCAGAGGGTGCACAAGAGAGTGCTTAATGGGTTGAGGGAAAGAGCCTGTGGCAAAAGAGTGGTTGCAGAGGTCAGCCAAGAGTGAGGAAGGCATGGTATTGAGTAGTAGACACAGACAAAAAGGATAAAAGATTGAAAAACCTTTATTTAATATTTTAGTTGAGTTGGTAGAATTCCTAACGTGCCCTAACTCTAAAATGGAAGTAATCTCGACCTTTAAACAAATAACAAATATGTCCAAGTCAGTATGGTCAAAAATAAAAAAGGCCTATACTAAAAATAAATGAACCTTGCCCACCTTCTCAAACTGACAAATGTGTTAAGGGAATATAAAAGAAAAATAGTGTCTCAAAAAGAAATGTCAGAATGGCTTCAGCATCAACTCCCTTGCACATGTTCAACCCCACGGGGTCTAGAGAGTCTTTTAAAAAAACAAAGAATGGGTGGATGGCACAATTCTATCAATCTTGCACACCTTGGCTTACTGGTACAATTCAACGTTCAACCTTAGGCTTCCATCTTCTGGTAGCTCAATCACTTCCATTAGGCTTTCCCCGCCTTGTCATCAATATTCAGTTTGCATTCACTTTCTCAATTTCTCACAGTTCTGCACAGGTTTCCCTCTGCCAGGCTCAAGCCTGTCTAGTTTTCACTTTATCACACAGTTCTGCACAGGCTTCCCTCTTCCGGGCTCGAGCCTACATCTCCTTCATGGGGGTTCCCTTCCTCACGTTTTATTGAAGACTTCGAAACTGCAAGGAATTCACATAGACCTCTGCATGACCACTTTGACCTCTCTTGCAACAATCCTTCAATTCTCAATCTTTTCTTGCAGCATCAATGCCTCTCGGTGCTTGTAGTTCTTATTCTCTTTAACTTGCCTTTTTGGCCTTTTCCAAAGTTCTTATATTTTGTCCTCTTGGCTTATTCACAGTTCATATATTTCAATTTCCCCTTATTCAACTTTCTTTCTTTTTCGCGGTTACTTTCTTTCCTTTGATCTCAGCTTTAATATCTTTCAAAATCCATAACATTTCACAGAGACTTCTGACACATTTTATTACATTTTGTGCAATAATACAAGAACATACAACACGCATCCATGTAACATTGCATACAAATGGCAGAGCAGTACGAGCAGGTATTGTTTGGATATAAGCGGTCGAAGAAGCACATATGCTGTAAGGTATAGATGCAAGCAAGTCAACAAATGGTCTTTTACATACTGGTCTTGCTCAAGCAGCCCCAAAAGTGATGTTATCACGTGTGGCCTTTGCAGAGTTGCGTGACAAGATCAGTTGCCCATGTTGTATCTGAGTTATAATGTCTGTTCCCATTTTCCCCAGATTTTGTCTGCTTTGGCCGGGCAGCCTCTGGCTTGGTAGACTCCTCGTTCCATTAGGATGATGGCGTCCACATCTGAAACCCATTGGTCATATATCGGGGTAGTTTCTGAAGCCCACAATTGCGCAATGTTCCTTTTGGCAAGTCCTGTGGCTGTCGAGAGAAGTAGCTTTTCAATGCGCAGCATTTCTACTGTATCTTCAATGCCCAACAGAAGGAGTTTGGGGTCTGTTGGGATCGGGCGACACATGACTCTGGTGAGTCTTTCGCTACATTCACGCCAGAAGTGTTGTATACGTGTACATTGCCGGAGGATATGATGAAAGGTTCCTTCTTCTTGTTTGCAGCGTAGGCATTTAGGGTCGGTTGTTTTCCCCCAATTATACAGAGCTACTCGGGGATAGTATATCCTTTGAAGTATCTTCAGCTGAACGAGCCTAAGTCTTGCCGAGATCGCAGAGTCTCTAGGATACATCAGGGTCGAAATCCAGTCCTCGGGTAATATTGGGCCCACGTCTTCTTCCCATTTCATCTTCAGGTTCAGCAGCTCTTTCGTGGCAAATGAGGAAATAGCATTGTACATAGTGGACGTGACCTTAGTACTCACACTGTCTATGACTATATTCCTTTCCATAGGCGTGCATTCTGGCATGTCCTCCAATTGGGCCCTATGCAAGGTGAGTGCATGTTGTAATTGCCCATAGTGATAGTGTTCAGTGTCTGGGAGACCGTGTGATGCCACGAGCTCGGGGAACTGTATCAACTGGCTGTTCGCGAATATCTGCTGAATGGTTTGTATGCCAGCTGTTGCCCAGTTTGGCCATTTCGGGAGGTTACTGAGGCTCGAGAGGCGAGCATTGTTCCAGATGGGTTGGACTGGGGTAATCTTATCGTCCCATCCTAAGTGTTTGTGTACTTCCTTCCACACCAGGGCCGTGTGTGCTACTATCGTGCATTCAGGCGGGTGGGTCTGTTTACAGTAGAGGCTTTCAATCGGGGACATGCCGTGTTGTGCAGCTAGTTCAGCCTTTATATGCGGGATGGTCGGGTCTCCATGCAATATGTCATTGACTGTCGCCATCTGAGTCGCCCAGTAGTAGATCTGGATGTTTGGAAGTCCTATTCCCCCCTCCCAGACTGAGCGTTGGAGGGTTTTAAGGGCAATTCTCGGGTGTTTCCCACCCCAAAGGAGTTTATGTGTTGTTCCATCTATTCTGTGGAACTCTTCGGTGGGGACATGGAGCGGGGCGTTTTGGAGGATGTATAAGAACCGGAGTAGGGCCAGCATCTTAAATAGTGCCTCCCTGCCTAGCAGTATCAGTGGTAGTGCTAGCCAGTGGGCTGCATCTTGCTCGTATCTTTTAACTAGTGGGTGCAGATTTTGTTTTATGTAGCTATCCAGCCCATTAGTAATTAGAATGCCCAGGTAGCGGAAATGAGTAGTTTCAACTTGATATGGGGAACCCAATGTCGGTATGCAGTCTACCCCCTTTACCGGAAACAACACAGATTTGGACCAGTTTACCCTGAGTCCACTAAAGGCTCCATAGTTAATTAGTATTTGCGTGACCACAGGGCAGGAAACTGCTGGGTCGCCTAGGTATACTAAGAGGTCATCTGCATAGAGGGATACCCTATCTTCCCAGTTCGCCCTCCATCTGAAGCCAGTCCACGTGGTGGTGTTCCTCAGAAGGGCTGCTAATGGTTCTATTATTAGTGCAAACACCATTGCCGAGAGTGGACAACCTTGTCTGGTTCCTTTCCCCAATTGGTTATTACGCGAGGGCCACCCTTTTACTCTAACCTCCGCCACTGTATTATTGTATAGGAGTTGCACCCATTTTATGAATGGTTCCCCAAATTGCATCTTGCGCATTATTGCCCACAAGGCCTCCCAGTGAACTGAGTCGAATGTTTTTTCAAAGTCTATGGCCAGAAATGCAAGTGATTGTTGCAAGCCAGGTGCTCTCTCCAGCGCCCGATGTAGCCTGTGAATGTTCATTCTGGTGGACCTTTGAGGCATGAAGCCGCATTGGTCAGGGTGGATCAGTGACGTGATGACCAATTGTTGGCTAGTAGTTTGGCTAGTATTTTGGCTTCACTGTTGATTAGAGATATGGGTCGGTAGGAGGTGCATTCCTCTGGGGGTTTGCCCTTTTTGGGGATCACTATAAGGCTGGCCTTGCGGAGATCTGGTGGGAGCTTGCCCTGGCTCAGGGAGTGTTCAAACATATTGAGCAAGTGAGTGGATATGTCTAGATGGTTTAGTTTTTTCCAAATGTCAAGTGGGAACCCATTGGGACCTGGGGTCTTGCCTGTTTGAAGTTGGGCAATGGCTGTTGATATTTTGTCAGTCGTTATTTTGTTGTCTAGAGTGGTGGCTTGTTCTGTGGTGAGTGTTGGGAGGTCGATATCGTTCAGTATGGTGTTGGTTGCAGCGTTGGTGTGTGGTTTGTAGAGGTCCTCATAGAATTCAGCAAAAAGTTCTGCAATCTCTGCATCGGGATAGACTAGATCTGTGTTCGACGTTCTGATGCACTTCACCTTCTGTTGTCCTTCATCGTGCTTTTCCAGCCACGCTAGCATTTTCCCTGCCTTTTCCCCTGTTTCGTACAGATGTGACTTCATAGCAATGTGTGCTTTTTTGGCACAGTCTAAGGATAGATTGTGCTGCTTCTTCTCTGCTATTATAAGGGCTCTGTTCGTCTCCGGGGTGTCGCTGGCAATGTGATCTATTTCTTTGGACATGACTTCGCTTTCGGCTTCTATGATTCTCTCGCGTTGCACCTTCTTTTTTTGGGATGTCCATGAAATGATTTCTCCGCGTAGGACTGGTTTGTATGCCTCCCATAGTATATTGGGATTGTCAACCGAGCCTGCGTTTAGTTCAAAGTAGTTGGAGGTGGTTGTCTCTAAGTTTTCTTGAAATTCTGGGAATCCCAAGTAGTAGGAGTTCAGCCGCCACAAGGGGGGCGGTCGTGGTCTCGCCGTTTCCAGTTCGAGTACCAGTGGGGAGTGGTCGGAGATTCCCCGCGGGAGGAAGGATGCGCTACATACTTTATGAATATTTTGGTTTGGTAAGAAGAAGTAGTCTATTCTGGACATCGAGGCTTGGGCCCCTGAATGGAAAGAATATCGTCGAGTCTCAGCATGGAGGTCTCTCCACGCATCACACAATCCCAGTGCTGACACGAAGGAAGCCAGTTTGGTGGTGGTTGTGGGATTCCTGTTTCTCAAATGCGTGCGATCGAGGGTATTGTCCATGACCTCATTGAAGTCCCCCCCCAACACCCATGTATCTGCAGGGTTTGCTGCCAGGCTGGGGGTAATTTCGGTTAGCAGATCATGAAGGAGAGTCAGCAGGGAGTACACTGCCATGAGTGCCAGGGTTTGGCTCCATAGCGTTGCTTGGACGTATACATAGCGGCCTCCTCTGTCTTGTAGCGTGTACGTGATCATCAGTGGTAGTCGTTTGTGAACTAGTATGAGTACCCCTCTCGCACCCATAGAGAAACCAGCATGCACCGCCGTGCGGTAGTTTGATCTTTGGAAGAATTTGCACACGTTCCCTGCTAGGTGCATTTCGGGCAGAAAGGCTATATCCGGGGAGTGCCTATTTAGGTGCGGCAGTACCAGTCTTTTTTTGATGCTGGATCCCAGCCTGTTCACATTTCACGACAGGAGTTTGAGCTTTCTGTGGGTTGGGACAGTCTCAGGTGCCATTGGCTGTTTGGGGTATAGATTTGCACATGTGTTTCCTCGATTTTATACGTGGTAGTTGTATCGCGTTTGATCTGTACAGTGTGCTCATCGTGCCTTTGCATGCTAAACTTTGAATAAAGATAATAAATCTAACTCCCCCCTCCCCATACTCCTCTCCCAACTGAAGCATCTGTCGTCCCGATATAAACCTTTAAACGAACAATCTTTATACTACATCTGCCCGCCCTATGCCAATCTGGTTTTGCAGTACAGGTATACCGGGTGGTATGGATCGGGAATAGGTTGGGGCTGGGAAGAAGAACACCGCTTTACGGTGCTCCGGGTACACTCTTTGTTCGGTAGGGGCGGCGATGTGGCTGGCCGCCAGCCGTGTTGGCCGTTGCACCCAAGTGTGCAATGTGCGGTGTGGCTCCTTTGCTTTACATTGGTGGTGATTTGGACATACGGAATACTGTCGCTTCATATCATGCTAAAACATGTTGTGGGTCCTCGCTCTGTTGCTGCTGCTGTGGATCCAGGTCAGGCGGCCGCTCAGGATGTGGTCTGTTATGTTCTCCCCTCCTCCCACTCACAGCACCCCAATCGCCTTCTATGTGTCTTTCGGCCCAGCTCCACGCCTCCTTAGGATCTGTGAAATGGACCGTTGTGTTCTTATAGAATATTTTGAGTTGGGCGGGATGGATTAGCCCCTATTTGACTCCCATTGATTGCAGGCGTTTCTTGAGGGGATCAAATGATTGGCGTGCCTTCTGTACTTCTTTGGTGAAGTCAGGAAAGAAAGCAATTCTTGAACCATTATACGTGACAGTTCCTTTAGACCTTGGCAGCTGCAAAACCGTATCTCTATCCCTATAGTTTAAGAACCTTGCGATGACTGTTCGTGGTGGTGCACCCGGCGTGGACTTGCCTGTTGGAATGCGGTGGGCCTGCTCAATAGAAAAAAACTTGGAGAAGGACTGTGCATCATATGCGTCTGCGAGCCATTCCTCAAGGAATTACTCCATGCAAGCTCCTTCTGCCTTTTCAGGAAGGCCGAGAATGCGGACGTTGTTACGTCTGGATCTGCCTTCACTGTCATCAGCTCTTGATTCCAGAAGCTTTATGCGTGCCAACATGCCGGACATCTGGCGGTTCACTCCGCGAAGGTTGTCCTCAGTTTCCGAAATCCGCGCCCCCGCCTCCCCGGTGCGGGAGGTCAGCTTCTGCAGATCATGTCTTAACAAAGATACGTCCGCACCAATACTGTCAATTTTTTTCTCCATGGAAGTTCTAGGGCTGGCAATGGCACTCATTATGTCTCTGAGGGAAATGTTCTTCTCCGTGCAGTCCACATCAGATAGCGATGGCCTCTCTGGGGAGCGAGCTAGCGGTGTGGTTGCGTATTGCTCAA
Source organism: Ambystoma mexicanum (assembly GCF_040938575.1). Classification (NCBI taxonomy): domain Eukaryota; kingdom Metazoa; phylum Chordata; class Amphibia; order Caudata; family Ambystomatidae; genus Ambystoma; species Ambystoma mexicanum. Next base: position 970,342,200 of record NC_090931.1, on the reverse strand, counting down.
TCCTAGCACCTGTGGAGGTTTTCCTGGGCTTATTGTTCCCCATGTCTGATGTTCTAATGGAGTGACTCCGAGGGTCTGTGTCACATCTGGGTGGGGACGCCAGCTGGAGCGTGGAAAAGCAAGTGTTATTGGGGGGAGTCAGGTGGGAGCGCCCTTCACCTTCAGGATTCTGAATGCGGTGGCCGCATAGAGCTGTGTCGGGTATGACTTTACTGTATCGGTACCGCCTTACAGCGAGGGTAAATCACAGAAGGGAGGTCCTCGCCTGTGTTTGCGTTGGAGATGAGCCAGCTTTCGGGCCCCGGTCTGCCGTGGATCCGTGCTTCTGTGCACTTCGTTTGTTGTGGGCGCTTTGCTCAGTACAACACGTGTTGTTGAGTTTGGGCGCTTCCGCTATGCACAGGGGGAGGGCGGCGGTAGACTATGCAAGCATGCACCCACTGGAGCCTCAACAGCGATTTTCTTTGGGAATCAGGGGCGCGAGGGTAGCGGCGCACGAGGTCTGTTGAGGCCAGCCTGCGCTCGTCAACACCACTTCGAGGCAAGGATGGGTGACACCTATGTGCCTATATGCGAAGTGCCTATTGGCGCACTGCTAATACGTGAAGTCTTCAGCTCTGTCTCACAAGCATTCTTTTGATATTCTGTCTCTTTTCCTGTGGATTGCCGTGTGGCAGCAGTTGCATCCATTTGCACAACGTGGCAGGGTCCGCGTTTATCTCGCCATGCACACGCTGGTTATGTCACTGCTGTTGCAGTAGAGAGCTATTTCGTTGTGGTGTGTCGCCGTTCCACGCCCCAGTAGCGCCCCTTTGGACCAGGGAGCTGCGCATATAGGGGATTGCGTTTATACTTGTAGCCTCGGTGTCGGGATGCCGTAGCTAGATTGCGCAGGCCATGGTGCTTGCTTGGTTACTGCACGGACCATAGTGCCTGGTCCTCTGTGACCCACATGTGTTGTAGATAGCCGCCTGTCTATATTTGTAGGCTGAAGGGGCCACTGAAGGAGTTCGTGCAGTGGGGGTCCCAGGAGTAGGGCCGTTCCGTGGGGGAAGCGTTCAGGAGTGTTACACAGGGGGTCTGACCCTAATCTCCCATCCCCCCTTCTCCTTACCGCAGGATTGGGCCGCTGACAACTGCTCGGAGATGAGTGGGAGCCTCCCCAGGAGTCTATCAGGCGCTCGACGCAAAGCAGAGCACCGTCGGTGCCACCTCTGCTCCGGGTGACTTTATGGTGTTGTGCCTGTTTTCCCCGGGGCAGGCAACAGCAGTTCACGGGCTCATACACCGCCGCAATGATGGTGACTGCAGGGAATTCTGTTCGTCTGCGGTTGCTGGCCGTCAGCGACGGATGTTCGGCGTCCGCCACCAGGGACACCCCGCCTCTGCTCCCCGATCAGCAGCAGGGGAGGGAGCGCTCTAAACTCGGGGGGTCCCGCAGGCGGGAGGCAGGGAGGCACTCACTGGGATCCGCTCTCTCGCAGACAGGGAGTGGCGCCGGGGGCAATCCACCTGTTCCTACGTTCGCTCTGCAGCTCGTCACAGCTCTTCACTCCCCGCTGACTTGCCGCTGTCACACGGGTAGGGTTTGGCAATGGCGTGCAGCGCCCTCCGCCCATCCGCAGCTCGCAGCGGCCATTTTGTTTGTCTTTCGGCGCGCGGGCCAGCGTCTTGCAAGCTGTGTCGACAGGGTCGCCCGGCACCGATTTGCTCTGGAACCAGGTAGAAGTGTGCAGCACAGGTCCCCACGTTGATGAGGCATTTTGGGTCCTTTCAGGCACGCAAAGAAATCAGGATTATTTCAGGATCTGGCTGGTGGCACGGGGGCGATGCGAGCTCACGTCCTCATCGTCCTCCTGCTGGCCACGCCCCCTCACAGAGACCTTTGAATGTGCGACTCACCTCGCAGGACAACTCTGTTACTTTGTATCCTTTCATTTCAACAATTGTTCTCCTCATTTGCATTTTATCGGCACACACATATCCTTCAACTTTCATATTACAGTCACTTTCCCTTTAACATCATCCAGACTTTTGTTACCTTTGATAACTCACTGGTCGTGTTATTTGGACTTCTTTAATCTTTTTCTTGCAGCTCAAGGCCGTTACCAACTCCTCCTCTGCTCCCCCCAACTCTGCCTTTCACTTGGGAGGGTCGCAGGCTGTTTTTTGGCAACTTGAAGGTTTCTTTCACTGGGCTTTGCTCTTCGAATGCTCACGGCTTCCCGAGAGCATGGACATTTTGCCTGGCTTTCTCTTGATCCTCTCAACCACTGATCAGTCTGTTGCATACATGCCAACATTCTGTGACCAAAAATCTGTAGGAATCTTAAAGTTTCAAAAATAGTCAGGCGAGGAGGTAATGATAGGAATAGGGCGCGTCAGCAGCCCATTGTCATTGAATGAGCCCGCCGCCGCGGGTGCATTCAATGACAATGAGGCGCCTGCCATGCCTTCTACCACCACGCCAGCTCGGGGGAGCCCTTGAAAGACTCGCCCGAGTTGACGTGGTGGGGGGCTAATAGCGCCTTTTGTCAAAGGCTCCCATGGCGGAGGGGCACATTTAGCCCACCGCCGTGGGCGCCTTTTACATCAAAAGCCTGCATGCTGTGCCTTCTCCCGCTACGCCAGCTCAGGGAAGTCCTTGAAAGACTTCCCTGAGCTGGCGTGGTGGGGGGCTAATGGCGCCTTTTGTCAAAGGCACCCGCGGCGGAGAGGCGCATTTAGCCCACTGCCGTGGGTGCCTTTGACATCAAATGTCTGCATGCCGCGCCTTCTCCCGCTACGCCAGCTCGGGGGAGCCCTTGAAAGACTCCCCCGAGCTGGCGTTGTGGGGGGCTAATGGCGCCTTTTGTCAAAGGCACCCGCGGCGGAGGGGCGCATTTAGCCCGCTGCCGTGGGCACCTTTTACATCAAAAGCCTGCATGCTGCGCCTTCTCCCGCTACGCCAGCTCGGGGAATCCCTTGAAAGACTCCCCGAGCTGGCGTGGTTGGGGGCTAATGGCGCCTTTTGTCAAAGGCACCCGCGGCGGAGGGGCACATTTAGCCCACCGCCGTGGGGGCCTTTTACATCAAAAGCCTGCATGCTGCGCCTTCTCCTGCTACACCAGCTCGGGGAAGCCCTTGAAAGACTCCCCCGAGCTGGCGTGGTGGGGGGGTAATGGCGCCTTTTGTCAAAGGCACCCGCGGCGGAGGGGTGCTTTTAGCCCACCGCCGTGGGTGCCTTTGATATCAAAAGCCTGTATGCCGCGCCTTCTCCCGCTACGCCAGCTTGGGGGAGCCCTTGAAAGACTCCCCCCGAGCTGGCCTGGGCGAAAAGAAAATTTATTTTAAAAAGAAAAAAGATTTTTTCATTTTTTTTACACAAAAAAATCAGTATTTGGTGCCCATAAATCGGTAGGTGGTAGGACTGCTTAAAAAGCGATATCCTACCGCCTAAATCGGTAGGGTTGGCAAGTATGGTCTGTTGGCCTCCCAACGTCCACAGCATGGATCGGAAGAGTTGTTCCTTCTCGTACCCAGCCTCCCTCAAAGTGTGCTTGTGTGTGCCCCCTTTTATCTTCACTGGGAGTGTTAATAAGTGGCAGGTGTACATTGTTAGGGCTACGTGGCTGACTCTGCCTGGCCTCATTACAGGGACAGGGCAATGCAAGTCAGGGAAGGTAATCTTTCTGGCCTCATTCCTCATCTTGCTCACCATTGAGTGCTTCTCCCCCACTCCCGAGGACCACCTACCCAGATGATCCTCCCTTGCCTGTCCACCCCCAGGGTCAGGATCCAAAAGTGATGGTCTTCCCTGGCCACCTGACTACGGGATCCCCGGGGACTAGGTTGTGAAACACCCTCTAGTTTTTCACATAAGGCTGGGGTGAGGGTGTCAATGTTGTCCTTGATGGTTCTGGAGGAGCAGGGTAGCACCTATTTAGAGGAGACTTTCATAGAGCAGACAACTCTAGAGATCTTGTCTGGTGAAATGGGAGAGAAGGAGGAGAGAATGGGGTTTAGGGGGTCCAGAAGAGGAGAGAGAAGGTGGGGGTGGGTGGAGTGAGGAACCCGAAGGTGTATCCTTGGCTAGTCCCCGAGGATCTGTCATCCAGGTGGCCAGGACACGGCCATCTTTATTGGATCCAGTTCCAGTGAGGGAGGATCACCTGGATGGGCGGGGGGGTCTTTGGGAAGTGGGAGTTGGACACTGACAGGTGATCCCCCTTCTTTCAAAGCCTTTTCTCCATCCTACCATGTAGGATATACCAAAACACTGCCCCCCGTTTCTGACACGAAGACCATCACACAACACGGAAGACAACGGACTAACACCAGAGCCGTTTACCTGACATGTCCCATTATAAGGGAAAGGCAAAGTCAGGCAATTGACCAGAATCACACACACTTGACGGCCCTTTCCCTTCCTCACAGGGATAAAAGGTGGAGCACAAGACAAGCAAACAGACTGCACGATGTGAGAGCTAACTCAGCACGGCAGTTCATGAGGAGGTGAAAGACAGCGAATACCGAGAGGGTGACAAGGAGAGAAGTAACCTTGCCCTTTCTGATCAAAGCCCGTGAAGCCTCCGCAGATGGAAATATACGACTGCGAACAATAGCCAGCGTGTGTTGCAGCAGATGTCTATGGTACGTGAGACCCTCCTCTGCTGATAACCAAGCTGGGGAAGGACGCCGGTCTCGGTGATACCAACCTTGACTCCAAGGATAAAGAAAGGCAAGTGGTTCATCATAGCCGGTGAGTCGAGAGGAGAATCGATAAGAAACCGAGCTGTGTCGAACAAAAAGTAGACAATGGCTAATTTGAACTTTGAAAGGCTTAAAGATATGATTGAGGAATAAGGGGGAAACCCAGCAACAGAGGAGGCCAGCACCACGTGGGTGCTCAGGCAGGAAACTCTGGGCAATTACCCGACGGTAGAAACTACCAGAACCGGAAGCCCTTGGGAAGAGGCAAAACGAGGGCAAAGTGGTCATACAGGGGCCTGTATCCTCTGTACCGTTGAAAGTTTTTGACCTGCAGATGATTGCGAAGCTAAGGAAAATAATCCTGCTTGGTGAAATGAGTGCATGAACAGTGTGTTATAAAAGTTGGCGAAAGTGATCCCGGAAGATGGAAGCCGCCAATCAGAGACGAATCCTTAAATCCTCTTTAAAAAGAAATAAGACTCGTGAAAGTAAGAGGTATTGGAAGACCAGGGGAAGATGGGTCTGCAATATATGAGAGCTGGATTCAATACCAGATTGTCTTTATGTTTTCCCACCTCCCTTGGCCTCAACTCCTTCCTCTCCTTTGGGCCTTCTCCTCACTTTAATATTGTAAGAGGTGGATTCTCCGTCCTGCTCCTCGTGGCAGGTGCGCGTAGATGTGGGGGACGAGCAGCGACCAAGTTACTTCACTGGTGCAAGCCCCCTGTAGGAATCCAGGCCTGCTGCGACTCTGTAGGTTTGCTGCTTTACAGTCTTTATATGCAGTTCTTATGTTCCTCTTAGTTTGAATAATAATGTCTTGCTTCTTTTCTTTTAGGTATGGAAAGGTATTTTGGTGTTGTGATGCTGTTTGAAGATGAGCATGGGCCGGTAGGCGAAAGCGCGGTGTGCGCGATGCTGTCCGGTGAGTAATGTGTGATGCGCAACGCTGTTTTGCCTTTTATATTGCTAGCCTGTGTCTTTTCTCTCCTTGCAGGTTGCGATGTTCCTCACTGAGCGCCGTAATGTTCCAGCAATGATACTGACCAGGAGATGACTACCAGGTAAGAATTGTGTGGCTATCTTCATTTGGGAGGAAACGTGAGTAAACGCTTACTAATGCTGTCTTTCTTTCTCCTCTTTCCAGGTTACGGTATTCCAGGATGCATGCGGTGCCGGATGATGGAGTTCGTACCTTCAGGTGAGTGGAACTGAAGTTAGCGGTGGATTGAAGACAGGATACTGTTCCAGGTAAGTTTCGTAGTGTTCTTTCTCTCTCTGCAGGTCAATGGTTTCAGGTAAACTGGCATCAAAGAACTGGACACGGTGAGCGTTACGCTGCCCACAGCAGAATAACACAAAGCATTTTCTGCTGTTTGGGTGTGCTTTAAATAGTCTCAGGTAAAGTAGTCCAGGTAAAATAGTCCCAGGCCTGCCACACCCAAAGTAGTCCAGGTAAGTAGCCCCAGGCCTGCCACACCCAAAAGACTAGACCGCATAGCTCAGTTCCTTGTAACTGAGCTATGTGTGTGCCTCCATGTTGGCTGAACCCCCCAAGTTAAATAGTCCCAAGTAAATAGTCCCATTCTAATGTTGGTCTTCATGATGGTTATGAGCCTGGCGCCAAAGGCACCAGGAATGACTCCAAGAGAGTCTTGGATGAGGGTTTAAGGCCTTTGACCTGGCCCTAACTGGAAGGCTGACTTGCCAGTGAGGGCCGGGGGAAAGGGTCATGACAGCACTCCCCCCCAAGGTCCCTCTCACGGTGGCACTTCTGCCTGGTCCTGGTTCGGCTGGGTAATTCCGATGGAACTTTTTAATTAAGCGAGGCGCATGGAGGTATTCACTAGGTTCCCATGATCTGTCTTGAGGGCCGTATCCCTTCCAATCAACTAAGTAGTATAGTTTGGATCTGGTGTATTTTGAGTCTAGGATATCCTTTACTTCAAACTCTGGTTCTCCGTCAACTAATACTGGTTTTGGTGGTGTTGTAACCCGAGTACTGGGTTGTACCGGTTTCAGGAGTGATATGTGAAACACAGGATGAATTTGCATAGTGAGTGGTAGGGCTAATTTAACTGCCACTGGATTTATTATGGATTCAATAGAATAAGATCCCAGATATCGGGGATGAAAGGTCAGAGTCCCTTTTATGGGCACAAATTGTGATGCTAACCAGACCTTGTCTCTAATTTGATAGTCGGGGGCTTTACTACGATGTTGGTCAACGAATTTCTTTTGTCTGTTCTTGGCTTGGAGTAAATGTTCTTCTGCTTCTTTGAAGGCCTGGGAAATAGTAATATGTAGGGTTTTAACCGCTGGAATTTCCAAAGGGGTTGGGAGATCCAATTCTGAAGTACGTGGATGTCTACCATATATAGTGTAGAAAGGGGTTTGTCCAGTGCTGGTGTGTAATGAATTATTATAGACATATTCAGCTATCCATAAAAAGTCCTTCCAATTTCTTTCCACTTGATGTAACATGCAATGCAAGTATTGCTCGAGGGTTTCGTTTGTTCTTTCTGTTTGGCCATCTGTTTGAGGATGGTGACTTGTGGATAGTCGAATGTCAATTTGGGCCATTGAACAGCATTTCCTCCAGAAGTTGGATATGAACTGACTACCTCGATCTGAGATCAACACCGATGGAAAGCTATGTAGCTGTACGATTTCCTCCAGGAATGCTTTTGCTAAATTGGATGCATTTGGAAGACTCTTAAAAGGAATAAAGTGTGCCATTTTAGAGAACAAGTCTACAACTACTAAGATGGTGTTCAATCCTTGACTGGGAGGTAGATCTGTAATGAAATCAAGGGTCAGTGTGTGCCATGGTGCAGGAGGAATTTCCAATGGTTGGAGAAGACCAGCTGGTTTCTGCTTTTGGGACTTGTTTTGTGCACACACACACCGCACGATTGTATAAATTGTATGATATCTTTATGCCATGTGGCCACCAATAGTTTCATTTTACTTTAGCTAGAGTTTTGGCAATTCCAGGATGACCTTCAATCAGGGAGTCGTGATAACCCAAAATAACCTGCTCTTGAAAATCTTTACTTGGCAAGTATAGACAGTTCCTAAAATATGGTAACTGGTCTTTAATGGTGTAATGTTCTCCTTGAGTACACCACTCTTGTGAGAAAGTGGGATCCATTAAAAGTTGGATCTTGTTTTGGAGTTCACCCTGTGTCAATGTTGTCGTAAGACCCAGGAGTTTGTCTTCTGAAATGATGGCTACTGGATCTGGAGTTATGTATACCTTTTCATCAACACCCATGCGGGGCAAGGCGTCAGCCTTTCCGTTTCGGACTCCTGGCCAGTAGGTGATCACATAGTCATATTCAGCGAAGAAAAGAGCCCACCGCATTTGACGGGATGATTAAGCCTTTGCTGTTTTTAGGTATTGCAGGTTTCGATGATCAGTTATGACCGTGACAATATGTCTAGCACCAAGGAGATAGTTTCGCCATGCCTTGAAAGCTGTTTTTATAGCCAAGAGTTATTTGTCTCTGATAGCATAGTTGAGTTCGGGAGGTGAGAATTTTCATGACCAGAAGGCTACAGGGTGTAACTGGCCATTTCCTCGGTCCCTTCGTGAGAGAACAACTCCCATAGCCATGCTAGAGGCATCTGTTTCAACTATATAAGGGAGGTCTGGGTGAGGATGCCGTAGAACTGGAGCAGAAGTGAATTTGTTCTTAAGTTCTTGAAAGGCCTTCTCTGCTTCTTTGGTCCAATGGAACTTTTTATTGTTTTTTCTCAATAGTGATGTAATTGGATGCACTATTTGGGAAAAATCTGGGATGAATCTGCAGTAAAAGTTTGCAACGCCCAACATACTCTGGATTCCTTTAAATGAAGTTGGTGACGGCCAGTTAAGAATGGCATCTACCTTGTGCCTATCCATTCTGATACCTTTTGTTTTGAGGATAAAACCGAGGAACTCCACTTTGGTGACATGAAAAGAGCATTTTTCGAGTTTAGCATACAGTTTATGTTGGCAGAGTTTAGTGAGGATGGAGCGGACATGACTGACATGGTCTTCTTTTATAGCAGAATACAGTAAGATGTCATCAATGTAAACCAGAGCGCAAACGTCGAATAACTCCCGCAAAACATCATTCATAAAGTACTGGAATGCAGCAGGAGCGTTGCACAGTCCAAAAGGCATTACCGGGTATTCATACAAGCCGTATTTGGTACGAAAGGCGGTTTTCCATTCGTTTCCTTTCTTCACTCGAAAAAAGATGGTATGCCCCCCTAAGGTCCAGTTTGGTATACATTTGGGCCTCTTTGACTTGATCCAATAATTCGGGAATAAGGGGCAGTGGATAACGTTTTTTTACTGTGATCTGGTTTAATGCGGGATAGTCGATGCAAGTCCTCAAATCTCCTTCCTTCTTTGGTACGAAGAATAAGGGAGTGGCTGCCAGTGATGTAGATGGGCGGATAAATCCATTTGCCAGGTACTGATCAAGATAAGATTTCAAAGGGATGTTTTCTGTTTCAGTAAGTGCATAGATTCGACCACAAGGAATTTGCGCACCAGGTATGAGGTCGATCTGACAATTGTAGGGCCTGTGCGGTGGTAGAGTATTGGCTTGTTCTTTCTGGAACACGTCTTGAAAATCTGGGTATTCATTTGGTAGAGTACTAGTCACACCTAGTACAATTGCCGCCATACTGGGAGTAGCAGATGTACATAAGTCTGTTTTCCCCTTTTCTTGGTAATAACAGGTGCGGGCACAATCATCGGAAAAGGCCAACTTCTTGGCACGCAAATCTATTAGATGGTTGTGAGCTACCAACCATGGCATCGCTAAGATTAGTCGAAACTGAGGAGCTTTGATGAGATCGAATGCAATAGATTCTCGGTGTCCATCCTGGCACAGTAGGGTTAGTGCTGCTGTACATTGGGTTACTGGTCCGGAAGCTATTTCTGTCCCATCAACAGTAGTAACTTTTTCAGTAGTCGACTTAGAGCATAAGGGAAGCCCCATCTCTGCTGCCAGATCTTGGTCTCCATAATTCCCAACTGCTCCGCTGTCTATGTATGCTTCGACAGCATGCATCCGAGACGGTTGTTGGTGATTGATCAAAATTACTGGTAATGCAAAGTGTGAGGTCTGTGGCTCATCCTTCTCGCTCGACAAGCAGACCTCTATGCTTGCCGTGCTTGGTAGTTTTCTGACTCCTTGTTATTATCTTCCTTCTCTGTGGCTTCAACAGTTCTCCTTGGTGGTTTCACTGGACATTCTTTGAGGAAGTGGCCTGATTTTCCGCAATATAAGCATAATTGCTGTTGCCTTCTCTTGTCTCTTTCAGTTTTAGTTAAAAGGGGCCGTACACCTCCGATTTGCATTGGTTCTACCGTGTTTTCCAATGTACGTGGAACATTATCCTTTGACCGGACATACACAGCTCGAGTGTCTAACCTTATCCGGTCCGCTTTTCAGTCTTGTAATCTGTGTTCTAATTGCACCACAAGGTTGATGAATTCTCCACAGTCTTTAGGTGTGTTAACCACTTGAGCAAGGACATCCTTTAGTTCCCCTCGTAGACCCCGATGAAATAGTGTGGTCCTTTTTTTCTCAGGCCGCCCAGCTTCAATGACTAGTCTGTTAAACGTTGCTATATATGTAAGGAAGTCTTGACTTCCTTGACGGAGTGACAAAAATGTGTTGCATATTGCTTCGCCTTGGGCATGACGAGCCAAGAGTTTTTCCATTTACATCTGGAAACCCCCAAAGTCATGTAACAACGGGTTATCCTGACTTAACAATGGTACTGACCAATCCGCTGCACTGCCACTCAGATATGACAAGACAAAAGCAACCCGCGCTTGGTCGTTAGGAAAAGCCTCAGGTCTGCAAACGAAATGAAGACGACACTGGTTCATGAACGTTGCGTACTTCTTGGGGTCCCCTGTAAATCGTTCAGGCGGAGCTAAAGGAACTGCCCCAGGAAGGGTTATTTGTACTGGATTGGTGGAAGAAGTTGGTACAGGTACTGGCGGAATGTTACCAGGCAATGGGGTCTGTCCTGCCTGGGATTGGAGCAATTGTCTACTTATTTCGTCGGTACAATCCTTAGTAACAATCAAATCCCTCCTAAAAGTGTTGGTTTCTTGCCTGGCTGAATGTACTTCAGCGCGTAATTGTCCCAACAACTGAACTAACTGGTCAGTCTCTGAAGTCTCCATGATGCCCAGGTGGATAATATTATTGAGGCTTTGCGTTCTGTTACGCTCACCTGGTATCCACATGGACGCCACCCAGCCCTGGTTGGATGATTTTCACTCTCGAACCCTCTCCCAGTCCCTTGGTAAGGCCTCTGGTTAAAGATGGGTCTGCAATATAGGAGAGCTGGATTCAATACCAGATTGTCTTTATGTTTTCCCACCTCCCTTGGCCTCAACTTCTTCCTCCCCCTTGGGCCTTCTCCTCAATTAAATATTGTAAGAGGTGGATTCTCCGTCCTGCTCCTCGTGGCAGGTGCGCGTAGATGTGGGGGGCGAGCAGCGACCAAGTTACTTCACTGGTGCAAGCCCCCTGTAGGAATCCAGGCCTGCTGCGACTCTGTAGGTTTGCTGCTTTACAGTCTTTATATGCAGTTCTTATGTTCCTCTTAGTTTGAATAATAATGTCTTGCTTCTTTCCTTTTAGGTATGGAAAGGTATTTTGGTGTTGTCATGCTGTTTGAAGATGAGCATGGGCCGGTAGGCGAAAGCGCGGTGTGCGCGATGCTGTCCGGTGAGTAATGCGTGATGCGCAACGCTGTTTTACCTTTCATATTGCTAACCTGTGTCTTTTCTCTCCTTGCAGGTTGCGATGTTCCTCGCTGAGCGCCGTAATGTTCCAGCAATGATACTGACCAGGAGATGACTACCAGGTAAGAATTGTGTGGCTATCTTCATTTGGGAGGAAACGTGAGTAAACGCTTACTAATGCTGTCTTTCTTTCTCCTCTTTCCAGGTTATGGTATTCCAGGATGCATGCGGTGCCGGATGATGGAGTTCGTACCTTCAGGTGAGTGGAACTGAAGTTAGCGGTGGATTGAAGACAGGATACTGTTCCAGGTAAGTTTCGTAGTGTTCTTTCTCTCTCTGCAGGTCAATGGTTTCAGGTAAACTGGCATCAAAGAACTGGACACGGTGAGCGTTACGCTGCCCACAGCAGAATAACACAAAGCATTTTCTGCTTTTTGGGTGTGCTTTAAATAGTCTCAGGTAAAGTAGTCCAGGTAAAATAGTCCCAGGCCTGCCACACCCAAAGTAGTCCAGGTAAGTAGCCCCAGGCCTGACACACCCAAAAGACTAGACCGCATAGCTCAGTTCCTTGTAACTGAGCTATGTGTGTGCCTCCATGTTGGCTGAACCCCCCAAGTTAAATAGTCCCAAGTAAATAGTCCCATTCTAATGTTGGTCTTCATGATGGTTATGAGCCTGGCGCCAAAGGCACCAGGAATGACTCCAAGAGAGTCTTGGATAAGGGTTTAAGGCCTTTGACCTGGCCCTAACTGGAAGGCTGACTTGCCAGTGAGGGCCGGGGGAAAGGGTCATGACAGCACTCCCCCCAAGGCCCCTCTCACGGTGGCACTTCTGCCTGGTCCTTTTTCGGCTGGGTAATTCCGATGGAACTTTTTAATTAAGCGAGGCGCATGGATGTATTCACTAGGTTCCCATGATCTGTCTTGAGGGCCGTATCCCTTCCAATCAACTAAGTAGTATAGTTTGGAACTGGTGTATTTTGAGTCTAGGATATCCTTTACTTCAAACTCTGGTTCTCCGTCAACTAATACTGGTTTTGGTGGTGTTGTAACCCGAGTACCGGGTTGTACCGGTTTCAGGAGTGATATGTGAAACACAGGATGAATCTGCATAGTGGGTGGTAGGGCTAATTTAACTGCCACTGGATTTATTATGGATTCAATAGAATAAGATCCCAGATATCGGGGACAAAAGGTCAGAGTTCCTTTTATGAGCACAAATTGTGATGCTAACCAGACCTTGTCTCTAATTTGATAGGCGGGGGCTTTACTACGATGTTGGTCAACGAATTTCTTTTGTCTGTTCTTGGCTTGGAGTAAATGTGCTTCTGCTTCTTTGAAGGCCTGGGAAATAGTAATATGTAGGGTTTTAACCGCTGGAATTTCCAAAGGGGTTGGGAGATCCAATTCTGAAGTACATGGATGTCTACCATATATAGTGTAGAAAGGGGTTTGTCCAGTGCTGGTGTGTAATGAATTATTATAGACATATTCAGCTATCCATAAAAAGTCCTTCCAATTTCTTTCCACTTGATGTAACATGCAACGCAAGTATTGCTCGAGGGTTTGGTTTGTTCTTTCTGTTTGGCCATCTGTTTGAGGATGGTGACTTGTGGATAGTCGAATGTCAATTTGGGCCATTGAACAGCATTTCCTCCAGAAGTTGGATATGAACTGACTACCTCGATCTGAGATCAACACCGATGGAAAGCCATGTAGCTGTACGATTTCCTCCAGGAATGCTTTTGCGAAATTGGATGCATTTGGAAGACCCTTAAAAGGAATAAAGTGTGCCATTTTAGAGAACAAGTCTACAACTACTAAGATGGTGTTCAATCCTTGACTGGGAGGTAGATCTGTAATGAAATCAAGGGACAGTGTGTGCCATGGTGCAGGAGGAATTTCCAATAGTTGGAGAAGACCAGCTGGTTTCTGCTTTTGGGACTTGTTTTGTGCACACACACACCGCACGATTGTATAAATTGTATGATATCTTTACGCCATCTGGGCCACCAATAGTTTCATTTTACTTTAGCTAGAGTTTTTGCAATTCCAGGATGACCTTCAATCAGGGAGTCGTGATAACCCGAAATAACCTGCTCTTGTAAACCTTTACTTGGCAAGTATAGACAGTTCCTAAAATATGCTAACTGGTCTTTAATGGTGTAATGTTCTCCTTGAGTACACCACTCTTGTGAGAAAGTGGGATCCATTAAAAGTTGGATCTTGTTTTGGAGTTCACCCTGTGTCAATGTTGTCGTAAGACCCAGGAGATTGTCTTCTGAAATGATGGCTACTGGATCTGGAGTTATGTATACCTTTTCATCAACACCCATGCGGGGCAAGGCGTCAGCCTTTCCGTTTCGGACCCCTGGCCAGTAGGTGATCACATAGTCATATTCAGCGAAGAAAAGAGCCCACCGCATTTGACGGGATGATTAAGACTTTGCTGTTTTTAGGTATTGCAGGTTTCGATGATCAGTTATGACCGTGACAGTATGTCTAGCACCAAGGAGATAGTGTCCCCATGCCTTGAAAGCTGATTTTATAGCCAAGAGTTCTTTGTCTCTGATAGCATAGTTGAGTTCGGGAGGTGAGAATTTTCGTGACCAGAAGGCCACAGGGTGTAACTGGCCATTTCCTCGGTCCCTTTGTGAGAGAACAGCTCCCATAGCCATGCTAGAGGCATCTGTTTCAACTATATAAGGGAGGTCTGGGTGAGGATGCCGTAGAACTGGAGCAGAAGTGAATTTGTTCTTAAGTTCTTGAAAGGCCTTCTCTGCTTCTTCGGTCCAATGGAACTTTTTATTGTTTTTTCTCAATAGTGATGTAATTGGATGCACTATTTGGGAAAAATCTGGGATGAATCGGCAGTAAAAGTTTGCAACGCCCAACATACTCTGGATTCCTTTAAATGAAGTTGGTGACGGCCAGTTAAGAATGGCATCTACCTTGTGCCTATCCATTCTGATACCTTTTGTTTTGAGGATAAAACCGAGGAACTCCACTTTGGTGACATGAAAAGAGCATTTTTTTCGAGTTTAGCATACAGTTTATGTTGGCAGAGTTTAGTGAGGATGGAGCGGACATGACTGACATGGTCTTCTTTTATAGCAGAATACAGTAAGATGTCATCAATGTAAACCAGAGCGCAAACGTCGAATAACTCCCGCAAAACATCATTCATAAAGTACTGGAATGCAGCAGGAGCGTTGCACAGTCCAAAAGGCATTACCTGGTATTCATACAAGCCGTATTTGGTACGAAAGGCGGTTTTCCATTCGTTTCCTTTCTTCACTCGAAAAAAGATGGTATGCCCCCCTAAGGTCCAGTTTGGTATACATTTGGGCGTCTTTGACTTGATCCAATAATTCGGGAATAAGGGGCAGTGGATAACATTTTTTTACTGTGATCTGGTTTAATGCGGGATAGTCGATGCAAGTCCTCAAATTTCCTTCCTTCTTTGGTACGAAGAATAAGGGACTGGCTGCCAGTGATGTAGATGGGCGGATAAATCCATTTGCCAGGTACTGATCAAGATAAGATTTCAAATGGATGTTTTCTGGTTCAGTAAGTGCATAGATTCGACCACAAGGAATTTGCGCACCAGGTATGAGGTCAATCTGACAATTGTAGGGCCTGAGCGGTGGTAGAGTATTGGCTTGTTCTTTCTGGAACACGTCTTGAAAATCTGGGTATTCATTTGGTCGCGTACTAGTCACACCTAGTACAATTGCCGCCGTACTGGGAGTAGCAGACGGCCATAAGTCTGTTTTCCCCTTTTCTTGGTAATAACAGGTGCAAGCACAATAATCGGAAAAGGCCAACTTCTTGGCACGCCAATCTATTAGATGGTTGTGAGCTACCAACCATGGCATCCCTAAGATTAGTCGAAACTGAGGAGCTTTGATGAGATCGAATGCAATAGATTCTCGGTGTCCATCCTGGCACAGTAGGGTTAGTGCTGCTGTATATTGGGTTACTGGTCCGGAAGCTATTTCTGTCCCATCAACAGTAGTAACTTTTTCAGTAGTCGACTTAGAGCATAAGGGAAGCCCCATCTCTGCCGCCAGATCTTGGTCTCCATAATTCCCAACTGCTCCGCTGTCTATGTGTGCTTCGACAGCATGCATCCGAGACGGTTGTTGGTGATTGATCAAAATTACTGGTAATGCAAAGTGTGAGGTCTGTGGCTCATCCTTCTCGCTCGACAAGCAGACCTTTACGTTTGCCGTGCTTGGTAGTTTTCCGACTCCTTGTTATTATCTTCCTTCTCTGTGGCTTCAACAGTTCTCCTTGGTGGTTTCACTGGACATTCTTTGAGGAAGTGGCCTGATTTTCCGCAATATAAGCATAATTGCTATTGCCTTCTCTTGTCTCTTTCAGTTTTAGTTAAAAGGGGCCGTACACCTCCGATTTGCATGGGTTCGACCGTGTTTTCCAATGTACGTGGAACATTATCCTTTGACCGGACATACACAGCTCGAGTGTCTAACCTTATCCGGTCCGCTTTTCAGTCTTGTAATCTGTGATCTAATTGCACCACAAGGTTGATGAATTCTCCACAGTCTTTAGGTGGGTTAACCACTTGAGCAAGGACATCCTTTAGTTCCCCTCGTAGACCCCGATGAAATAGTGTGGTCCTTTTTTTCTCAGGCCGCCCAGTTTCAATGACTAGTCTGTTAAACGTTGCTATATATGTAAGCAAGTCTTGACTTCCTTGACGGAGTGACAAAAATGTGTTATATAATGCTTAGCCTTGGGTATGACGAGCCAAGAGTATTTCCATTTACATCTGGAAACCCCCAAAGTCATGTAACAACGGGTTATCCTGACTTAACAATGGTACTGACCAATCCGCTGCACTGCCACTCAGATATGACAAGGCAAAAGCAACCCGCGCTTGGTCGTTAGGAAAAGCCTCAGGTCTGCAAAGGAAATGAAGACGACAATGGTTCATGAACGTTGCATACTTCTTGGGGTCCCCTGTAAATCGTTCAGGCGGAGCTAAAGGAACTGCCCCAGGAAGGGTTATTTGTACTGGATTGGTGGAAGAAGTTGGTACAGGTACTGGCGGAATGTTACCAGGCAATGGGGTCTGTCCTGCCTGGGATTGGAGCAATTGTCTACTTATTTTGTCGGTACAATCCTTAATAACAATCAAATCCCTCCTAAGAGCGTTGGTTTCTTGCCTGGCTGAATGTACTTCAGCGCGTAATTGTCCCAACAACTGAACTAACTGGTCAGTCTCTGAAGTCTCCATGATGCCCAGGTGGATAATATTATTGAGGCTTTGCGTTCTGTTACGCTCGCCTGGTATCCACAGGGACGCCACCCAGCCCTGGTTGGATGATTTTCACTCTCAAACCCTCTCCCAGTCCCTTGGTAAGGCCTCTGGTTAAAGATGGGTCTGCAATATAGGAGAGCTGGATTCAATACCAGATTCTCTTTATGTTTTCCCACCTCCCTTGGCCTCAACTCCTTCCTCCCCCTTGGGCCTTCTCCTCAATTAAATATTGTAAGAGGTGGATTCTCCGTCCTGCTCCTAGTGGCAGGTGCGCGTAGATGTGGGGGGCGAGCAGCGACCAAGTTACTTCACTGGTGCAAGCCCCATGTAGGAATCCAGGCCTGCTGCGACTCTGTAGGTTTGCTGCTTTACAGTCTTTATATGCAGTTCTTATGTTCCTCTTAGTTTGAATAATAATGTCTTGCTTCTTTCCTTTTAGGTATGGAAAGGTATTTTGGTGTTGTCATGCTGTTTGAAGATGAGCATTGGCCGGTAGGTGAAAGCGCGGTGTGCGCGATGCTGTCCGGTGAGTAATGCGTGATGCGCAACGCTGTTTTGCCTTTTATATTGCTAACCTGTGTTTTTTCTCTCCTTGCAGGTTGCGATGTTCCTCGCTGAGCGTCGTAATGTTCCAGCAATGATACTGACCAGGAGATGACTACCAGGTAAGAATTGTGTGGCTATCTTCATTTGGGAGGAAACGTGAGTAAACGCTTACTAATGCTGTCTTTCTTTCTCCTCTTTCCAGGTTATGGTATTCCAGGATACATGCAGTGCCGGATGATGGAGTTCGTACCTTCAGGTGAGTGGAACTGAAGTTAGCGGTGGATTGAAGAGAGGATACTGCTCCAGGTAAGTTTCGTAGTGTTCTTTCTCTCTCTGCAGGTCAATGGTTTCAGGTAAACTGGCATCAAAGAACTGGACACGGTGAGCGTTACGCTGCCCACAGCAGAATAACACAAAGCATTTTCTGCTGTTTGGGTGTGCTTTAAATAGTCTCAGATAAAGTAGTCCAGGTAAAATAGTCCCAGGCCTGCCACACCCAAAGTAGTCCAGGTAAGTAGCCCCAGGCCTGCCACACCCAAAAGACTAGATCGCATAGCTCAGTTCCTTGTAACTGAGCTATGTGTGTGCCTCCATGTTGGCTGAACCCCCCAAGTTAAATAGTCCCAAGTAAATAGTCCCATTCTAATGATGGTCTTCATGATGGTTATGAGCCTGGCGCCAAAGGCACCAGGAATGACTCCAAGAGAGTCTTGGATGAGGGTTTAAGGGCTTTGACCTGGCCCTAACTGGAAGGCTGACTTGCCAGTGAGGGCCGGGGGAAAGGGTCATGACAGCACTCCCCCCAAGGCCCCTCTCACGGTGGCCCTTCTGCCTGGTCCTGGTTCGGCTGGGTAATTCCGATGGAACTTTTTAATTAAGCGAGGCGCATGGATGTATTCACTAGGTTCCCATGATCTGTCTTGAGGGCCGTATCCCTTCCAATCAACTAAGTAGTATAGTTTGGATCTGGTGTATTTTGAGTCTAGGATATCCTTTACTTCAAACTCTGGTTCTCCGTCAACTAATACTGGTTTTGGTGGTGTTGTAACCCGAGTACCGGGTTGTACCGGTTTCAGGAGTGATATGTGAAACACAGGATGAATTTGCATAGTGGGTGGTAGGGCTAATTTAACTGCCACTGGATTTATTATTGATTCAATAGAATAAGATCCCAGATATCGGGGACGAAAGGTCAGAGTTCTTTTTATGGGCACAAATTGTGATGCTAACCAGACCTTGTCTCTAATGTGATAGTCGGGGGCTTTACTACGATCTTGGTCAACAAATTTCTTTTGTCTGTTCTTGGCTTGGAGTAAATATTCTTCTGCTTCTTTGAAGGCCTGGGAAATAGTAATATGTAGGGTTTTAACCGCTGGAATTTCCAAAGGGGTTGGGAGATCCAATTCTGAAGTACGTGGATGTCTACCATAAATAGTGTAGAAAGGGGTTTGTCCAGTGCTGGTGTGTAATGAATTATTATAGACATATTCAGCTATCCATAAAAAAGTCCTTCCAATTCCTTTCCACTTGATGTAACATGCAACGCAAGTATTGCTCGAGGGTTTGGTTTGTTCTTTCTGTTTGGCCATCTGTTTGAGGATGGTGACTTGTGGATAGTCGAATGTCAATTTGGGCCATTGAACAGCGTTTCCTCCAGAAGTTGGATATGAACTGACTACCTCGATCTGAGATCAACACCGATGGAAAGCCATGTAGCTGTACGTTTTCCTCCAGGAACGCTTTTGCTAAATTGGATGCATTTGGAAGACCCTTAAAAGAATAAAGTGTGCCATTTTAGAGAACAAGTCTACAACTACTAAGATGGTGTTCAATCCTTGGGAGGTAGATCTGTAATGAAATCAAGGGACAGTGTGTGCCATGGTGCAGGAGGAATTTCCAATGGTTGGAGAAGACCAGCTGGTTTCTGCTTTTGGGACTTGTTTTGTGCACACACACACCGCACGATTGTATAAATTGTATGATATCTTTACGCCATGTGGGCCACCAATAGTTTCATTTTACTTCAGCTAGAGTTTTGGCAATTCCAGGATGACCTTCAATCAGGGAGTCGTGATAACCCGAAATAATCAGCTCTTGTAAATCTTTACTTGGCAAGTATAGACAGTTCCTAAAATATGGTAACTGGTCTTTAATGGTGTAATGTTCTCCTTGAGTACACCACTCTTGTGAGAAAGTGGGATCCATTAAAAGTTGGGTCTTGTTTTGGAGTTCACCCTGTGTCAATGTTGTCGTAAGACCCAGGAGTTTGTCTTCTGAAATGATGGCTACTGGATCTGGAGTTATGTATACCTTTTCATCAACACCCATGCGGGGCAAGCGTCAGCCTTTCCGTTTCGGACTCCTGGCCGGTAGGTGATCACATAGTCATATTCAGCGAAGAAAAGAGCCCACCGCATTTGACGGGATGATTAAGCCTTTGCTGTTTTTAGGTATTGCAGGTTTCGATGATCAGTTATGACCGTGACAGTATGTCTAGCACCAAGGAGATAGTTTCGCCATGCCTTGAAAGCTGTTTTTATAGCCAAGAGTTCTTTGTCTCTGATAGCATAGTTGAGTTCGGGAGGTGAGAATTTTCGTGACCAGAAGGCCACAGGGTGTAAATGGCCATTTCCTGGGTCCCTTTGTGAGAGAACAGCTCCCATAGCCATGCTAGAGGCATCTGTTTCAACTATATAAGGGAGGTCTGGGTGAAGATGCCGTAGAACTGGAGCAGAAGTGAATTTGTTCTTAAGTTCTTGAAAGGCCTTCTCTGCTTCTTCGGTCCAAAGGAACTTTTTATTGTTTTTTCTCAATAGTGATGTAATTGGATGCAGTATTTGGGAAAAATCTGGGATGAATCGGCAGTAAAAGTTTGCAACGCCCAACATACTCTGGATTCCTTTAAATGAAGTTGGTGACGGCCAGTTAAGAATGGCATCTACCTTGTGCCTATCCATTCTGATACCTTTTGTTTTGAGGATAAAACCGAGGAACTCCACTTTGGTGACATGAAAAGAGCATTTTTCGAGTTTAGCATACAGTTTATGTTGGCAGAGTTTAGTGAGGATGGAGCGGACATGACTGACATGGTCTTCTTTTATAGCAGAATACAGTAAGATGTCATCAATGTAAACCAGAGCGCAAACGTCGAATAACTCCCGCAAAACATCATTCATAAAGTACTGGAATGCAGCAGGAGCGTTGCACAGTCCAAAAGGCATTACCTGGTATTCATACAAGCCGTATTTGGTACGAAAGGCGGTTTTCCATTCGTTTCCTTTCTTCACTCGAAAAAAGATGGTATGCCCCCCTAAGGTCCAGTTTGGTATACATTTGGGCGTCTTTGACTTGATCCAATAATTCGGGAATAAGGGGCAGTGGATAACATTTTTTTACTGTGATCTGGTTTAATGCGGGATAGTCGATGCAAGTCCTCAAATCATCTTCCTTCTTTGGTACGAAGAATAAGGGACTGGCTGCCAGTGATGTAGATGGGCGGATAAATCCATTTGCCAGGTACTGATCAAGATAAGATTTCAAATGGATGTTTTCTGGTTCAGTAAGTGCATAGATTAGACCACAAGGAATTTGCGCACTAGGTATGAGGTCAATCTGACAATTGTAGGGCCTGAGCGGTGGTAGAGTATTGGCTTGTTCTTTCTGGAACACGTCTTGAAAATCTGGGTATTCATTTGGTCGCGTACTAGTCAGACCTAGTACAATTGCCGCCGTACTGGGAGTAGCAGACGGCCATAAGTCTGTTTTCCCCTTTTCTTGGTAATAACAGGTGCAAGCACAATAATCGGAAAAGGCCAACTTCTTGGCACGCCAATCTATTAGATGGTTGTGAGCTACCAACCATGGCATCCCTAAGATTAGTCGAAACTGAGGAGCTTTGATGAGATCGAATGCAATAGATTCTCGGTGTCCATCCTGGCACAGTAGGGTTAGTGCTGCTGTATATTGGGTTACTGGTCCGGAAGCTATTTCTGTCCCATCAACAGTAGTAACTTTTTCAGTAGTCGACTTAGAGCATAAGGGAAGCCCCATCTCTGCCGCCAGATCTTGGTCTCCATAATTCCCAACTGCTCCGCTGTCTATGTATGCTTCGACAGCATGCATCCGAGACGATTGTTGGTGATTGATCAAAATTACTGGTAATGCAAAGTGTGAGGTCTGTGGCTCATCCTTCTCGCTCGACAAGCAGACCTTTACGTTTGCCGTGCTTGGTAGTTTTCCGACTCCTTGTTATTATCTTCCTTCTCTGTGGCTTCAACAGTTCTCCTTGGTGGTTTCACTGGACATTCTTTGAGGAAGTGGCCTGATTTTCCGCAATATAAGCATAATTGCTATTGCCTTCTCTTGTCTCTTTCAGTTTTAGTTAAAAGGGGCCGTACACCTCCGATTTGCATGGGTTCGACCGTGTTTTCCAATGTACGTGGAACATTATCCTTTGACCGGACATACACAGCTCGAGTGTCTAACCTTATCCGGTCCGCTTTTCAGTCTTGTAATCTGTGATCTAATTGCACCACAAGGTTGATGAATTCTCCACAGTCTTTAGGTGGGTTAACCACTTGAGCAAGGACATCCTTTAGTTCCCCTCGTAGACCCCGATGAAATAGTGTGGTCCTTTTTTTCTCAGGCCGCCCAGTTTCAATGACTAGTCTGTTAAACGTTGCTATATATGTAAGCAAGTCTTGACTTCCTTGACGGAGTGACAAAAATGTGTTATATAATGCTTAGCCTTGGGTATGACGAGCCAAGAGTTTTTCCATTTACATCTGGAAACCCCCAAAGTCATGTAACAACGGGTTATCCTGACTTAACAATGATACTGACCAATCCGCTGCACTGCCACTCAGATATGACAAGACAAAAGCAACCCGCGCTTGGTCGTTAGGAAAAGCCTCAGGTCTGCAAAGGAAATGAAGACGACAATGGTTCATGAACGTTGCATACTTCTTGGGGTCCCCTGTAAATCGTTCAGGCGGAGCTAAAGGGACTGCCCCAGGAAGGGTTATTTGTACTGGATTGGTGGAAGAAGTTGGTACAGGTACTGGCGGAATGTTACCAGGCAATGGGGTCTGTCCTGCCTGGGATTGGAGCAATTGTCTACTTATTTCGTCGGTACAATCCTTAATAACAATCAAATCCCTCCTAAGAGCGTTGGTTTCTTGCCTGGCTGAATGTACTTCAGCGCGTAATTGTCCCAACAACTGAACTAACTGGTCAGTCTCTGAAGTCTCCATGATGCCCAGGTGGATAATATTATTGAGGCTTTGCGTTCTGTTACGCTCGCCTGGTATCCACAGGGACGCCACCCAGCCCTGGTTGGATGATTTTCACTCTCGAACCCTCTCCCAGTCCCTTGGTAAGGCCTCTGGTTAAAGATGGGTCTGCAATATAGGAGAGCTGGATTCAATACCAGATTGTCTTTATGTTTTCCCACCTCCCTTGGCCTCAACTTCTTCCTCCCCCTTGGGCCTTCTCCTCAATTAAATATTGTAAGAGGTGGATTCTCCGTCCTGCTCCTCGTGGCAGGTGCGCGTAGATGTGGGGGGCGAGCAGCGACCAAGTTACTTCACTGGTGCAAGCCCCCTGTAGGAATCAAGGCCTGCTGCGACTCTGTAGGTTTGCTGCTTTACAGTCTTTATATGCAGTTCTTATGTTCCTCTTAGTTTGAATAATAATGTCTTGCTTCTTTCCTTTTAGGTATGGAAAGGTATTTTGGTGTTGTGATGCTGTTTGAAGATGGGCATGGGCCGGTAGGCGAAAGCGCGGTGTGCGCGATGCTGTCCGGTGAGTAATGCGCGATGCGTGGCACTGTTTCGCCTTTTATATTGCTTACCTGTGTCTTTTCTCTCCTTGCAGGTTGCGATGTTCCTCGCCGAGCGCCGTAATGTTCCAGCAATGATACTGACCAGGAGATGACTACCCAGGTAAGAATTTTGTGGCTTTCTTCATTCGGGAGGAAACATGAGTAAACGCTTACTAATGCTGTCTTTCTTTCTCTTCTTTCCAGGTTATGGTATTCCAAGATGCATGCAGTGCCGGATGATGGAGTTCGTACCTTCAGGTGAGTGGAACTGAAGTCAGCGGTGGATTGAAGAGAGGATACTGTTCCAGGTAAGTTTCATAGTGTTCTTTCTCTCTCTGCAGGTCCTTGGTTTCAGGTAAGCTGGCATCAAAGAACTGGACACAGTGAGCGTTACGCTGCCCACAGCAGAATAACGCAAAGCATGTTCTGCTGTTTGGGTGTGGTTTAAATAGTCTCAGGTAAAGTAGTCCAGGTAAAATAGTACCAGGCCTGCCACACCCAAAAGACTAGACCGCATAGCTCAGTTCCTTGTAACTGAGCTATGTGTGTGCCTCCATGTTGGCTGAACCCCCCCCCCAAGTTAAATAGTCCCAAGTAAATAGTCCCATTCTAATGATGGTCTTCATGATGGTTATGAGCCTGGCGCCAAAGGCACCAGGAATGACTCCAAGAGAGTCTTGGATGAGGGTTTAAGGGCTTTGACCTGGCCCTAACTGGAAGGCTGACTTGCCAGTGAGGGCCGGGGGAAAGGGTCATGACAGCACTCCCCCAAGGTAATTTCATTTGCCGATCTATTCTCTGAAAAGTAAAAGGTAGATACCACAATATTAGAACACCTAAAGGTAAAGTGGAACACTTAAAACCATATTGACTCCCAAAAGCTTGTAAGCAGATAGTGACCGAGGAAGTCAACAAAATGTTGAAAGCTAACATTATTGAGCCTTCCTCAAGTCCATGGTCCTCTCCTATCGTGCTGGTTAACAAACCTGACCGTTCCTGGAGATTCTGTATTGACTTCCGTCAAGTTAATGCCATATCTGATTTTGATGCCTATCCCATGCCACTCATCGATGACCTAATTGATAAACTCAGAGAAGCCACCTTTCTTTCTACCCTAGATTTAACCCAGGGGTACTGGCAAGTTCCTGTATATGGACCAGGTAAGGAAAATACCACATTTTTTCAACGCCACTAGGATTATTCCAATTTAAAGTCCTACCTTTCGGTCTACACGGTGCGACAGCCACTTTCCAACATCTCATGGATCAAATCCTACAACCCTATTCTGATTTCTTTGGGGCTTATATTGGCGATATTGTGATTTATGGTAAGACTTGGGAGGATCATCTCTTCCATCTTTATACCATCATGAATGTCCTCAGGAATGCTGGCCTAATTGCTAATCCAGCTAAGTGCAGATTGGCCCAATCAGCTGTAACAAATATATTGGCTTCTTCGTAGGGAATGGGAATGTACAACCACAACATGAGAAGGTAAAAGCCGTCTTAGATACACCAACTCCCAAGATCAAAAGAGATCTTAGAGGTTTTCTTGGGTTAATAGGCTACTACCGAAGGTTTATCCCCAACCTTTCAGACAAAACAGCCTGGCTAACAACAGAAACTTCATTGGAATGATGAGGATGAGACATGTTATAACACCTTGAAGCAGACGCTGTGTCAGAACCCAATCCGAAAAAGGTAGTCAACTTCTTTAAGGAGTTTGTCTTAGAGACAGATGACTCCCTCACAGTGTTAGGAGCCATCCTGTCCTAGGTTTGCGATGGATTGGAACATCCCATATGATTCACCAGTCGCAAACTGTTCCCACATGAAACAAATGACTGTGTGTTGGAACTGGAGGCCCTGGCCATCAAATGGGCCATTATACATCTGAGATACCACCAGTTGGGGAGAAAGTTCACACTAGTTACAGACCACTCACCCCTAGTGTGGATTAGCCAACACAAAGATTCCAACCCTAGGGTCATGCAATGGTTTCTAGACCTACAACCCTATTGTTTCACTGTGGAACACAGAAAAGGAAAAGACCAGGCAAATGTGGACTTTCTCTCCCGGTTCCCCTGTGAAACAAGTGTGGCGGAAGGGTATGTGAGAAACCTGAAGGTGTCTCCCTGGCTACTCCCCGGGGATCTGCCATCCAGGTGGCATCGCTATTGGATCCAGTTCCTGGGGGTGGACCAGTGAGCTAGGATCACCTGGATGGGGGTCCTTGGGGAGTGGGAGTGGGACACTGACGGGAGAGACACAGTATGCTCATTCTTTCAACACCTTTTGCCCAACCTACCACATAGAACATACCAAAACACTACCCCCCCCTTTCCGACACGAACACCTTCACACAACACGGAAGACAACGGATTAACACCAGAGCCATTTACCTGACATGTCCCAATACAAGGGTCAGGCAAAGTCAGGCAATTGACCAGAATCACACGCACCTGATGGCCCTTTCCCTTCCTCACAGAAATAAAAGGTGGAGCACAAGCGCGCAAGACGAGCAAGGCAGACCGCACAATGTGAGAACTAACTCAGCAGGGCAGTTCAAGAGGAGGTCAAAGATGGTGAATACCGAGAGGGTGACAAGGAGAGAAGTAAACTTGCTTCCTGATCAAAGCCTGTGAAGCCTACGCAGATGGAAACATAAGACCGCAAACAATAGACAGTGTGTGTTGCAGCAGATGTCTACGGTACGCAAGACCCTCCTCTACTGATAACCAAGCCAGGGAAGGATGCTGGTCTCAGTGATACCAACCTTGACTCCAAGGATAAAGAAAGGCAAGCACCTCATCACAGCCGGTAAATCGAGGGGAGAATCGATAAGAAACCGAACTGTATCGAACGAAAAGTAGCCAACGACTAATTTGAACTTTGAAGGGCTTAAACATACGATCGAGGAATAATGGTGAAAACCAGCAACAGAGGAGGCCGGCACCATGTGGGTGCTCAGGCAGGAAACTCTGGGCGATTATCCGACGGTAGAAACTACTGGAACCAGAAGCACTTGGGAAGAGATGAAAAGAGGTCAAAGTGGTCATACAGGGGTCTTGTAAAATCCTCTGTACCGTCAAAAGTCTTTGACCTGCAGATGATTGCGCAGCTAAGGAAAAAGAATCCTGCTTGGTGAAATGAGCGCATGAACAGTGTGTTATAAATGTTGGCGAAAGTGAACCCAGAAGAGGGAAGCCGACATTCAGAGATGAAGCCTGAAGTCCTGTTTAAAACAACATTAAGACTTGTGAAAGTGAGAGGTAGTGGAAGACCAGGGTAAGTGAATTGTCTCCCTTGTCAAGTGGGTCTGAGCCCGGTCGAGGGAGATCCAGGGGTGAAAAGTCATCACCCAAATTTCATTGAGAAAGGAACTGTACAATTGATTGGTTGAATACGATACATGAGGGGTCGGCGCCCGGAAGAGGGGAACCCAGGGGTGAAGCCATCACCCAAAATGAACTGTGGAAAAGAACTGTTTGTTTGTGTTTATTTTTTGGATACATCAGGCCTTGAAGGCAAGAGACTTTTTAATGAAAAGAGACTTTACGATCGAAGAACCTGATAGCTGGAATGAACTGTCGACTGTGCTCCAAGGTTCCACGTTGTACTGTTGTGAAAATGTGAGGAGGAGAGACCCCTGGCAATTACATCCTGACTTATTATTTGAGGAAACTTCTATCTTTATTGACACCCTATCCCACACTCTTTCTGTAATTAGTTGTAAGGACTTGGCAATAGATTTTTCTTAGTATAGGCCCTTTTATTTTGACACAATGCCACTAGGACTGCCTTATTTTTTATTTGATGGTCAACGCTTGCTCCCATCTTAGATTTAGGTTTAGATTAAGCGTTTTTTTACCCTTCATTCATTGCTCAATAAACACCCCTGAACTGTGATCACTGTGCCTGTCTTTACTGTTGCCACCATGAGTTCCTTACAGTGGGGCAAGCAGAGGACAGAGAGGACAGGATGTCAAGAGTTTTGGAGGACAAATGGGCGGCCAGTACAGAGCATAAGGCCTGGGAGGGAGATGGCGATGAGGAGACTGATGTAGGATTGGCAAGTTTCTTACAGATTTTAAAGAGTTCAGCCGTTTTATTGGTGGCTCCAGAGATGCGGGTTCTGACATGAGCGCTCTTCTTGGAGCAGATGGAGAGATGGTATTCCCTTTGGAGTAGATGGCAGGCCAGTTTTTTGGGGGATGAGCTAGATGTCTGCCACTTGCACTTTCGTTTTAAAGCCGGAGTCAAACCAAGAGTTGCATTTGGAGGCAGCTATCATGTGGATCCTCATGACAGGGACAAAGATGTCAAGGGTGTTAGAGATAGAGAGAAAGGGGTTAGTTAGGACAGAGTCAGAAGGAGAGTCCAATGAGGGGGGCAGCAGAGGGGTGAAGGAGGAAACAAAAGCACCGCCTGACACACGCTTCATTGGTTGTATGACTGAGAAGAAGACTGGCAGTGTGGAGGGAGCAGTCTGAGGACTGGGGAGGTCAAGGAAGGAAGAAAGGAGTGAGTGGCGAGACCAGGATAGAGGGGTAGTGAGAGGGTTGGAGAGAGGGATGTCTGTTGAGAGGAAAGCATCCAAGGTCTGCCTGGCAGAGTGGGTTTTGCCAAAGGGAAGGATAGTGAGGGAGAGAGTGTCGCAGAGGTCACATAAGAGAACAGTGGCCACATCAGGGGAATCGAGATGGATGTTGATTTCCCCAAGGAAGGTATGTTTGGGGAATGAGGCATGAGGAGAGGACGGCCCATTCAGAGAGGAAGAGGGAGGTAGGTTTGTGGGGGTCTGTAGATGGTAGCAAGAGTAACAAAGAAAGAAGGTGAGATAGACAGCCTGCAGACTAGACTTTCAAAGCATTAGTAGGTTTGAGTGGGGATGATAACATAACAGGCATAATTGTAAAGTGCACCTTCTCCCCCGAATGGGCATCTTGGTGCTAATAACAGATGTTTATTGTTACCCAACTTAATGGTACTCATTTTATCGACCTCGAAAGGATGAGTGGCTGAGTGGACCTGCTGGGATTCAAACCTGTGACCATGAGGTCAAACACAGGCCCCTGTAGTGGATGCATTATTCCACTGAGCCACAGACCCGACTGTGGATGATGGAGGCAGGAACCCACGCAGGGAAGATCAGAGCCACTCCATCACCAGACCGGAGGGGTCTCGGTTGGACACAATCGTATAGCCCTCAGGAAGAAGAGTGTCTAAAGCAGTGACGAAGTTGGCATTGAACCATGTCTCATTGAGGGCAAGGACATCAAGGTCTTCAAAGAGGTGATAGATGTCAGAGAAGTGTTTGATAGCAAAGCGAGAATTGAGGGTAGCTAAGTGAAGCTGGTGGGCCCCTTTAAAATATTTGCGAGGGGTGGTTCAGGGGTTCAGTGCCACCACTGGAGGGATAGAGGGGATGAGGGAAGGAAGGGTGGAAGGAGAGGGTGGGAAGTTGAAGAGAGAAGGAAGACGCCTGTCAAGAAGGAGAATGTTGGGCTGAGAGCCCTGTGCCATGACAGTGCCATTGTGATAGGCATTAATGGTGCATTTGGAAGACACAAAGTGAGCCAAGTCACTTCCCATCTAGTGCCGCCGTAATGGGTGAAGAGGAGAGAGGGGAGAGGACAGAGACCATATTGGGGTCCATAGGTTAGTTGAAAGAACAGTAAAGAGGATGTCAGTGATAGCCTGTCTGGAGGAAGCATTGATGTAGGTGTCTGCAATGGGCAGACCAGGGTTGGATCTCAGGAGTGCCTTTTTTAGTTTCTTCCTTCCAGACTTTGTGAGAGAGGGAGGATAGGAGATGGAGAAGCAGTTTGAAAGTTAGGTGAGACAGAGAGCTCCATGGGGGCAGGGATAAGAGGAGGGGCCTCAGAGGATAGCACGAGATCGGGTCGGAGGATCTATGCAACAATAGAATCACACCAGGCTGCCATGGAGACAGAAATCAGTGGTTACACTGGAAGTGCCCAGATTTACAGATCATTGACAAGTTTGTAGACGTACCTAAGTTTGAATTTTGAAAAAACACTCAAAAGCAATACACATGGAAAGGGATGCACGAATTGGAAAGTGCACCCAAATTCGAATTTTGCAGACAGCACTTAAAAGCAACACAAAAGAGATGGGTGCACAGATTGGAAAGTGCACCTAAATTCGAATTTTGCAGAAAACACTCAAAGGCAATGCAAAAGAAATGACTGCGCAGGTGGAAAGTACACCTAAATTCGAATTTTGCAGAAATGTTATGTATGGTAACCATATAACCCCCTCTAGTGGCTGGCATGGTTTATGACCCCCATTATACTCAGTTCTTATGGGAAACAGCCGAAAAGCTGAAAGAACAGCTTCCTGGAGGCATGTCAGTGAAATGACCAAACACATCAGAGACTCTGTGAAGCACGCAAAGTTCAAGGGAGTTGCGGCACACACTGTGGGTGTGGCCGGCAGGAGAGAACACCTGATGAGGCATCGCAGACCGCGGTGCGCACCTGACAAGTGCAGCGGGGGCCTCACAGACAGGTGACTGGGGAGGGCCTGTATCGCAAAACGAGGGGGCCTGCAGAGAAACCGCCCATCGGTCCCAAAGCAAAGAGTCTGAGAAAGAAGAGGAGTTGGTGGCCGATGCTGTCCTGAGCAGATGAGTCGCGTAAATGGCACACTAGAGAGAGGAGCACTGCACAGACTACACAAGCCTCCCTAGGAGCACTGTATGAAACAAACATGTACACGGTGGCTCCAACGGACCGCAAGATGGGTGGGAAGGCAAGAGAGACAGAGAAAAGCCCCAGAGCGGGGAGAGACCCGAGATGCCGCAGAGGGGGGAGAGAGAGTGAAAAGGACCTTGGAGCGAGGACAGACATAAGAAGCCCCAGTGTGGGGAGAGACCTGAGAAGCCACAGAGTGTGGATAGAGAGGGAGACAAGTCGGAGAGTGGAGAGAACAACAAGAAGACACAGCGTGGGGAGGAAGCCTGAGAAAAGCTCAGGAGTGGGGAGAGCACCAAGGAGCCCGAGAGTGGGGAGAAAGAGTGAAACAAGCTCCAGACTGGTGTGAGGGGTCAGGAAAAGAGAAGCAGACACAAAGTTGCAATGCTTTCAACATCAGACATCTTTATTAAAGAAAGGGGTTGGATTAAGGCCTTTCTGTCCCTATCCTAAAGAGAGTTTCCCTTCCTTGAAAACTAAAACTAAAGATCATTCTGTGTCTTGTCGTCAAAATTATGCAAACTGTCCTTGTGTTGTTCCTGAAGGGTTTAATAAGTGATAGGAATTCTGAATTTCTCCTCTCAGTAAGGTAGATAATTAACACATTTTTTATTCTTTCTCCCAATGAAATTGTTGGGCCATACACTCACAATTGAGAAAATTATTCCATAGGTTTTCCCCTTCTCTATAGGGTTGTAAGACCCTGTGTGGTAATATGGGTCACTGGGAGGTTGCAGTAATTCTATCTAGTCCCTCTTGGAATCTATTCTCAGCCCGACTCTGATGGGCAGTCAACTGGGCTAAAAGACCTTCTAGGGTTGCAATGACATTTCACTATTGTCTTCAGAATCTTCTCCTTCAATAAAATAAATGTCTCGTTCAAACTGAACAGTATCAAGATCTTTAGCTGGTTGAACAAGGAAGGAAAATACCTCTTCTTCTACTTCAGGAGAGGGCTCTACTTCTATTGGTCCACTTATCTCAAATAAAGAAATAGGATCTGATAATTCTTCTGATTTTGTTAGTGATCGAGCGGATCTCCTGACACTAGAATGGATGCTTGTAGAGGAGCTTGAAGTTAGGTCTATTTCTGCTTTCACCACCAAACTTAATTAACTGTGTTGTTGTATATCATAGTCTAACACCTTAAAGGTATCTAACAGGGGCTGACCATGGAAAACACAGTGTTGGTGATATATAGGAAAAGCACATTTTGTTAAGATCTTTTAATTCTTAGAATAGTGTTGTGAGGATTCATTTCAAATATGAAATGTTATTTCTCTAACTGTTGGATGATAAGTTGCATTAGAGAGTAAGGATGTTGTCAGTAGGTTCCTGGCTTGTGTCAAACAGTTCAGCATCCCAGTTCTGGCACCATATGTGATGGGTCAGATGTAAGAGGCAGACACAAAGTTGCAATGATTTCAACATCAGGCATCTTTATTAAAAGAAAGGGGTTGGATAAATGCCCTTCTGTCCGTATCCTAAAGAAAGTTTATTTTCGTAGGAAACGAAAACTAAAGACCAGTCTGTGTCCTGTCATCAAAATTATCCAAACTGTCCATGTGTCCAAAACTTATCTGACCCTCACACTAGAAATAAACAATTAAAGGTGTAAGGTAAGTGTCACTGATTTTGATCTAGCAGAAAGTGTGTAAAAATCAAAATGAAAATTCACCAAACAATCCTTGAATCCAGGAGGTGGTTCCCTTGCCCTGGACTATTCCAGTTAGGATAAAGTGTCCTTTTTAAACAATGATTCCTCAAGAGAAATAGAAATGTCTCTTTCACTCAACACTTTCTTGAGGACGGCAAAATGTGTCTTTTCCAAACAATGATTCCTTAAGAATATTAGAAAGGTCTGTTTCACACAACATTTTCTTACGGATGCTCTCCTGTTATACTCTCCTGCTAGGAATCTCTCTGGGCCTTGCAGATCCCCTGGTAAACATGCTTGCAAGGCATCTTTTCTCCCAAAGGTTCACTGCCTGTTGTGCTTCTTTCACCAGGACATCATAAAATGTTCTCTTTTATCATGTTTTAAATAGATTACCTGGTATACTTCTCTGCCAAGAATCCCCCTCTGGATTCTGTAGATTACCTGGTATAGTCCCCTGCCAGGTATCTTTCTCCCAAAAGCTCACTGCCTGATGTGCTTCTTTCACCAGGAATTCCTACAATGTTCTCTTTCAGTATAACATAATTGTACTCCTTCACTGTTTATACTTCATTGACTTCAGGTACTACTTGTTCCAACTTCCTACATATTAACATCTCATATATGGAGACTTGTTCAGGTTATGTCTGTTGACTTCTTCACTAGTATTCATTTGTTTGTGGCAATACTTGTTATAATTTTCGGGATAGAGAGAAGTTGGGCTCTAGATTTGAACGCTCCTGTGCTGAACTCTATTTATTAGTTTGTGTAGTCCTGATTTTTCTGTGCAAGGTCACAGGTTGGTAGAGGTGAACCAACACCACTAGGAAGGTATGGGAAGACAGTCCTGGTTACCTCGCAGGAATTGGGGTTGTTGCCCCTGGTCGTGCCCTCTTAGGGTTGGAGTGTTCTATTTGTATTCCAGTGTTGGGTCTTGAATTGCCGAGGCTGTTGTTACAGTCCCGGCGGAGTTAATCTGCAAGGAGGCATCCCTCATGCAACAACCTCAATTCCTACAACCCATCCTTGATAAAGACCCCTCAAGGTCAAAACATGTGTCGGCTGAGCACCACAAGACTATGGGCCTCATCACGAGTTGGGTGGTGTGGGATGTTTTTACCCATGCATCCTTGCCCTACCACAAAAACTGTGCCTTACTGGCATTGAAAACATCATGATGGCCAGAACTTCCAGAAAATGCACAGGGAAATGCATGAAGAATAGGCTGCCACCCATTTTTGCCTATGTTGTGGGCACAGAAGGGCACTGCCTAAAACCACCATTGGGCTACACACAGTAGCCTGAAACCATTGCAAAAGGGGCAATGCTGATTGCCAAAAGCAACCCATAACTATTGGGAATTCATTTTCTTCAGGTCAAATATGGCTAAATTATGGGCACAAAATTATTTTACTGCAGAACCACACCAGTGCCATGTGCTGAACCTGGATAATATACTTCCATGTATAATCTCTTGTTTGAAATGCATTAATTCAAGACTGATCCAAAAAAAAATGCATGCAGTACCCGCTTTGGACTCAAGGCGGTGCTAGCGGCTTAAACTCTGACAGGAGAACTGCTACTTCAGAAGCTAATCAGCCTTCTGTGACAATTGGGACTTCAAAAGACTGTGGGTTAATTAGAAATCTAACCACCTGCTGTTCCCAGAGACAATCTGATTTGATAAACAGGCCAAAAGGCTGGGAAACCTTCTCACCTCAGAAAGCCCAGGATATCACATGGTCATGCTAACCAAATGCAAAGTGGCCCCCTGGTCTGTTGACCTCAGCCTGCTGGAGCCCACACAAAAGACCTTTTCCCTTGAATAGGATATGGTGATTTTGACTGTTTCCTGTCAACAAAGATCTGCCAGCCAGGAGAGACATGTGATCACTGTCATCCCCAAACTTTGGGGGTGGACTCAAACACTGCAGTACTTTGAATTGAAAGCAAATATATATTTTACAGAAACACTGATGACTCTTGGTAACCAGATGACAGAAATGTGAAATTTGGGGATCCTTAAAATGAAAACTTTGCCCACAATTCAAGCGCAAACTCCAATTTGTGTGATGTTCTGGGGCAAAACCCCACTATTTATTGATACTACAGACTCTGTGTTTAAGCTAGAGACATGGGAATGTGCTGGAGTATATATGGACAGGCCGTGTATATGTGTATAATTTTGAATGAAAAACCAATGTTGTATAACCCACTAAAATCGAAAATAAGTTGCCATTTCTTTACCCAAGCTCCTAGAAACACCAGAGTCGGAACAGTGCCTACCTCATGTGATATATGATGTGTGTAGGTGATGTAGAAACAACTGTGTATTTGGGAAAATATGTATTTGGATCAAATATAGATTTGTGTGGAAAGATGACAGGGGAGGGCCCTCTGGCCATAAAATCTACCTCATCAATCTGACTCACAACTCAGTTCCCCCAATCATGGGAGAGGGGAGAATTGGGCCAATGACAAGTAGAGAGGGGCAGGCTTAGCTAGGCCCAGGCACACACCCATTTTCAAAACACATAAAAAGAGACTGCTGGGACAGGTAGAGAGATTCAATTCCATTTGCTGCGGAGCATGCTGACCGACGACTTCACATCTAGAGATCCAACACTTAGACTTCCAAGCTAAACAGAGACTACAGAACTTTGAACCAAGAAGGCCCACTGCAAGCAAAAGTATTTGTCAGCAGGCCTCAAAATCATTTGCAAACTATTCCACAGCCGGGCGAGCTGTCTGAATTCTTTTGCCAAAAACTCTTGCCAGTACCCAGAAAGCAGTGTTACATCCAGAATCCAGAGAGGCTAGACCAGCAGAGCAGAGCTGACCCAGATCGCTGTGAGCAGAACCGGTGCCTGATTGACCCGCCGAGTAGACAGAACCGCAGCCGGACATGTTGACCAGATCCGTGACGAGGCCTAGTTCAAATTTATATTGTGAGTACCTAGCAGAACTGTGCAGAACCAATCTCTTAGTTAAAATAATCTAATCCAAACTATTTTAACCTAAGTAGAACAGCCTCCTAGAAATCGTGTCATCTGTCATTTTGAGTTTTACTTTAAATTCCGAAAAACTACCTTTATTTAATCGTCCGTATCTCTGGAACCGTTTGGGCTAGGAACGAGATTTAACTTTCCTCTGAAAGCTTAGAATCTACTCCTTATACTTTTGCTGCAATAACGATTCACGCACTCGCGAATTTATCGCGATTTGCGATTTTGGCTCAATTTCTCCACTGGTCAAAATAGCAGCTCCATTCTTTCCTTTGTTAAAATCCGTTTGCAACTTGGTAATAACTCATAGAGCATTGCTAAAGTGAGCCTGAACTAATACCAACACGCATCTTCCACACACCCTGAATCTCTAGAGGGAATTAAAATCAGTTGGCACATGTTCCCATCGATTGCCATCACATTTAAAAAGCATTTTGGGCCTGTGTTTCAAACTCCTACCTGTTTCCTCTAAGGTTGCTTGGGGGGAACTGTATTTCGTATTGTATTTGGTTGCATTCCTGAGAACTGTGTGCTCCTCTTTCCATCTCATTCCATTTCTTACATTGTATAGGGGAGGGGGGTGAATTGCCAGAGAAAAGTGATTATCTTATCTTTTGCTAAAATCATATCAAGTATTTCTGTACTGCATTTTATTCCTCATTGCTTTTCCCTTGAAATCATAAAAGTATTTTTGCTACTTTATCCATCCTATACTAACTCCTCATTGATTGTAAAGAAGTGTGCTAGTGCCAGATTACCCATTGTTGATCAACATCATATGTCTAAGTGTACTATCAGATATTAATTTATTATAAAGTGTGATATATATATATTGTTTAAATTCTCAAATAAACCTTTTAATTTGCAAAACAAACCTACTTCTTGGCTCAGTGGGGTCAGGGGGATTCTAAGAGGGGGGTGTTATACAAGGGTGGTCATCCAGAGTACTGAACTAGACATAAAAATACATTAATAAGGGTTTTCCTCAGCATCCCAGACTAGGCATTGACTTGGCTGTAGTGTTGGTTGAATATCGCTTACAGTGGTAACGCCGGTGGTATTAGCGGCAGCACTAATAGCCCTACCGCCAAACCCCCTGGCGCTATTAGCGCCGGATCACGGGTTTGGCGGAAGGGTTATTGCCCCATTCCCCATTGGGCCCATTCGGGAATTCCTCATTCCCCATTGGGCCCAATGGGGAAAATTTGCGCTATTACCGCCGGCAGTAATCGTGCCGAAAATCAGCAATTTTGCCATGGATTTCCGCCGAGCTCAGAGCTGGGGGAATTCCACCAAAGCCATGATCTGGTGGACCCTTAAATGCAGCAGTAATAGCACTACCGCCACATTTAAGGGTTACCGCCAGACTCGTGATGAGGCCCTATGTGTCTACACTCCAATACAAATCTCACTGTAAAACACAGCATTTAGTGTGGGAATCAATTAATGCATGGGATTCTCTAACCTAGAAACTGCGAGGTAACCAGGACTGTCTCCTTGTTATAATTTTCCCCAAATTGACATCTCATACAAGGAGACTTGTACAGATTGTGCCTTTCAACTTCTTCATTAATGTTCATCTGCTGGTGATAATATTTGCTCCAACTTTCCCCATATTGACTTCTCTTATATGAGAATTTGTGTAAATTCTGTATTTCTAATTAACTTGGTCAGTATTCAAAATAAGCTTTCAATTGTTCAAATGCCTGTCGGCATACCCCGGGGCCCCTGTTACCCCTGTTACCTATGGGCAGACTCACCGGTGTTTGATGGAGTTTCTGAAAAGGGCAATTACCGGGTCCGGCTGGGCCGGAATAGCCCGGTAATTGCCCATTCGCGGGGGCCGGACCTGGATGCGAGTTTGGAGGTAAAACAGGCAAGGCTACCTCCAACCTCGTAATGAGGCCCGCTGTTTGTAACACTGAATTATACACACAGATTTGGAAAGACTCAAGGTGGTTCTCAGGTTAAGGATGGATATATGCACATGCTCAGTTCCAAAAGCACAGGTATCCAAAGAGAGCTATGTGCAGGATGACGTCTGCCTCTTTATGAGACGTTGCTACTGAACCAGTTTCCTTAGGCCACCCAACTTGGAAAGGATGCCTTGTACTTATTGCACTTTATGTATGTTCCTGTACTGTTTGGCAGATTAAAAACCCTCCCCTTCACTAGCTGAGGGATTTCATTTATGTGAAGGGATATGATACGAGAAAGTATGGCTTTCTCCAGAGCCACCATGCACTTTATGTTGCTACATAGAACAATTTCCCTGTTCCTCCTCTTTCTAGTTAGTGTACAAGTTATAAACCGCCGCGGTTCTATGTAGCCGGGAGATCTTCTGTTCGTCTTATTCAGTTTCCACTCATGCCCTGCTCACCTCCCTCCCTCTTGATCTCTCCCTTTTTTCCTATCCTGGCTTAACATTTTGTTGAAGAATTATATCACAAAAGCCACTTACCTGGCCCAATTTAACCAATTGTAATATCATAATATGGTTAACCTACTTATATGCACTGCTTATATCTGCTAACCTTTTTCTCAGAAGTCGCAGAAGAAAAAGCACTTGCATTGTAAAATTTGTTTTAGACTGTTGTGCAGAGTTTCGTTTTTTACCAGAATAAATAACCACCGTAACGTTGGCATGCCTACAACCTTTATATATGGTATGTGAGGGGGAGACGGAAAGGCACATAAAAGGTGGTTGCACTGTAATTGAAAACTATGATGAAGAAACCTTAGATCAGAGCCGAGACGTGCAATACCCGCAGTAGTAATGGATCGTCTTACATTTAACTTTAATGAAGTGGAGAAGTCGTCATTATGGCTGATGCACGGTAATGTGTAAGAAACTGGGCCTGCTTAAGAGGCATTCCACAGCTCCTTGGCCATCAATCTGCTAATGTACTCTGGGGCAAAGAGAATTGTCACTTCAATTTACTGTTTGATCTCAAACGACTTTACAATTTATAGATGGAAAAGATACATTATCTTGCAATCCTATTTTTCTTTTTCATTGACCTATGCAGCCGTATCGCTCACTCACATATTGTGCAATGTGTGCCATTGGCTCTATTCTTAGAGGTAGAACAGAATGAATTGATGTTTTGCCCAGAAAATAGTTAAACTATGCTCTGACAACAATGAAAGACTTAAAAACTCTGTTTTACGGGTTCAGTCATTCCAGCGGTAGAGAACTTTGTGGGAAGACTTTTTACTTTTATTAGGTCATCAGTGTCTGCCGTAATCAGTTCAACGAAGGCCACTTGGTATATGGTCGACCCTATACCAGCTGACATAATCAAGTTTCCTGCTGAGGCCACTGCACCATTTTAGTTCTGCTTATTGAATGTGTCCATGACCCAGTGCACTTGTTCATCGTTCCACGAATCTGGTCTGATTCAGCCCTAGTTAAAGAGGCCTAATTGAGAACCTTCTGACTTCTCTAACCTAGGTCCGATTTCATTCCAGCGCCACTTAAGCTAGTGCCTTTAAAGATATGCTGCCTCACAATTGGGCCATCGCTTTTCATTTCACGCTTTACTTATGGACTATGAATCAGGCTTCAGCTCCAATTAACATGGTACGTTCACTGGATGGAGATGGCCCCTGTTTGCTAGACCTCCTAGTTCTCTCAGTTGCTTTCCACCCAGTTGACCAAAAGGAAGCACTCAATATTCTATCCTACAACTTGACAATTGGAGTTTTGATTTGGTTTTCATCCTTCTTGGAGGACCAATTGCAATTCCTGCACACGGGACCCACAAAGTCAGGCCGTATTCCGAAACTGTGTGGAGTGAGCCAGGGGACAATGCTGTCACCATGTTATTTGACCTGTAAATGGATTCACTGGGGGATCAAGTTGAGGGATTTGCATCTCTATCAACCAGTGTGCGGACACACCTAACTATACCAACAGGTGTCATACCATACCAACATTTACCGCCTGAGAGACTGCCTCAGTGCCATAGAGGAGTGGATATCAGGGGATTTTCTTTAGTTAAATCCTCCTAAAACTTAATTTCTGTTCGGTCCATTTAACTTATTCTCCATTTTCAAGTGTTCAACTTGGGCTTTATTCTTTATCATCTTTAGAAATGTCACCAACACTTGTTTCTTCTGTTCGCTTGTTAGGATTTACATTTTCACCCTCGTTCCTTGAAAATAACTCGGCCTTGTTTTTTCCAACTATTTGCCTGGAATGTATAAACAATATATATCCTATTCTAAGTTTTGTATAGTAGTACCAGCTTTGGCTGTTTTGAGACTGGATGGCAGAACTGATCTTCTTTTGTGATTGTCTTGATCCTTTCTTGGCCCCACTAAAATCAGTGTTAGATCCCGTGTCGTGGTTGGTGATGCTCATCACTCTGACCTAATAACGCCTATTTATTTCAGCTTCACAGGTTATCTTTGGACTTCCGCATTCAATGTACATTCGGCTTCATAGCTTTCAAGGCACCTGTCCTGGGCACTCCAGTATATTTAGCTGGGAAATAGACCCTAGATAGTGCTTGCAGAGCCTGTGCAGAATGGGGATTACAGTGATTAGATATTAGAAAGTTTAATTTAGGTGAACTATCCAAGCAAGTGTTCTCTGTGGGAGTTCCTCGTCGTCCACTGCCTGTCTCTCTAGGGTTGAGCTCTTCATTAATTGAATGTTGAAATATGTTACAAAATTATTTATTCAGGCTTTCTTTTCCACCTTTGCTTTGCCCATGCTACTATCTGTTTGCTGCTTTCTACGCCAATTCGGTATATTCCTTGGAGTTGAAAATGCAATTGGTTGTTTTACTTATGTTAACCAGATTGTATTCACTGTACATCTCCTCCAAAAGGCAACTCTTTGATATAGCCGTTTGCCAAGATATCCCCTCCTCCTTTCCCACCCCAATAGAGGTCTGGATTACAATTAAACTTCCCCATTTGCATTAGCCAAAGTATAAACACTGAACATTTACAAGGTTGTCAGTCTTATTGGACAAGACACAATGTCACAGTCTAAAAAGGACTTTGGAATGGAGTGAAAGCAGTTTTTCTATCAATATTGACAATTTACTTTATTTAGCCACATATTCTTTGTAGGTACTCACCTCTTCGGTCTTGAGTCAATCCATAGATTTGTATTTTGCCAATTTCGTAACCATACTCTTATACCACAAACAGGTATATGGGGGGCGGGGTAAGGTATATAGAAAGGGGGCGGGTAGGTGAGGGAGGGTTAGAAGGGTCTCCCAACGCAGCTTGCAATAAAAGAAAATCTGTAAAAATAAATGATTTTACCCACGATGAAACATAGAACCGTTTTGTAGGGGATTACTTCGGCCTTTGCAGGACCACAATGCACAACCTAGCGGCCACAAGGAGGAGAGTCACCAGCTTGCTATGGTTTTCGCCCTGGGGGAATGCCTTGTCTTGAGCATCACTGAGCAAGAGGTGGAACATATCAGGAATCGACCACCCTTCTATTTAGCATATCAAATGTGGAAAAAAAATAAAAAATCTAATCAAATCTATGGTCAATCTGATTATAAGCCAAATAGATGAGGAAATGGCCACCACATATGTGGATAAGTACCAGCCTCCATGCAATCCCGCCAGCACCTGTCCAATTCCTCAGGCTAAAAGGGTGAAGCTAGTCTGGTGTCCAGTGCCATGTGAGCATCACTTTGAGCCGAAATTCTGTCGTCTGAATACTCACCACAGACCTGTGATATGGTGCCAGATTCAGTGTCACACCTCATTAGATATTGAGGTGTCCAGGAATCTCTATAGTATTTTTATCCTTGCCCTGATAATGAATATAAGAAATAGCCCAAATTCTTCACTGTACTTAAAGGGTTGGCTGCACTGCCTTCTTATGCCCCTTTGATGCCCGCTTCACAAGCTCTTAGTGACTAGCTACCAGTTTTTGTCTCTCACAATAAACAGGAAATTCGTAAGTGGTTTGGTTCAGATTGTGAGACTACTCCTGTTTCTCCCCCTCTTCTCTCCTCCCTGTTATATCACTTCCTTTCCTCCTATTTCTTTCGATCAAACATCTGATTTGAGCTCCGCCATCAAAATTGAATACACTGATATATATGTTAATGTTAAAGGATATTTGTACCGTGCACTATCACCACCGGAGTGGTCCCCTGGCGCTCTGGTGGCTCTGAAAAAAGGGAAGGGGGTGGGTTAGTGGGAATAAACTGGAAAAGTGCAAGAGAGCAGTGATGTGCTGTTGGCAGCCTCAGCTCGGTGGGTCCGTTGGCTGGGCTTGGGGTGTTTTACGGTCGGTAGTCGTCATGTGCTGTTGTGCCAGTCTGTGTGGTTTGTTTTGTTGTTGCAATGTAGTGAAGTTTGTAGTTTGTGTGGATTGTTGTGTTTTAGGCTTGTGTTTGAGTTTGGTTAGAGTTTGAGAGGTATATACAGAGTGGTGAAATTGTTAGTGGATTGGTTAATTGGCATTGCTGTCCTTGCAATTAAGTCTAGGTGTGATGCTTGCTATCATTCATTATTCCAACTGAGTGTGGCACTTGCATCTAGATGTGAGGCAGGCTAGTGATCACGATTCCATCTAAGCATTTAACATTCACAGTTTCATTTAAGCGTGGCACATGCTAACATTCATATTTCTATCTAGATGCGATGCAGGCTAAAGTTAAGAACTCCATCTAGGTGTGGCACATGCTAACATTCATAATCCTATCTAGGTGCGACACAGCCTAAAGTTAAGAATTCCATCTAAGTGTGGCACATGCTAACATTGTTACACCTGTCTAAATGTGACGCAAGCTAAAGTTAAGAATTCCATCTAAGTGTGCACTTTGTAACATTCACACTTTCATTTATGTGTGGGACATGCTACCATTCATATTCTATCTAATGTGGTACTTACCAACCCTCAAATTCTATGTAAGTGTGGAACTTGCTAACTTGCACGAATATGTCTAGATGTGACTCAGGGCAATTTACAATCCTGTCTTGGATAGACGTCGGCCGATAGTCACAATTATATCTAAGAATAGATAGGTGTGAGGTAATATATATATATATATATATGTTTATATATATATATATATATATATATATATACACGTAAACATTGCTCTGGATCTTATAATAGGCCCTTGCTTCACCTTCTCAATACATCATTAGGCACAGGAATTTAGGCACAATCACCATTGCAACACCTGATGAAGCCTTGACCGGAGCCATACTCTCCTGTAAAGATAGTATTAGCTGAAAAGGTCTTTTCAGTTTATTAAAAAATGAATAGTGCCAGGCCATTTTGTGGGTGGGCCAGGTGAGCAGCCGGGAGCCCTGCGTGGACGCCGTTACACTCATCAATATGCAATATCACTAGGGCCTACAACACCATCCGGAAGTCCTGTGACAGGAGGAAGGGGTTCATCTTGTGGAGTACAGAGGTAGGATAACAAGCCATTTGAGCCTTTTTCACAATGCGTTGTTGGAGGGATGGATTCTATCCACAATGAAGCCTAGGGACTTTGCTGAGTGGGTGAGGGGTGAACCCACCCAATCGCATTTTGCCCATTCACCTTGGAGTGGGTTCCTTCTTGGAGTGGTGGCCCAGGAGCATGAAATTGGTCTTGGTGGGGTTAAGCTTTAAGTAGGCACTTGCCATCCATGTTTGAATGGTTGCACAGCATTAACAAAGGCAAGCAATATCTTGTGGGCCTTTGACCTTTACGTACAACTGTGTATCATCTGCATACTGGTGTATCATGATGTTGAGGTTGTCTAGGAGGGAGCCCATCCATTCCATAATAGAGAGTAAGTATGTCCAGCGAGAGGATGGCACCGTGAGGGACTCAACAAGTGATGGGGTGACGTTGGTGCCCGGGGGAGCCCTTCTGTACAGCCTGGTGTCTGCTAAATATGTAGGATGTGAACTATTTCTGGATGGTTCCAGAGAAGCCTATCCTATGTGCAAAGAGGGTGGGTAGTGTATTGTATTGTATTTATTTATATAGCGCGCCAAACCCTGGGGCATCTGGGCAGACACATAGTATATATTTGCTATTACATATAACAATATTTACATATAGCAGAATTTACATATGACATTGGATGGGTACAGTTACATAGACATTATGCAGAGTGTGATTGGCAGTGCAGTATGCAGGTATGCCACAGGCTTTGCAGGACGTATAGCTTAAGATGATTCGTTATTAGTCCACGTTCATAATGAGCCAGGTTGTGACATTATTTCTGAATTTGTGGAAGGAAGGTTCAGTTCTGAGGGTAGGGTATAAAGTGTTCCAGGGTTTAGCTGCTAGGACAGGGAAACCTCTACCTCCCGCATTTTGGAGCTCAAACCTAGGGATGGTAAGGCAGTTGGCTTGTGAGGATCTGGATGGTCGACCAGAGGAGTTAAGTTTGAAGTGGTCACAGAGGTATTGTGTGTAATAGTCACCATGTCAAAGACAGACAAGAGGTCCAGGAGTGGAGGTGCCAGAAACACTTAAATCTGAGACTTAGAACCAAGGGGAAGAGGCCCAGAGAGAACCAAGTAGCGAAGGATGCAGGAAACATTTAGGCTCAACTTCATCCCATGAAATGGCAAACCCAGAGGGTCCCTGAGGCAGGAGAGGAATGCATCAGTTCTCTTTGCTTCATATTTACATTTCCTGTTTGTTGGTTTCACCACCCAGCAAAATAAAAGAAACCGAATGTTGTCACCTTCACAACAGTGTCCATTCAGCCTATTTAACTCCCTTTATGCTAAGGTTGTCTCTGATGCTTACTTTAAAAGGCTAAATCGCAAGGGCAAAAACCAGGGTAGAAAGAGGACATCCCTGATTGTTACCTCTGGACAAATAGAAGAGGTTGGTAAAGGTGCCATTAAATGCCACCATAGCCAATGGATTGTGGATGGTAGCTAATAACCTTACAAGCACTTACAACAAAGCTGAGGAGCACCTTACCACAAAACATCCGGCCCACTCTGTCAAGTGCCTTCTCAGCATTTGAGTCCAGTGGGATCGACAAATGGGAGCACCTACAGGCCTTGCTGTGAAAGTGCTCCTATTTAAAACGAGGTCTGTCATGTAGAAGAAGAAGATATGTGACACAAAGGTATGAGATTCAACACTTTGTCATCATCATCATAGATAGTGTTTGTCTCATCAATTATGTGCATACAATCAACAGTTAAACAGAAACATTCATAATCACTTTACAATTTTAATCAAAAATAACATTGGATTTTCTAAGAACATGAAATGGCATAACAATAATATAGCCATACAATGCAATATGCACATTGATAATACCTAAAAACAAAGTTAAAGTGATAATGGTGGATACAGTACTTATAGCTAGAATACACTATTTGGCACCACAAATGTGTATTTTACACAGAAAACTGCAACTAGTAAAGTGGTAAAGCACTCCTAAATTAGCACTAATCAAGCGTGCAAAAGAATCATTAACGGCCTTCGTCAGTGTTACAAGTCACCAGTTTAACACTGAATTGATCTGACAGCGTTATAAGATAAAAACAATCTCCTAAAGTTCTGACAGTCACTTTCTAAGATAAGCGAAATGTGCTTTCTGGCTACCCCAGTTCACAATGTCCCTTTGTACATGTAACTGGTTCAGCTTGAGCCTGGTGAATAGTTTCCTATATACATATAATAGAACCAGATCTAAATAAGGTAAATGCCTGCCAGGAACGGTTTGATC
This sequence comes from Ambystoma mexicanum, assembly GCF_040938575.1. Lineage (NCBI taxonomy): Eukaryota > Metazoa > Chordata > Amphibia > Caudata > Ambystomatidae > Ambystoma > Ambystoma mexicanum. The sequence goes on along the minus strand of NC_090931.1, from coordinate 970,298,013 downwards.
CACGTATGACATAAACATGGCAATAAACCGAGCATACTCTCATCACACGTCCTGTCAGTTATTACTCTGAATTTAAATATTTATTTGGCTTGTATTATGATCTGTATGATCTTGCAGCTAGTTCATGCATCCAACCTACTGATTGGATGGCCGCATCAGGAAGCGCTCATACTGCAACTGCACCACCCAGCCGGATGGCGAGGCCGGCCAGTTCAGAAGCCCAGGCCAAAGGGCTCCACCAGGTTCTCTCTGCAGCTCTCCGCTGCTTCCCACTGTTGTACCGCAAAGGTAAGCCACTGCTAAGCGGCACGGTTGTGACTAGGCAAGCCCTTTGTTAAGAAAATCATTGTAAAACTGTATTGTAACGTGAACCCTGCAAGACCAACGGTTCCTACCCAGTGTCCAACCCAACAACCTCCTAACTCAATTGCACCCTGTGTCCAGTACAGTTGTGCTCTCTACCCTCCAAATCACCCCCCACCCCAACACTCTTCCTACCCACTGACCCACAGCTCACAACACCGCTCCTCCCTCCTCCACTAACACCTACGCAGCTTCACGCCAAGCCACCCATGCTTCCACCTCCTTACCTGCACATAATTCACAGAACCGCACACTCACAATGCTGCAGGCCCGCACCTATGCCACCTTCCGCCCCTCACGTCCCAGAGTAACATACTCCACAAAATGGCCTACTCGGCATGCGTACCCAAGCCCCAACCACAAACTACACCCACGCTAGCCCCACCATGGCTACCACTTACAACTCCAAGCCTGCCGGTATTAGGGTACTCACCTGTGCATCACCAGTACTCACCACAGCTACTCGCTTTAATCATCCTCCGGCCTGCAGAGCTCCCCAGCATATCTCGATGGCAGCTCATTATGCGCACCTCAGGAAACCAAACTTGCATCAGATTGCACACCTACCCACCGTTCCCCTACTTCCCACAATCACACCAGTGCACAGAGAACACCCGCCCACCCTCACTCAACCTAGACGTTGCTCTGCCCCAGCTTCCTCCACCCATTCTCACTCAAACAGCATTGTCTCCCTGCCGAAGCTAGGAAAAGGACTCAGATCCATCACACACATGAACCCAGGCACGAACATTCAGACTTAAAATCACAAAATCGAAAACCTTGACCAGCCCTGAGGCCCATGCCATGATCTATTCTTCATTCAGGTCAGCAGAAATCCTATATGGTCCGCTGTTTTTTTTAAATTTTCAACATAACATTTTATTGACATTTTAACGTATGACAGTACATCTCACATTGCATATATTCTGGAATAATTTATATCACATATTGGTTTATTGTCTTAATCATTTAGTAGTGGGGGATGTAGATTCTGGTCTGGGTGACCCATAGCAGGTGAAACAGGGTACCTTCAGCTTTGCAGCCCCTCCAGCAGCCCGGTGAAATGTTTGGGTTGGCTTTTTGCAGCTGCATGGGTGTGATGTAGTATCTATAACAGATCTTATATCTGTACTCTCTGTTGGTGATGCATTGGGTGCTTTTCTGGGTTCTCGTCCAGATCTTGTTCCAGGTTTCCTCCTCTATCGGTCGCCCCAGGTCTTTCTCCCAATTGATCACGTATCTCTCTTTGATTGTGGGGTCATGCTTATCTAGAAGCCGATATAATGTGGTGACCTTCCCTCTTGGTGGGGCCGATGTCAGTGTCAGCTCTACTGCTGTGAGGTCTCTGGAGCCCTTTTCCTTGACTGCTCTTTGGGATATCCAGTGCCGTATCGGGGAGTATCTGAACCGTTCCCTTTCTGAGATTTTGAATTTGGTCTTGCACTCTTCAAATGTGAGTGGATTGCCACGCTCTAAAAAGTCTGAGATTGTTCGGAGGCCCCCTTCTTGCCATGTGGCAAAACTCTGAGGCTGAAGGCCAGGTGAGAAGTCTGGGTTGCCCCATAATGGCATCAGTGGGCCCAGAGTTCCTGTGCATCCCCATTTTCGGGCTGCTGTTTTCCAGTTTATCACTGTGTGGTGTGTTGCTTTTAGGGGTCCTGTGTTCGGCTGGTCTTTTGGCCCCTGGATGTGTGGGTGGTCGATAAGGGGAGATTTGCACCACGCTTCTTCTATTTGTTTCCAGTATGGAGGGTCTGATGCTTGTTTCCAGGTGAATGCATGGGTTAGTTGAGCCGCTCATCTGTACCTGGCTACCTCTGGTACTCCCAGCTCTTCTGCGTTGCGGCTTCAATTAATGATTCGCTTTGCTATCCGGCCCCCCCAATATGTTTCAGTATTGATCACTGTAGGTCCTTTAGCTCACTCTCTGGGATGTGCACTGGTAGCGCCATGCAGTGGTAGATTAACCTGGGGATCAGGTTCATTTTTATTGCTGCCAACCTGCCCAACAATGAAATCTCTTGCTTGTTCCAGTGGTGTATGTCCCTTCTCAGCTCTCTGAATAGTTGTGGGAAGTTGCTTTGGTATGTTTGTGCATGGTTTTTGGGAATGCGGACCCCCAGGTAGTGGATTGCTTCTTCGGCCCAGGGGATCGGGGATTTATGAGAGAGTTCCTCTTTCTGCTTCTTTGTGATGTTGATTGTTAGTGAGGCTGATTTTTCGTAGTTCACCCTGAATCCTGACGTGCTTCCAAACGCTTCTTGCTCTTCGTGTAGGGGGTCTATGGAGGTGCTTGGTTGTTATATTGTTAGGAGAACATCGTCGGCGTATAGTCCACCTTTATATTCCCTGCCACCCACTGAGATTCCTTGTATGCCCGGGTTTTGCCTAATCCTTCCTGCAAAGGCTTCCATAGATAGGGAGAATACCATGGGGGAGAGTGGGCAACCCTGACGTGTTCCCCGGGTGATGGGTATGCTTTCTGATCTCCTCCCATTCACCCGCAGCTCGGTCGTTGGAGATTGATAGTTTGCCATTATCCATGTAGTGAAGTTGTGGCCAAAACCCATGTGTTCGAGTGTGCTCTTGATGTAGTCCCAGCCTACAATGTCAAATGCTTTGCGTTGGTCTAGAGATATGACCAGGAGTTCTTCCTCTGCCATGAAACGCTCTCGAAAAGATCTAGTGTTCTTCTGATGTTATCAAACGTACCCCTCCCGGGAATAAACCCAGTTTGTTCCCTGTCTATCAGGTCTGGGACCACCCTCCCCAGTCTAGCAGCCAGGACTTTGGAGTAGATCTTCCCGTCTAGGTCCTCTGGTTTTACACCTCCTTTTTTTTTATTCAATAACATCATATGCAGTACTGTTTTTACATGGATGTTTTTACCTCCAAACAAAAGCAGGGGGAAAAAGAGTTTTAGTAACAAAACTAAAAATTTGGCACAGTGGTAAAATATCTGATATTTAAAAATACTGTATGTTTTAGAACTACCACCAAGTTCTTAATCAGGCCCAATATTATGAAATTACACAACTTATGTGGTTCTATATCTACCACCAGGCTAGAGACCCGAAATGGAAACAGGAATATGCAGAGGATTCCTCCCCTTTTATAAAAGTAGAAACTTAAATGCAAAAACCGTACTGCATGCAGTAATTACCACATGCGGCAAATAGCAGACCCCATTGGGAATAACAGAAAGGTCTGCATGACTTGGAATCAGACGGCCCTTTCAGGGTACCTGATAGTCACTGCATGCAGTAATGATAAAAGAGTTTGGCAGTATTAGCATAAGTATAGGCAATACTGCCACTGCCAAACTCTTAATCAAGCCATAGAGGTAAACCTGAATGAACTACTGTGTGGCATTACGGCCTGCTTCAAACCGTTCCTGTTCCATGTACCCCCTTGCAATAATGGTTCAAAGGTTACTCTGGTCATTTGATAGAGCTGGTTCATGAGTACCTCCCTTGACAGTTTAATACAACATATTACACTTTCCCTCTTTTTAATTGCTTGAAGGAGAGTTATCTTTGCCTCATACATTAATTATTTAGCCATCCTCTTTCCTTGCAAGCCAACCTAGGGCCACCTGCTGAAAATACTGTTGAACCCCAATCTCCTGCATTTTTGACTAGATTGTCATAAGCCTTCATTACCTGATAACATGGCTCATCTACATTTAGGATGCACTCAACATCAGGCAAGGCTACAACTATAATCTCAACACGGTGTTGATCACACATATCACAACTCCATTTAATATTGCACCAGTAACCCACTATTTCCAAGGGATTGATATCAACATTAGACAAATCCACTGATGTGCTAATCATCTCTTCATCAAAGTTCAGCGGGGCCCATAGAGGATCATGGACGATCTCATTTCTAAAGCAGAGTTGAAAATCATGATGCCCTTCCAAGCCTTCACATGTATCGAAATATAATCAATCATGGAAACAGCATTTGAAGTTGAGTATGTGTAAACCGCTGACCTGCCCCTCGGGACCTCACACAGGTCCCTGTAACCAATAGGAGGTCCCAAGGAACCAGGCCCATCCTATCCCTAGACTCCAAGGACGCACTCAATTCCTTAACTCCCTAGCTACTGTTCTCTAGGATTAGCTCTTCTATCTCAGAGGCCTACGCTCCACACTTAGCATGGAGTTTGCCCATTACTAAATTAAATGAGAGGGCTCCCAAAATGCTCTCTAGAATTTCATCTAAGTTTTCCAGTAAACATTACAGATGCTTGAAGTGGGATATGTAAATGATTTCTTCCTTCTAGCTTTGCACATTATAAACATTTATAATAATGATGTCACAATGGTGTAGCGTAAAAATCTATTCACAATGTTGCAGCGGAAAAATCCATTTACACAATCTGAATAATGAATGGGGTAGAATTAGTAAATCTCTTTAATAACAGTACAGTAAAACCATAACGTACATCAACTGAACAGGATTCCATGAATAGATCCAGCCTGAACATTCCCCTGCAAATCACAGCAGTTCTTATGTACTTTCAAATATATTGAAATCAATGAGAGGGGCATAGAACTGCAAAGAAGAACCATAGCTCTTTCCCTTATCTTGGCCCTGTGCAGCGTAGCCCACATGCCATTCTGCAGCTGAGGTCTCATTATAAAAGATTTACCACTGTTTATCTAGTTTCATCTACAAAGCTGTGATAGCCAGAATCAACCGGTGCAATTATAATGGTCATGGTTTCAAAAAGCAACCTTACTGTGCAGGGAATCGTTAATGCAAACGAGGAATTCTCACTTATGAGTTCTGAGAGGAAAGGCATATATATGTGTGCACGCATTTCACAGTTTCAAAAGGGAGTCTTCCATCTAACCAGGCCAGTGCAAAGTTATATTGGTCTCGCCTAACTATCAGAGCAACATTTATATTGGTTTGATCCTTACAACAGCACTGCTTTTCTTTATGTCAGATTACACAACATGTCATCTTATAATACATATTTATTTTCTTAATGACTACAGACCCCCCTTATGAGACCATCTCAATAATCTCATCCTTTTAATATTTGTGGGTTAATAACTCATACACTCCAAGATCTCTGTTGAACAACTCCCCACAGGCCTTCATGAGTAACAACATATCAGGCACCCTAGCTTTCTTTTCTACACAGGAAAATAAATACTTGGCCAGGAGAAAAGACAGAATGCTCCTAAGAGGAGCATAAAAATCGATACCATTCCATCTCGCATATATCCTCGTTGTAAGCCAATGTAGCCTGTCAGCCAGGAACTCAGAGGCCATTCAGGAGAATTGTCCTGGTGATCTGTGGCTATAGTTTTACAGATGTGGGAAATTAGATTAGTGATGTTATTACCATAATCAGAAATTAATTAATGAGTAACACTCTGATCCAACGAGAGCATATGCCCCTTTTGAGTACAAGATGGTGTATTGCATTCTACATTTTTTCAGTAGTACTGACAGCTACCTGTTCGTGAGTGACAAGAGAAAAAGACATAGAATCAATGGTTACCTTCTCCAGCAATCGGAACAGCTTCGGAGGCTTATCTCAATTTAACTTAACACCCAACCAAGGAATTATATATCCCATGCCTTCAATTATGTTTTCCCAAGCAGATTCTCTTCTCTGCCTGGGAGCTGATGAGAATTGAGAAGAGTGTCTGATAGCAGGAAGGATGTAGACCATGTTAACAATTATTACTCCAGTCCATGGGAAACCAGTAATAAGCATTAACTCCACACATATCATACAAAAATAATCAGGATGGAGAGATCCAACAAGAAACAAAGTGATTCTGTGTCCGTGTATTTATTTTGCATTAACACACAAGGTTTTGGATGACTTGACAATTTATTTTACAATCCTTTCGATAAGCACGAAAGTTTAGGACGTACAAACGGAGCTGGTTGTGGATAGTGGTAACACGGATGAGTGTCGACCTCTGGGGTTATTGAGGTCAAAACCTCATTAGAATGCACATTTCCCAAAATGGATGAGGTAGGAAAACCCTACTATGCAGGGAAATATGCGCCTGAGACTTAAACTGGTCCAAGGCATGGTTTTCACATGGTGCACACACCAATATTTACATATAACATACACGAGGGGAGATGGTACAGTTGTGTCACGGGGATCGACACAGGGTGTGTTTCCACCAAAAAAGGGGCTTGATTGAAGCCTGTCTTTGTGCTGGCCTTCGTCAGGAGGGGCACCTGTGGCGGTGCGGTCCGTTAAATCTACTACTGTGGTAGCAGAAGGTTGCTGTTTGGTAATCCTCAAAAGATGCAGGATTGCCAGTGCGACAATGGCACTGGGTGGGAAGGCTGTCGTTTGGCTTTGCAGCAGAGAGGCTGAGAGAGGCTAATCAAATTTTCAGCAGGGGCCTGGGGTTATTCCGTCCTGTAGTTTTCCAAATATTTGATGGAGAAGGGTGAGCCCCCTTTTCCTAACATTATAGCTATATATGTGTCCCCCAATGCATCAGCAAGGCTTTTCAGAAATGAAAAAGGCGACTTTTTCTTTTGCTCTATGCAAGAAATATCTGTGGTTATAACGAGTATAACCAGGGTTAGCCGAAAACTAAAATTGGAAAAAATGCCATTTGGAGGAGGAAAAAGGATGAAATGGTATCAGGCTAGAAGTGGGGAGTGGGAAAGAGGACACCATGTGAAATTGGGGAGTTGGGGGTCCCCCTCCCCAGACTGGACTGGAAAAAAAACATTAAAAAAAAGTTATTAAGAAAGTTTAAAAAATGCTGTTTCCGGCCTAGTCCCTATTTATGTTCCCATAGAGAAAACGTCAAAATATGTTCCAGCTGAACGGAATTGAACCAGGTACGAAACAACTTGAGCACAAAGCGTTGACTAGATTTTCCGGACAGGGTTTAGGGGGTCTGGGTTTATTCCGTCCAGTAGTTTTTAAAATATTTGTCGGGGAATGGGGTGCCCCCTTCTTCCAAAATTATAGCGTTATCTCCCATGGTGCTTTGCAGCAGAGATATTAATAGGCTTTTCAGAAATGAAAAAGCAGCAATTTTTTCCCAAAATTCGTTTGCTAAAAACTTTTTACTTGGTAGATGAATTTGGATGAAAGTTTCAAAAGAAAGAGTTTGTCAATGCTCCCCCCAAACTGCAAATATTGGGAACAAAATGTGAAATAAAAAAGTTATTAAGAAAACAAAACACCACAGTTTCACAGTTTTCAGCCCATTATTTTCCCATGGAGGAAAATGGCAGTATTTGAACAGCTGTAGCCTGAGAACCGGTGTGCACATTTGGACCAAATAAGGAACGACTTCAGCACAAAGCGTTGACTTGCACTTCTTGAATGGTTTGGAGTAAATCCATCAGGTAGTTAATAAAGTATTTGACAGAAAAGGGGGTGCCCCCTGCTATTTAAAACCTTTATATCGGCCCTTGGGCTTTTTACAATAGAGAGATTGAGAGAGGCTTATAACCTTTGACTTGCTGGATGGATTTGGATGACATTTTATAAAAACAATCAGTTTATCAAGAGCCCCACTAAAATGGAATTTTTGGGAACAATTCACTGGAAAACGAAAAAGTTATTAGGAAAACATAAAAACGCTGCTTTCAGCTTACGCACATTCATTTTCACATAGAGAAAAAGTGCAGTTTTTGAGCAGCTGTCGCGTGAAAACCGCTACGAAGATTTGGACCAAATAAGAAACAGTTTGGGCACAAAGCGTTGACTTAATTTTCTTGATCAGTTTGGGATAAATCCATCCAGTAATTTTGCTTCTTAAAACCTTTATATCGGTCTTGGTGCTTTGGGCCTGAGAGGCTGAGAGAGGCAAATACCATTTTTGGTGGGAGCGGTCTGGGTTATTCCATCCAGTAGTTGTTCAAATATTTGATGGAGAAGGAAGTGCTGCCTTTTCCCAAAATGATAGCTATAGATAGTGGGCTTGTTTAGGAAACCTATTGGAGCAATATGTAGAGTGGCCACGGCAGAGGTTCATGGGCCCTGGGCATGTCCGAAGGCCATGGCGAGTAGGACCGGAAGATGATTATTATTATTATTTTATTATTAAAGCTATTGAAGCAAAATGTAAGTGGGCCACGGCCGAAGTTCGGGGCCAATGGTCATGGGTGAAGTCCATGGGAGTGACCGGGAAAGAAAGGTTGTGTTTTAAAAGATGGGCCCTGGATAGTGGGCCTGAAAGAAAGATATTGGGGGACACAGTACCTAATGAGCAACATATCAACGGCTAGTGGGCCCAAAAGAAGCCTAGTGGTGTGGCCATGGTAGAAGGCCATGGCTAGTGGGCACATTTAGGAAACCTATTGGAGCCACATGTAGAGTGGCAACGGCCAAAGGCCATGGCTAGTGGGACTGGAAGAATGCTATTGGAGCAACATGTAAGTCAAGCAATGCCAATGGGCATGGGCAAAGGCCATGGTTAATGAGCGGGAAAGAAAAGTAATTTTTTAAAAGATACAATGGACACAGATGAAGGCTGTGCTCACTTGCCAGGGCCGTGGCTAGTGGGCCTGAAAGACATCATCCCCTTCCTCTGGAAAATTCGGGATAATGTAGCGTACACTCAACTACAAGCTTTTTTCGAAGATCACAAACGGCTGTGGGTTCAGCATTCCGGCTTTCGAGTCGGTTATGGAACAGAAACAGCGCTGCTTGACTTGAAATTGAATATCGCTGGCACCATCGATCAGGGTCATACAGCATTATTGATGCTCCTCTATCTGTCAGCTGCATTTGATCTAGTTGACCATTCTCTACTTATTAAGAGATTGGTCGAAACTGGCAAATACTCCAAATCTGCTGCAGGATCGATAAAATCTTCTAATGGGATCCCGTAAGGCCAGGGTGGCAGTGAGTGACTTCCAGGCTTCTCCGATGCAACTTACTGGTAGTGTTCCTCAAGTCTCCTGCCTTTACCCCATGCTTTTAACATCTATACCAGGTCCTTGTTTGACATTCTTGATAGCACGGGGGTCTGCTACACAAACTATGCACACAGTACCCCGGTTCTCTTGAAATTATCTGGTGATCACGCCCTTGACACCTTAGCCATTATTATCATCTAAGCTTCCATCCATTCTTGGCTGGCCTTGAACTCACTAGCATTAAATGATGGCAAAACAGAGCTATTGATCATTGGAGCAGCACATAGGCTCAAAAACCTGAACCATGTTATAGTCATTTTTCAATCGCTAGATGTACCATTAAAGTATCTCTACATGTTAAAACTCTGGGAGTATACTTCGACTCCCAGCTGTCCTTTAATAAACATGCATAACATCTGCGCTCATCCTGCGCCTACCTCAATAATTTGCTTAGGCAAATACGCCCTACCTTTCCTCAGAGAATAGAGCTGTTATTGCATTGGCCCTAATTAACTCTTAGATCGATTACTGCAACAGCTTGCTGGATGGTACCTCTGCGACGAACATCAACAAGCTTCAGGTCATCCAGAACGGGGCAGTCAGGCCGTTCATGGCCTTAGGAAACAGCAACATGTTAGTGCAGCCAGGCGTAATTTACACTGGCTTCCAGTAAAATATAGAATTCATCACAAAGCTTGTACTCTGACTTATAAATTCCTTCATGGATCGGCGCCTAGCCACATCTCTGAGCATCTGAGGGCTGCCCCGATCAGGAGGGCTCTACGATCAAATAAACTCCATCTCCTTGCTGTACCTCGGTATAATTTGCAAAAATATGGAGAAATCAGTTTTGATTTTCTGGCCCTGCATATCTGGACCAAGCTTCCTATCTCTCTGAGATCCATTGCCTGGTTGACTTGCTCCAGGAAAGCAGTTAGGAACCCCCTTTTCAATAGAGGAGAAGATGAGTTTTTTTCCCTAGTTTTCCTTCTTGTCTTTCCTTCTTGTCTTTTTTCTTTGTGTGTGCGCTCTGAGGCCTGCAGGTGCGTTGACACGTTTTAAATAAGGAAGCAAAGTAAAGTAAAGTACATGTATAGTGGCCACGGGCAGATCCTGTGGCCACCCAGTGGAACCAAAAGAAAATTATCGAGGGACCATGTACAGTGGCACGGCCGAAGGGTTTTGTTGTGTTAAATATGCTCAACCTAACTACACTTTAACTAAAGTTTTTTAGGTAAATATATACATATGTATATATATATACTAGAAGGTGCACCCGTGCTTCTCACAGTAATTCCTACGTCAGTCCTAGTTTGAAAGTTTATTTAACAAACTAAACCAATGCTTCGTTGTTGACACTATTGCTAGTATTTCCTGTAGGGGCTAGTGTGAACAAATTGTCTTTGTTTCCAACTCTGGAGCAAGCCACATAAAGCTGACCATGAGAAGAGCATGAATCCTGTAAATCGGTTCCAGCTACTTTGAGTTGGAGCATTGAGATTGCGCAGAAACATTATTGGTGTCCCGAAATCTACAGCCGAGGCAGCAGCGACCTCATCATAAGTGCTGTACATGTAGGGCTGAAGCGTGCGAGCTTGAAGTGCTGCATGAGTACGTCTACGGCTGAAACATGGCAACTTTGTGTCCGACTTTCATTTCTGACTCCTCACACTACCCTAGAATCGTCATGAGTCTAGTTGTTCATGTAAACACCTAGCCACTCAACTGTCAAAGTTCTTTTTAAACAGAACACATTTTAACCCTTTTCTAAACAACAGATGTATGTCTAGAGCTCTCAATGTGATGCAGAGCAGTCTGCTCTCCAATATCTTCGTCTTGATGCAGTCAGCAGTAAGAAAAAAGGAACCAGATGGTCTTAAGAGCCTAATAGGACAGTACTTGGTGAACTTTTGTTGGATCTTGTGGCAGGTTAGAAGAAGGCTGCTGCTACTGTGAGGACATCTCTACTGGTTATTTATTAAATAAAAGGTGTAATGCCTATCTTTCCCTATTGCTATGTTGGTGTTCCCAGCCTTTGTAAATAACTGTGGTGCTCGTCACTTGTCAAAATGTCTCAGATGCATCGGTCCACTGCCCCAAAACGAGTTCTTACTGACCCTACCACTATTCTAACCAACTTAAATAAGATCAGGAGAATGTCTCCTTTCTCCTGATTGTATTATGGCAATACCTATTCTTCTATTCACAATTATTTTTTAGTAGGCTATTCTTAAATAGTCTCTTGTCACTACCTGTATCAGTTCTTGCTACTCTTTCACAATGTCTTTGGGTCTTTCTTGCTCTTTAGGGATAGTTTTCCAATAGTTTTCCAATATTCCTCTTTTGGTCTGTTTATTCTTCTCTTTGAGTTTAGTAACATATACCTTCTTAGCTGTGAAATGCCTTCTTGGGTCTTATGGTTCCCCCTCTCTTCAGGTAAGTCACTCTAAATATCTTTTTCCTTAAGTGGTTTGCATGGCTTTTCTTCCCATGCATAGAGTTCTCTCCCTGACATTCTCGATTTATGGGCTGTGTGCCCCTCTTCCCATGGTATTTGTGCCCTCGTTGTGAGATCTCGTTTTCAGGTTTATTTGGGCTTCTCTTTCTCACATTAATACAGTTCCACTTTATAGACTTTAAATTCAGTGTCTCGTCAATTTCACTGGTACAAGTTTCTCCTGCTTTATAACGATTCCTTGATGGCCTCTGAGTTCTCCCGTTCTCGTGTTTCCTTTGATTCTGCAGGGGAATGTCACTGGGGCCTGTACTGACTCGGGTTCTCTTTGCTCCGCTTCTCCCTCTTCTCAACACCATCAGTGTCGGCTCTCGGTCCTCTCTCTCTCCAGGACAAGGTATGGCTGGAGGCAAGCGGAAGTCTCACTTTTTCCTCAGCTTTGTGGTTTTGGCGTTGTTGGACGGGTGCTCTTCCCACCATGTAAGGGTCGTTTGCACGCCACCACTGGGATTGTGATTGCCGTCTCTTCAGCTTCCCACTGCATGTAAATGCTGGGCATCCAGCATTTCATTCTCACGTTCAGTCCACTTCTGAAAGTCGTGGGATCCGCTGCTCTCCTCAGCTCCACCTCTCACCAGTGTCTCACTGTCAGGGGCTTCCCCTGCTTACGCTCTCCGCTCTCTCTCTGGACTTCGCCACTCCTCCACATGTGTTCCGTTTTCATTCTACTTGTCTCAGTTATTTGGAGTCTCTCCTTAAAGAGACAGGCCCTCTTTCTTGTTCGCAAATGTATATTTTAGTTTTGTCTTCTGCCAAGTCCCTTTGCTTCTACAGTATTCTTCATATCTGACACACCCATATATGCCACTATGGGAAATTGCTTAGGGAGTTCCTTACAAGAACGGGAATCCTTGTTCCCTAAGGGGGAGTCTCTCCCATTGAGGTCACACTTGCCCAGACCATTAGGGAGAGTCTTGCAACGCGGGCTCACCTCCATAGCCCCAAAGGGGGAGGCTCCCTCTTTGGGATAAGGGATGAATTCCCTTCATTTGTCACAATATATACTGGGCCACCTCCCCAGTAAGCTGGGCGGAAGCTACAAAGGACTCTACCAGTACTGCAAGTGTCCACCAGAAGCCAATTAAGTGATTTGAGAGCCAGTCTGATATGTTCTCTAGGCTTTATTTGCAGGATCAGCCTTCCCCCCTTGTTGTTTTGCATGTCTTGCAAAGTGGGTAAGGTGTTTAGAAAGGCCTAAGTGGGGGCAGTTGCAGTAGTCCAACTGGGAAAATACCACTGCCCTGGTCACTTCAGCCTCATGGGACAGCTTTAGAAAAAGCAGGATGCATTGAAGCATATGTTGATGTCTTGAATTGGTGGGGCAAGGTAGAGCAGGTTATCAAATGATATACCCAGGTTTCAGGCCACTGTTACAAGAATAGGAGATGTACCCATGATAGTCGGTCAGGAGAATGGCAGGGAAGGAGGGATGTGTCAGCTAAGGTAAACAATGTCTTTAGGTATAAGTTCTTGTCTAACATCCAGTCATTGATGTGTGATAAACACAATTATGTGATCGAAGGGTTTGGGCTGGAGCTTCCAGGTTTAAAGGCAATCTGCTTGTCATTGGCATAAAGTTGAAAGGCAGCAGAGAAGGGAGAGATGAGGTCTGTAAGCGGCTTTAGGTAGGCATTACAGAACCAAAGAGGCAAAATAGAACTTTTGGGCTCTCCACAGTTGAGGACATTAGGTAGAGAGAGACAGTTCTGATAGGTCAGATGTGTCACCTCTCATCATTGAGTTGCTTGTTAAAGTCTAAAGGCACCTCATGCTCAGCTGGGATCAAGGGCAATACCATACACAGGAAGGACAATTGTGAACCCTCTGCTCCGCTTGCCCAATTGACACCCCCTGCTTGGTTGACACCAATGTCTGCTCCATGCCTGGTTGAGCTCAGTGGGAGACCTGTGCCTTCTTAAGACGAATGGCAGCTCCATGTTGGGCGTGTATCAATGGCAGTTTCATCACTGAATGGGATCACTGGCACCCAATGCTTAGTTGTACATAATATCCACAGTCAAGTACTTCCCAATACTCCATATCACTAATTCCTTACAGGCTAAACATACTTTATTTCCAAACCCCAGAAGATCTTACAACTCCCTATCTAATTTCTGGTATTATCATTTGTAAAACATATAGGTCTAATGCTGCAACCATTATTTGTTTCTCTTGTATCTGTAGATTCTCTTTACCCTGTCTTCTTGTTCCTCCTCTTATCTTTCCCATTCCTATCCCTCTCTCTGTCTTGCTCTCGCCTCTCCGTCTCCTAGGTCTCGGTCTTCTTTGCTTTGATTGATTTTGCTTGCATTCTGGCACTGAATTCATCACGGAGATATGGTTAAAGTCTTACTGCTCATCATGGAAGAGACAAAGACCAGCAGAAATGTGGGGAACCAATTGATCCCAGGGCTGTCAATGTCTTACTGAAGTGCCAACTGCTTAAAAGGCCGTGGAGGATCATGTGCTTACACTCTACTGCAGGGGTTTATTTGGCCGCAGTATAGGCTCAGTTCCTCCCTTATGGCGCTAAGTTGCTACTGTGCTCGCACTCTGCTGCAGGGGTGCACCAGTGCCGTGGTTCAGGCAAAGCATTTCTCTTAGCCTTCTATGGAATGTTCAAGTGGCCGCGCTGCTGCATAGGCCAGGTCCATTCCTTTGGGGGCTGCAGAAGCTGCTGTGCTTTACTCTGCTACAGTGGGTGCTGGGTGGCTGCTGTACTCAAACTCTTCTGTGGGATGTGCCATGCAGTAGTAAAGAAGCAGTCCCTTCTCGGGGAGCCTGGGTGAATGCATCCCAATCCATCTTGCAGGCCGAAACAAATATCAAGGACATTATTCTGTGGACCCACAAGATCTAGAGGGGTTTGCTGGACCCACACATTTCTTTGGTAGCACAGGTTTCCCTTTGGTAGAGCAACTAGAATCCCATAATCTTTGGAAGAGTTTGGGTGGGTTCTAGGGAGAATCATTTGTCCTGTAAAAAGACCAAACGACTTTCATTTTTTCCTTTTGTAGGTTTTCTTCTGCTGTAAGAGCAGAAATGTACACGGAAGACCCACGTCATGGGTTTTAGAGGATTTCTTGCAGACTTTGGAGGCCTTCGGTAGTCTTTTATTTTACCATTGTATTGCTTTTTCCTGTTTTTGTTCTGTTGGGGTGTTTTATAACGACCTGTCTTCCTTTTTTACCCCTAACATCCGTTCAAACAAAGTTACTAAGAACACCAAAAAGGTTTTCCTTGTCTTTTCCCCTGCTCTTTCTCCCATTGTTGTCACTGAAAGCAAATTAAACATGTTAAAAGGTTACCCTTTTAGTCCTAATCCCATTGACCGTGCACTTCATTTGCTGGGCCTTGCATGGCTTTTTCCATGTGTTTCCTGTTCCTTGCCTTTACTCATCCATCCAAAGAAAATCCACCCTTTTGTATTCCGCTGCTTGTGTGAAATCGGTGTGTGAACCAGAGAAGCCTTTCTGTGTTTTCGTTACCTTGGTTGGCGTTTCTGAAAACACATGCCTAATAGCCTGTGTGAGCCATGTGTGAATCCATTGGTGCGCCCAGTCAGTCCTTAGAAAGGAATTTAAATGATGAAGCAGGATACAGGGTTGTGTTCGGAGGGAGAGTTGGAGGAGGAAGAGGAGGTTCACTTCTCACGGGATGAGAGGAGGACAATGGTGCACCTCTTGTATTTGTGGGCAGGTAGGTGCCATACACCTACAGCCACAATAGGATGCCTGAGATGGGAGAAGTTGCAGGGCTGACAAAGGAGGCTTTTGCAATGCCACGTGAGGTGGGGGAGGATGATGAGGCAGAGATTGAGTCTGCAGCTCTGCCTGAGGGGGGAAAATAAGGGAGGGCATGTGGCAGAGGTGGCGGAAGGGGCTAGTGAGGTGTATGGTGATGACCAGGATACCCTGGCTGCCTTAATGGAGGAGGTGGGCATTGTAGCTGCGACTCCACTAAAGCACCTTTTGGCTGATGCCTTAATCAACTTTAAAGGAGGTGGTGCAGAGGTGCATGAGGAGTGTGGCAGCCCGGAGAAAGCTGATGACGCGGTGCAGGCGGTGGTACTGATGGAGTAGGCAGAGGTGGTCCTTTAGCAAATGACTCCTGAGGTCTCTGCACATGCTCATACAGAGAGGGCAAGGCAGGGACAGACATTCCATGCCAAGGATCAGTTGGGACAACCGATATCCTGGCCCATGACAGTGAGCCTGCGCATGCCTCAATGTTCTCTGTACATACTGTGTGGGTGGCACCATCAACCAGCAGGAGCAAAGTGCCACCACCGCCATCAACAGCGCTTGCTGTTCTACAGTTTACGGGCCTTTAGGGATGTAGCACCATTCTTTGTCCTTTGTCATCTCCCTTTGGCTTCTTAGATCTCTTAGGGTTGTGTCACCCTGCTCTCTTGCTCGATCTGCCACAGTGTGAGGCTAAGCGCACTCAGCACCCTTTGCCAGTTATATATATTCTTACATTTTATCTGGGTTGTCCTCTTGGGCAACATTCCTCCTTTTGGTAGTTCCAGGGCCCACTGGCATAGCAGCCCCTCCATGCTCCTGGTTTATCTCGGGTCTCTCCATTCCCTTGAAAGATTTTGTTCAATTATACATTTATTTAGTCAAGAAAATAAGGTTGTAGCAATAATGGGTGACTTCTGAATTCCTTTCAGCACATGACTTCAGGCTTAGGTGAAGTTGACCACTAGGGGTCAGATACAACACAATACATTATTAAATGATTAACAAAAAGTTTTGAGAATATTTGAACACCAGCAGGAAGGAACGCTGTCTGTTCATGTGGTTCTATGGGGCCTACTTCCTGCTGGGAAAGAACTCCCTACCATTCGATTTAAAGTTTAGTAACCACGTTGGACAGGCCATCAAGACTAGTGTATCAGTGAGGCCGGCCCATACAAGGGCCCATCTCTGTAAAATGCTCGGGAGATAAAAAAAAAAAAAAAAGCATTTCCATCCCTGTTTGGGTGTTGGAAGTGCAGGTGTGGCAGCCGCGGTTTAAACTGCAACTGTCACACTTATCATGACTGGGTCAGAAATGACCCTGTCATGATTTGCGCCTGTTCCCAACAGGCCAAGACGGGTGGCCCTCATTTTTGTTCATTTACAAGCCTCCCGTTTGTGAATTCGGGACGCATTTCTAAATGCTCAGACATGCCCCCTGATATGCGCAGATGGATGAAAAAGGGCATTGAAGACGCGCTCATTCAGATGCTCTTTGAGAATTGTTCTGCTCCTTTTTTGCCACGTGTGATGGGATACGCTAGCGCATTTCATCGCTTGTGCCAAAAAAGGTTTTCAGAATCTGGCTCCATGTACTCGAACGGTGCACATACAAGTATTTATGCGTATGTTTGTGTGAGCATTAGAGTGCATGTCATCGCATCCAGATGCCTTTATTTTCCCCATACTGCACCAATGTCTCCCTGTTTCCCAACAATGGTTTGCGGTTCCCGGGAGGAGGGGGGGGGGGGGCGCGGGCACTTTTAATCATTTAATGAAATTGCGACTGGGAACGTTACTCGTGGCATGTATTGAGACTTCTCCCGGGAGGCCGTTCAGGGTTTGTTGTTTGTTTGCTCTGAGGCGCAGGAGTCAGGACCGACATCGAAGCATCTCTTTTATTGTTTGTCCGCTCCCCGATACTGTTATTTTAACGAAAAAGTGAAATTCCGCAAATTCGGGTGCTCCTGTGAAGTGAAGTGCGTCAGAAAAGAATTTTAAATGGCCGTTCTGTAATCACAGCTGGTTATTGCTCCAGACACTTAAAACTCCTGCTAATCCCTTTTTGGGCTATTTAGTGAGCATCATTTGAGCATCTCCTTGAATGGAAGCCAAGCATTATTGAATCCTGCAGCAAATAATTCCCTTCAATTAGGCAAGCAGTAATGAACTACTCTGGTCCGATCGCCTGAGAGTTAATTAAAGCAGGGAAAGAGAGAAAAAATGGGCAATTAGCCATTAGCTAAGTGTCTGCTGAAGTAGGTAATGCAGGATTTAAGTTTGTAGCCAATTATTATGTAAATCGTGTAGGATTCTCCGGTGCAGAACACATAGTTTCTCCGGTTTCCAACATTACATGAACACACTTTCCGTATTTCCAAAGCACCATCAAGGAAAGCACAGGAAATTCCCATTCTGCCCCATGTGGCGCTGGTGTCCCAATAGTTTCTTATTTATTATGAATGCTGGGATAGCCGTTAAGCACCTTTTCACCAAACAATATTTCTACCCAGGTGAACAAAATCATAATGTTAAACATGTTCTATAAGTGAGAAGGAAGGAAGAGACTCTGCTCTTACTCTACCCTTTATAGTAGACTGGGATTCCTGTATAGCCTATTATGACTCATACTAAACTCTTCCTATCTCTTGATATGATTGGTTATTTATAACGCCCGCGCGACCTGGGATCGAACCTGTGTTGCTCCGTGTAGACTTAGTTCCAAGGGGAGCACATTGCCCCTGAGCTATCCTCCCGATACGATAGGGTATGATTAATGTCAGATGAATTGCTCGTTTATAATATTCTTAGTTAAGGATTGTCACATGATTTCTACATTTATCCCAATTTGTGAAATACATTTTTATTATGATGTGTTCTTTTCTTTTTTTTATGTACAAGTATGTGTAAATGGTTAGGATATGTTTTGGTTACTGTGTGGTGAAGGGTTTCCTGCACCCGTCATTACCATGTCACTGCATTGTGGGGTGCAGTGGGATTTGGCAGAAGTCTTGGAGGGGCCACTGCCCTCAGAGCTACCCCTCTAGTTCTGCCACTGAAGCCAACTCTTTGCGTGCCCACATCCAATCAGAATACGTGGATCGTGTGCTGGTACATGGTCCACGTCAAAAAATATGAGCAGTGCTGATTAAGTCCATGCAAGTGTTAAACGGAAATCATTTGGTGCCTCTTTTTGATTTATATTGGACTAAGCCTAGTTGCTCTATGGGGAAAACCATGTTGCAAAGTTCAGATTTTGGGTCAACTTAGCTGCCATTTTAGAGTCATCCACCATTTTGATTTCTGCTTCGTATGATTCTCTGTTCTAAAATGGTGGACTGTGTTTTCAACTTGCAACCAAGCCTCCCAACCTTTGAGTTCTGTTAATGTTTAGGCTGTCTGAGAGTCGACTGTTTAGACTAGGTAAAGAGACCTTGTGCTCCGTATGAACTGCCATCTGAGTATTGTCTGTGCACATAAGACTAATTTCTGTGTAAAAGTTGGGACAATGCAGAGTAAATCTCAAGTGTGGACACAGGCCGAACTACATTGTGAAGGGATATAGACTAAGGCTTACTGCAGGATCTGAGAATATACACCACCATTGTAACTTGATGGAAATGCAAACTCATGTAATCCTTCTGCATATTATTGTAAAAGCTGTATGTGAACTAGGCACGAACTCTAGACCACAAACTATTAACATGTAGGGGGGCTGGACAATATTTCAGAAAACTGCATAAAAGTACGAATGTCTAGATGTCCAGCACTCTCTCTCCTCTTTTTGACGGGCTGGTACTCATTGCGGGGTGTTGAGAGCCAGATAGCTATCTGTATCTATGTTTCTTTGTAAACTGCGCAGAATAAAAGATCTGTGAATCTTTATAGAATGTGTTTGGTGTATTTCCTTTGTGGTACTCCGCCTTGATATTTCTTTGCTTTTACACAAGGACATGTGCTCCAACTAAGATAGTGGCCGTGGTTTTAAGCAGTGCATTGTGTTTGTTTTAACAGAACATTATTACATTAATTTAGTGACCAGGCCACTCCATGTATCGGCACATCACTTTTCCGATCCTGGATTTTGCTTCTACAAATCATCCATATCAGGTGCTTAATTTAAATTTAACTATCGGTCATGCCTGCCACACCCATAAAGCATTAGTTTATTAAACAAAACCTTAGCGAGGAAAAAGATGTGGCCTGGCAACATAGAGTCAACTTATCCTACTCTATGTGTGTAGAGCTTTGGAAGTGAGCACTGGGCGGCAGACGATGCCAGCACTAGGTGGAATGGCAGGTATGGTAACTTTCGATTGGGCCACGATTAGCACACATTTATTGAAAAGAACACAATGACTGCAGCATTCAATACTACTCTGTGCAACACACCAACATAGGACTGGGAATCCGGAAAAGGGTGCCTGCCATCCTCCTATTAGCTTGGGAGAATGTCATGGAAAAAAGCCACATATGAACAATTTTCTTCAAAGGGCAGCAGAGTTCAGAAGTCTCAATACTGATGGCCACCCTTTTTAACGCACGTGAACCAACCCAATTAGAGAGAAAAAACCTTCTCGTCCCATTTCATTTTTGTAAAGACTTTATTTATCATTTTTAGAAATAACAATAAAACAGTATGTAACCCCCGACCCAAATGGGACCCGGTTAGGGAGAAGGTTAATATTACCAATGTATACAAACCACAAGACACAAGGAGTTAAACACTTTGCATTTAATGTGTGTGATTACTAATGGACTTACCTGACTGTACCACGTTCCCCACCATGGGGGACACATGGCATTCTGGGATTGAGGGACAATGCTCCTCTGTCAATAGAGACATGAACTGGACTTACCTGAAGAGGAGGACCGTTAAAAGTGACAGTTGGAGAGAAGGAGAGCAGAAAGAAAGGAGAAAAGAAAATCAACCGCAGCCTGTGGGCCCGCAGCCTCGAGTGGCCCCTCCTGGGCCTCCTCAACATGCTGAACCGGGCTACAGCTGACTGTCGTGAAGATAAGCCCCGAGCCGTGTGCATTGTGAGGCCCAGGTGAAGACAAGCACCCACGCCCAGGGCTACATGTGTGGGCTGGTCCCTGAGCGAGAGCGTGGCCTGAGAGGCAGTGGCCTGCCCGTTGGCCAACTTGGGCATGCTAGAAGAGAAGAAAGTCCTGGGCTGTATGTGCGGTGCCGCCCTGGAGAAGATAACGCCCCAGTCCAGAGTGACGGCACATGGCTACGACCCAAACCGTAGTGTGGTCTGAGGAGAATGGTCCATCCGGTGGCTAACCTGGCGGACCGGAGAAGGTGGAATTCCTCAGGCCGCATATCATGTCGGGGCCTGGATGAAGAAATGGTGCTGGCTTGCAAGGAAGTACACCCGCTGTGAGGCGGGTGTTGAAGACATAAGAGGAAGGCCAGGTGGCTCGTGCCGGCCACTGGGGCCAGACAGGGAGAGCGAGGGAAAAGACTAAACCTGGGGACCCTGGTGTATCGCGTCTGGTGTGGCCGGAGCTCAGCGCAGAATGCCAGTGACAGGAGAAGGCACCGCCGGGTGGGCAGGACCTGACTGGGCCCCAACTTGAACAAACCTCTCTGCTGGGCTTGTAATCTGAATGTGCACCACTACAGAGGAAAGCTTACCCCCTACACTGACAGTCAGGGAAGGAGGGCTCCCAAAGAGCCATTTATTGAAAACATCACCACCACTGTGGAAAATAAGAGGAAGATAAGGGCTCCCAAAGCCTAAAAGGAAGATAAGGGCTCCCAAAGCCTAAAAGGGAGAGAAGGGCCCTCAAAGCCCTATGAGGAATTCACAGACAGGTGACCTATGACAGCCACTCGCGGCAGATCAGGGCTTTGAGTGCATGGGTGCAGAACAACAGTGACAGCACCAACAGAAGGCACTGCAACTTATTGGCATTGTTTTGGGACTGACCAATGGGGACTGTGGTTTAGTTAATAAGGGCATACTGCAGCTGCCAAGGTCACTCAAAGAGTTGCAGTGGTAAAGTATATGTGGAATGTGGTGGGCATGCATGTAATAAAAGTGATGCCTAGGATGATGCCATTGATAACCCGCAAATTGATAATGCATCATCAGCCATGGAATGGACACATGGATTGGGGCGTGGGTTGACTTGAAGGAATCAGGTATGTCTAATAGTTGCATTTTATTTTACATAAAAAGCCTGTGAGGCCACCAAAACTCCCCTCCGATATACTGCGCCTTACTTAAGATCTGGAACTCAGTATTGTGGTCCATCTCCTGAAGTTAATGAACTTTTTATTTGCAGGTTGCCCTGCGCCTCACCAGAACAGCTGGTCTGGGACGGTGGGGTGGTGTCAATGTGACCCTGCTCTGGCCCATAGTATTTTTAATATTGTGCTCACCCGCGCCATAGGGAAACAACAGGTGCTACAAGTACAAAACACATTTTTTTAAAAAGGGCCGTATTTCATATAAATTGCAGGGATTAAATGCTTCAGAGTGACGACATAATGGAGCTTCATTTAGCCGATCCCTTCCCTCGAAGCCACTAACAAATTGTGCATGGAATACTAAATCAGTGAAAAATACGGTAACCATTGTGGTATAAACATACGCAGTGGGTATTTCTCGCTAAATTCGTGAGGAGGGAGCCACGTATTAATGTGCCTGGGCAGACGGCCCTGAAGCACAGCACAGACCTTTTCTACAGCAGCAACCTCCCAAATGTTATACCACCAGACTTTCAGCAGTGTCCCAGATTTCCCTTTCCAATTATTGCCAAGTGCTTTATGGGCGCAGTACCAGTGGCTGCAGGCCGTGCCTCTGCAGTTTGGGCTGGTGCGGTTTCAGTGGCTGCAGGCCGTGCCTCTGCAGTTTGGGCTGGTGCGGTTTCAGTGGCTGCAGGCCGTGCCTCTGCAGTTTGGGCTGGTGCGGTTTCAGTGGCTGCAGGCCGTGCCTCTGCAGGGTGCAGGAGTGGGCTCTTGGGCAGACGGACCCCTCTCCGGGCATGTGGCCTGCGTGTGTGGTGCTGGCATGTGCGGGTGGTGGTGTTGAATGGATTTGCCCTCCTGCCAGTTCTGGTCCCCTAGAAGTGCCTTGCCCAGCACCATCGCTGTCAGATGAAGTGCCAGAGGGTGGAAGAAAGTCATGACGTTAGGCACCTAGGTGACATCTCATTACCTTGATATATACAAAATGGACATTGTGTGGCCTGGTGTTCGGGGGTCATGCTGTGGAACATGGCATGGTGCGCTCATGCATGTGTTACAGGGCATCAGCGGCAAGTTGGTGGATGTTGGTACATGCAACACAGTTTTAGTTGTTCTTCTGTCGTGGTGACGTAGCATTAGCAGGGCACAGTGCCATGCAGTTCTGACTGGAATGGGGGAGCTGGGATGTGAAATGGGCAGTGTCCAGTGGAGGGGGGACGGAAGGGGCAAGACACATGTTGATAGGTGACATAGTGACAGATCCATGTGGTGCATGTTGAGTTTGTGTTTGGTCTGGCAGGGGTCTGCATGGTCCATGTCATAGCCATTGCATGGGAGGGTGGCCGTGTGTAGGTGCTGGTGAGGGCTGTCATTGTTGTGTTGTGGACTTTGAAGCACGATAAGCACACATGCTGTATGTGGTACCAGACGGCCTTGCATCTGTGTCTGGGGGACATGCAATTCCTCTTGGCAGCACAGGGTGCCTGTACAGTGTCCGTCAGTGATTTATGGCACCGTTCCATGTCCAGGTGTCTGGGTGAATGCCAGCAACAGTGCCCTGGGTGTCGTTTCGGGTGTGTGGGAGTGGGCCTACAGGGAGTGCGTATGAAACCAAAAGAAGTTACTGATGAAACCTTCACCAGACCTGGGGTCGCCAATGGATGTAATAAACACTACTGCATATTTGAAAAGTACATTCAGTTATTCCATGATTGTCTTGATCATAAACACCAAAAATGAAGCCACATGTGTATAAAATGAATAAAGTATCTTGTTCTAGTCTTATTCCTTTTCCATATTAGTTGTGCAGAGGCCTTTGCTGCCGATGCATTTTGGACCTTGGTCCGTCTTCAGGGCGAGCTCTACATATACAATACCATACAGGAATGTTTCAGATAGCTTACTTATAAGTCAAACAGGATTTACACATGCCAACTTCAATGTGCTGCCATGTGGGGTCACACACAGAATAGTATTATTGCACATAAGGTTATGGAAAATCAAATAGGCCTGTCTGGTCTAGCGGTCTTGTCTCTCGTCCTTCCTGCCATGCAAGTGTGTAAATGTGAGACTCCTTGCTCACTAAACCACAAAAATGATAATAATGAAAGTATCCATATTTGCTTGGTTTTCAAAAAGAGAGTAACAAATATTCCACCTTGTGGATGTACAATGATGTGGTAGAAGGGGATTGTAGTTTAATGTTGCATTGAACTTTAAATGGCGAGAAGCACTTCAAAGAATCATCGCCCATTAATGTTAGAGGTGCTGTGATCTAGGTTAAACAAGCGCACATGTAAACGTTTGTGTTGTACTGCAAGTCTGGGATATACAAAAGGCTATAACACCGTGATTAATAACTCAATCTGACCCCTGCTTACCTCTATGTAATGCTTTATTTCCAAAAGGAATGTTAATCCAGTGGAGGCTCTCGCGTCCGCGTTGTGCCATAGGGAGTGGGTATGTCACAGTGTGCAGATGACACAGTGAGGTGGCCTGGTCTGTTATTATTTATTTATTTATTTGAATTTATAAAGCGCACAGCAGCCCTCGGGTATTGTGGCGCTGTTACAGTACATTCACTTAGATGCAGCTTAAAAACAAAATCTTAGAATCAGAATTGCAAGGGTTCAACAGACAATGCTGTGGAGGTGTTCCATGGTTACAGGGCAACATCATTAGAAGCATTCAAGTACAGTCTAGTTGAATAACTTCGTTTTTAGCGCCTTTCTGAACAATGTGAAAGAGTTTTCCTTTATAAGGCTGATTGGGGGGGGGGGGCGTTCCAAACTTTTGGGGCTAATACCTCGAAGCTGGTGTCTGTGGGTGGGATTGGGGCAGGCATGGGAGACAGGGCATGTGACTTGGTTGGCACAGGATTGGACATGTTTAGGAGGGGAGAGGGTGATGGCGCAGGGTGGTTGTTGGGAGATGGGGACTGTGGACTTGACAGATCAGTGTTGTTGTGGTATGGTGGGGTTGGCAGGGTGGACAGGCGGGGGTTGTCAATTGAGTTGGTCCATGTGTCCCAGCAAAGACGGGGGTGATGTTGTGGACTGGGTAAGGCGACATCACACTTGGCGATGTGGTATGGCAGCTGGGCCTCCCCACTTATCCAGCCGTGGTCTGCCAGGGTGCCTTTGGTCTGTGCATTGCTGTGGGTGTCTGTTCAGTGCACATTGATCCTGACGGTGGCAGGGCAGGAGGATGGGTAATTTGTGTATGGGTTAGGTGTGTGTTGTGCATTTCCATGGGATGCACTACAGGGCTGCCGGGCCCGGTATGAGGGTGCTGGTGGCATCGTCCCAGCGCTCTTTCCAGGCTGCTACACTCCAAGTGTGCGTTGCAGTGTCCATTGCTCCCGGCTGCTCTGGTCTCCCGGGGGCACCGGCAACTGCAGGCATGGCATACACAGTGAAACTGCCACCGTTGCAGCCGTTGCTGGTGCTTCTGTGTCCCCATGCCCATTGTTTCCTGTGTCCCTCCACGGGAATGTAGGTTTTTGCGTGCCTGACATCCCGGGCCAGTGGAACTGTGGCAAGGGGCAGAGCAGCATGGCTTGCAGGTGTGTTATTATATTGGAGCATTATGTACTCAGCGTCCTCAACAGGTGTCCCTGCTCAGGCCTCTGCAGCTCCAACGCCTTCTATCCCCTCTATGTGCAGCACACTGCTGTATTTCTCCACCCAGAGCCTGAGATGTATCAGTGAGGATGTTCCCCCCCCACCTGTGGCCATGCATTGCCTGTGGTGGGCTGACAGGAGGTTTCTCACCCTGAGGCGGAGATCATCCCACCACTTATTGCAGTTGCGGACTGTGCAGGGGTGTTTCCAAGCTCAGACACCATTTGGGCAACTTCCTACCAGATGGTATTTTCTTCTTTTCTGGGTGCTGTGGTGGTGGTCAGTAGCAAAAATCTCCTTAGCATGTTGGAAAATGGTGTCCTTGAGCATGTTCAGTTCGGCCTCCGCAAACCGTGGTCTGCACTGGCGTCTCTCCAGTATACTTGATGCCATTGCTGGCGATGGACTTGCACAGTCAGGAGGAGTGGATGGCTACTGGAAACTGACAATTTTAAGTTGATTGTGTTTTCCAAAATGGCCACCGGTGAGTTTCATGTTCCGGCAAACACTTTATTTCAAGTCATGGTGTTTCTGGTACCGTTATTTCCATTGCTGCTGTTTCCGGTGCTATTGCCCCCAGAATGGACATGCCAGAGACGGTTGCACCAGCTCTGTGATTTATGGTGCGGCCAGATAATTGCCATTTTCACAGTATTGTATTGTATTTTATTTATATAGCGCACCAAGCCGTGAGGCATCTGGGCACATTTCATATAGTTATATAGAATAGGTATTTACAGTTGCATAGAATATATATTTACAGTTACATATAAGACAATATTTACATTTGACATTGAATAACAGTGCAGTGATTCCGTGGTGCCGGTGGCAATGTTTCTGGCATGTCGGAATGTGCACGGCCGACAGGTCATAGTTTGCTGGTGTGTCTGGCGCAACGGGCGATGGAAATGGTGCTACCAGCAACACGGAATCACCAGATATTTACCGGCAGACTTGTATTGAGGCCCAATGTCTACTATTAGCCTGCAGACTGGCTGAGGTGGGCTGAACTGCCAGGTGCAAACCACCCCAACTAGTCTAAAAGCAGGTCTCTCTGAGTGGAGCCTCTGACGGCACTTTCTTCTGGCAACTTCTTAATGGCACACAAATATATTGCTTGTCTTTTCACAAGAGCAATTACTCATTTTGTACTGGTCTTAGCGTTGGAGCAATGACTGGATTGGCGCTGGTTGCAAACAGTGAAATTACTAAATATGCCTGAGGTGGACACTGCGACAATGCTGTAATTTGTACCATTGGAAGCACCAACACAATTGCTGTCTTCACACCAGTGTTAGGACAGCAAGTATACGGTTATTACAACTGCATTGCTATTTGTAGCCCGGGCACAATCAATACATATAACTGGTCGTTGCTCTTGTGCAATTACCACATGTCCATCAGCGTTAACACTGCAGCTAACAGCATCCCAAATATGGGAATTGGGCCTGCACGAGCACTTCTGCAAATCCTTTCATTGGCTTGGAGCAAAGACCAGTGTAAATGTGGTCGTTGTGGGCGGCCCATAAAAGTAGTTCCAGATGCAAGCATCTGAAACCCCCAAAATACTCCCATATATTACATCACATATCATATCATAGATCATGAAATGACAGATCATGACATCTCACGATTAATCATGTCATGATATACCACATTTTAATGTCATGATATGTTATGATCTAGCATTCCATCGCATATGCAATTTCATGACATATCAGTACTAAGGAAGCCTGAATGGGCACATCAGCCAAACCACTGCAAATGCCTTTATATTTCAATGTGATGCATCAGTGCACTAAATCATGAGCATTCGCGAGTTGCACGTAAATGGGGGACCTAATACATGCATGATGCACTTGAGATCTTGGTGGGAGCTAAGATAGAACTGGTGACATTTGGGGACAGACTGAACCGATGCACAATTGTATCCCGTGTAGAAGGGGCATTGCAGAACCAGAGAGCCACCACTGTCTAGATCTGCCATTTAAGTGGAGAAACAATCACCTTGAGGTGACAATCCATAAGAAACCGACTGACCGTAACTGTGCAAGACCTGCGTTCATCCCCAGAAGACAAGTACATGATTGCCTTTCAGTCAAGTCCTGAGGGTTGAAACAATTGTATCTGAAAACACAGAGTTTATGACGAAATCTGCTAAGAGAACAACGTTTCTGAAGAAACTACATTGAATGAAGTATTACAGAAAGTAGAAAAGAAAGATCAGAACTACTTACCCAGTCAAATAAGACACCAGCAGAAAACTTGGTATACGGTACACAACAACTTTTTCAAATGATTCTAGAAATGGTAGAATATGACATTTTAGCCAACAAGCACACATTTCACAGCACTTTCCCTGGCAGTGTTCCCCCATTTCTGAACCACAGAACAATTCATTGTGGCTATGCACATTGGTGAAACTGCCTACATGTCAGCTCCATGTGAGAAACGTGCCTTTCGTATATTCGCCAACCCAAGGCAGGAAGCTCGGAGGGGTACAGCCACCCACATGTGTGTTTCCTTTACATTGGGGATCATCAGTGTTGTGCAGTCTGACAGCCTTGTGTTGGGTGAATTGGCGCAGGTGTACCAAACGCCACCAAACGTACAGGGGTCTAAAAATGTGGGAGTAGAATAGTCCATTTCAGCTAACACAGATACGTGCCACAGCCACACCCAGTAACCATCCGCTGAGGTCGCCTCCAGCTCTTAAGCACTCGAAAATGCATTGCTCTCTGCTCTCCCATTTCAGGGGCATGGTTTTCTTTCTCGATCCATTTTTTAAAATATCCACCATAACCTTTATGGCGTTTGTTAAATATAACATTGTGGCATTTGTATGTGTTTAAAACCACACGCAAAGTGGATCTAAAATGGTGAGAACGCATGTCAAATGCAAGATTTAAGAATGAGAAGTCATACACAGGAAGACATTAAAAAAATATATAAACACAACCTACCTCAGTTTCAATGTATAATTTTGGAAAAGTCTGATTCCCAGCCACAGGGTGACTTTTAACGTTGTCACAAAAAGAATGTTATTGGTCTCAGGATGCCAAGACTGCCCGGCCCCAGGAGCATAACACTGTATTGTATCTGGTGTGCAGTGCACCTGCAGACAGAAGAAAGAAAGTTCCCAGGGATACAGCCAGGGCTCAAGTCGAGGGTGGGGAGTGGCGGAGGGGGGGCGGACAGAGTCCACCCACTTTTTTCAGAGGGTGCACTCAGTCCCCCCCAGCTAAAATGAGAAACATTGAATATCGTCTTTGAATGTATGCATTAAAGCCAACCATGGGACCGAACCACAGTAGTCAGGTTTGTAAATTGGACACTTCACCACTGCACTATATAACATGATGAAAAATAACAAACAACTACAGGTAAAATGTCCCATTTCGGTACTGCAAGTCGCAGGGAAAGCATCTGTATTGGTTCTTGGAGTTTAAAACATGCACACCTTTTAAAGTTTTAAAAACACTGTTTGAAGAAAATATCCTCTCTTGGTTTTGTGTGTGTGTTGACTTTATGAACGGCAAATGCCATCCGTCCTTTGCAACGAGGGTGGTTATGCAAAGTCAATTTAATGAAATGTGCATATTTCACCTTGATATGCTAATTTATGGCGACGTCACATCCCATTGCATTTGTTGATGAGTCCCCCCACTTTAATTTTTAGGACTTGACCCCTGGATACAGCCACCCACATGTGTGTTTCTCCCTCATTAGGGATCATCAGTATTGTACAGTCTGACTTGCTTGCGTTGGGAGAATTGGGGCATGTTTACCAAACACCACCAAAGTTATGGTGGGTTTAAAAATAATTAAAATATCCTGCTACCTGAAATGTGGGCGTACAACAGGCTATTTCAGCTAACAAACACACGTGCCACAGCAACACCCAATAACCATCCCTGGAGGTTGCCTCCAGCTCTTAAGCACTCTACAAGGCATTGGCCCTCATTAGAACCCTGGCGTTACGGGATAACCGGTACCGGTAAGGGTACCGGTAATCCCTTAACGCCTGATTACGAGGTCCCTTTGCCGGTCCTGACCTTAACGGCTGGTCTGTACCAGCCGTTAAGGGAAGGACCCGCAAAGGGACCTTGAAGGAGATTACGGTACTGCATTTTGCGGTACTGTAATTACCGCCTTCCCCATTCTCATTGAGCCATATGGGGCAAAAATGGGAATGGGGAAGGGCCAATGGTAAATGGGGAATTACCGCCCCGCCAACCTTGGAATGGGGCGGTAATTCCCCATGTCACCATGGCAGATCCGGTAAATTACCAGCGTAAACCATGACGCTAATAGCGCCATTGGTTAATGCCGGGGTTGTAATGAGGGCCATTATCTCTGCTCTCACATTTCAGGTACAAGTTTTTGTTATTCATTTTTTTATATCCACCATAACGTTCATGGTGTTTGTTAAAAATGACCTTTCAGCATTATCCAGGTGTGGAAAACGACACGCAAAGTAGTTCTAAGAGAGTTAGACTATACATCAAATTCTAGAGCTAAGTTTGATAAGCCATTCATAGGCAAGCATTTCGTGACATATAACACACTACTTACCACAGAGTCAATGCATAATATTTTAAAAGGCCTTTTGAAAAGGTCTGATGCCCAGCCAGAGGAAGGCTTTTAGCAAACTCTCTCACAAAGAGAATCTTATTGGTGCCAGGATGCCAAGACTGCCCGGCCCCAGGAGGATAATGTTGTATGTTATCAGGCGCAACGTGTACCCACGATACAGCTGGTTGCGGCAGTGAGGACGTCTACGTGCGATCACAGCTTTGGCACGGGCGACGTCAGGTAGCGCACGCAGCATCAGGTTAAGTGGTACCGGGGCGTGGTGCTCCTCAATGAGTTCCAACTGGGAGTGTACTGCCAGCCGTCTTTTATGTGTTGCTTTAGGACACACTGACTACGCGAATGTCCTTGTAGCGTGCAGACTGTTGTATTTACTGTTCGATTCCTGGTGTTTTGCACTGCCTGGACCATGGATTAATTCTCGTTTCGGGGAGGAACTGCTACTGTCTCCATGTGTGCATCTACCTGTTCCACAGCCCTTTGACTGCCATTTGTAATCTTCCGGGCGGTATCCCCGAGCATCAGGGACTGTGCTTGCATAAACTGCCTGTGCTGTTTCATTGATGATTATGGTGTATTAACTTATTTCTTGCACTTTTGCAGCTTCTGGGGATGGTGCTGGGGCATTGTAGTCCTCTCCCACCTTAGGGGGTCTGCAATAGACTGTAGTCTACCCATTACTGTGCTCCAGTCATTTGTGACCTAATGGGGGTTGTGTCTTATGTTGGGAGAATTGGGGCATGTTTAACAAACACCGCCAAAGTTGTGGTGGGTTTAAAAATGTATGAAAAAATCCTGCTACCTGAAATGTGGGAGACAATAGGCCATTTCAGCTAACAAGCACACGTGCCACAGCAACACCCAATCAGCCAGTTGTAGGTCAGAGAAGGGCCCTCCAAATAATTATAGGAAACATCTAGTCTATTTGTTGTGACCACTGATTCTCTATGGGTGCACAGCGTGGGAATTTGTTAATTGCGATAGTGGCTCATGAAGCTGCAACATCTCTTCAAACCATTTTACAGTGTATTGAAAATCTGTACACATTTGTATTAACATGTTTTTCTTGCATTTTCGGTCCTGGCGTTACCTTTCCACGCAGCAAAAGACATCAATGTTGTTATATGGTTCCAACAGGTATACACTGCTTGGTGTGTTCCTCTTCTGTTTTCTAATGATTTGCCTGTGGAGATTGATATGCTTATGTAGTTGCAGGCCAGTCTACCCTACTGAGTAGCCTCAAAATAGATACACAACATTGCTGGATGCACATGTGGATAGGTTAGACATCTTTTGTTTTTGCTTGGCATGGGTCCATTTTCAGTTTACCTAGTGTGAAAACCGCAATGAGATTAGGCACATATAGAAGCTATGATGACATTTCAAATGTTAAGCTTAAAAAAGGGTAGGATCGACTGGTGGTAGGGTTAAAAAGCTCTTTCATACAAAAGATCTGGCAATTATGGAGCCGTAATAGATCCATAGGCATGCAATTCAAGGAACAGAATTTGATTTTTGCACTCATTGATTCAAAACATGGGCTTTATGCACTCTTTGCAAATACAGAAATGTGCTACGTCAAACAGATTCAAGTGAGAGAAAATCCCCAGTTGTGGCAATTTACCGTCAAAACATTATGGTTTTGGACTTTTCCCTGCTAGAGATTTCAAAACAAGTCTCGGGTTGGCCAGGATGAGGACCTGTGGAGTATTTTTATCCACGCCAATGCGCCACACTGCACCCTTTTGCCAATGAGGAAAGAAAACTGCCAAAAATGGAGGCAATAACCCCTGTGCGTACTAAATCTGCAAAACTGTGCAGAGTTCATAAACCACCAAAAGAGCTGCACGTCCTGCCATACACACAGGGAAAGTGGTGTAAAACAGGAATCACTGCTGTCATCTGTCACCTGAAACAAGGTCACAGAAGGGCCTAATCTGAAAATGCCCTTATAAATTCTGTCACTTTCCGAGAGAATTACGGAAAGGAAAGTGTGCTGAAACCATGGATTCTCCAGCCTGTCCTGGGAAATCTGACATCTCCGCTTGACACTGCCTTGAGAACAGGAAGGCTAATGGCTGTTAATGGTTCCCGCATAATGCCAACAAGCCACACAATGGGGCCGCATTAGACATTCGTCTGCTGGTTGACCAAAGAACAAAGGACAGGCTGAGCATTGACCTCTGCAAGGAGGGGCAGGATGCGGAGGAGGTTTCTCAGTGAACTTCAAAGGACTGGACAGCTGCTGCCTGAAAAGGGGAGGTTACCCAGGAGGACTTTGATGTGAAATCCTTCTTTTTAATTAAAGTTTAAAACTCTTTAACTGAACAACCTACAGAGGGATACATCTGAAACTTGGTAGACATTAAACTAATTTCAGCCTTGTGATTTGAGGGCATTGAGGAAACTCGTACCATTTAAGGACCAAAGTTATGAAAAATGCCTGATTGTGGCAAAACTATTAATGTTGCAAACTTACAATTGTATGTACACGATCCACTGATAAGCGCCCAGAGATGTATCAAATTAGAAATTATTAATCGAAAGGGTTATGGGTAAAATTGGTAAAAATCCATAGAATGACCAATACAGCTCTCACAAAGATGGGAAGTGAATGTAAATGTAGACAATCGAATATCAAGTACATGTGTCCAATTTGATGAGGGTACATAATGGTAGAAATGTACATTTGTGCAAAAGTATGTTTGGGTAAAAATCCAGGTGGGAGTTCCTATATCCTGTCATAAGATGGCAGCTCTGTTCAGGTTGCCAACCAAAACAAAGCACATGCTTGTAGCCACTCACAACCATGGGGGTGTGTTTTGAAGTTCTGCCCATGCCATAAACTTTGTAATGGATAAATATCGAAGTTTCACTACACATACAGACGGCTTCCAGACACACTGCTTCCAGAACCCATCCAGATGTCCGCTCAGCACCTCATTTCAGAAATCCTCATCTTGTAGCTGACTCTGGAATTCTTTGAAAGATCCAGATTTCTTTGCAGAATCCAGACTCTAGCATTGCAAAATTATTGCTAGCCTGACCCAATTGCAAACATCCCAAACTTGAAGGGATTTAATTCTGATTCAGCTTGGCTTGATACCATTAAGGCTTGCCCAATGAAAACTTGCATCCTGCTATCTGCCGTGTCCAGTAACCTAAAGGGGCCCTTCAAAATTCAGGCTGAGGTGCAGTCCAAATTGACCATAACCGCTTTGCTGATCCAATCCCGAAAGAGGTGCCCTGCTGCCGGTAGACCAGATCCAATTCATTGACCAGAGCTGACGGTCCAATTTAATAACTTCTTCTATCAGTATTAACAGGAAGAACAGTGACCCATAGTATATCTGCATTGATTTATCCCTATCTCAACCCATCCAATCTTTAATTCAGAACTCCAGTATTGTTAGAATCCTTCTTGCGCTGATTGTCTCACCTGTGTTCCAAAACCATAACTCCCTAGTGATTTTGAATAACGAAAGTAAATCCCAGGAAGAAGTAGAGTATCCACAACGTGACGGGTTACACTGATCACGTGACTGTAAGATCCATATGTGGCATTCTCTTTTTCATAGTCATAATATAGTGTAATCAAACACATCTGTCATTTTCAAAAGCGCATTACTGTTTTCATTTTCGCGCCTATTTTTTAAAAACGTCTCTCAATAAAACCTCTATAACTCCTTTCAGTTTTAAAGATAGAAACAAAATTTCAACTCTCACTGATACCTAACATTGCGTAACAGTATATTTGGCAAGTTTTTCTTCAATATTGCATAGTAGAAGTTTGCCGCAAATTTGCAAAATTCCCAAGTTTACACGTGTCATTTCCCCATTTCAAAGTGCTTTTTCCATCCCATCCTGATCTCAAGTGTCTATTGGTGTATATTTTATAGCTCATGTATGTTAGTGTTGCTTTCTTTAGAACTTGTCTCCATTTAAGGATTTTTGCACCCTTCGACAGTATTTCACAAAGCCATTTTCACCTGTCATTTTCAAAGTGTCATTTGCTAAAATAAGGTTTTCACTCTTGTTTGGGAGGGAGGTTTGCCTATAAACTTTAGACTTTGTCTTTTACTCCTGAATACCTGCTGATTACTCACGTTGGTGTAGGATTGCTCCTTTGTATTTAAACAACATTTTGCAGGGGGAAATAGTAACCTAAACGCTATCTGTGCTTAAAAGAAAACTGTTCTCTGTCCTGTGTTTCTATTCTGCATTAGTATAAGTCAATTCAATTGCTTTGCTTATTTTTGAATTGTATTGTCACCCTTTGGGTGATTTCTGCCCCATATATATATCTATAGTAAACCTATGTGTGATTTGAATATTAAATAAAAAAATAAATCTTTACCTTTATAAACTATCCTGATTCCTGGTTCAGTGTGACCTGGGGCGGGGGTAGGAGGGTATTTTGAGAAGGGTGTGGTATGAATGGTATATCATTCAGAATATTGAACTGATAGACAAAAATCAATAAGGGTTTCATTGCGCACTACATTGCTAGGCGAGACCTGGGTGTGTGCCTGATTGAAATGTCTTACAGCTTTGGGGCTTGTGCTGCGATTCTGAATTGAGATACCACCCGTGACAGTCTAACACAGCATACTAGCCTGCACGGTACAGACACCTTGCTGGGTTGGCATATTGTGCTACACTGTACAAGCACCCATCAAAGGAAATACTCAAAACAATCAGGCCTGTTTGCAAAAGTAAATGAACCCTGAAATAAGCCATAAGGAAATTGATATTTCTGAGATGGCGACCCCAGTGGAAATTAATATTGGCAGGGAACACCCCCTGCACAAACTGTCAGGGGTGAGTGGCCAGAACAGGATGAACAGGTATGGCTGCAGGAAATAAAAGAACAAGTCATTGCAATAGACCTGAATACATGACAGGAAAAGGGTCCATTACATCAAGCGCTTAGCGAACTGTACATGGCTCCAAAAATAAAAGAGGAGTAGTGTAAAATTGCCAAAATAGCGGCCTACCTGTACCTCCACATAGGAATCATACAGGAAAAGCATGCAGACAACATAGATCTGGCAAAGAGGCAAGGGGAAGCACTGCAGAAAATCCAGACTAATCTGGACTCTGCAGAGCAAAGGCTCCAGGAGAGCCAAGAAACAGAAACAGAGGCTAGGCAGTACATTACCAAATTAAAGGAAGATATGGCTCTCTTAAAGCAAGAGAATGGCACAACAATTAACTTTTAATAGAGTCTGTGCAGAACAGATGGTCGTCTTACAAGACCAGATAGACCAATTAAAAGAGGAAAATAATAAGTTAATTATTAAAGACATCCACTCTCAAGAAGAATTTGATGAGGAGCACCAGAAATCCTATGCATGCAAAACACAGAGGGACAACCTGGCTGAGCAAAGGGGCACTCTAAGTCAGGAGAGGGACACCTTAGGCCAGGAAGTCAGCCAATTAAAAACGAAGTTAGAGGAAAGAAAGCTGGCCCTTCAGGAGTTTAATGAAGTTAAAACTGAATATGTGGAGCTACTAGAGCACACCAGGCGGGTGGAGGATGCTCTGGCAAAGAACACTCAGACCAATAAGGACCTAACTCTGGATTCAGTTTGGGAGCACCTCGAGTTGTATGAGCAAATGATGGATACTTTCCATTTGAAAGATAGCCAGAGTTGCATTCAATATGTCAAGTGGACATTTTCCCCTGAATACTCCAGCTTCTTTGCGGGGCTGGAGGATCAGAACCACTCAAGATGGTCCACCTATAGGGTGGCCATCTTAAAACATTTTTCCATACATAGGAACCCTCGGCCTACAACCTGCAATGTGGGGAAGACCAGGCCCCAAGAATTTGTACAAGAGTTAAATCGTGTCTTTGTGCAGACCACCAGGAGGGTGCGCACAGACAGTAGGGAGTTCATTAATACCTTCTTTCATGCACTCCCTAAATACATCATGACCCAGCTGCTGAGGGACTTTCATGAGAACAGATCACTAGACTGGGTCATTGAACAGGCAACTCGCATTTATGAAGTGCAGAAACTGGTAGAGAATAAAAATACAAACAAAAACCCCAAACCAGCCAACACCCCTGCTGCTGCTAAGGTGGCGAAGGTGAAGGCTGCCCCCATTTTAGATCTGGAGATGGGGGGGCCTAAAAATATTCCTGTGCAAAATCCTCCTAACCAAAGACCCAGAAGGCCCTCTGGCCAATCCCAGACAGGTAGTCAGGGAGATAACTCCACAAATGGGACCTCAAACTCCCCTGATTATATAAGCCCCTGTTACAAGGGCAACAGACCCATCCTGGGCTATGTGTGGACTTCCCCAGCCCAAGGGGGAGGGGGATCAAACCAGGTAGCTGCCAATCCAGGAAACTTCCCTCCTAACTTTCCCCAGGAGGGCAGTAATCCCCCAAATTCTGGGTTGAGTTTCTTTCTCCGGTATCCGCCAAACATCAACCACCAAAACAACCCTTCTTTCTTTCCCACGTTCCTGAGCCCAGACAGCCCAATCCAGGAGAGGGGAGGCCAAGGGTGGAGGGGTACCAGAACTATCCCAGCCAACTATCGCAATTTAATAGCCAAGGGTTATTATGGGAGAAGGGACGGTTACCCTTCCCGTGATCAACCTGGGATGGACCAGAGACCCTGTACCAGCCAGAGCGGGTGTCCCAACTGGAGCGCCAGGTCCAGAACTTGTCACAGGATCTGGGTCGCATGCTGAGGGCTCAGAAGAACCCTCAGATGAGCATGGTGACTCAGAACCCATCAAATCACGGGTCTGGTACTCCCGAGCAATGACGGGGAGAGAACCCTGATAACCCACCGGTTCCCAGGGAGGAGGCACAGGGGGAAGTGGGGTGTAAAACCTTAGAGGAAGCTTCCTTCCCCACTTGTGAAAAGCCCCTGGAAACTCAGGAACAGGAAGCAGAATCTCCTGCCCCTGAAAGTCTGCAACCTAAGGAACAGAGGGCGGGTAGGAG
Organism: Ambystoma mexicanum; assembly: GCF_040938575.1. Lineage (NCBI taxonomy): Eukaryota > Metazoa > Chordata > Amphibia > Caudata > Ambystomatidae > Ambystoma > Ambystoma mexicanum. The sequence goes on along the minus strand of NC_090931.1, from coordinate 970,261,127 downwards.
AAATAAAGGGCCTAATAAGACCCATGTTGTGGAGCAGGTTAGAATCTTCCAATTTGAAGGAGAGGGGTCCTCAGAGGATTCTGGGAAAAGGATCTTCTCCTTCAGGGATGGGGGAACTCCTCGCAAAGAAAAATGGGTCCGGAGAGATCCTAATCAAGACTAGGTAGATGTGGGGACTGAGTTAAAACCGCCCACCATTTAACCCCCGAATGACCCGCCAGAAAATCACCTTGCCCAAACCAGTTCTGGTGACTACCTCCAAAAAAGGGGGGTGGGGGGGCAGCCCAGAATCAGAACCAGTGGAGCCCAAAACTTCCCCGATATCCAACTGTCACCTTTTTCTTACAGATTCCCAAGCTCCCAAACAGAATCCTGCCCAAACTACCCCTCTGTCAGAATCAAGAGTAAAGAAATTGACCCACCAATTGGCCCAAAATGCATATTATCTTTGCCCCCTTGAGGAAAAGGAGGAATGATTTTATGCCCCGGTCCAAATACAGGGGCAATGTACATTTTTGGCACTGGTGGACACTGCATCCCAAGCCACCCTTCTGTCAAAAAGGGCCTTTGATCGGCTGAATTCAGGAAGGGCGGAGAGATACCAGATCCCTCTCAACCCTCTTCCTGGCAAACTTCAGAAGTTCGATGGGAATGAAATTCCTGTCGAGGGGATTGCAGATTTAGATATTAAAATTGGGCTACACAAGGTGAAACACCCGGTCATAGTTGTGACTACAGAGGGTACACCATGTTTACTAGGGAATGACATCCTGCGTACATTGTCTCCCCTAATAGATTGTGTAAACAAGGTACTCTGGACCCAGACTTACCGACCAATAAAATTAAAACATAGCGTCAACCATGTTAGTAATGGCACATGCCACATGGTTGAACAAAAACCTGACCAAATTGAATTCCATTTTCAAAACAACCAAACCCCTGACGTGACAATAATTGCAGTAGGACATCAAACTGGGGATGGGAAGTCCTCTCCATTTCTGAAAATCAACCTTCCTTCCAGTCTAAAGTGGCATTCCACACTGGAAGGAAATACTCTGAAATTCTATACCAATTCAAAATCAGAAAATCCCACTTCTATAGTCCAAAATGATGTGAAACCAGCTCAAAGCTTGGCTGACATTCAGAAATTGGAGAACAGTTGTTTATCCCCATTCAGTTAAATGGGGTAAGGACTCTGTTCTCGCCCGAGTGTGCGTGAACAACAGTAAGAGCTTCATCAGGGAAGCCATGTAACAAAAACTCACAAAAGATCCAGCCATTCCCACCTTTAAATTGATAAACAAATAGGAAATGGACCTAGAAGCTCCCAATTACAAAGATCTCCTGCCTAGCAGGTGTATGCTCAAAATGTCCATAGGCAACAAGAGCATAGTCCATAATTGTTGGGTCGTGCGAGATGTCCCTGCTGCATTTTATTTAGACAGTGACATTCTCAATCGCTTTGCCATTCGTTTGGACCTAATAAACTTCAAATCCTGGTGCCGATTAGCGGGTAATCCCATGGACTTTGATGATCCAGAGAAAGCATTTCGGTCAGCTCAATTGCTGCCATATCCAGTTGAAGTTCAGATTGGAGAGGAAGTCACCATCCCAGAATGGACCCGACTATTCCCAATTAAAGTAAAAATTAAAAGAGGACAGAAACTGCTAAATCCTGATGCATATGTTCACCTCAATGCCCATGTCCAACAGCAAGGGTCGGTGTTAAACCCAACAACACTAGTCAATACAGAACACAACACCATTCCAATAGAGGTGGATAACAGCGACCTTAGGTGTATCACCCTCGGCGCAGGCACCATTATTGGAATGGCGGTTGATGATCGACATGTTTCCATAGATTAGATTTAGGTAATGAACTGATAGGACCAATCCCCAATGACTGTTTTGACACTGATAGCGACAATGACACAACACCAGACAGGATCTTCACCCAGCATGGGGGGAATTTCCTGGTGTACTCTTCCTGCCCTTATGGGAAGGAAGAGGTGACCTGTGATTTCAGGAGGGATGAGGTGATCTTTCACCAGGACTGCCTCCCCCACCTGAAGCCATTAGTCCATGTCAGTGCTTTAACCAGGGACTTCTCCACCCAGCTGAAGGAGGCCGAAACCAGAAGTCTTTCCAGGCTTCAGGCAGATGGTTGAAGAGAGAGTCAACCTAGCTGATGCCTGTGAGACTCTGGAGCAGAAGCAAAATTTGATGCAAGTTTTCTTAGATTTTCAAGATCTCTTTGCGGTGGACTCATATGACTGCGGTCGCACCGAAATCCATACAACAACAATTCACCCGGACCCTGGCATGACTCGAGTGTTTGTGAAGCAATATCGCTTGCCTCTCGCATCAATGGAGTCCCTTACCGAAATAATTAAGAACCTTGAATCCTGTGGGATAATTCATCCAGTCCACAGCACCTTCAATAATCCAGTGCTGGGGATTTTGAAACCAAACGGCCAGTGGAGACTCTGTGCTGACCTTATGGAGCTAAACAAATGGGTCCACACTTCCCGGTGGCCTCTTCCCTACATTGACCAAGGGCTGGCCCATCCAGGGATCAAAGGTATACACTGCCATTGACCTGACCAATGGGTACTGGACTGTACCTGTCAGTAAGGAGGACCAGTACAAGCTGGCCTTTACCTTCGGGGGGCAGCAGTATACTTGGGCCCGGACTCCCTTCGGATACATCAACTCCGGCAATTAATTTAATATCTTTTTACATAAGGCCATGCCCAACTTGGGTGAAAGGGTTAACCTGGCATATGTAGATGATGTTCTAATCAAAAGCTCAACCGTGGAGGAACACATAGCGGAGATCCGGTATGTTCTGACACAGTTGAGGGCTGCCGGAGCAAAGCTATCTTTCCAAAAGGCACAGTGGTGCAGGACCCGTGTCAACTTCTTGGGGCATGAGATAACTCCTGAGGGTCTCTGTCCCCAGGAAAATAAATTAGAAGTACTCCAGGAACTAAAAGACCCCACAACTCTGCAGAAGCTAAGGAGCCTCCTTGGACTGACTAATTACAACAGAAAGTTCATTGAGGATTACACAGAGATCACGAGACTCCTGATTAATCTGTTGAGGGGGGGGTCAAGTAGGAGTTGGGTCCAGAAGAAGCTGAGGCAGTAAGACAACTCAAAAGAAGCCTCTCACAAGCGCCTTGCCTAGCTTACGTGGTCAAAAACAAGGAGTTCTTCTTGGAGACAGGGTTCTCAAATACATGCTTGACTGCAGAACTATACCAAAAGCATGACAAGGTCAATAAAGACATCTCCTATGCGAGTAAGACTTTATCCTCTGTGGAGGAAAAATTCAACGATTGTGAGAAGGCACTCCTGGCAACTGTGTGGGCATTGAAGAATTACCGCCCGTTCATCCAGGGGGAACACATAATAGTGGAGACTCCACACCAGCCTCTTCAATATCTTCAAAGTGACGGAATCCAGGCTGGAAATGTGAGTCATTCCCGAATTACTTCCTGGATTCTGTCAATGCAAGGCTTTCCTGTGGAGGTCAGATATGGACAAAACAAGAAGAGTCCCCTTGCGCAAGGTCTGGCTGACTTGCATGATTGTGCCAGAGAAAACTGTCTCTAGGACAAAAGTCTTCAAATCAAGGACAACATGGAAGCATACCTTAATTCCCCACACAAAGTCTATGAAGAATGGCCACCGTCTATGTGGATGGGTGCTCCTACCATGTTGACAACCACAGGGAAAAGGAACTTGTGGCCGGCGTGGGCAATGCACGGGTGAATGATGCCCCAGAACCCTCCGCTGGGTACAAAATTGGTCCCCATAGTAGTCAAGTGGCAGAGCTGATGGCTGTGCATCAAGCCATCCTCACTGCTGTGCAACACCAACTCCACAAACTAGTAATAATTACTGATTCAGACTATGTACGGAATGGGTTAGTGGAGCACCTGGTTAATTGGAAAACCAGAGGCCTGCTATGTGCTAGCAATAAACCACTAAAACATGGAAAACTAATACAGAATATTGATGATCTGGTCACCTCGAATGGGATGACAATCTATTGGAAAAAGATCAAGGGTCATTCTAAAGTAGAGGGACCAGACAAAACTGGAAATGACTTAGCTGATCAGCTGGCCAAAACCGGAGCCATCCAAGGGGATCTACTTGAGATCGAGTCCCTGTTTGGGGAAATCCAGGTCACTGCTATCACTAGGTCCCAGGCAAATGCTCACAATGAACTCTCAACGGCCCATTGGAGTAAGGAGACCCCAGATGCTGATTTGATTACGGCTCAAAAAGGGGATCCAATAATTGGTAAGTTTTATCAACACATTGCGGACCATGAGAACTTTCCACTGACGGATACCGATTGACTTGGGAAAGAGGACCTCAGAGCGTTGATGAAATGTCCAAAAATGTTCTGAATCCAAGACGGTTTGTTGGTGAGGAGATCCATATCTGGCCATGACCAGTGGGTGGTCCCTACCTCTTTCCGAAGCCTGATGCTAAGCCACGCCCATGATGCGGTCACAGCCAGTCATCGGGGGTTTCCTATGACATTACAAATCTTATGAGAGGTTGCATACTGGCCACACATGGGGTAGGACCTCAACCAATACTTGAAGAGGTGTCTTGTGTGTGAACAATTTCAGCCCACATCACTCACACACCGTGCTCCCCTCCAAAAGAGGGGGATGACACTGCCTTGGTCAGGTTTGCAAGTTGATTTTATCGGGGCCATGATTTGCTCCTCTAGGGGGAACAAGTACATGTTAACCGTAACATGCTTGTTTACTAAATGGCTGGAATGTCTCCCAGCCCCAAATTGCAAGGCAGAAACAGCAGCTGCCCTGATGATCAATCATATCTTTTCGCGTTTTGGACTACCCTAATGGATTGAGTCAGACCGAGGTAGTCACTTCACTAGCGAAGTGATGACAAAGATGTGGGAGATACTTGGGGTAAAAAGGAAATGACACATTGCATATTGCCGGTCCTCTAGTGGTGGAGTCGAGAGGTACAATAAAACTATTGTGAGCATATTAAAACAAGTTTGTGGCAGATTCTAGGCCAAGTTGGGACATTTGATTACCCCTTGTCCTGATGGCCATCAGATCTACCCCTTCTTATGCAACAAAAATGTCTCCATTTGAGCTGATGACTGGACGAAGGATGGTGCTACCCCAGCATCTGCTCTACAGAACCCAAGAGCAGACCTTGATAAATGCCTCCACAACCAATGAGTATGTTGAGAATCTGAGAAAACACCTTCAACATGCTTTTGCGTATGCTCAGTGGAATCTAGAGAGATCTGTAGACAGTATGAAGACCCTCTATTACCTTAAGACAACTAAAAAGGAATATCAAGTAGGCGACCTGGTCTACTTGTACAATTTCCAAAGGAACCAAGCCAAAGAGCACAAATTCCTTCCAAGTTATTGGGGTCCTTTTGAAATTGTGGACAGAATCTCACCAGTCGCCTACAGAATCTGCATCCCCAAGGGAAATTTGACAGAATGGGAAGACAAGTGGGTCCACATAAACCAGTTAAAAAGTTGCCACCCCAGGCATACTTTGCAGCAAATAGAGGAGCCGACCGGAAACCCAGAAGGGGACAATCCAGAGACATAAAATAATTATTGACTACGTACAAGGAAAAAGGGTCAAGACCAGCATTCAACATAGGCGGGGAATATTGTAAATTGTATTCAATGCATGCATCTGCCTCACTAAACCCTTGGGGAGTAGTAGTGGGGAAATTACCATAACCATGCTATGTTCTGTTTTCTAGCACTGGAACTAAAACCCACCTAATCACCAAGGAGGACTCCTTGGGGACCGGAAAGAAAAAAAGAACCAAGAGCAAGGAGAGCGTGTTGCATCTATCGCTGATGGGAGAAGCAACCAGATTTTTTTTTTTTTTTTATTGTATTTGGTTAAAAACATTTACAAAGAAATTTTTTTTTTTTTTTTTTCCTACAAAACAAAATTTTCACCAGTTCATTTTCCCATTTTGACATGAATCAGATACATTATATATGCTACCTAATTAAAACAACATTCCTACATGTATCACATACCATATAAGTATTTATAACTCATCTTATATCATTTATATCCTTTAGCTCAGATTCAATAGTTATTAAAACAGATAACAATCTTAAAATAAGTTTAGTACTTTCACCAAGCATGCATCGCTGCCATAGTACTTCACGCGATAGGTTTGAGTTAGAGATTATATAGTTCCCAAACTTCGATAGTCTCAGCATTTCAAAATGTTCACAGTAGATAACTAGATGTTTAAGAGACTCAAGAGAAAACATATCCTTACAAAAACGGCAAAAACCATTGTTAGATTCTTTATCATAGATGCCCCATTTGCACAATCGTTCATTGGTGTGAAATACATTCAATTTGAACCGTAAATAAATATTACGACCTATAGCAGAAGGAAACTGTGTAATATAATCAGCAACCAGATTTTTTCACAAGGACCGAAAAATAATCCCACTTGCCCAACTCCCCGATGACTGGATGTCACAATGGAGTCGGGGGAGGGGGGGTATGTGGAGTATTTGTATCCATGCCAATGCGCCACACTGCACCCCTTTTGCCAATGGGGAAAGAAAACTGCCAAAAATGGAGGCAATAACCCCTGTGCGCACTAAATCTGCAAAACTGTGCAGAGTTCATAAACCACCAAAAGAGCTGCACGTCCTGCCATACACACAGGGAAAGTGGTGTAAAACAGGAATCACTGCTGTCATCTGTCACCTGAAACAAGGTCACAGAAGGGCCTAATCTGAAAATGCCCTTACAAATTCTGTCACTTTCCGAGAGAATTATGGAAAGGAAAGTGTGCTGAAATCATGGATTCTCCAGCCTGTCCTGGGAAATCTGACTTCTCCGCTTGACACTCCCTTGAGAACAGGAAGGCTAATGGCTGTTAATGGTTCCCGCATAATGCCAACAAGCCACACAATGGGGCCGCATTAGGCATTCGTCTGCTGGTTGACCAAAGAACAAAGGACAGGCTGAGCATTGACCTCTGCAAGGAGGGGAAGGATGCGGAGGAGGTTTCTCAGTGAACTTCAAAGGACTGGACAGCTGCTGCCTGAAAAGGGGAGGTTACCCAGGAGGACTTTGATGTGAAATCCTTCTTTTTAATTAAAGTTTAAAACTCTTTAACTGAACAACCTACAGAGGGATACATCTGAAACTTGGTAGACATTAAACTAATTTCAGCCTTGTGATTTGAGGGCATTGAGGAAACTCGCACCATTTAAGGACCAAAGTTATGAAAAATTGTCTGATTGTAGCAAAACTATTAATGTTGCAAACTTACAATTGTATGTACACGATCCACTGATAAGCCCCCCGAGATGTATCAAATTAGAAATGATTCATTCAAAGTGTTATGGGTAAAATTGATAATAATCCATTGAATGACCAATACAGCTCTCACAAAGATGGGAAGTGAATGTAAATGTAGACAATCGAATATCACGTATATGTGTCCAATTTGATGAGGGTACATAATGGTAGGAATGTACATTTGTGCAAATGTATGTTTTGGGTAAAAATCCAGGTGGGAATTCCTAAATCTTGTCATAAAATGGCAGCTCTGTTCAGGCTGCCAACCAAAACAAAGCACATGCCTGTAGCCACTCACAACCATAGGGGTGTGTTTTGAAGTTCTGCCCATGCCATAAACTTTGTAATGGATAAATATAGGAGTTTCACTACACATACAGCTGGCTTCCAGACAAACTGCTTCCAGAACCCATCCAGATGTCCGCTCAGCACCTCATTGCAGAAATCCTCATCTTGTAGCTGACTCCGGAATTCTTTGAAAGATACAGATTTCTTTGCAGAATCCAGGCTCTAGCATTGCAAAATTATTGGTAGCCTGACCCAATTGCAAACATGCCAAACTTGAAGGGATTTAATTCTGATTCAGCTTGGCTTGCTACCATTAAGGCTTGCCTGCTGAAAACTTGCATCCTGCTATCTACCGTGTGCAGTAACCAGAAGGGGCCCTTCCAAATCCAGGCTGAGGTGCAGTCCAAATTGACCAGAACCGCCTTGCTGATCCAATCCCGCTAGAGGTGCCCTGCTGCCGGTAGACCAGGTCCAATTCATTGACCAGAGATGACGGTCCAATTTAATAACTTCTTCTGTAAGTATTAACAGGAAGAACAGTGACCCATAGTATATCTGCATTGTATTATCCCTATCTCAACCCATCCCATCTTTAATTCAGAACTCCAGTATTGTTAGAATCCTTCTTGTAATGATTGCCTCACCTGTGTTCCAAAACTATAACTCCCTAGTGATTTTGAATAACAAAAGTAATTCCTAGGAAGAAGTAAAGTATCCACAACGTGACGGATTACGCTGATCACGTGACTCTTTTTCATAGTCATAATATAGTGTAATCAAACCCATCTGTCATTTTCAATAGCACATTCCTGTTTTCATTTTCGCGCCTATTTGGTAAAAACGTCTCTCACTAAAACCTATATAACTCCTTCAGTTTTAAAGATAAAAACGAAATTTCAACTCCCACAGATACCTAACATCCTCAGCTACACCCAACAGTGTATTTGACCCATTTTTCTTCAATATCGCATAGTAAAAGTTTGCCGCAAATTTGCAAAATTACCAAGTATACACGTGTCATTTCCCCATTTCAAAGTACTTTTTCCATCCATCCTGATCTCAAGTGTGTATTGTTGTTTATATTATAGCTCATATATGTTAGGACCTGATTAGTGTTGCTTTCTTAAGAACTTGTCTCCATTAAGTATTTTTGCACCCTTTGGCAGTATTTCACAAAGCTATTTTCACCTGTCATTTTCAAAGTGTCATTTGCCAAAATAAGGTTTTCACTCTTGTTTGGGAGGGAGGATTGCCTATAAACTTTAGACCTTGTCTTTTACTCCTGAATACCTGCTGATTACTCACATTGGTGTAGGATTGCTCCTTTGTGCTTAAACAAAATTTTGCTGGGGGAAATAGTAACCTAAAGGCTAGCTGTGCACAAAACAAAACTGTTCTCTTTCCTGTGTTTATTTTCTGCATTAGTATAAGTGAATTCAATTGCTTTGCTTATTTTTTAATTGTATTGTCACCCTTTGGGTGATTGCTGCCCCAAATATATATCTATCTATAGTAAACCTATGTGTGATTTAATATTAAATACATAAATACATCTTTACCTTTACAAACTAGCCTGATTCCTGGTTCAGTGTGACCTGGGGGGGGTGTATTTTGAGAAGGGTGTGATATCAGTGGTATATCATTCAGAAAATGTAACTTATAGGCAAAAATAAATAAGGGTTTCATTGCGCACTACATTGCTAGGCGACACCTGGGTGTGTGCCTGATTGAAATCCCTTACAGACCTGCTTGTTCCCGCTGATATCTTTGAGTGCAGGTCTAAAATGCCAAACTAGCAGCTCAGTATACAAGGTCCCCGTCGGTCAAATGTGTGTCCGGACTCTTGGACTAGCTGTGCGCATAGGCACCCACAGACACATCCGCCTATATGTAATCAAGTCTTACCATGTGAGGCCAGATAATAGCAAATGCAGAAATCTTGTTTTTAATGTGGCGCACACCTACATGGTAGGTGAGGCACTTTTACTACCTAAAAAAGGCAAATAATTCCAACCAAAAATAGGGAATAAAATACCCCAAACAAAAAAACGGTGTACCAGCAGAGGCGCTTTAGAGGTAGGCGCTCTAATATCGTTACTGACTGATCTAAAGATGAATTTGCATGTAAAAAGCCACCTTTTTTATCTATTTAGATACATCACCTAACAATTATCCCCACTGGGAACGGGGACAACTTTTGCAAAATAGCATAAAATAACATTCCAGGCTATGTTAGGGAAGGTGACACAGTTTATGGGAGCAGTAAGCTGAAAAGTAAATGGTGTGCATAGAAACAGACTTTTTATTTATTTGTTTTATAATGTGGCTCTGATGCTAACCAGTGGTGATCCTGCTCCGATTGCTATAGCCGCTTAGCTCCTGAAATGCCAGAAAGGTGACAGCTACAGTGCACTGTCGGCTAGCTTTCCATGAGCAGACAAGGAATCTCACTCTCCAGGTCTCCCAAACAGGAAAGACTACCTATATTTGATTGTGATGTTGGAGATTGTATTTTAAATCCATATTCTTTTTGTACTTATTTAGAAGTACAACAGATTCTGTTTGTGGGAATGCGCAACCGTCAGACACTGAGGATATGAACATATGCGTGCCCGTGAATGCCAATCGTGGGATTGCACATCCGTCAGATGCTGCGATGTGGCGAATGTGTCACTGCATGGGAATGTGTTTGTGCTTCACCCAGGGTACATGAAATGGTTAGCCCAACGTCTTATCAGAATGGTTTATTTGCTTTTGCCAAGGAGCTAGCTGAGTCTAAGTCAGAGGGGAGTGTTTTTTTTTATTCAGAAAATGCCATTGGAATCTGGGGCCTACATCGGTGCAGAATGGGTTTGTTGCTTCAGCAATGGGTCTCAAACAGGACCCCAACTACCAACAAGTTATGGGAATGTCTGATCAATGGGTCTTGATGACGCCTGACACCCACCAGGAGATAATGGGATTTGTACAAGATCACACGTCGTTAAGAGCGGAAGTTTGGAAGCTGGTAATCCAATACTGCCGGGGTGGTTGCCTGGTCCTGACTCAGGTGGCTTTTGGGGGTGAGACGTGAGAGCACCATTCCATTTCAAAGTGTAGGGGTTATTGGGAGGGTGGACCACTGCACCCTCTGAGGAGCTGGTGCGGGCCAGTCCTCAAGGAACAAGCGGCGCCAAAGCTGACAATTTGGGCTTTTTAATTAGTAAACACACTTTGCGCATAAAACGCATTCAAATGCCTAGTGGGTGTTAAAATATCAGCGCATTACTGTAGGGACACACATTGTCCAAAGCCAATAGGTCTGGTCTTTTATATTAGCACTATAAAACCATACTTCACCTATAAAAGCGAATACACCTCGGCCCTTCCCCCACCCCTACCAGCACCCCCCATATTCCCTCAATACTCTGTGCCCCCCCACTTATGCAGCTCATACACACTACCTACGATAGGCTCCCCTCCACAAGGGCAACCTTCCTCCATGCCAACATTCTCAAGGCCCTCTGGCTGGCTACACCACCATCCCTCTGTCAGGCTATGCTCCACCCAGAGTTGTCCCAATCGAGTCATTCTCGGGGCGATGCTGTCCCAGATTCGAGCGCTACCTACCATGAAGGCCCTTGGCCCCTCTCCCCGTGCCTCTGCACCCCCTCACTTTTCAGCACCCATATTTCTCGAAAAAGGGTACCCATAGGCCCACGATGTTAGATGGGGATATGTCAAGCAGATGCATGAGGAATTGCATATCATGTATGGCTTGTACCTTTGACACGCAATCTCTTTAAACTGGCATCCTCTGACTCTTCCACAACTAGGAAAGGCAGCATCTAGCTGCCACCAACATCACCTTTACCATGTGTCTACCCCACCTTCATCCACCCCCTGCATCACCTCAAAGAGAAGCAGCCTTAGAGAGAGTTCCCCCTTTAATCCATGACAAAACTTCTCATCAGTACATTTGTGCCTTTCCACAGCCCCACCACATGTGGCCATAGTCTGTCTTTTCCCCCATACTTCCAACAGCCCGGGTCGTATCCCTTGCACATCTTTGCTAACACGGCAGGCAGGTAGTGCCACCTATGCAGGACTTTTAAGGCCTGGTGCTGATATTGCAGGGAGGCTGTTGAACTAATAACCTTTCTGCACATCGATGTCCATAGGGCATCGTCAATCTCCTTCCCTTAATAACGTCCCCACCTAATCCTAGCTGGAGGTGGGTCCCTGGGCTCCGCCATTAAAATCCCCTTGTAAAGTCAAGCAATTAGGCCTCTTGAGCCGTCCTTGTGAGGAGGAGTTGATCGAAATCCGTCAACCTCCTCTGCAAGTTCTCCCCCCATTGACCCTCCAGCAAAGGGTGTTGCTAGGCCTTGGAAAGATCCGGGGCTATGCTACTGTCGGAACTGCTGTGACTCGGGGCTAGCTAGCCTTTTGGTTGTAGCCCCCTGAGCTTCTAATCGGGGGTCCAGCCAAAAGATCTGGGCCTATAATCCTCTCAACCCCCCCCCTATCAATGCCTCTGCCCTCCAGTCGGACCCCCTTCAGCTGCAGATAGCGGAATATGGATAGTGTGCCTGTCTGCAGGCATCTGCTAACCTCTCTATCATGATGAAAGCCCCCTATGCAAAACCCTGCCTTGTACCACAGTTGGAATGCCTATGGTTCTCCAATCCCATCTCGCAGTGGCGGCATCCAGATGCAACTCAATTGGGATGGCCATGTGGACAGTCATCTGTTCTCCCCCCCTCCTGCCAGAGAGTCCACAGGACTTCCAAAATCGGGTGATGCAACACCCTCCTCGGGATACAAGAACGGGGAACCCATAGCCACTCCTCACAGGGGACGGGCAACAAGACCTCATTATCCAATGGGACTCATTGCTTCTCCGACTCCGGATCTAGATGGTCCAACATCCGAAGCTAGGCTGCTTTATAATAGGTGGGGAGATCTGGGAAACCCACCCCGCCCTCCTCTCCTGGCAAGATCAGCGTCTTTTATGCGATCCTATGTTTGGCCCCACCCATAAAAATTTCGCAGGACCCCCTTCACCTCCTCAAAAAAGGAATTCGGGACCACCACCCGGAGCATCTGAAACAGGAACAAGAATTTGAGTAATATCACCATTTTTAGGCAATTTAGACGCGCCATCCAGGTGAGTCCCAGCCTGCCCCACCACTCCATATGCTTCCTCACTGTTTCCCATAATGGCAGATAGGTCCCTGCATACAGATCCCCCGCTTGTTTATACACCTGTATTCCCAGGTACCAAAAGTGTTCTTCCTGCACCTGAAATAGCAGCCTTCTTAAATACTCTCTCTCTCTGTTCCCGACAAACCACGACCAACAGGGCCACATACTTATCTAAATTAACTTTGAAACCTGAGCATTGCCTCAGGTCTGTAATGTACAGCAAGGCGTCATCCGCAAAGTGGTTAATTTTATACCCTAGCTCTCCAATCTTCCACTCCTTAGTCCCCTTCACTTTTTGCACCCCCGTGGCTCCTGGTTCCATCACCAATGATTAAAGCAAAGGAGAGAGTGGACAGCCCTGTCTTGTGCCCCATTGTAGCTGGAATGGCTGAGACACTCTCATTCACCACCACCCTGGCTGTCGGTTTTGAGTATAGGGGAACGATCCACTGCGTCCATCTCCCCCTAAGACCTATTGCAAAAAGGACTTCCCCTATTGAAGGCCCAGCTCACCATGTTGAATGCCTTCTCAGCGTCTAAGGCCAGCAGTAGGGAGCACCCTCTTGCGACCCCGGAAGAATTAAGAATGTGAAGCGTTTTCCGTATATTGTCAGCTCCCTGCCTATGCAATATAAATCCTGCATGGTCTGCGTGTATTAGACCCGTAAGATAGGACTCCAAGCGAGACGGCAACACCCTGGTGAAGAGCTTTGCATCCACATTTAGTAACAAGATGGGCCTATACGAGGCACAGCTGGTTGGATCCTTAAATGTTGGCAAGATGGATAACTCCACCGTTATAGAGTTAAACAATTTGGCCAGGGGTGCTGCAAGGTGCTCTTGATACTGCTTGTAAAATCTGTAGTGAACCCATCTTCCCCCGTGGCCTTACCAATCTTTAGCTTGCGAACCGTCAGCAACACCTATTCCCGCATCACCTCTCGATCCAATATTTCCCTTTTCCTCTTGTGTCAGGCTGGATAACTGCATACCTGCTAGGTGGCCATAGATCTCCTCACGCCCTACTGCCATGGCCGCAGAGTAGAGCCCCTGGTAATACTCTGAAAATTGGTTGGGGCCTCCTCCCCCTTCTCCACTATGGCCCCATTTGCACCTCGTACCTTGTCAACCCCTCTCGCAACCCTGTCACCCCTCACCAAGGAAGACTCCCGGTGCATCACCCTGCTCATAGTATTTCTGCCGTGTGTACCTCAGCTTCTTTACCACCTCCTTGATGGAGATAGAGTGTAGTTCCTGACGCTTATCTCTCATTTCGGACAGGATTTTTCCCCTGTCAGCATCCTTCAGTGCCATAGGGGACTCAGAATTCTCAATTCCCTGTGAGCCTGGCTTGACTAGCCCCCTCTCCCTTTTCTTCCATGGCCCCCTCTGCAATGAGCAATCCCCTGAATGTCACTTGAGCGGTCTCTCACACCACGGCCGTCTCTACCTCCCCATTGTCGTTGGTTGTGAAGAACTCCCCTATCTCCTTCCCTAGAAAGTCACGAAACAATGTATCATTAAACCTCCAGTGCACCTGCCGCCTCAGTGAGCTCACAATCTCCCATTCCCCCACCAGCAAGTTGTGATCCGATCATGTTGTTACTTCTACTCAGGGCTTCCCCTCGCTCTCATGGCACCAACAGCTTGTCTATCCTTGTATACAATAGATGTGGGGGGAAAATAACACATATACTCCCGGCCCTGCATGGTGCTCCCACCACACATTCACCCAATGGTAGTCCTGCACCAGATTCCTTAAGTCTTTGGATTCAACCCTCTGTCTATCCCCTTTCAGAGACCAACAGTCCACTGCTGGATCGTCCACTAGATTGAAATCACCACGCAGAACTGTGACCCCTTCTGCCCAGCTCTCCAACATCCCAAATATCCTACGTAGGAACTTCACTGGCCCTGCATTTGGCGCATACACTGTGCCTACCGTGAACTGCACACCCTCGTGGCGACTCTTTACCCCCGAAACTGACCCTCAAACCCTTTCTTAATCACTGCCACCACCAGCTGAAATGCCTTTGCCAAAATTATACCTACCCCTTCCTTCTTGCGGTCCTTATGAAAAGCCCAGTTTATCTTGTCAATGGGCCTCATTACACGGTAGGCGGAGGACCAAGGTGCTATTAGCACCTTGGTCCATGCCGTTAAAATACCGGCACCGCCTTGGAGGAAAGGGGAATTACCGCCCTATTCCAAGGTTGGCGGGGCGGTAATTCCCCCTTCCCCCATTGCCCTTCCCCATTCCCATTTTTGCCCTATAGGGCTCTATGGGAATGGGGAAGGCGCTAATTACGGTGCCGCAAATTGCGGTACCGTAATTAGCACCCTGGTCCCTTTGCAGATTGGTTTTTAACGCCTGCTAAACAGCAGGCGTTAAAGTACCAACCCGCAAAGGGACCTCGTAGTTAAGGCGGTAAGTATTTACTGGTACCGGTGCCCTTACCGGTACCGGTAAACCCTTACCGCCTACCGTGTAATGAGGCCCAATGTCTCTACCCTTAATTGGGGACCCTGCCCCATGTTGATAGTGGGTCGCCTGCAGAAAGAGGGTTTCTAAGCGCTGCTTGTGAAACATGTTACCTGTCAGAGACCTTTTGTTTTGGGTGTTTAACCCCTTAACATTTGTCCCCACAAGTGTCCCGGGAGCAATTCCCCTCCCTCTTCCATAACGCTGGCTGTATTAGATCCCCCTTCCCCTTCTCCTTCCCCCATTCTCCCTTCGCTCCCCCCTCCCCAAACCTCCCCAACCCCTCACTCCCTCCCTTCCTCCCTCTCCTCCCCACACCGAGGCCTACGATCCCACATTCCTCGTACCGCGGTATCGCAGACTGAACCACCAAGGCGAAGAGCCCTGCACTGTCCCTCCTTGCTCCACCTCCCCCTCTCCACATCTCCTCCCTCCTAGGCATTACTGCCTCTCCATCCATGACATGCTGCACCACCTCGACCCTACCCCCCAAACTGGCCCCCCCACCCTCTTTCACCCCTTACGCCCACCCCAACACAGTACCCACTGTAGCTCCCCCACATGATATACAACAAACCCACAGAAAGACATTCCCATATGACCCTCTGATCTCGAGTCCAGGTTTCCTCCCCCACCAGTTGCACACCTGTACTACCTCCTGGGCAACACCTGCACTTAGGGCTGTTTCTGCATCCCTGCAGTTCCCTACCAGCTCTTGACACTTGATGTCTGCACTTACCCCTGCACTTGCCACCAGCTGGCTGCACTTTTTACCTATTGTTCTTATTTATTTCATTTATTTACTGTTGATCCTATGTACTGCACTGCCCATCCCCCCCGCACTTTTCCCCTCCCTCCCTCCCTTGCACTTCCACTATCTCAATGTCACCTGGTCTAGTAAGATCTTTGTCTTTGTCTTCTCTCTGTTCCCACTCCCTTGCCTCGTCACGCCTTGGAATACTTGTGTATAGGCGTGTTATAAATGCCATATCATATCATATCATATCATATCATATTATATCATATCATGACTGTCACCCTCTGGAGTCACCATCACACCCACTCAGCCCCCCCAAAGAGAACATGTCTCACAACTATCAAACTTGAAGTATCTCCCATATAGAGTGATGTGACCCTCAGCTAGGCCAGTAACCTAAATAAACCCAACCAGATCTCCTAAGGTTGCTCCCCCTCGTGTCGGTGGAGTATTGAGCTTCTGGAACTTCCTGGCACCCTGGATACTTTGTCGACCATGCAGCGTCCCCAGTCCCGCTGTCTCACTGGACTGACTGGGACCCTCCCTGTCTCCGGCCCTGTTGCCAGCCAGTCCATGGCCCCCAAGTTCCTCTGTGGTCCGTTTAATATCTTTGTCCATTATCACCTGATGTCTCTCACCTTCCCATTCAAAGGTAAGCGCAAAGGGGTATCTCCACCTGTATTTTACCCCCTTCTACCAGAGCCATCTGATTAGGGGTCCACATTTCTTGCACCCCAAAAGTGTTTGGGCAGAAAGGTCTTGGAAAATGGCCACTTAATCAATGACCCCCATACGCATGGCCTCCTCCAACGCATCCACCTTATCCTGGTAACAATGCATCCTGGCAAGGACTGAGCGAGGTCTCCTGACTCCACCGCCCGCACAATGCACTCTGTCCAAGGGCACTGTCTCCCCCTCCTTGGTACCCAGCACCATCCCCATGATCTCCTGTATCTTGAGTTCCAACACCGCCGGGGACTCCCCCTCCCTTTCCCACAGGCCAAAGAAGCAGAGGTTGTTGCGCCTTTCCACTTCATGAAGACGAGCCGCAACCTGCACCTCAAGGACCATGAATGAAGTATGGTTTGCCTCCAGGCCCTCCATCCTATCCTCCAGGGTAATAACTGTTGCAGAGAGATCTGCCACTTTGGTGCCAATGTCAGTTCTCATACACCGTATCTCCTACAGGATTGCTTGAATATCGGTCTTGATGGTGCCAATCTCTGCTGTGCATGGGTGGGACCCACCATCCCCTTTGCTTTCACCTTTTGCCCTTTCTCCGAGTACTGGTATTGTGAGAGTGTCTCTTTCCAACGCTTCAACGATCACTGTCCTCTTCACCCCAGACAGCCCTGCCTTTAGTCGCACAGAACCACTGGGCTCTTTGTGCTCAAGGGGCAACTCGCCGCTCTGCCCCGCTCTTCAAACGTACTTTACGGGTTCCCATTCAGCAAGCCCCTCCACATAACTCTCGGTAGGACCGGTTGCAACTCCTCCATCGCTCTGCTCCTTACTGATGGGGCACTGCGCTTATGCCGGGGACAAGTATCTGTGGGACCTCACATTTCAATAGTTCTCTTGTCTTTAACACCCCTGGCACCCGAACAAATCACCCGCTGCTTCACCTTGGCGCCAACTCCAAGTCCTGCATGGGTGCCCCCGCCTGGTCACTGGAGTTTGGCACACACCAATCTGTCCATAGCTCTCAACTCACCCGCTTTTGGCGGGTGTCACCCGCCAAAGCATCTACACACCCGCCCACCCGCCAGCTCATCTGTTTCACCCGCCTCTGCAAAGGTGGGAGCTACGATTCATATTTTTGCCGGGACCCAATTTCGAGATCCCGAAATCGGGTCCCGGCGCGACTCTTCCTGCGCGAATGGAGGCGTGAAAAGCAAGTGCCATGCTTTTCACGCCCCCATTTCCTCCCCCTTCCCCTCCCTGGCGCTCTCCTCCAATGAGAGGATTGTGCCTGGGAGCATTCCTCCCTACCCCCCTCCCGTAAAAGGTCAGCGGCATAGAAGTAGGACTGCCATTTCATGTTTTTACGGCAGTCCTACTTTTATGTTTTTGGCCTTTCTGGGTTTTCACCCGCCTTGGTATCAAAAAAGGTTGAGAGGTATGTCTGTCCCTTAATGTATTGGGTTCAGTACCGGGTACTGGTGCCTGTGCCATCCTTAGGGGCCACCCCAGATGGTCTCTGGACCGGTCCCCACTCCTTGGGCTGTGTCTCCCACTCCCCAAGGGGGGAACAGTGGTGCTGCCAGAGCTTGTTCCCTTAGCACCTCAGGAGACCTTGTGGGGTGGGGCAGGGGCGGTCATGTCTCCCCCCCCATCACAGGCAAACTCCTGCCAGTTGTTCCCCTTCCTGGTCAGGCCAGTGGCCCCTGTGCCTCATTTGTGGGCCGCCACTCCTCTAGAGCCTCAGCCTTGCCGGCAGCCATGTCCCGGCCAGCACCTTGCTGGGCCCGGTCCCGCTAATCCACTTCAGTATGCTGGTGCATCCAGTGTTGTGCCAGCCCCCGTGCTGCAAGCGGAGGTCCTGCTCCGGCGGCTCCCGTAGTCACATGGCAGGTGCAGGGGGGAGGCAGCCCCACCCCCTAGTCCTCCGTCTCTGCCCTTCGCCTGCAGGGGTACTGCACCACCACCAGGCTTCTCTCACGGTCAGCGGCAGGGGGGGGGGCACACCAGCCTCTGGCCACCATTCGCCTTCAGAGCCTGCGGGTGGAATGCTCTCCTTCAGCACCTCGCAGGTGCCGCTCACGTCTTCAGGAACCCCCCGGGTTTTGCCAGCTATGGTACTCTTCCACCCGGCAACACCACAGGCCTCTCCACTTACTGCATGCCTCGTGTCACCCAGACTCACGGCCTGGGGCCGGTTCTGCCACTGTATGGGGTCAGGAGGACTTTAAATCACCCCCACTGCTGCGTGATGTCTTCCATTGTCCCGTGAGCCATTGTGGTGGCTCCCGGGCACTCAACTCTGCCATCGCTCCACCATACACCAGGGCCAGGAACGGAGCCTCTCAGTCGTCAGGCATTCACCTTTCCTGTGTCCCCTGGTGGTCTCCCTATCTTCTATATTTGTATATACATTTTTATATCAAAAACATATCAAAATTGTTTGATATAATTTTCTGCTTCCTTTAAAGTTGATATCAAAATTATTGGGGCTCAAAGAAATTGCTATCAAAAACGTTGGGGGCTTATCAATTTGATATAAAATATATTTCTGCTTCCTATCACCCCGGGGTGGAAACCCTCTGTGATGTCACCCTAGATTCACAGTCCCAGTCTTCAGAGCTCACTTAGCTCTCGGCGCTCGACTTACGTTTACATTTGATATACAATCAATATAAAAAAATGTTCATATCTTTTTTATATCAAAATTATATTAAGTTTATATCAAATCATATCAAAAAGGGGCAGGACTAAGACCAGATACAGGGGGCGTGCCCACTTGTCAATATTTAAGATGAGACACAAAGGGGCTCCTTCTACGACTAACCTCTGCCAACATTTGGTGGCATTGTTGGGGAGCCATGGGATCCTTCCCATGACTACCCATGAGCCCAGCATTGCATTCTTTGTGATGGCCACTCACCTTGCTCATACCACTACCCACCAGCAGCATCAGGTAGGGGAATGTGTCACATTTCCCACTAACAATAGCCAAATCACAGGCTAAATTACGATTGTCATAAATATGCAGGACCTTTGAGATGTTCATTTACTCTTTAATCTTAACAATAATGAGTCTTAGCATATGATGAGACAATCGGCTTCACTTTCAATGTCAAAGATCTCTCAATTGATGTTGTTTGCAGCTTTGACTGTCATTTCAAGCCTCTACCGGTCTTGACTCCAGCTGTGCCCAAGGCCAATGTAATTGACATTTTCCACAAAATGGAACACAACGATCTCACTATACTTGTGGACAAACTGCAACATCCTTCTCCTTACAGAGTTCAAGATGTGACCTGAACTCAACAACAAGCCCTAGCGAAACACACAAACAACCAAACAACAAGGACTATGTAAACTTTAATGTGCATAAGGCGGGATGTAGTTGCCATGGATACTAAAAACAAATTCAGGAAAGCAATAGAAAACTATTTGATTGAGAGGGGTATCTCAAACTCAATATTAATCCAACCCTGACATCTACACCATTCATGTGGATAAACTCCATGCCTGGAATATGCAAGGCCTCCTCAGCCTTGAGGAATTACGATATTTGGATTGTGACTTACTGAGAACTCATGCATCTACCTTGTGCCTAAAATTAACAAAATAAGTACATGCCCACATTACATACCCATTATTCCCAGAATAGCCTTTATGTGTTGCAATGAGAAATAATCCATCATCCATCAAGCAGAGAAATAAAGTTGGTTGGGCCATTATGTAGCCGGAAAATATAAGGGCGTGTAAACATAATCATCAGAATGATATTTCCTAGGAGTCTCAATGGAAAATGTAAACTATTACTTGAGCACAGATGTCACAAAGTTTCAAAGTTCAAAAGTCCTAAATTTGTGACAAGAAAAATTCTCTAGAGTTTCATATTCCTCAGTCTGAGTTTCCTCCCAGAAAGATGGTCATTTTCAGTCACTCGCAGTCACAGATGCAAGTGTCTCACACATCTTGCTTGCTCTGGTAATGGGTCGGTCTCTACCGGCCCCTGTTGGTGTTCTGGTCTCTTCTCTTTTATTAATATTTTAGGTTCAATGTGCTTCAGATTATAGTTCTAGGTAGACGCAGATGATGTGGTTTGGTGCATCCAGGCCGGGTACCAAAGTTGCTTCCCGAAAGATGGCTATTTAGATAGTGCTGGAGAATGGGTTGCTAGTTCTATATTTAATTTGTGCCTAATTGTCCTGACTGGGTACTCCACCCACCTGTCCTTATGTGCCTTCTCAGAGACCCCCAATGGTCAGATACCTAAAAGAGACTCAACTGCTTTCCCTCACCTTCCCTTGCCTCCTTATCATCTCCTTGATGCGTCACCATGGGCTTGTACCTCCACTACTCCCATCACACCCCATAGACATTGGACGTGCCACCTACTCTCTTTCCTTATAGTGTTCCCTAATTCCTCCACCTGTGGTTTGCCCTTTGCCTCCACCTTGCTGCCTTCTCTTCACATTCTCTTGAAACTCCTTCCCAGCCTCATCTGATCCCCCTGATTGCATATCTTCCTTCTTTTAAATATGGGAATTGCAGCCCAGCCTCTTTACTTTCTCTCATATTCTTCCTTTCTCCCCCCTGTTTCCTCCATCACTTCCTGCTCTGCTCCTGGGATCCTCCTTCCCCCTTCTATCTCCCCTTGTCCTCCTCCTACTCTGTGTCACTGGTGCACTTCACACTTCACAACCTATTCTTTTCACCTGCACCATGTCTCCCACCTACACTTTTATACTTTGTTCTACTACCTCCTGATTTCTCCTTGGATTCCCATTTTCAATCTCCCCTCTTCCTTTCACCACTTTTTCCTGCTTCCTTATCCCTTCACTCTCCTCTTCTCCCCTATACCTCTTATTTTTAACCTCCAACATCCTGTTCATTCTTCTCCACCCCTGAATTCCAGCTGGCACTCACTCTGCCCTCCTGTTTCCAAACTCCCACACTATCCCATTTTTAATGCTAGAGGGTTGGTAATGGGTTTGCTGAGGGTTTGACTGATTGCACCTGTGGAGTACTGGTCTGGGTTATTGGGATTGCTTGGGTTTGATGTATACTACAAAGTGTCCATGTATGCTTAATTTGGTTTTTATTGTGATGTCTTGCCCCACAGACAGAGAGTTTAATTCAGGGGGCCGGGCCGCCATCTTGTAACTGGACTTTGCTGGAATTTCCATGCAGTGTAGACTGCTTGTGCTCGACCTAACCAGCACGCCTGTTTTCTCTGGCTTGGCCTTTGTAAGATATGCATCCCTCTAACTCACTCTCTCTCCCAGTGCCACAAGGCCTGGCGGGTAACTGCAAGGGTGGGAGAGTGCTCCTGCTCATTTTTTTCATTTATCTGCTCCACACCCTTTTCAGGACTGTTTAGTTTGCCTTGCTGTATGCATATGGTATTGGACTATTGAGCACTCTTTAGGCCATTTCTTTGGGAGCTCCTGTACCTTTAAAGGGGCTCACACCAAGATCCCATAAAGCAACATTGCCCCCTGGTGGCCTCATGTGACTAACCCCTTCCCATGTCTGTTGCATACTGAGGGTATCCAGGGGATCATCCCCACATCTCTCCCAGGCGCAGCATCACACAGAGGATGGCTTCACCCGCCCCCCTTGGCTAGCCCACTTTCTACCCTTAGGATTAGGCAGGAGCCTTTGTCTTAAGTAGTAAGGCCCTGATTCATGGAATTATTTGCATGTAAAACCGGGATTTGCGTACAGAATGGCACACAAATCCCTGTTTTACACACAAATAATTCCATGAATCAGGACCCAAATGAATTTTGTGAATTTTGAAAAACTCATGGAGCTTTTACAGGAATGAAAACTGTGTCGTTATTTATGGTGATTTAAAAGAATCTGTTTAATTGTGATTCATATATGCTTGTTGGTTTATGACTTGTCACAGAAAATGTGGTGAAGTCTTTCTACTTGCATTGCCATGGCAAATTTGCAAGCCCCGATGGAAAAAGTCCAAATAGTTGGAACTCAGTCATTGGGCCTCATTACGACCCTGGCGGTAATCGCCCGTCATTACCGCCATGGCGTAATGAGCGTTTACGCCGTGGGACGATGGCGTAAAGAGCGCCACATCACGACCCATCGCGCACGAGCATCACGCCATGGCGGTAATGCAATTAACGCCATGGCGGAAAAGGCCCCTACCGGCATCGCTAAGCGAGCAAGGTGCCCTTCCGCCAGCGTAAGTAGCGGCCACCGTAATTTACGGCCACCGTAATTAGCGGCGGCCGTAAAAGGCCAAACCGGAAATAGCGTCATCGCGCCGGAACGGGAAGCAGCCCGTCGGCCATCTTTAAAAACACAATCCATCGCCATCCTACCAAACAACACCAGACCCAACCCTGACACCTGTCCCAACCAAACACCCACCCATCCAAGTTCCCGAAAATGCCAAAATCCGTGAAAAAGGCATGTGACCGCCAGCGCCAGGAGCGATTCAGCCGGGAGGAACTCTGCATGCTAGCGGAGACCCTGCAGGACAACGCAGGTGTTGTTTTCTCCCCTGAAATGACCAGGACAGCAATCGGGAAGAAGAAGGCCATCTGGGCCCTGGTGGCTGAGCGCGTCAGCGCGGTGGGGACCGTACCCCGCACCCCACAGCAGTGCCGGAAGCGCTGGGATGACCTGCGCATACGGGTCAGAGCCGTCATCTCAGCAAACCGCAACCTTGCCCAGGGAACCGGTGGAGGGTCGGAATCCCCCCTGAAACTCCAACCATGGGAGGAGATCTGTGCAACCACCATCGGCATGGAATCCATCGAAGGCGTTGGAGGGATGGAAAGGGGAGCCCCGACATCAGGCGATGAAGGTAGGTGCCTCATACAAGACATGCCATAGTCACAGCAGTCCAATCATGTGCAGCACAAGGTTGCCCTAGAGTGTAAATGCAACACAAATCAATACTGCCCATAGTCACATGCGAGCACCACCCTGCATACACTGCTGGCACCCGCATACCTGCATCCACATACCACACTAAAAGGAGACAACCTGCATGGCACTGCCTGAAATCTGCCTCATCCACTGGCCAAAATAATGTCAACCATTGTCATTCCAAAGTCCATAGACCCATCAATAACGCCCTCCCACCTTTGCTCCACCACAGGCACAGAATCACACCCAGAGGACCAGGACACCCCTGCGCCGAAGAGAGCGAAGTCCAACAACAACTTCCCTGCACCCTCAACCTCAGCTGCAGTGAGGCAGACCCCACGACAAGCAGGTCCCACTGCAGGCATACCGGAGGTCCCACCGGCAAGCACCCCTGTTGGCAGCAGGCCAGCAGCAGCTGCTCCACCTCCACCGACATTGCCTGCCACAGAAGGCAGGGGGTCAGCGGCCAGCAGCAACATCGGGGAGACAGCTGCAACAGCTGCATGTTCTGACTCGGACATGGAGCAGGAGGTCAGAAGCCCCACTGACCAACTACATTCCCCCTGTTTCTCAGACGCCAGCCCCCATGAGGGTGACACACAGGGGCACACTGAGGCAGAGGAGTGGCCTTCCACCCCATGCCCTGTCCACACTCCACAGGAGGGGAGCAGCCCCTCCATCACTCCACCTGCACTGGCCATGGGCCAGCACGGCCAGCAGTCCCTCGAGGACATCACTCAACGGCAGCATCAACTGTCCGCAATGCCGGATGAGCATGCCGCGGAATGTGTGGGGGCTAGGTTTAGCATTGAACAGGCCACGGAGACACTAAGGGCCGAAGTGGCGCAGAGCACTGCCACCCTGAGGGATGCCATGCAGGCCATGTCCAGGGACATCTGTGCCGAACTTGCGGGCTTGCGTCGTGCGGTCACTGACCTCACCCACACAGTACAGGAGCTGCATGCACAGGGGCAGCCAGGGACATCCTCCACTGCCAGTTCTGCGCAGAGCAGCCCCGTGCGACGTTCCGGACGCAACCTGCGCTCCACAGCCAGGGGTGCCCCGGGGGCCGGGAGAGGGGGCTTGTGACGGCCTGTGGACACTGTCACAGGCATCTGTTGACACCTACATGGGGTGTGTTGGGGTGTGCAGGGGGGAGGTGGGAGGTGGGAGGGGGTGTGTTGGGGTGTGCAGGGGGGAGGTGGGAGGTGGGAGGGGGTGTGTTGGGGTGTGCAGGGGGGAGGTGGGAGGTGGGAGGGGGTGTGTTGGGGTGTGCAGGGGGGAGGTGGGAGGGGGTGTGACACGACAGTTCATAGTTCCAATACACTTTTTTCTTTCAAAAAAAGAAATGTGTGGACATTTTCATTGCGTATGTGTGCTTTATTGGTGTACAGTCCACAGTGTGCATGTCCCAGAGACACACAGTGCCCCAAGTGCAGTCTCCATGCGATAAACACCAGCCGTGTGTGCTAGAAGCAGTGGTCGATGATACTTTGGCGCATGGCACGCCCCTCCTGTGCATCGCCTCCTCCATGTGGTGGCGCCCCATCTGCACCCTCCTCATCCTCATCGTCAGGTGGTTGCAGTTCTGCGTCAGGGGGCAGGGGCACATTCCGTCTGACGCACATATTGTGCAGCATGACACATGCCATGACGATCTTTGCCACCTTCTCATGGCCATACAGGAGTGCCCCACCAGACCTGCTGAGGCTTCGGAACCGTGCCTTCAGGAGGCCGAATGTCTGCTCTATGACCACACGAGTACGTGTATGTGCACGGTTGAAGTCCTCCTCGTGCTGGTTCTGCGGGTTCCGGACTGGTGTGAGGAGCCACCTCTTCAGGGGATAGGCTGCATCACCTGTATGTAGGCGAGAATGTATGTGTCAGTCATGTTGTCTGATCAGGAACATGATGTTCCACCATGGCTGGCATGGAACTGTTACCTTGGCTCACTTCTACATGCACTAATTGATTCACACAATGCAACCAGTATATGCTCATTGCTGCCATGGCCTGTTTTGCATGCCATCACCCTATGTATGCAGAGGGGTTGTGTGCATTGTGAGTGCCCTTCCTCTGTCTCCGTTCTCTGTGTTACTCACAGCCAGGTGGAGTATGCATCATCCCCCCACCCTTTCTGCCAGGTGGAGTATGCATCATCCCCCCCCCTTTCTGCCAGGTGGAGTATGCACTGGTACGTCATTCCCATGCCCACTTCCATGACATTGCACTCACCGAGTAGCCAGGATCTTGGGCCTGCATGTCGCTCCATGTAGCGTGGTATTGTGGAGTTCCTCAGGACCAGTGAATCATGGGTTGATCCAGGGAATCGGGCACAACAATGTGTGATGATCTTGTTGGAGTCACAGACCATTTGCACGTTGATAGAGTGGAACTGTTTCCGGTTGCGGTACGGTACCTCCATGGCACGTGGAACCACCAATTCCACATGGGTGCAGTCGATGGCACCAATGCAACCGGGTATGCTGGCTAGTGCATGGAAACCCACTTTGGTGTTTGCAATCTCCTGGGCAGTCCGTGGTAATGAGATGTGGTCGTCTGTGTGCTTGAGGAGGGCATCGAGCACTTGGATGAGTGTTTGTGAGAATAATGGTTGTGAAATGCCATGCAGGTGCCCCACTGTGTGCTGGTGGGTGCCTGTGGCCAGGAAGTGGAGTACAGCCACTACCTTCAGTAGGGGGGGGATGGCGGTTGGACTTTCTATCATGCTGACGATGTCGTCGTGTGTCATGTCTACGATGGCGGTGATGGTGTCCCGGTCCAAACGGTACAGGGTGTGGATCTGCTCAGCAGTGAGGTTGTTTGGATTGGCTCTGATGCGTGGGATTGGGGGCTGCCTGCGTGGTGGCACTGGCTGTGCTGGTGGGGCTTGCTGGGCCTGCCTTGCCCTCCTTCTCCTCCTGCGTCTCCTCTGTGCTGCCTGTTGTTGTTGTTGCTGTTGTAGTAGCACATGCATTGCTATCAGGTCCTCCAGCCCCAACATTGCTAGTCGTATTGGCATCATTGTGGAGTGTGACTGGGTGTGGGTAGGGGTGGGGTGTGCTCTTTTTGTACTCCCCTGAGTCTGTATTGCCTTCACCTGTGCTGTTTCTGTGCACCTGTGGCAGCTGCATTCACTTGACATGGCCCTTTACGGTTGGTTCGCGATGGCGTTATTTGCACCATGGCGGTAAGGTACTTAGCGGCCTCGGTGATGGCGTTAGGTGCATGTCCGCTTGGGTCGGCATTTGCGTACCTTTCCGCCATGGCGCTAAGTACGGTGTGGGCGGTCGCGTGCGCGCACCCTTAGCGCAGTTAGCGGCAGCGTTAACTACGATGCCGCTATTGGCATCGTAGTTTACGGTCAGGAGTCATGATCGGACCTGGCGGAAAACGATGGCGGTAACCATTTACCGCCATCGTTTTTCACTTAGCGCCAGGGTCGTAATGAGGCCCATTGTCTGTGTTAGTACACCAACTCAGGCATAAATCTTGGAAACTGACTTGATCATGGATAGGGAAGTCAATTCATGACACAGCACTGTTCAAGCTGAGAGAATGGGGTCATAGTGACAATATGAACTTCGAGTGTGTGGGAGAAACAATTTTCCGCAGATTGAATGTTGGCTTTTTTTAGGTTGTTTACTAATTGAAATGTAATGAAGAGCTGAAAATGAAAATGTTTTGTTTGTGAGCAGGCCACTGGTAATGGTCTAAAATCGAATCATTCAAGTGTGCAAAAGGAGAGTGATATCCTATGTGTAATGAGAACACAGTTGTAATGACAAGAAAAGCAAAATTGAAAAATTCAAAGAAATAGATATAATAGCTTACTGCTTAGTTTAAAAAGTGAGCATGATTTTCAAGAGAGTATTCTCCTCTTCTAAACATATATCAGCAATTAATATTATAACTAACAAATATTACAAAACAACAATCTGGCACAGCCATGGATGCCAGGTTTGCATCTTATTCACCATTCAGTTCTCAGAAGATTTCAATTGCAATCATTCTTGGAAGGACCCCACTACATAATACATAAACAAGATCGCCTTGCACACCCAATATCTTGAAGATGGTATCATGATTTGGTTGGAGCAGAAGATACTCTGAAAGGATTTGTGGCATATCTTAACAAGAAATACAGGAATACACTATCAGCTTTAGACAGAGCCTTAATTGATCATACTCCCAATAAAATCAGCTTGGGAACCAGAATTATTTTAAGGAAGGCTGCACATCACAGTTAACTGATTAACCACCACAGACCAGAATCTTTGAACCTTTGGGAATTGGCAAAGTATATGGTAAAAAGTACCTACATCCTTTTTGCATTTTGGGCACATGTTATCAGGTATTCAACACCATATAAAGAGAAGGTCTCTTGAATACTATATTCTGTGAAGGATTTTGAGTTGGATCAATCAAAACTTTGCCCAGATAGCCACTATTTCAGGGAACATTACAGCGTCTTGCCCGTCCTCCCGTTCTACCCAGTCAATATGAAACTCCCATCTTACTTTAAGATTGTCTTGGGGGTAGAGCTAAAGGACAGAAAGGCTTTGAACAGGGTGGAAATTGGTTTACACGTTATGTGTCCCTAATTTACGTTGGCCTCCAGCTGCAAAATATGTGGTAGATCAAGAGCATCAGGAAATTGAGACCCATTTGCATGCTTAATTTTAATATAGTGATATTTGGAAGATTAAATCTATGGACCATATCCTGAAATGTAGATAGCCTACCATTAACCACCACATCTGAGAGCAGTTAGATGCCATTATCTCTCCAATGCTTAAAGGGGTATATTTTGTTAACCTCTGGCATATCTGGTTATACCAAATAGGTGCACTTAGCATGACCCTCTCAGTCCATCCCATTGCCTTCAGCACTTACGTTCGTCCTCAGATTACAATCTCAGAGATGTTGAAATGTCATTGGGTCATCTCCTACCATACAGCACTTGAATAGAGAACATTGTGCCAATCCACGTGACGTCGGGATGAATGTGGGGTTAATTAGGGTACCAACAAAGCCACTCACTAGCTGTTGACATCTGGGCAGCCCAGTACTAAAGCTTGAGGCCTGGGAGTCTGATGCACCCTTCACACACTGTGTTGTATATGCTGTCAATAGCAATTCTTGGCTAAGTGTCTTGCCAGAATAGGTGTCATAGGACATGATTAATCATCCGAAACTCCATGGATGGAAATATAAGCAGACTGTTTTGTATAACATAGAGGTATAGCAGGAGCATCCACATTTAAAATAGTGCTGCTCACCCTAGAACAGACAGAGGTAATCTCTTCCAGAAGTGTATATCTTCGTGACCAGTCAGCCAACAAAATCCTTCCCATGCAGAGTCACTCCAAAACCATACTGCCAGGGGTTTGATGGTTAGGGTAAATAGCAGTGGTGACAGGGGGCAGCCATGCCTTGTGCTCTTCTCAAGGAAAATGAGACATGAAGAGAGCCCTTTGACTTTCACTGAAGCCACTGGCAAGTAGTTTCGAAATTTCACCCACTTCATGAATTTATTTATTTATTTATAACATTTGTTATATGCTCAAACCCGGAGGTATCACAGCGTAGATTACAGCAGAGTTTGGCTTGTCTGGTTACAAAAATGAGAGCAATACAAAATAAGTATATATAATTGGAACAGAATAAACATAGTAGCAGTGCACTAAAAACTTAGTTATAAGGGGTCACAGTCAGGTTATGTAGTACAGTGCTAACATCGTTCAGGCTCATTCCTGATATGGGAGGGGAGAGAGTTCCAGATTTTGGGCGCTGCTACTGGAAAGCTGTTTCTTCCTGCCCTAGTAGTTTTAAACCTTGGTACATTTAGTTGGGTGTTGACGTCAGATCGGAGAATTCTGGTGAAGCTTTTTTGAGAGATAGCGTTGATGAGGTAGGTTGGGGCTGCTTTGCTGACACATTTATGGGTGACGCATTGCATTTTGAATAGGATTCTGGAGTATATAGGAAACCAATGTGCTTCTCTCCGGATGTGGGAGATGTGTTCATTTCTTTTAAGCCTTAAGGCTGTTCGTAAGGCTTTGTTTTGCACCAATTGGAGTTTAGATAGATTTGTTTTTGTGGTCCCTGAGAAGAGGATCTTACAATAATCTAGTTTGGATAGAATGAGGGCCAAGGCCACTGTGAAACTATTTTGAGGGGTCAGGAATTGGTGGCTTAGTGCGATCAATTTGGCTGTGTAGGCCGTCCAGATCGTAAGGGCACTGATATGTTTAGTCAACGTGAGGTTGGAGTCAAGGTGAACACCTAGAGTTTTTTTTACTTGGCTGAGGACTGGAATAGGTGTTCCGTCAATGGTGATAGAGGAGTGGTCTGGTTGCAGAGCTTTTATTCTAGCCAGAGAGCCCATGATGATGATCTTGGTTTTTTCATAATTTAGCCATAGGCTGTTGGAAGCCATCCAATTTTGCATAATAGAGTATACCTTATTGATGTAAGTTGAGTCATGCTCATAGTTGCCTGTGATAGGTATGAGGATGTGGGTGTCATCAGCGGAATTCATGTAGATGACACCCATTGCTGGAACCGAATTGGTATTGAAGGAGGCATTTACCAAGTTGGTAATGATGGGTGTTAATGTGGGTGCGCACAGCTTGACTAAGTGTGCCGGGAAGTTATCACCTTTGCAGTTGGATGGTTTAAGTGAGCATATGGTTTTCAGGACCTGGTCCTCAGAGACCGGGGAACATTTTAAAAGTGTTGTTTTGTTTGCGTCATTGTCCGGAACTGCGGGTGCTGAGCTTTTACTGGCTAAAGAGGTTCCTTTTGGCAAGTATTTTGTTTTGGAGGGCAAGTATTTTGTTTTGGAGGGTGAGAATTTTGGAGGATCAGGCATTTTGGATGGTTGTGCACAATGCTTTGCTGGAATTGGTAGGTGTGGTGGATGGGGTGGGGATTCTAGTTCCTTAAGGATCAGGAATAGCTCTTTGGAATTTGAGGCAGCGTTATTAATGCAAGTGTTGAAAGAGTTAGTTTAGTCTTATATAACTGCAGTTTTGTACATTTTGTATGCTGCTAGGTATGCATTAGTTGAGGTAGTGGATGGGGCCTTTTTTTGTAGGTGCTCCAGAACTATTTTGTTGCGTCAGAGTACCGTTAATGCTTCATTGAACCAAAAGTTTGTCTGTTTGGCAATGGCGGGGTGTTTTGGTTTTTTGTGGGGCTACTGCTTTTGCTGGAGTTGAGGCAATTGTGATACATGGAGGCAATAAGATCAGGGTTGGAGACTGTGGCTGGATAAGGCGTAAGAGTTTCTGTAAGGATAGGGATGAGGCAGTCAGCCGTGAGATTATGAGTGCTTCTTGTTGTGATGGAGCAAGGGAGGGGTGGAGGTGCTACTTGAGAGCTGTGGGTTTTGACGATGAAGCTTATTAAGTGGTGGTCCGACCAGTTGATTTCTGAGATGGATTTGATGGTTAGTTGGGTGTTACGGGTTAAAATCCAATCCAATATTCTTCCCTTAAAATGCGTGGGTGAGTTGACAAGTTGAGTGAAGTGCATTATTTGGAGTGCCAAGCAGAGGGCACTGGCTTTGTGATCAAGTTTATCATTGTAGCCTAAATGAATGTCCCCTAGTATGATGAATTTGGTGTTAGGCTTTAAGAAGGAGGTGACCAGAAGAGGAATATCAGATTGAGGGTGGCTAGCATTGTTGGGAGCTCTATATATGATGAGGAAGTTTATGGTGGTTTTAGGGTCGGTAGAGAGTTTGAGGAAGTGAAGGTCATAGCCGTCAATGAGGTCTAGTGGACAAGCTCTAAATTGTAGGGGAGATTTAGCTATAATAGCTACTCCACCTCCTGATTTATCTTGTCGATCTGCCCTGAGTACAGTATAATCAGGGGGGATGGCCAGGAAAAGTAGTGGGCCTGAAGCTCGGTGGAGCCACGTTTCTATGATCACTAGAAAGTCTAGCTGCTGGTCTAGGATGAGGTCATGAGTGTCGATAGCGTGAGCTCGTAATGATCTTACATTGGGGATGGCACCTTTAAGACAGGGAGTGGGTTCTGGTGTGGGGGTGGGAGGGGCAATGTCCAGGGTGATGGGAGGGTTGAGCGATTTGGGTTACGTAATGATGCTATGTATTGTGGTGGTCTTTGTAGAGGAAGGTTTGGTGCTCTGAGTCAATTGTTCAATGGTGCAGTAGGATGAACTTTTAAAGAATCCCTGCTGGGAGCTGGTATGTGAAGAGATTCTCACTCGTCTTGTGTTTCCTAGGATAGGGTGAGAGGTGACCAAAGGAGTTTTAGTCAGTCTAGACATGAGGCATTTGCGTTGCAAAGTACCTGTGCATGGTGTAGTAATCTTAGGTGTGGTTGTGCAACCAGAGGTCAAAGAGATCCTACATGGAGTGGAGGAGGGCTTGGTAATGAGTGTGGGTCTGGCTTGGTTAGGTATTGGGGTGGGTTTCTGCGTTGCATGGGGTTGGAAGGGGAGGCTTTGAGTAAGAATGGAGTAGGGCAGGGAAGCGGGAAGTATCAGTAACAGTGCAGTTTGGCTAGGCCGTTGTTGAGGTGGACATAAGCACCTGCTGTGCATAGTGGGGGAACGTGTGTATACAGGTCAGTGGTCATTGTGATGGTCACTAGTTGCTAACATGTGGCACTGCAGTGTGGTATGAATGGGCTTGCTGCGGTTGCGAGAATCTAGGGCCTTGCGTGTGGTGAGGACGCGGGACACAGTTGTCTTAACAATAAATGAGTTAGTTATGGGCTCTAATCTTAATAGTAGGTGAGTTAATACATAATTATGATACGTTATGATACAATATGCGAGTTAATTGACATTCTGATGTAATTTAAGTAATTAGGAGGCTCATAAGGGATCAGTCGCTGAATGAGGCTACTTTAGTTGGTGCCGCTGTGGTAGCAGTAGCGCTGGTCTAGGAAAGTAGAGTAGGGACTGTTAAGTCGGGTGGTCAGAGCTTACCGGAACTGTGGATCTCTTCGCTAGCAAACTCATCTTGATTTATCCATAAATGTTAGATATGTGTCTGCTTGCTGTTATATTTCCTGCAGCCTGTGTATGGGGTTCCAAGGGACAGAGCTCCTGCAGTCCCAGTTTTAGAAATGTACGTTTTTTGGGGGTTGGAACCCTGTTGTACAGTGGTGCTGGATCAGATGGTAACCTGTTTCTATTTTGAGTGCTAAAGGTTCATACTTAAATGATAGTTGACAGCTTTTAGACTTTGAGAAATTAGGAATTTATTGTGCCAGATGGTCAATAAATTCATCTTTTCTCAAAGCCTAAATGGTGTCAACTATCATTGAAGAATGATACAACAGGGTTCCAACCCCCAAAAAATAGAGTACGGACTGCTTAGGCAAGTCCTACCATACACTAAGCATACTAGATGAGGAGCGTACTGTATTTGTGGAAGTTGGTCGGTCTGGGGAGGTCATGGAGAGGAGACGCTGGAGTAGAAGGGACCTGGGCTGGGATAGTCCTAGTCCGAGACCGCAACTGATATAGTTATTAGCACAGTGTGGCTTTGTGGAAAGGGATGAAATTGGATGCTGTGAGGAGCCGCAAAAGGCTTGTCCTTCTGACTAGTGCGGCTGTTGCCATGCGGGAGAGGGCTACAATAGCAAACCTACGCTTGGCAACAGATTTCACCACCAAAGCCTATTTTATGCATCACTGACCACAGAAACTGCCAATAAACTAAGTCGAACACTTTTTGGAAATTATGGCAATTATTGCCATTGGGCTTTCAATGGTATGTCCCTTGTCTATAGCTAAAAGAAGCGTGTGGATATTAATTTTGATAGCTCTATATGGGAGGAAGTGAAAAAGTTCAGGTAGTATGTTCGACAATTTATTCAACAAGATTTTTGTCAGTATTTTAGCCTCACCATGAATCAATGAGATTGGTAGAGAAGAAGCACAATCTGTTCTAGGTTTGTCCTTTTTGGGAAGAACGATAATAGGTACCTGTCTCAGATCTGCAGGCATTTTCCCTCTGTCTCGGGTGGTACTAAACATATCTAGCATTTTCTTGACGATTTTGTTGCCCAGTTTCTTCCAGACCTCTACAGGCAAGCCGTTAAGCCCCACAGACTTCTTGGATTGAAGGTCATTAATTTCATATCGGATCTCACTTTTAGTAATGTCCAGATCCAGGGTCTCTCGTTGTAGCTGGGCAATATGCTTAAATGGGATGTGCTCCAGGACCACAGCAGGATCTAGATTTAGAGTGTTAAGTGTAGATCTGCATAATTGCTCATAAAAATCTGCAAAGCTGCTTTCAATCAGTGCATCATCAGTTAGTACACCACCAGTGGATGTGATGATTTCTTGAATAAGAGGTAGCGATTCATCCCCCTGGTCAAGCCAGGCAAGCGGTTTGCTTGCTTTATCTCCCATTTTGTAAAGTCTGTATCTGTACTCCAGATGTACGTACCTGGCTGTGTCCATGACATGGCTGTGGTACTGGGCTCTGGCCTTCAATACAAGCCTATGGTCAAGGGTATGCTGCGAACGGTTTGAGATATATTCGCCCTCGGGTCTCATAAGATCGGTTTCTATCAGGGGTTTGTCAGCGTGGCACGCCCATTCTCTATCAATGGAACAGAGCTGGATTCCCCCAAAGTACGCCCTCCCTGAGCAATCTCGGATCAGTGTCTGAGGCTGTGTTCAGCTGGAAATAATCAGCTTTTTTATCAACTATCCTATTTAACACCTCAGGGAAAGCAAGGTAGTATGATTGAAGCCGTCATGGGCCATTCTGCATTGGAAGCATCTCGCGCAATTTTAGTAGAAGAGGAGAGTGGTCGGAAATTCGCTGTGGGAGAAAACTAACTTCCCTAACCTGTTGTGTGTATGCCCTTTGGAAATGAAAAAGAAGTCTCGCCTAGTCATGGAAATGGGTGTCCCAGAGTGAAATGAGTACCCTCTAAATTGGGGTTGTAGTGCTCTCCAGATGTCAACTAGGCCAGAAGCATCCAAAAAAACAGAAAGTTTCTAACAGGATGCTGTTCCGACTCTATGCAGCCTGAATCGGTCCATCTCTTGATACATGACATCATTGAAATCGCCCCCAATAATCCATAAATCCACTACATATTTAGTAAGAATAACATGAATTTCATTAAGGAAAGTTAAGCAAAGAATGAGCAGTGAACATTGATTAATCCCCTAAACTGCTCCCTTATTGTCCCAGTAATCAAAACAAATCTACCACTTGGATCCACCACAACATCTTTAATCTGTATGGAGACGAGTTTCCTGGATAAAATAAACACACCTCCCAAGTGCCTTGGAAGACCTGCATGAAATGAGACGGGGTAATTAGATCTTCTACATAAATTACTTGCGTTACCCAATAAGTGCGTCTCCTGCAGGAATACAACACCGGGCTTATGTCTATTGAGATATTGAAGCACCAAACTGCATTTCAGTTTATCACACAGGCCATTAACTTTCCATAGGCGACACATAGGGCCATGTACGTTTTCTGTAGTCATGGTGGCCAGAAGACATATTTTTGTGTGCCATAAAAGAGTACATAGTACTTGCACAGAAACTTTTTGCTGGAACTCGCTGGAAGTCTGGTTTCTGTTTCCATTGTCCTGAGGAGGAGGTCCTTCAACTACAAAGTGCTCACAGCAGTGCGGAGCGCAGCGCGGTGTGCAGTGCATTGCGTTTTAGTTGTTTAGTGTTTTTGGACGCTTTTTGTAGTTCTGGAGTTGTGTGAATTGATCTTTTTTCCAACTGTTTCTAACCGCTTTTAGGCTTTGGGTGAGTTTTATAACATTTCATTGGTAAACGACCCAGTTACCAATTAGAGCTAGTTTTCATTCTTTGTCTCTGGGGCTGCTCTGGGACTACTGATATTTGGGAGATAAAAGAGTTGGACAAAACGCTCTGGCAAAAGGATAAAGCATATGACCGTCTAATTTCTTAGTAATTTGTTACAACAGACTTCATTTATGACATACACACATAAGGTTTGGTGACTGAAGGCCATTTGGCCTTTGAATCTCAATACGTATAAATTTAACCCATCCATGGCTGGTGCTAAATGTAGAGGTCATGCTAGGATGCCTGCTACCAGCTGTAGCTATTTACTTCTATGTAAAGAACGAGCTTCATGCTCCTGTGTTTTGTCTGCAAGTCAGACATGGAAAAAAAAGGGAATGCAAAAAACCTTAATAAGCAATCCAAAGCAATAGTGGTAGGAGTCACTAATTCCATGTTGGACATAAACGAGATTGAGGATCACAATCTCAGAAATATCAGTGCATATGGCATATGAACTGGTCAGGAGATAAAGGCAGTGTCGAGGAATAGAAACAATCCTGTAACAACAAAAGTTGAGGATTACTTGCCAGATACAGTTATTAATGACATTGTAGCCAAGATCTATTCCTCACTTCAACTGTCATGGCTCTGAAGACTTCTACTCAGAATACCATGGGGTAGAGTGACTAAAGAATTCTAGTGATCGATTGTCTTCAGATCCTGGAATACAAGGGGACACAGATCCTTTTTGGATAACCATTTGGGTCTTAATTTCTTGGTTTCTGCAGACATATTTCTCCTTCAGGAAACGTGGTTAATGCAGGAATTGATTGTGGATGGGTATATCACTTTTCAAAGAAATGCTCAAAAAAATGAAAATGGTCGTCCTTTTGCGGGACTGATTAAAACAGTTGCTAATAATTTGAAGGCAACAGAGTTCCTTCCTACACAGAAATCTGAACAGGTCCTGGCAACTATGGTGGAACAAAGGTTGTGAAATAAGGGAGGATAGCTCAGGGGCAACATGCTCACCTTGGAAGCAAGACGACACGGAGCAACACAGGTTCGATCCCTGGGTCTGCGTTTAGAAACCTCTGGATATTAAGCGCATTATAAATAACATATAATTTCAAGGAATGTAACATAATACTGCTTAATTTATGTAATCCACTCGTAAATGTTAAGTTGGAAATGATTATTGGGCAAATTTAACTCTTTATTGAAGCTTTGCTGATTTCCTATCCAAATGCCCCATACTATATATTAGGGGACCTACATTTTCATCGACCACAGTTCCCAAATAAAGAAGTTATCATTTCTTAAGACTCAGCATCACATTTGGGCCATCGGCTCTCACAAGGTGGTAATAAGAAATGATACTAGTCTGTGGTTGCTTTTGTCAGGCATATCAACTAGTACAAATGGTTAATGTAAAGAGTGATGATCTGTTTAACATTGGGTCCAACAGTTTACAGCACTCATGGATTGACTTCATATTAACAACTGATCAGGGTCTTATGAATGTTAATAACTTTGTGCTTTTTCCAAATAATTTAAGCGATCAGGTGGTAACTGAATTCACCCTTAATCATGATCTAATGCAGCCATGGGAGCAGCTGTCTGGTAATTACACCATTAGTAATTGATGGAACAGAATAAGGTGGACAGAAGGTAATTTGATTAGGATTAGCTCTATCTATTGTCTCTTTTGATGGAGGGCAATGTGCCGAAATTCTCAGATTACACAGACTTTTATCTGTAAAATGGCTAATGAGCAGAGGAAAAAGATTGGTATTATAAAGAAAGTACACAAGAAAGTTTATGATGACAAGTTGCAAATAAGAAAAAGCTATGGAAAACTGAGATCAGATGGGTCAAGAGAAATGTGATTGAGGTGTATGATCAAATACGAGATATAAAAAAATGTAGACTACTGAAGATTGGCACGAAATGCAAAAGGGTACTATAGTGTCAGCCCAATGGAAGACTATGGGCCTCATTACGACCCTGGCGCTAAGGGATTACCGGTACTGGTAAGGGTACTCGTACCGGTAATCCCTTAGCGCCTGATTACGAGGTCCCTTTGCGGGTTGGAGACTTTAACGCCTGCTTTTTGCAGGCGTTAAAAACCAACCCGCAAAGGGACCTTGGTGCTAAGTATGGTGCCGCAATTTGTGGCACCGTACTTAGCGCCTTCCCCATTTCCGGGGCAAAAATGGGAATGGGGAAGGGCCATGGCGGCATGGGGAATTACCGCCCCGCCAACCTCGGAATGGGGCGGTAATTCCCCATTCCGCCATGGCGGAGTCGGTAAGTTACTGGCATGGACCATGATGCTATTAGCACCATGGTCCAACGCCAGGGTCGTAATGAGGGCCTATGTTTGCTGTTTTAAAGTGTAAGTATACAAAAAAAGTTGCTATATCTGCTATAAATATAATTCGGCCATACAGCCATGAGAGAAATCAATCCTATTTCAAATGAGGTGTGGGAGAATTATATATTGGCTTTATATTATCGAGAAAATGTAACAGAGACAATTGACAATTATCAATGATACAAACTACTTTAAATTTACTGAGGAAGATATTGAGAAAATTATAAAAGAGTTAAAACCTTCCAGAGCTCTGGGGCCAGATGGCCTGCCAAATGCTCTGTTTAAGTCAGACCCAAAAATATGGGTCTGAATATTTTATATTATTTTTCAAAGGATTGTGGTTACAGGTCATATACCAGCGTCCTGGAATCAGTCACTAAAGATCCCGATTTATAAAAAAGGCTCAAGAGAATCTCCTGCAAACTACAGAATATTGGCTATGATTGATTCCAGTGCCAAGGTTTTTTGCAAACTACTTTCGTGGTATTTTAATAAATGAATAGAGGAAGAAAAGATTCTTAGTATCCAGCAATCGGGCTTTAGAAAGGGTTTTAGCATGACAACAAACCTATGGATTTTAATGTATTTTATTCACAGCACGTTTTTGAGTAAGAACAAGACATTATATATTTGTTTTGTTGATTTTACAAAGGCTTTCGATATGGTCATTCAATATATTTTATGGGAGAAAATGAAAGTAGGAAAACTGCATAATCATGTGTTATATTTTGTGAAAGCTCTTTATTCGAATAATAGGGTCCAGATTCGAAGCAATTTAGAAGGGGCGTTAAGTGAGGAAATTCACATTAATTATGGTCTAAAACAAGGCTGCACTCGAGCCCCAAAACTATTTAATGTATACCTGGCAGACCTAGGGAAAATTCTGCAGAACTGTGGCAATCATCCACCGCGTATTTCACAATGCCCAGTGGCTTGGTTGTCGTACATGGACGATGTTGTGATTTTCGATCAAACAGCAATGGGATTGCAGCACAGTTTAATGGCCTTAGAGCTTTTTTCCATGGAGAATGGTCTAATTATTAATTTATCAAAAAACTAAAATTATGATGATAAAGGCAAACAGACAAAACATCAACAAATATAACTGGGCCTTGCAAAAGACTTAAGTACCCCTAACTTGGTTTAATTCTCACAAATAATATGAACAAAGATACCTTCTCTAAAACCAAAGTAAATAAAGTGACTGTTAAGTTTATGGCCATAAGATAATTTATACAAAAAATGGGTGAATACTCATTTGAAGGATTGATACAATAGTATAAACCCTGTGTAGTGCTGTGTATTTTGTATGGTTTGGAGATCCATACTTTGAAAGAAACAGCTTGGCTGAGTATCTTTGGAGGGTAAATTGTGGAGGATGGTGTTGGGCTTGTCCCAATCTATTCCTGTAGAAGCTATCTGTAGCGATTTAGGAATCATGTCACTTACTATGCGGAAAATTATACTTATGTGCACTCTCTGTGTTAAGATCCTGATGAGTCAAGATAAAACAAAATCTCTATATTTGCATTTTTGTAATCAAGAGGGTACCGTTGAAAGGCATAGTGCCTTAAAACTATGGGTAAATGTCATCAGAGATGTTCTTGATAAAATAGGGTGTACGTGTGCTGTTATTGAAAACTTGGCTAGAACATTTAAAGAAATAAAATGTAAAACAGCCATTTGGGACAGAAATGAAAGAGGCACCAATCTGCCCAAAAAACGAATTATGCATAATATACTATACAATCTTTCCCTGTGAACACTTCTTGCATTTTTTTAAAAAACGTACAAGATTCCTCCGTAAGACGTTTTATAATGCAGTTAAGATTCAATCAACTCCCTATTTTAGTGAATATTGGTGCTTGGAATAATATTCTTCATAATGACCGTCTCTGCAGATAATGCAAAAAAAAGTTGAAACCTCTATACATTTATCAATGAATTGTATAAAGCTTACCACTTTATATGTAAGGGCATATAGAACTCGGGTCCATGATATGAATTTTATACAAACT
Organism: Ambystoma mexicanum; assembly: GCF_040938575.1. NCBI lineage: Eukaryota > Metazoa > Chordata > Amphibia > Caudata > Ambystomatidae > Ambystoma > Ambystoma mexicanum. The sequence continues at coordinate 970,221,288 of NC_090931.1, read as the reverse complement.
GATCAATTTTGGTCTTATTTGTTTATGGGAGACAATCTTGTTATGAATTTTACAGTATATTATTTATGGAAAGAAATTATTCAGAAGTTAGGATGAATGTATTTTACAGTTTGTATTTCTGTTTACTTTTAATTATCTAAAATTATGATGATTGTATATATGTATTGTGTGTTTTTAAAAGTAAGTTGTGTGCTTTTGTCTTTTCTCTGCTTTTTAAATGTGTGAAAGTTTATATTTAACCAAAAAACACAATACAAATAAACATGTTATTTGCTGAGGTTTCCCTGTAAAGCCCTTCATGTAAAGTCATTTGGGTCTGAGGTCGCGTGATCGGCATAATTATTGCTGGGTCCATTCTGTGATGTTGAGGAGAGCTTCAGAAATTGACTCTTTGGGGTTTCAGTCCTGTGGTTCGACCATTGGATGTTAGTGGGATCTTTGACATTGAGCCGTTCGGGCCAATCTGGTGCTTGTTGGCGTCATTGAAAACAAGTTTCTCCTTGAATACATTTTAAGAGTGTCTGGAAAGAACAGAGCATATTCAATGCCCATCGATTGGAGTTTCTTCTTCAGAGACTCAAGTCTAGCTTTTCAACTGCCCTCATGAAACCAGGGAAAATTCCAACTTTGGAGCCCTCAAATTCAAGGGAACCCTTCTTCCATGAAGCTTGAAGAATAACATCTTAATGCCTGTAATTTAAAAGCTTGGCCACAAATATTTGTGGAGAGGCACCTTGGGGCGAAGCTTGAGCTGGTACTTTATGCAGTCTCTCAACTGAGAAAAATCTGGAGTGGCCTGACGGACTCAGAATAGACTGAAACCACTCTTTTACATATAGGTTGATGCACTGTCGCTCAGCCTTTTCAGGGACACCCACTATGCAGATGTTTTTCCATCAAGATCTTCCCTCCGCATCCTCTGCACGTATCTTGAATAACTTGGATGACCCTTGTAGGTCAGCATTTTGTCTTTGCATCCTAGAGATGGCATCCTCTGTGCTAGATATCCTCTGTTCCACCTCGCCCACCCTGGATGATATTTTGTGGAGGTCTTGATGTAAGATATGTATGTCAGTGCAGACCGCATTGATCTTAATATCCAGAGTCGCTCTTGAGTCATTGATTTTGACCATCAAGTCTGATCATTCAGTTTGGGCACTGGCCCCATTCCCTTCAGACTCTGCAAGCCCCTCTGTGGCTTTCAAGGTCATTGGTGTAACAAATGTTTACATTTTACTTTGATGGCATTGCTTTGATGGCATTGCCTTTTTGATTTATCTTTAGACAATATAAGGCGGGGTAGGCTGTTCAGACAGGTGGGTCCGCAATGGGGTGGGGGGTCCTTGATGGTCCCACAGAAGCAACAATATAGTTCAACCGGTCTAATCCTCCTCAAGTTGATAGTTTCCCTTGGCTCTGACTGTCTGTGAACTGCCATTAGGGTCACTCATTTCTCAATTTGTGTTGGACACTGTCTCCCATTTCTCCAGTGGGGGGAATCTGTATGACCGCAGTGTGGAACCCCTACCCCAAAGTGCTTCATTTGATCCCCATCAAGGTATTATCAATGCCTGTAAAGGTAGTATTGCTCCCAGATATAAATGTTGTTAGGAGAACAAGTGGTGTGCTTCACCCAACACCTATAAATCAAGGGTTATGCTTCACCCCTCCCCTGTGTGTTTAGCTGTGGCCCAAAATGTCTGCTAATGGCAATGCGGTAATGCCAGGACTCGCCCCATTGGCAGAAACACAGTCACATAGGGCCGCGTACCATTATTCCTTTGTTTGGTAGTCAGTATCCCACATATCCACTCCACACCATGCGACGAGGATGGCCAGCTCCAGGACGCGAAAAGGATCTCTCCCCCTGTTCGACTCTTGGTTCCAAGTGCCGGGCTACACTCACCATCCCTGTTCATGCCAGTTCTGCAACACCCGCCATTGTCATGGCGCTGCCAGTCCTCACCCACCACTTTTCCTCCACGGTGCTCCAAATTTCTCCCCATGCCCAGTCTGCAAGGTGTGGAGCAGATTTAGCCACCTCTGCTGCAGGATTTAGATGTCACAGACTGCTGCTGGTCACCGGATCTCCATTGTCAGCCCTTGTGTTTTGGGTGCAATTTACTAATGGGGTTCCCACAAGTCGTACCCACAGACCGAAAGAAGCATGAGTGGCTCGGGGGATTCCCTCAGTCAGCATAGGGTGCATGTGTCACTGGTTAAACCAATATTTTCAGTATTTTGATGTGTTTGTTGTGGAGCGAAAGCGGAGTGTCCCTACACCTTTGTGCTCCGCTGGTCTCCTTCTATTTTCAACAGAGGGACTACAAGTCACAAATCATTGGGAAATCAAAAGAAAGACTAAACTGGCAGTCAGGAGTACAATGTTAACATCAAAACAAAACAAATGTATGGTCAATGGTGATAAGAATATTAGAGTTAACACTGAGACAGTACATAGCCTTGCAAACTATAGCATTCTGAGTAAATACAGGCTTCTCCAGCTGCTGAGTTCTGGTTCCTTTGGCGTTCTGCAGAGTGTGCACCTGGAAGCCAGGGGCACAGCACGGCGTGCTTTTGTTGCACAACCTTTATTGACCTGGGCTTCCGGGTATGTGCTCTGCAGACTGTTAAATGTTGAAAATCAAAATTTTACTCAACTGCTACACACATTTGTGGTATTCATTCTTCAGTGTCCCTATTCTTTGATCCGTGTGGGCAGCATCATTCGCCCACCAAATAACAGAATATCCAATCATGTTGCAGCCATTAAAAATCAAGACACATTATTGATCTTTTGCTGCCAAATACTTTGCTAGACTACACAATGAGAATGCTAAATGCATCCAGATCTTGGGCATCCAACTTATGATCGTCCCCAGAAAAGGAAGCAACTGTGAACTGTGTTTTTGAAAAGCAAAAATAGATGGATTATAGCTCTGTGCAGTGTAGAAATGACGTAATATAACTAGAGAGATGCAAATGCTTCTGGAATTATGCACCACATTCTATAATCGGTTCAATGTTATATGGTCGCCGGAGAAATTCCACGGGCGCAAATACTGATTTCTTTTGCACTTTTCAAAGCATTTATTTGCAGGGGGAGACTCCCCACAACTCTCCAATAAACCCCTTACCATAAATGATTACCCTAACCCATCCCTCCCACATATATATGCATTGAAAAGGAAATTCTTTTAAATGGCCTTTTCGGCCGTAGGATTTTTGTCAGCGACTTTATCACTGGACACCCTGTAATCACACTGCATCTCTGCCTCCCTTCTGCTTCCTGTCCCCTACCCCTGCTCGCTTTTTACTTTACCATTGTATCTTTTCCACACTAGTATCCAGTGAAAATGTTGCCAACTAAAATGTAGTCAGTGAAAAGATCATTGGGAAAATACCTTGGCAGTGAAGAATTTGCCAGGCAAAAGTGGGCTACGTAGGGTGTGGCAGGCTTGTAATTGCCTGGTTTTGTATTCGGATAGGAGTAAGATGAGTAAAGGTACTGGTTTGAGTTGGGAGAAGGGTCGAGGATGTTGTGGAGTGCTGGCAATATTGGGGTTTGGTTAGTGGTTAGGGGACAGTAAGGGTCAAGGTTAGTGTTAGGTTAGGGGGTATGGTAAGGCTACGGTTAACAGTGTCAAGGTTTGAGTTATAGGAAGATTGGTTAGAGCTAGTGAGCAAGGGTTAGGGTAGGGATAAGATAAGTATTTGAGCCAGTATTTATTTATTTATTTATTTTGAAACTTTATTTACAATTGTAAAATAACATCAATGTATAAAATGACAACATATATACAGAGTCTATTTACAAAGTCACATAAACATCAAAAATAACAATAGCACAGAACAAACCCCATAGAAACCCACAGTTCACATCTTATAATATACAAAGTCAGATTCAATACAACGCCAAATATGTCCCCCATATCTTCACAAATAATCCATTCTTGCCTTGTTTCCTATACAACCATTCTTCCATATCTGCCAAAACAGGACCTTTTCAAAAATCTTACCACTATCGCTCCAGAATCCCCATACCTTTCTACAATCCCACATCAGATTTTGCAACGTACCACTCTCATGAACACAAGCCCAACATTCCGGATCATCCTTCAAACCTCTCGTCCATAATCTCTCCGGGGTCCAATAAACCCTGTTTAGGATTTTAATCTGTCTCAACCTTTCAGTCAAACCCAAGGAGCAAAGTTTGACATTCACACACATCCTTGTCCAAGTCTTCACTGTAATGTCACAGCCAATTCTTCGACCCCATTCAATTCTTAGCAAATCATTGCTATTGTATTCATGCACAATCTGCTTGTATACCGGGCTAGCTAAGCCACCCTCATTTACCAAAGATTTTCTCATAAGAAAGTCCAGATTCAATCTAGCCTGGAAATCGATCTCACCAACAGCAATCTTCAATTTCCTGTAATCTGAAAACCTGAAATTCTCAACATGAAATTCTTGTTGTAAGCCTCTAGCACTCTTCCATTCCTCCTCGTTAAAAAGGTCATCAATCCAGCTGACACCACCCAAAATCCATTCTGGCCAGAATAACATTTTGCCATCCAATTTAATAGAGGGATTCATCCATAATGACGCACCAGGATCTTTGTATACATTCACACCCAACAAGCCAGTCAGTATCTTCCAGGAATTTCTCAGACATGCAGTCAATGGATCTTTCACACCGCTCGCCCTCGATTCTGCGGTCAATAATGCCCTCGGTGACAGAGGACCATTAAAACTTGCTTCCGCCATAGCCCATTCATTAGGATTCGGTGCCAAGAAATCAACTATGAAATTACAATTAAAAGCTAGATGATAGGCCCTAAAGTTTGGTACTCCTAGTCCACCTTTCTCAAACTGTAATTGTAGTTTCCACAAACTCAATCTTGGCGGTTTCTTGTCCCATAAAAACCCTTGTACAAGCCTGTCCAAATCCGTCCAGTAAGGAGCCTCAATATTTAGTGGGATCATACCCAAGATATAATTGATTTTAGGGGTGGACACCATCTTTAAAGCATTAACCTTCCCCCAAAGCGAAAGATTCAATAATCCCCAGCACGCCAAATCATTTTTAAAAGTCAAATTAATCACACTCATGTTCACTCTCACCAAATCCCAAATCTTCGGAGTGATCCAAATCTCCAGATACAACATCTTATTAAGGCACCACCAAAACCCCAGATCAGTTACATATTTTTTACTACAATTAGGAACTACCGGCATCACTTCTGATTTGGTCCAATTCACTCTATAACCAGAAAAAGTGTGAAATAAAGTTAAAACTTCCATTAAAGTTGGTAATGACTGATCTAAGTCCCGCAGAACCAAAAGAATGTCATCAGCAAACAACCACAATTTTTGCTGTAATCCCCAACACGACACTCTGTGTATATCAAGTTCATTTCTAAAGACAGACGCCAGAGGTTCAATCGCCAGAACAAACAACAATGCCGAAAGGGGACATCCTTGTCTTGTGCCTCTTTCCAGTCTAAAAGGTTCAGAGTGACTCCCATTGGTATTAACATCAGCTGTCGGTTCTGAATGTAATAGTCTAATCCATGATCTGTAATTCACTCCAAATCCCAATTTATCAAGGACTAGAAAGAGGAAGTCCCATTCCACGCGATCAAAAGCTTTCTCTGCATCCAATGAAAAAACAGCTGCATCCTCTAAATCATCTGCCGCCTTTTGAATTGTATGGAATTGACGTCTGATGTTGCTGGATGTTTTCCTTCCTTTCACAAAACCCGACTGATTCTCATTGATCAAGTTCGGGAGAAGATTCTCCAATCTAATGGCCAAGATCTTTGCCAGAATTTTGTTGTCTGTGTTAATAAGACTAATCGGCCTATAGCTCCTGGGAAGCGTCTCATCTTTCCCCATCTTAGGAAAGATAGATATCATGGCGTGTCTAGTCGAGGTTGGCAGTAGGCCATTAGCCAAAGAGGCCACATACATATCCTTGAGTAATTCCATGGCTGAATCTGGCAACAGCTTGTAGAATTCCACCGGAAAGCCGTCAGGACCAGGTGACTTCCCAGCATTTAATCTGTTGATAGCCCTTTTGATCTCATCCAATGTCAAATCCTCCTCTAGTAACTGCGAGTCATGATCTGAAAGTTTAGTAAGTTTTGCTTTCTCAAGAAAGTCAACGCTCTGGACTGGCGCATCAATTTCACTTTTATACAAATTCACATAATAGTCCCAGAACATTTTGTTAATCTCTTTTGGATGAAAGGTGATCCGTCCATCTTTATCCTGAATGGATGTAATCCACCGTTCTGATTCCCTCATCTTCAGCTCATAGGCCAGCCACCTATCACATTTCTCACCTTTCTCAAAGTACTCACATTTCTGGTTATTGTATTTCCTTTCCGTCCTTTCCTCAATTATATTGTTAAGCTCTCTCTTCAGTTTCAGCAATTCAGTATTACCATCTTTGTCATGTGGGTCAGCCATTACCATCTTACATAAATCACCAATCCTCATCTCAAGTTCCCTCTGTCTACTAGCATGTTTCCTATTCAATCCGCACGTCAGATTAATCAAATAACCCTGCATAGTACATTTGAACGCTTCCCATACCACCTCCGGTCTCAATTCACCAGTATGATTTACTGAAACATAAAAATCAATTTCTGTTCTCAATTTTTCAACTTCCTTTTCCATTCATAAGAATGTATTGCTCATTCTCCACCTATATTGTTTTTGTACAGCACTGACCATATTAATACACATCGTAACATGTGCATGATCTGTCAGTAGGATGCTGCCTATTTTACTTGTTTTATGATTCTCAGTCTTTTTCCAGTTGTCAGCAACATATTCAGTCTCGAGTAAACCGAGTGTGCGTGAAAAACTATATTCTCTAGCAAGTGGATGTTCCAACCTCCAACAATCCCGCAATGCGTGTTCTTCAAGCAGGTCTCTCAGAGAAAGATAGTGACTATCATTCTGTTTATTATTTACAGACACACTTCTATCCAAATCCTTATTTAAAACAGTGTTAAAGTCACCACCAAGAATGATATTATCCGTACCCAGGTCTTGTAGTGATTGAGCCACTTTCCTATAGAAAGATCCATCTTCTACAGATGGGGCATAAATATTACACAACGTTACAAAACATCCCTGAATGTTAACCAGTAGTGCCACCATCCTGCCCTCTCGGTCTGACAGTTCTTGTATAACCTTCAATGGAGCATTTCTCTGAATTAAAATTGCCACTCCCCTTGATCACGTGGAAAAGGAGGAGCCATAGACCCTCCCAACCCAACCCTTATTCAGGGTTTCAACTTCACCTTTAAGCAGGTGAGTCTCCTGAATAAAACAAATGTCGCATTTTAGCTACCTTAAATGGGTCATATCTTCAGCTTTTTAAAAAAAATTGTTTAGTCCATTAACAATCCATGTAACCACACGCAAATCATTAGCCATACTCCACGACCCACCGCCAGTGTCCAATTTTCCAAATATAGGCACCTCCTCCAACCCTGAAAATCTCCAACAAGCAATTAATAGATGTGAACCTAACCCCCCCACCTTGTCTGAAAAAGAAGCAAGTCAGCAACAACAGATAAATATTACAAACCAAGTATAACATTCTAATCAGTCCAGTGTCCTGGACACCCCTCCTATAAACCTATGAACACTACCTATCAAAATGAATTCAACCAAAAAACCCTCATATGAGACAAACACTACCCCATGTTTACTAATTTCAGAATCTACCTTCATCACACTTCTAATGTTAATTCCAGGCAAATCATTTCTTTTCTCATTCCATTTAACAGATGCTTTGACTAAATAACTGAGCAATCCATTCACAACACAAACCACCCCCCGTAATCATACATTACACTCCGTACACTCCCATACAAAGCCACAAAAATGATTGCCAATTATGGCCCAATTACTATAGCAGGAACCAGCACTACTCACTATCAATTTATAGGCCCAAACAATCATGACAACCAATAAGATCAAATATTTAAATAAATATCCAACATTGAGTTTGGGAACCCAATGAGTGTGGCTCAGCATGAACAACAAGTATCACAGGCACCCTCATGGAGGTGATCCCACCCACTAAATTAATAAGCCCATCTTCATGAGCATTCCTACAACACTATATCCTCAGTCTCCATTCATTCCCCATTTTACGTATTCATCAGCATCTTAAAGTAGCATAACTACTTCAATGTTCCTGAAAACATCACCAATTTCATGCACAGAATCACTGAATTACAGTTTCCCTATTTACTCATTTGTAATACGACAAATAAATTATCATTACAAAATGTATCTATAGGGAATTCAATACTTGGAGCAAAAGTGAGTAATAGCATATCACCAAATATACACATCAGCGATTAGGCAAGGGACCACAACAAAACATTAGGTCTAGCAACCGCTACCCAGAACATATCTTCCATTGCCCGTTAACAATGTATGACACCGTACCCTTTTGGAGTTGTCCTTTCATAAATGTTCAATGGAACTAAAGAGGGCCCAAATAAGTTTGCCATTAGGGTAAGGGATCAGCATCAAATATCATAGAAATCACCCATCATCCATAACTTAGTTCCCGTACGTCAGCAACACATAGCTATAACCCTTCTAAATCCCACAATCCATCCGTCTCTCATGCCCAGCCCAGCGCCATCGGGGAATCATCTATCCTCTTGAGTGTACACCTTACACTGAGTACCTAGTAATAAGAATCAATAGAGGTATCTGAGATGATGGTAGGATGTAATTATCCCATGGCATATACATATTAAAATATGGGTCAATATGGTCAAGAGAAAGGCCATCTTCATCTGATTAAATCCATTGAACACTCACATGTATTCCCACATCCCCAGTCACTGGTCACTCCACGCCCAGCCTAGACCCCCCAACCAATTCGAATGCAGATAAGACAGTTTCAATACAAGGGGTACGTCCCAAATATTATGCATAGCTCGAATAGTAGGTAGAGAAAATCCCATATGACTACAGATGCAGAGCCTTGCCCTACCGTGCTTTAATGTGCACACTTTCAGAACTTGACCCATAAAGCAAGCTGAAAAGGATAGGTATGGAAAGGCTAAAATAGAAGCACCAAAAAAGAGGAGATGGAAGCCAAAGGAAAGGAATATAGGAACATGGGCAAATTAAAAACAAGAAAGATGCAATCGGATAAGGGATCTATGAGAAATATATAGAAAATAAGCGGTAATCATATAAGTGCTGTACTAATTAACACATACCCAAATATCATTGATACACAGACACCCCAAAAACCTCTCACAAGTCTAGAAACACCCACAAGCAAGGGCACTAAATGGGAGGAATTCATACCTAGAAGGAAAACACGTTAATAACCACAACTAAGCACACAGTTATGCTGCAAAATACTGTTCCTTTTTGCTTAGTTCACATACCAGTCAACTATTCCCATTTGCAGGTAGATCTTCAGAAAGTCTATATAACATGTAATAACCGATTACTCATTTAGAAAAAAAAGGCATAAAGATTAGGGTTAAACATAGGTGTAACATTTGCAGTCAAACGAAAGCAGAACAGGCTAACATCTCAAGGTTCACTTATACTTCGAGCACCATTCCAAAAACTTCAAAATTGATGAAAAACCCTTTAATGATTTCACTTGGGCAGCACCTCCATCCAAATAACTGTATATTTCATGTCATAACTGTCCCGACTTCACCCCTACATTGTATATACTTGTGACGGGCTGAATACATGGTTCTGTGATGGAAATCCAAATAACATCAAATTAGGTCATAAGCTGGACAAAAGTCAGGCGAGAGAGAAGCCGGGTGCCTCTTTATGTGTGTGTGTGATTGCCAAGACAACGCAGTGCTTCCCATGTGTCAATGATAGGCAGCACTGCTGTTCACAGGTGGCCATATACTTCAGCAAGAAACCCGGCGAACAAAGATAGGGCCTGTGGCCATTGGTGTCGATAAGGAGCGGTGCCGCGGGAGGCCTTTTATCTCTATTATAGGAGAATCGGAGTTCAAACGTAGTGCTGCAGCTAAAGTCCATCACCTCCCAAGCAGAAGGCCATGGCCACCGCCTAATGCCAACTTGAAGTCCCGGGCCTGGCCCCTAAGAAATAGATTTACCTGTTATTAATTGCGGGCATTTTAGGATTCCATAACAAGCTGATGCGAGTGTATCGGGATACACGGCTCCATTAGAGATTGCAACCGCCGCACACGTACCGATCCAAGTAGCTACTAACACACCTTCTGCCAATGAGGACCGAGGCACTGTAGATTTGGCTCAACTAGCGGTCGCAGTCAAAGCTCAAAGTGATGGGTTCAGCACAACCGCTGCGTGTTCACCCCAAATGCCTGCGCACTTTATTCTCTGGATTGATTTTCCTGAAGGCCAGCCTCCGACGCTGAGAGACGTTAGACAGCTTGTCACTTCCTGGACCATGCAATGGCACGTAGAAGGCACGCCGGAGGGTTCTTTCCTCTAAACCTCCGGCGTTCCTACGGAGCAGTGAAGTTATCGAAGTGAAATGAAGTAAGTATTCTTTCAAAATGAACAAAGTTCCAAATCTTCAATGGAATCATGTTGGCAGTGCCATTTTAACACATTCAAAGCCAATGAAGGAAAATTCGTCAAAAATAAAATTCAAGATTGAACAGGCAATGTTTGAAACACATGACTCACGTTATTAGAAGCATTAAGCACATTTTTCCTTTAGTGGTTCCAGCCATTTCATGGCGTCATTAGGGTCAGATGTGGTCATTCACCATCAGGCAGAACCAGGGTCAGTAGATTCGCCTGAGGAAAGCTTTACAACATACACCCACCCACCAGCCTTGACAAGTCTTTGGCCTCTTTAAAGGATTTCCTGATTAATAGAGTTTCTCTTGGGTAGTCAGGATACACAAATATTTGATGACCCTTGAAATAGGTGCTTCATTTCTTCCTTGCTGCTCCTAGAATGGCATCTTTTGTCCTGGTGTTCATCAGTGTGATTAAAATTTGTCTTGCCTTTGGGCCAGCGTTTCTCTCCACTATATATATATATTATCCACATCTCCAGGGACTATTTGGTCACAACCATAGCAGAACTTCAATATATCCAACACCAGATGTAACAGATCCTCATTTGTATTTTCCTCCACTCCTACAAGCCTCAGATTTTTATTTCTGATCCTCAAGTCCAGTTCTAATCCTTTTTCTCTTCCTTTTTCAACTTCTTCTCTCAAGGTATTGTATGCTCTGAAGCTCCCTGTAATTTCTGAGGACATAGAGGTGGAACCATTTTCTAGGATAGTAATCCTGGTGTCCAGTTGAGAGACCTTTTTAGATAAATCATCCATTGATGATTTAACATCCCCCACATCCTGGACCACCTTTCCTAAGTCTTGAGCCATTTTAAGTAGCAAAGAGTAGATATCTTGAGTGCTAGGAACTTCACTCATCTCTGAGGAATATGATGTTGGCTTTGATTTCTTCAGTATAGGGTTTTCAGCAACTTCAATCTTTTTCTTGGTGTTCATAATCCAGTATTATCAGAAGCAGGAGAGGGCCAGGAGCTACGGATTATGCTGCTGCCTCTGCTGCCTGCATTCCGAAATCCATGAGCCAGTATTTAGGTTTGGGTAAGAGCCAAGGAATGTGTGGATGACTGGTGATGGGGGTTGAGTTAGGGCCACTTTCGTTTTCTATTTATTTACTTTATGTTTTGTATCGAATCACATGCAAGTAAGACGCTTTAAAACGCTAAAGGAATAGGAAAACCGCAATGGTTATGGGTAGAATAAGGGTTGTAGTTATGGGCAGAGTGATTGTGGATGGCTGGTGATTGCCTGATTTTAATAGGAGTTTGGGTCATTGTATTATATCCTTCTACTTTTGTGTTTTTAAATATAGCTTTATTTTGGCAACCTCATCCCCGGTACTATTTTCACACTTTACGTTCCTTGTAAACTATCCTTTGAAAGAATAGCTCAGGGTCAACGCATTTGTCTTGGATGCAAGGTTTTTTTAAAATAGAATTACCACATTTTTAATGCTTTTTTTACTGACTACTTTTTCACTTGACTACATTTTCCTGGTGATATTTTCACATAGAACCTGCGCTTCTGGCCACTATGGTCTGCACTTGTGCCAGATACATCTGTGCTTTTTTACCGCTCTCTATTGTACATATGTATGCATGTACTCCTGTATGCATGAGTTTCAGCCTTTTTACAGACCACTGTGGTCTCCACTTGGACAGGGTGCTTTTGTAGCTTGAGAGTTTACAATTTGCATGTGCATACTCTCGGGCACATATTTGCTCAAACTTATTCCCTTCCCCCATTTTCCTTGTCCGCATGACATTTGCCTGTGGTACATAATTAGACACCTGACGACTCACAGGCTTTCTACTATACTTTTCGCTGTGTCAGGAGTGGAGATTTCTTTTTCACTCTTGAGTTTTAACAATATTCCTGTTTTTCCATGTTTCAACAGTTTATTTATTTATTTGTTTGTTTGAACGGCACCGAAAGCCTGCAGGCATCAGAGCGCCAGATAGAGACGTTAACTTACACATAACATTTGATTACGTAACGGACAGAAAACGAGACACTTGAGATGCCAAGACACAGAGAAGGACAAGTACTACTCAGGGATGTCTAGTTCATTTGAATAGGAAGGTTTTTAATTGCTTTCGGAATCTGAGGAGGTTTGATTCGGATATCAAGCTCAATGGCAGTTTATTCCATTGCTGAGCTGCTTGATTGGGGAAGGCTTAACCTAACCGATTTGTTTTCTTATGAAGGTTTGTTGTAACAAGTCCTTGCATCTCGGATCTAAGGGTACGGGTTGGGGTGTAGCCCACGATCTTGTACTTCAGGTACACTGGGGCTTTACTGTATAGGCACTTGTGCGTGATTGTCAAAGATTTAAAGATTACACAGTCTTCGACCCTAAACCAGTGCAATTCCTTTCGTGCCTCACTGATATGGTCACTTTTTGCTTTTCACTTAATTATCCGGACAGCGTGGTTCTGAATATGCTGGAGTTTTGTCAGGCATTGTTTACTGGCCCCAGTAGTAGGGCATTACCATAGTCCAATCTGGATAAAATGGTCGCTCTGGCAATGGTAGCACAGTTATGTCCACTTAGAACAGGTCTGATGGCTTTTATCAGTCTTAAATAGTATGAAATAGTATGAAAAAATAGAATTTTTGTTGACGTAGGAGATTTGAGCGTCATGCACAGGGTTTTTACGCTAGTCATTACTTGGATGTGGGACTCTTTGATCATGAAGGCATCATAGCTGGATGATAGTTTAGCTCTGGTTTGTTTGGACCCGAAAACCATCAGCTCATGTTTTTTTCCATTCAAACACATCCAGCTATGATCCTTCCATTGTTTGATGATGTTGTATAGTTCATTGACCATTTTGCTATCTTTTACGTGGTCTCCGCTCAGTTCCACTACCAGTGTCATCAGCATAGTTTGTGAAAAAGACATAGATGTTATCTAAAACCTCACACAGGAGGCGTATATATAGGTTGAAAAGGGTTATAGGTGAAAGGGTCGAATGAAAAGGAACAAAATACAATTGGTTCGAGTCAAAAGGACCTAAAACAAAAAAATCTAATGTACATTTTTTTGGGGGGGGGTGAGTTTGATTTTTTTGTTTTAGGTCCTTTTGACTCAAACCAATTGTATTTCGGTCCTTTTCATTCGACCCTTTCATTGGACACCGTTGAAAAGAAGTGGTGAGAGACTGGCTCCCAGGGGGACACCACAAAAGATGTTAAATTTGCTAGAAAATGTGTTGCCCCAGTGGACTCTGGCAATCCGGTCTGCTAAGAATGACGATAGCCAGCCTATGGCTTCACTAGAGCAGTTGGCAATTTTCTCCAGAGCTTCCTGTAGTAGTTGGTGAATTAGTAAATCAAACGCAGCACTAATGTAACGCTCACCTGGTTCCCACGGGGGCGCTGGTCTAGTCTGGATTGCTGTGGCCTCTTCTAGCGTGATGCGCAGGACCCGGAACACCGATTGGACAGGACCTCCAAATCGTGCTTGCCTGGCCCGTAGGAATATCCTTCTGCAGATGAGAAAGGGGAATAACAGTCTGCAGAATAGTGTGCTAGCTCCCCTCTCTCCCCCTTCGTTCCTCTCTAACTTCCTCCAAACTGCTCACCTTATGGTTTGGAAGGATGAACTCTCCATCCTGCTTCTGGTGCAGGGGCGCGCGTTCGTCCAGTTACTTCACTGGTTTTCAGAATGGCGCTGGCAAAGTCCACTTGACCTTCCTGAGCGATGCGCCATAAGTATGAAAGTTCAAAGTTCAAGTGAGGCCCCCTTTATGTTGTCTTTCTAACCTGTGATCTGTCCTTTATTTCAGGTGCAGAATGAAGGCGATGCGTCGAGGGGTTAAACTGCCGAGGTGAGTAGTGATGAGGGCGACCCCTCTAAATGTCCTTATCATTCCCCAGAAATGTCTCTTGTCCTTTCCACATAGGGGCCGGGGTACGGTACCTGCCAATGGGGCGGCGCCGACCCGAAATGTGGAAGAAAAGCCGGTAAGTATTATGGCTGTTAATCAGGCTTTCCTTCTGTGTTCCTTCTGCTCTCCTTTTGTTTCTTGCTCTCTCCCCTAGGTGCAGAGATGTGGCGTCCGATGCTGACAGCCGCGATGGAGCCGGGAGATGTCTCGAGGACAGGTGAGTGAAGCGTGGCGCTGCAGCGAGCAACGGGATGCTTTTAAATGGAAGTCTTTCTTCAGGTGGCGAGAAGATTCCGGATGCAGGTAAGAAGTTTGAAATAGTCCTTGGTTTTCACCTTTCTCTTCTCTTCCTTCCTTGCAGGTCTTCCAGGTTCGAGGCGGGCGTGGCTGGAGTCCAGGAGCAGGAGCAGACACGGTGAGCATTAAGATGCAGGAAGCAGAACAACGCGAAGCATGAGCTGCTGTCTGGGCGTGGCTTAAATAGCCTCCAAAGAAGTCCCAGGTATGTATCCTTCCCCAACTAGGTAGGTATCCTTCCCTGGCCACGCCCGAGTGAAAAGATAGTCCCTATGAAAAAATAGTCCCTTTCAGGTCTCAGGGAGGCCTGAAGCGTGCAGCATGGTCTGCATCAGGTAAGTGCACAAAACACCTCCCTTTATGAGCCTGGCGCCTATGGCGCCAGGACTGATGTCCAACATGAGCCTGGCGCCAAAGGCGCCAGGACTGAGTCCAAAGAGCCCCTATAAGGGGCCGCTGGGCTTTTACCCGAGGGCATGATGCCTGCTTCCGGGGGTGCTGAGCCTGGCCTGGTGCTCCGGGGGTAGGCATCATGACAGCACTCCCCCCCAAGGCCCCTCCCAAGGTCGTTCCTTCTGGAGGTTTCGGTTTGTTTGGGAAATTCCGATGGAACCTTTTTACCAGCCGAGGTGCATGTACCTGATCACTGGGTTCCCAAGACCTTTCCTGAGGCCCGTACCCTTTCCAATCAATTAGATAGAAAAGTTTTGATTTTGAGATCTTAGAATCCCATCTATCTGAATCGGTTCTGGTGGCTTTGTTAATCTGGTTCCTGGGTGCACTGGTTTCAAAAGTGACACATGAAAAACGGGGTGAATCCGCATGTTAGCTGGTAGATCGAGCTTGACTGCCACTGGGTTGATTATAGCTTTGATCGAGTAAGGGCCTAAATACCTTGGATTAAAAGTTCGAGGCCCCTTGAGTGATAGGTGTTTGGTAGCCAACCATACTTGATCCCCTATTTGGTATGGAGGCACCTCTCTTCGATGTAGATCCGCATTCTTTTTGTATTTCCCTTTCGCATGTTGCAAATGTGCAGTTGCATCCTTGAAGGCTTGAGTAATCGTAGAATGCAATGGTCCACTGCAGGCATTTCAAGGCTCAGAGGTGAGTCCAAGTCTGAAGTACGAGGGTGATGTCCATATAGGGTATAAAAGGGGCTCTGACCAGTTCGAGTTATTGTATGCATATTCAGCCACCCATAAAATGTCCTTCCAATTACCCTCCGATTGGTGCAACATACATCGTAGATATTGTTCAAGGGTCTGGTTCGTTCTCTCTGTCTGACCATCGGTCTGTGGGTGGTGGCTGGTCGAGAGTCTTACGTCGATTTGTGCCAGTTGACAACACTTTTTCCAAAAATGAGAAATAAACTGGCTTCCCCGATCGGAGACTAGTATGGACGGGAATCCATGCAAACGGATGATATTTTTGAGGAATTCCTTGGCAAGAACAAAGGCTGAAGGTAATCCTTTCAACGGAATAAAGTGGGCCATTTTGGAAAATAAATCCACCACGACCAGAATAGTATTGTAACCGTTACAAGAGGGCAGGTCCGTGATAAAATCCGTGATAAAATCTAGTGACAGGGTGTGCCAAAGTTCTGGTGGAATGTCTAAGGGCTGAAGAAGACCAGCGTGTCTTGTCTTTTGACCTTTGTTTTGGGCACAAACTCCACAGGACATCACGAAAGATTTAATATCCTTTCGCCAGGAAGGCCACCAGAATTGTCGTTTAACCTTTTCCTCTGTTTTGGCAATGCCAGGATGTCCTTCCATCAGGGTATCATGATGACGGGAAATAACCAGTTCTTGCAATTCCTTTTCTGGCAAAAATAAGCGTCCTTGGAAGTAAGGTAAGCAATCCTTGACTGAAATGTTAGACCCCCTTTTGATCCAATCCTGCAAGGCTGAAGAGTCCAGGAATTGTTTCATTCATACTTGAATGTCTTCAAGGGTTTGTAAAGTGGTTATCCCCAAAATTCTTTGTTCGGGAATTATCGGCACAGGTTCTGAGTTTGTGTCTATTTCTTCCATTCCAATTCGGGATAGAGCGTCCGCCTTACCATTCTTATAGGCGGGGCGGTAGGTGATTACAAAATCGAACTCAGCAAAGAACAAAGCCCATCGGAGCTGTCGAGACGATTGAGCCTTGGCAGTTTTTAAATATTGTAAATTTCGGTGATCAGTGATCACGGTGATGGTATGCCGGGCGCCGAGGAGATAATGCCACAAAGCCTTAAAGGCGGACTTAATGGCTAATAGTTCCTTATCGGTGATCGCATAATTTATCTCCGGCGGCGAGAACTTTCTGGACCAAAATGCTACGGGGTGCAGTTGGTTGGTTTCAGGGTCTCTCTGAGGCAGGACAGCTCCCATGGCTAAGCTGGACGCGTCGGTTTCGACTATATATGGGAGATCGGGACGCGGGTGCTTCAAAATAGGTGCGGACGTGAACTTAGCTTTCAACTCCTGAAAGGCCTGTTCGGCTTCCTCGGTCCATTCAAAAAGTTTATTTTTTCGCAAGAGTGCAGTGATGGGTTGCACCACACGTGAAAACTCTGGGATAAACCTGCGATAAAAGTTGGCAAAACCAAGCATGCTTTGGACACCTTTCACCGAACTAGGTGATGGCCATTTGAGGATGGCATCCACTTTCCTTGAATCCATTCGGACCCCTTTAGGTGTCAGGATGAATCCGAGAAACTCAACCTCGGTGGTATGGAAAACACATTTTTCCAGCTTGGCAAACAGTTTGTGCTGGCGCAGTTTCTCTAGGGCGGCCCTGACATGCTTTCTGTGATCAGATTCCGAAGAAGAGTACACAAGAATGTCATCGATATACACGACAACACAGACATCGATGAGTTCCCGAAGGACATCGTTCATGAAGAATTGGAAGGCTGCAGGCGCGTTGCACAACCCGAAAGGCATCACCTGGTATTCAAATAGTCCATATTTTGTACGGAAGGCCGTTTTCCATTTGTCGCCTTCCTTTACTCGTACCAGATGATAACCCCCCCGGAGATCTAACTTGGTGTATACGCAAGCGTCCTTCACCTGGTCAAGGAGTTCAGGGATCAGAGGCAGAGGGTAACAATTTTTAACAGTTATCTGGTTCAATGCGTGGTAATCGATACAAGTTCTAAGATCGCCTTCTTTTTTAGGCACGAAGAACAAAGCTGAGGATGCCGGGGACTTTGACGGGCGAATGAAACCATTGGCGAGGTATTGATCTAAATATTGTCTCAAATGCAGATTCTCTGGTTCAGTAAGGGCATAAATCCTGCTACAAGGGGGTTGTGCACCGGGCACCAGATCGATTTGGCAATCATACGATCTGTGAGGAGGTAACATGTTGGCCTGTTCCTTTTGGAAGACGTCCTGAAAGTCTTGGTACTCTGGAGGTAGTTGCACGGGGACAGAGGTTACTGATGCTAGATTAATCTTTGGATTTTCTGGGTAGCAGGTTTGTGCACAATCCGGGAAGGTTATTCTCTTCGCTCGCCAATCAATTGGAGGATTATGTGTCTCTAACCAAGGGATTCCGAGAATAAGCTGAAACTGTGGAGCCTTGATTACATCAAACACAACTGCCTCCCGATGGCCATCCGGACATACAAGTGTCACCTCAGCTGTGGAATGTGTTACCGGTCCAGAGGCAATTTCGGTTCCATCTACTGTGGTGATGACATCTTTGTTGGTTTTAGGATGCAGAGGGAGGTTTACCCTAGAGACCAATTCTCGATCCACATAGTTTCCTATAGCACCGCTATCGATGTATGCCTTTATAGCATGCAACCGTTTAGGCTGTTCCGGATCTATGAGGACCATTGGCACAATGAAATGCGAGGTCTGAGAGTTGGTTTTCAAGCTCGGCAAGCGGACCCCTACGCTTGCCGGGAGTGGTCGTTTCCCGATACTGAGTTTCCATGGATTTTATCAGCGGCTCCTACCACCTTCTTGGGCGGCTTAACCGGGCAATCTCGTAGAAAGTGTCCAGAGGACCCACAATAAAGGCATAATTGCATCTGTCGTCTTCTTTCCCGTTCTTTTTGAGTTAGGGGTCCTTTAACCCCTCCGATTTGCATAGGCTCCGAGCCATCAGCCCCCTTGGGGTTAGCGTGGGTCTTGGCCAACACCCGGCTTTCAAACTTGGACCGATCTGCTTTTCTGTTTTGCAGCCTGTGATCCAATTGGACCACTAAGTCTATATATTCAGTGCATTCTTGGGGCGGATTTACAACTTGTGCCAGGACATCTTTAAGTTCTCTGCGTAGACCTCGATAGAATAACGTGATTCTTTTATCCTCTGGCCAACCAATTTCCACAATTAGTCTATTGAAGGTTGCAATGTAGGATAGAAGGTCTTGATTGCCCTGTCGCAGAGATAGAAGTTCGTCATCCAGAGCCTGTCCCTGGGAGTGTCGAGCAAATAACCTTTCCATGCTTGTTTGAAATCCTTGAAAATCACGAAGAATCGGGTCATCTTGAGTTACCAGTGGGACTGACCAATCGGCAGCACAGCCGCTGAGATATGACAACACAAAGGCTACCTTGGTCTGATCATTAGGGAAGGCCCCAGGTCTGCATAGGAAGTACAAACGACACTGATTCATGAATACGGCGAATCGTTTGGGGTCCCCAGCAAAGCGTTCAGGTGGGGCCAGCGGCATGTTTCCAGGTAGATTAATCTGCACCGGGTTACTGGCGACCACAGGAGCGGGGTTCCCCCCGGAACCGGATAAAGGAGTTTGTCCAGCTTGACCTTGCAAAAGCTGTCTAGCCAGGTCATCAGCTCTATCCTTTATTACAATCACTTCCCTCCTGAGGGCACTAGTCTCTTGACGAGCGGCGTGTACTTCGGCCCGTAATTCCCCCAGTAATTGGGCCAACTGGTCAGTTTCGGAAGTTTCCATAGCGCCTGGGTGGGAATTTGTAGGAAGGCTTCGCGTTCTGTGACGCTCACCTGGTTCCCACGGGGGCGCTGGTCTAGTCTGGATTGCTGTGGCCTCTTCTAGCGTGATGCGCAGGACCCGGAACACCGATTGGACAGGACCTCCAAATCGTGCTTGCCTGGCCTGTAGGAATATCCTTCTGCAGATGAGAAAGGGGATTAACAGTCTGCAGAATAGTGTGCTAGCTCCCCCCTTTCCCCCTTCGTTCTTCTCTAACTTCCTCCAAACCCCGGTTTAAGCTCACCTTATGGTTTGGGAGGATGAACTCTCCATCCTGCTTCTGGTGCAGGGGCGCGCGTTCGTCCAGTTACTTCACTGGTTTTCAGAATGGCGCTGGCAAAATCCACTTAACTTTCCTGAGCGATGCGCCGTAAGTATGAAAGTTCAAAGTTCAAGTGAGGCCCCCTTTATGTTGTCTTTCTAACCTGTGATCTGTCCTTTATTTCAGGTGCAGAATGAAGGCGATGCGTCGAGGGGTTAAACTGCCGAGGTGAGTAGTGATAAGGGCGACCCCTCTAAATGTCCTTATCATTCCTCAGAAATGTCTCTTGTCCTTTCCACATAGGGGCCGGGGTACGGTACCTGCCAACGCGGCGGCGCCGACCCGAAATGTGGAAGAAAAGCCGGTAAGTATTATGGCTGTTAATCAGGCTTTCCTTCTGTGTTCCTTCTGCTCACCTTTTGTTTCTTCCTCTCTCCCCTAGGTGCAGAGATGTGGCGTCCGATGCTGACAGCCGCGATGGAGCCGGGAGATGTCTCGAGGCCAGGTGAGTGAATCGTGGCGCTGCAGCAAGCAACGGGATGCTTTTAAATGGAAGTCTTTCTTCAGGGATGCTGGCGAGAAGATTCCGGATGCAGGTAAGAAGTTTGAAATAGTCCTTGGTTTTCACCTTTCTCTTCTCTTCCTTCCTTGCAGGTCTTCCAGGTTCGAGGCGGGCGTGACTGGAGTCCAGGAGCAGGAGCAGACACGGTGAGCATTAAGCTGCAGGAAGCAGAACAACGCAAAGCATGAGCTGCTTTCTGGGCGTGGCTTAAATAGCCTCCAAAGAAGTCCCAGGTATGTATCCTTCCCCAACTAGGTAGGTATCCTTCCCTGGCCACGCCCGAGTGAAAAAATAGTCCCTATGAAAAAATAGTCCCTTTCAGGTCTCAGGGAGGCCTGAAGAGTGCAGCATGGTCTGCATCAGGTAAGTGCACAAAACACCTCCCCCTGGCACTATGGCGCCAGGACTGATGTCCAACATGAGCCTGGCGCCAAAGGCACCAGGACTGAGTCCAAAGAGCCCCTATAAGGGGCCGCTGGGCTTTTACCCGAGGGCATGATGCCTGCTTCCGGGGGTGCTGGGCCTGGCCTGGTGCTCCGGGGGTAGGCATCATGACAACTAAGGTCTAGAATAATCAGCAGACCAGTGTTGCCCCTATCAATGATACTTAGCATTTTTGTCTGTAGGTACAGCATCACAGTTTCAGTGCTGTGTGCAGCACGGAAGCCTGATTGTTGGTGATGCAGTATTTCATTGGTCTCTACATAAGCTTGAAATTGAGCAGTTGCAACTTTATCCATGACTTTAAGAATGAAATTGCAGTTAGTTATGGGTCTTAAGTTTCCTGGTTCTAGTTGGTCTAGGTTGGGCTTTTTGACAAGTGGGGTGATAGTCACCTTTTTTATGTTCTTGGGGACCATTTGGTTCCAGAAGGAGGTAGTTAACATTCTAGTAAGAATAGGTGCGAATAAGTCAGCGTTTTCAAGTATGATTTTCGACGGAAGTATATTTTCTACACATGATGAAGGCTTCATTGAAGCCAGGGTGTTGAGCATGTCAGCCGTTGTAATTTTCTGAAAATTAAATGTATCTAGATGGTCTATTTTCTTTTTCATGAGTGGTTGTTGGTATCTGGCTTTGTTAGATTAGACGCTCGCTATTACTTCTCTTGCTTTTGTGATTTTGTTACAAAATGCGGCTTGAGTGTTTTCACATTCTGCTTGGGACGGCACCAACGCCGGAGTCAGCGATTCAGGTTTGTCGATGGATTTTAGTATCTGGAACAGTTTGGCTGGGGCATTTGAGGCTGTCTGAATTTGTGTATTAAAGAAATTATTTTTGACTTCTACAAGGTTCCTTTTGTAGGACCTCTCGAGTTCCTTCCAGTTGTCCTTGTTGCTAGTGGTTGGTTTTTTAACCATCTAGCTTCAAGCTGTCTTTTTACCTTTTTTTGAGCCGCTAATTCTGGGGTGTACCATTTCTGATGTTTGGTATTAGGTCTAACTTGTTTAGGGTGTATGGGAGCTATTTGATCAATAAGAGAAGAAGTATGTTGTTCATACTTAGATATGATTTTCTCACAAGTATCGTCCTCACTAAGATCTGCAAGGATGTTGTTGACGCAAGATACAAGTTGTGCTCTTTCAATTTTCTTGAAATGTCTACATTTTGTTTTCTTGGGTTCATTTGAGTTTCCTCAAGAGGAGAGGGCAAGGTCAGTGTAAAAGATATTTTGTTATGGTCCGACCAGATACATGGAGTAGTCGTGTAGTTATTGGTGGCTAGATTGTTCGTGATGATCCAATCTAGCTGGTGACCATTATTCATTGTGGCTTCAGCATTTTTAACTTGAAGGTCAAGATCGATTAGAGCCTTCTCTAGGTCTATCGCTTTTTTATCCTTGGGGTCACACCGCCACCGATTGAGATCACCTAGGACCAGCATGGATGAGTTGAGACTTTTTAGAAGATTGAGCTGTCCAGTGAGCTCTTCGTTGAAATCAGACGTAAGAGATGGTGGTCTGTATATGAGGACGAAGTTCACACAGTTAGTGTCGGAGGGGCAATGTTTCAGGTGAAGAGTTTTGCAGCCTTGGCATGTGAGGGTAGACGGGAACATAAGTAGTGAGTCTTGCATTATTATTGCTACCCCACCCCCTTTTCCTGTGTCTCTATTGGTGTAATGTATGGTGTAACCTGTGGAGACCGCGGTGGTGCAGGTGGAACCAACAGGGTCTTGTAACCATGTTTCGGTGAGACACATGATGTCAAGGTTCTCCTCTAATATTAGGTCATGTATGTTTTGTGCATGCTGGTTAAGGGAATGCGTGTTGACCAAACATACTTTTATACTTATGTAGGATATTGTTTAACTTCGGGTTGTAGTGTTTTTCCTTGATTTGCATTTATGCACCTGTTTTAGAAGAGGTTCATTTTTGAGGTCTGCGCAGTGTAGGGTGTTGTGGGGATGTATCGTACCCCGTTCCATGACTTGTATAGCATGTTGTTGGATTGTCTCCATGCGTTGCATGTCATGTATTTCAACCCATATATCACCCAAGGCTTTAATTCCCATTCTTACCGAGTACTGAGGTAGAGCTGGAGAGAAAAGAGCAGGGGTCTGGGCCGACGCCCAGGGATGGCGAGGACCGGCGCAAGACCGTCTTGTCACTGAAAGCGCCGGCGCTGAAAGCGCCTGACGTATCTAAATGAAGGGTGCCGGTGCTTCTGGGACTTGAAGTCCAGTAATTTCAAAATTGTCCAAATGGGCTGTGGAGAGTACTTTATCTGTGCTAGGTTTGGCGTGGGTTGTGGCAGAACCACAGACACTGATTACATGCACAGTTAATCACACACAGTTTAAGCAAAAGCAGAAAGCAAAACTCAATACAAATATAGTGTGAAGCACGTGCTGCTTTATTTACTCACAGCATGTGACTTCAATCAGTTACAATGCAGAGAGAAATTCGTTTGTCATCACTAATTAATGCTAGTATTGATTGCAGCAGGGTCCCTGGTGTCCTTCGTAACAAGGTGCAGTTCCAGCAATTCAACAGTGCAGTCACCTAAGTATGGGCCCTAAGCAGAATAGATCCACCCACCTGGATCAACCCTTCATCTGTCTTTATTCCTGTCTGTCTTTACTGTTTCCTGTTCACACAGGAATGTAGGTATGACATCATAGTTTTTGCTTTGACTTATTACGGGTTCGAGTGCAAGTATCGGAACATTCGTGCTGCCTAGAGAAAGTGCTGTGAAGCACACAACGTATTGGCAGCTCTTTCTACATCCTTTAGATGCCTGCCAAGTGCTTCCTTTTGTCAGGGTGGTGGTGCGGCGGAGGGCTTGTCAGGGGTCAGCCCCTACACTGATTTCTGAGACCTTGCACTTATTTCTGATCCCAGCTTGATTATGCTGTAGCATTTTGGCAACTTTATTATTTTAACTGTCAGTCAGTTCTAGTAATATAGCAATCAGCCACAGAGTGCACTGGCCAGTGTTCTGCATGGGCTGGCTCATTGTTATTTATGAACCTGATGCCCCAGGTTGGCAGGACTATTTATCCATTTTCAGGAATAACAATGAGTTGGAAGGTGACCATGCTGGGCACTGATGGTGGCCTTGCCCGCGAACTGCTCCACTCAGCCTGCATGACATTGCTGCAAGTTCTGTACGGTAATAACTGGCAGGGTGGGTTGACAACAACAGGCTAGCACGCAGCCCCAACACAGGAGTAAGGTCAGTGAAAAGGCCCATATCGAAGAGAAGTGCCTGTCATGAATCGTCACCTATACTGGAAAATCTTGCTGCAGTGTTTGACAGGCAAGTTCATCAGTTTAATAAAGATTTTTCTCGCATTTGCCAATCAATTTTCCATAGGAGGAAAGCACGTTTGCTTGCGTATTCTGTGGATAGGCGGTTAACATGTTCTACCTGCCACCTATTGGATCAGAGCATAACGTTAACGATGATGTGGCTCAAAGAAAAATGTAAAATTGTGTTATATTTCAAGATACAACTAATATGTTACGTGGTTTGATAGCAGTAAATTGCACAGTACAGTGGATCAATCACCCTTAATGAACCGATGGGAGTTGCAGCTTAAACCTCAAATATGTTGACACTGTATGGAGCAGCCGTGGGTGGTGTCAGCAATGGGCAGGGCACTATCTGCCCCATTGTGTCACAGGGCTGCTAGAATATATTTGTGCCCTGGCACTTATTTTCTTACAAATTAAGCACTGCTCCTACCTGAGCTCATAGGTTACTGCAGTTGTCAAATTCTCTTAGTACCAGTCAAAGCTCTTGAAACTATCCAACCTGTCCTTCCACCAAGCATGGGTGCATTCTGCAGCCCTCTAAGCGGGCCTCTCTGAGTAGCACCTTCACAGATGCAGGGGTCAAGTCCTAAAAAAAAGTCGGGGGACTCATTAACAATCCAATTGAATGTGGTGTCACCAGAAATTAGCATATCAAGGCGCCCTCTGAAAAAAAGTGGAGGGACTTCTGAAAAAAGCATGTACCCCAGACTTGAACGCTGCCGATCAGAAAAGGTGCAGGATGCCTGATTTCTGAGCGTAAACAATGTCAGCAAATGTTGTCTGCCCCCAATGATCCACCACACACTTCCAGTGCTTATCTGGTATACCATAAGGTGCTAAATCTACAAGGCAACTCCCTCAAATGGCTGCTATCCCTACAGTCCTGCCACGAATTGCAATTTACCATATGTATTCTATCTGGGTGCATGCTGATTGTAGCCATTGTAAGATTTTAGGTGCATGTAGAATATAGCCATTGAACTAAATCTAGGCCATTGGTGTGATATGATACCCAGAGGTTTCTAAGCGCGCAATCGGGGACCGAACCTGTGTTGCTCTGCATCCTCTTGCTTCCAAGGCGAGCCGCTGAGCTATCCTCCCAAGACAGGCATTCCAGAGTGTAACCTATGTATTAAATCTAGGTAATTGTTAGAGTGTAGCCAATGTATTGAACCTATCACCCTCCATGCTTAGGGAAATTAGCCGAAGGCACGGCCACCGACCCGCACGCATCTCTTATCATACACTACTCTAAGACACTTTGCACAAGACCTCTGCCATAAGAATGCAGCTCCCCATCACAACAAAAATCCGAAAGGTAGCTACACACATAATGACACTCCCGCTCTTGCATACCCTCTCAAGACTAGCTCTCACCACACGTCCACATGCCAGTTTGACATTGGTGGCTAGCATGGACTTGGCCACCATTCCAAAGCTTTGTACTGGCCTAAATGCACACATGCATACTATCACTTCCGCAAATTTCCCATAACTGGACTTTGGCACCCCCAGCCCCCTAGGCGCATTCACTTAATAGCGCGTTGTGACCATACCAATGGGAAGAGGCACTATACAAATGAACCAGGAAAATACGAGTTTGCCGGTGGGGGTCACAGATCTACTCCAGGCCTGACCTGGCAGTAAATCTGGCCCACCAGCAAATAAATCCTGCAATTACATCCATGGAGTAATGGGGATTTACCAATGTTTCCTGGCACCTGGAATATCATAATAATACTGGGATATCAGGCGGCAGAAATGGTAGGGGCAGTTTGCCGGTTTCCCGCCAGAATTACCAGCGGGAGCGGGATACCAGCAAACTTGTAATGAGTCCACTATGAAATTTGTGGCGCTTGGGCAGGCGATCCGCATGGGAAACCTCTGGAAACCACCAGGATTTCACAAGACGGCAAATAAGAGCACTTGGCATGTATTATGCGCTTTAAGAACCAGATTCACAAACATCGGTAAAGCATAGGGATTTATTGCACTTAGCGTCATTTACAGTAGGACCATTCTTGAACTCTGCCCTTTCTTGTTGAAAGGCATCTGTTATATAAATGCAATTCCCACTAATTCGTGTGTGTTTTCTTTGGCTCACAAATACACTTAAATACCATAAACATTAGATAGAACTTACCTCAATTATATATAAATAGAATACATTACAAATGGAAGAAAATACAAGACACCTCTTTTACATGGTAAATCTCTGCATATAAATAAGCAAATATTTCATATATATACCTACAATTCAACAGTTATCGTACTGCAAAACTATTACGCGTATTCCCTTTTCACAAAGTCATTGGACAATAATATACACAATCTACACAAATGAATCTCTAAAAATACAGCAATAATATACCTGTCACACGACTGCCTGCGCCTCTATTATCCCCTGATATGGCACTAATGGAGATATACGACTAATTTGCTCTGCAGCGCTTTTCGCGGTAACTTATTACGTTTATAAGAAAAGCACCAACAATACGTCTTACGTTGATAGGCAGGAATTTCTTCAGGTCCAAAGAAACTAGCATGCTGCATCTTCATTGGACATATTCCCCAGTGTTGTGCCGACTGGCAGCACCTTCACCTCACTATGGCTTTATAGCTCCTCTTAAAGAGTGCACGTGTGTGTGTGTATATAGGCCTGGTTACGCTACGACGTTCATCCACCGACATTTTGTTTCGATTCCTTTTTAGCCGAATTCTTTTCTCTCGATAAAACCTATTGAAAATGATAGGGGGTTGTGGTTAATGGTATATAAGGAAAGGGGTGGGGTAGGGAATAGTGTAACATTAATAGGAGAGGGGGTTTGGGGGAACCCCCACAAATAAAAATAAACATTTTCGATGGGGTTTTTTCGAGAAAAGAAATTGTGCCTAAACCCATCGAAAACACACTGTCATTATATCATATTATGGATAGGTGTGTCTTAGCACGTGACTAGGCATATTCTGTGCTTATTTCACTTGCTTGAGGTTCACACCTACATAGTTGTGCCTTTTCACCAATAGCATACTGCAGTCCACTCTACATATTTGACTCATTGTCGAAAGTGCACTATTTTCTCCTTTGGGAACTAAGATTGGATCAGTTTAACTAAAGTAGGCCTCTGCAAGAGCTACACTGGCGATGCTTTGGCCTTCAACTCCCAGCAGCCCCAGCCAGCATCGTCCACGGTGAGAAATCATGGGAGTTGTAGGCCAAACAGCCGGAGGACGGCAGATTGACTGCCGCTGAGCTACGCTATTCTGAAGATGCGTGGGTTGCAGGCCCATGTTTCATATATCTCCGAGTTAATGCCAAAGCAAAAATGCTTGTTGTGGCCACCAGGCTCACAGGGGACAATTGAACATTTTGCGCATATCACCCACCCCCCCCATCCCAGATGTTGTGCACATGGAGAATATATGTGATACTCGGTTATTGTGCTTTATTTACACTGCTCCCAAGTGAGGCAAAAGTGGACCCATCTGCAGGGACATATGGAGATCTCGCTGCCAGGCTGGTGTACCTGCAGTTCAGTAGGGTGGGCCCGCCTAGACTTCCAGAAACACCTGGCATATCACCAGATGTCCCCCTAGACTACTTGCCACTGGTCAGAGTAAGGAAGGAGAGCACAGGTTTGACTGCATTTTGCAACCCCTTCTTTCCCGAGGGAACAGAGCGAATGAAAATCAGTTTCTTGGAATGTAATCATTATATATTGTGCATACCCATTTAGTCCCAGGGGGTACAACCAACACAAAGGGGCACATTACAAGTATGCTGGCCCGGAAACAACGGTGCCGGTAGTTGTCTCACTGCCGGAGTGCCATGCCCGACAGGTCTGACCCTGCCGGGCACAGCGGCTACAGTAGGTAGACCGCCACGGAAGCGCCGGCACCGTTAGGAACGGTGCTGGTGCGCCCGTGTCCCCATTCCCATGGAGGGAATGGGGAACAACATTTTACCGGCGCCTGGCTTTCCAGGTCGCCGGGTTGTAATACTCCGGTAGCACCTTGAAGTCAGGCGCCGGTAAATATTTACGGGTCCAGTAGCAATCTGCCAGCAGCACCGGCACGGTTACCGCCAGACCCATAATGAGCCCCAAAGACATTCTAAACAGGGACATTTCTGGTTGGGCCGGTGAGATGGATGTTCACATGTTCCACCGGGCCACTGAATGAATTGCCCAGCATAGCTTTCTAAGAGAATTAAAGGATATTTGAAAACATACTACATTCTAAGGATTGTTTTGTTAGTCGCTGGCTGTATTTAGCATGCCTCTTGCATATTGCGTAATACTCTGCTATTGTTTTTGTTATATTTGGTGCATTATATTTGTATAATCTGCGAGGGAGTCCTTGCGCATGCTTAAATTAAAGGGAGGGCTAGGAAAGATGTTTAGGTCTTTTGCTCATATCCTATGTGTTGGGGGAGAAGCGCATACAGGAGCAAAAGGGATTGGCAAATGTGTAGGAGCGCGCCCACCCTGCGACTTCTGATTATTCTCACCTTCTGGCCCTGTCATTTCCACGTGTGGCTTTGTTGCCATTGGATGCCTTTGCAATCGTTTTAAAGGAAAGAGTCCCAGATGTCCTGAGTTCACAGAACACTGTGTTGCACTTTTTTGTTTTAAGTGTGTATCTTTTGTGTGTTAAGTACTTTAGGGATTGTTATCACTTTGACTGGTGTGAACTTTATTGCTGTCCTTTACGCATGGTATTAAGCTTATCGCAGGCATTTGAGGCTGTGCTTGTCATAGGAGAGCCAAACCCAATGCTTGTTTTGGAAATATTGGATGCAATTTTGGATTCGGTATGAATACAAGGGGCTGCTCATCTACCCAAGTTAGTTGCTAAAAGGGGACATTTTCCGAGGTGCCCAATCTGTATGGAAACCTACACTTTAGGACAGGGGTCTGCAACCTTTGGCTATCCAGAGGTTTTGGGCAACAAATCGCACCAGTCCTAGCTAGCATAGTCAATGAAAAGGGATCATGGGATTTGTAGTCCAAAATATATGAAGAGCCACAGGTTGCAGACCCCTGCTTTTGGGGAACCAGATGTAACGGTGGAAACATCCTCTCCACCCAGCCCCTGCCAGCTCCTTGCTTGTGAGATGGGCTTTTTCGTTCTTCGATCGGGTTTCACAGTCATGTGCTCTGTTGCTGACATGGGCACTGGAGGAGACAGATTTTGGGACCTGTTCATGTGGATGCATACTATCACTTTGATTTGTTGACCCCTTCATTTAAATACAGTAATTGAATCCCCCAAATTCCCAAGTCAAATTAAATAGCATTGAATTCATGGTGAAGGAAAAAAATCGAAGAGTGTGCTCAACAAAAAAAGGATGCACTGAGAGGGAGAACAAAAAACAACAGGACATACCCAAGAGCTGACATCACACCATAATTATCTGCCCAAGCAAATAGGCCCCTCCAATTGAACACATCTAAAGCCATCTGCTGGCAGGAGAAATCCTGAGGTGCAAATATATGTACACATAATTCTAAATTATTACTTTGTCAATATTAGTTTCCTACTAACTAGGGCAAACAGCCTTTATTTAGGGTTCAACACTTTTGGATAATATAATTCCCTTTAATAAATTACCTACATATATATTTGAGCATTTCATTGTGCTAGATTGCCATAGAATAATGGGACATTTATAAAGGGAAATAGAAGGGTTTTGTTCCAGAGGACTGTTTAAAATAGCCAGTCCCGGAAAACAGTGCATTAAATAAATACATGGGGATCTGGTGTCATAGATTACAGATCCTGGCCCAATCGTTCAATTTCCTCCACGAGGAAGTCAATGTCAGACTTAGTAGAAGCTGGGTTGGAAATAACCATACGGAAGAAGTTGACTTTATCTCCTTGGGGTTGATATCCCACCATCGTTGTGCCTGACTCCATCATCATTGCTTTAATTTTCGGTGCAACCTTTGAACAAAAAGAAATGGAAGCGCATTAAAATATGTAATTTAATTTTATCATTTTGAAATACACAATATTTAAAGACAACAATGTTACAAGAACATTTGAAAAGATAAACAATTGTGTTCAAGGTGGATATTTAGGTACAGAACAAACTGAATGGGACTAAATGCGGGTTCTTAATCTATATTTAGCTATCATGGAACATGTCCTATGCGATCTTGGGAAACATTAAAACAGTGTTGATCATATTCAGTCAAGAAAATAGCTCACATCTTATATTCATGTTTGGAAAGGCCACACTTGTTTTCAGGAATTCAGTGAACAGTCAACATATTCTCTCTAAGAGATTCAAGTGCTTCTCGTGAATGCGAAATGGACCATAGCTTTTCGATGAAATGCGTAAGCTCATGACCACTGAAAGGAGTGTCTGACTTGTAGACTACTAGGTTGCCCTAAACTGAAGATATGTTATCAACGATGGGGACTAATTAGACACTGATGTTGAAGAGGTAACCCAACCAATCGGGAATACTCATCCATTAATACGAGATACTTACCCTCTCTCAGAGAACCAAGAAAATCAATAGCTATTTCATTCCATAGTGCGTCAGGCAACTTGAACATTGCTAACCGTTCTCGTTTCTCTGGTTTCCTGGAGCATTGACATAAATGCAGGTGCCCACTGTTTTCTGTACCATTGGGTCCAAACCTGGGAACCACATGGTGTCCCTGATTTGAGGTTTGGTGGCTACCACCCCACAATGTCTTTCATGTGCATTATTGCCAAACTTCAGGCAAAGGGTTCTGGGACTAACCATCTCTTCCGACTACCTAGAAAGCTCATCATGAACATGTTTGAAAGCAAATAAGTTTGCTACAATAACCTTGTGCATAAATATCATGGCAGATAAAATCAGTCACCATCGTTGCAATATGCTTATTCCTTTCAGCTTTCTCACAGTTGGATCACTCTGTATATGTTCTCTTATTTTGAACAAAAACATGGCCCCCCCGCAGTAATGTGTGGGTGAGGAAATTGACGTACTTCTCTGTGAAAGATTGTCATAAATAGCATGGATGCACTGGATGTCTGGAAATGGAGTCCACAGAGTTGAACTCTTTGCCAGGCTTGTGAAGAATGTGAAAGTCATGTTTATGAAGGTGTAGAGCCCATCGCTCGAGCCATGAGGCATTTTGCAGTTTGGACTGCCATGCATTGTCATAAGGGTTTGGTGATCAGTGATGAATGTAAAACGATTTCCGACGAGACACATGTGTAGTGTTCACATGCCCATACTATGACAACATGCTCTGTCTCTGGTTGTGATCATGTGCTTTCCACTTCTGAGAGACTTCTGCTGGCATATGCAATCACATTTCTTGAGGACTCACATTCAGACTTATTTTGAGCAAGAATAGCTCCAATTCCAACAGGGCTGGCATCAAAAGTAAATTCTGTTCACAGGGACAGATTGGAGTAGGGCATGTGTTCCATTGATGTCATGCTTCTCTTGTAAGAAAGGGTGTTCACACTCCCACAAACATCTGAAGAGCACACCTGTTTTGTTAGTTCTTCTAGAGGTGGGCTTGTAGTAGCAACATCTCGGAGCTACTTTCTACAATAGCTGGCCATGCATAGGAAGGAGCAAACATCACTGACCTCTGCAGGAGTGAAATTTCCATGATGGCTTTCGGTTCTATGTTCTTACATCACTATTTTTTTTTCGAGGAGTTTGTTGCAGAAAGCTTTTGGTAGGAAAAACTCATTGTATGTTTTAAAAAACATGTTTGGGGGGCTATTATGTAGTCCCTACTCCCCACACACCCGACTCTTATATCCCATTACCCACCCACCCATATTTTCCTATGAGTTTTTTCAGCTGAAATCTTCCAGCAAAACACTCTGCGAAAGAAAGCCTGGCGATGTCACAACGTTGTACCATGGCGTTCACCTTGGCCGCAACTGGATGCATTCCTATTCACGAAAAGGTATGTCCGAAGAATTTCAATTGTGGGTTAGGAAACTCAAATCTTTTGACATTTAGCGCTAAATGGAATGGTTAATTGGAAGATAAAATGTTGTAGCCTGCAGGGAGACTGTAATTGCAAGTAAGGGTGGACACGGCCCCTCCAATTGACCACAGAAAGCTCCAGAGCATGTAACGGTTGTGTCCTTTTCTATGTTAATACTGGAAATGTGGCATTTCGATGATTTGTAATGTGGTGTTCTTCAATAAAGAGAATTGTTTTATCAGATTTTAATGGAACCTATGCATGTACAAGTAGCATCAGATCACGCTTATTACAACTGAATATTAGATAGCATTACATACATTATTTTGGTCGCCCTTAAACATATAGAGGAAGTAGGAGACAACCCGTATATTTATTTGTTTTGCATTTTTAAAGCGCTCCATACAGCCCGTGGGCATCGAGGCACTGTTACAGGAATTGGTCCTTTTTTTAGTTGCGTAATTGTTATTTTTTTTTGTCTTAGTTGCATATTTATAACGCGCTTAAACACCCAGAGGTTTCTAAGCGCAGACACGGGGATCGAACCTGTGTTGTTTCGTGTTGTCTTGCTTCCAAGGCGCGCAGGTTGCCGCTAAGCTATCCTCTGGGGTACATGCAGGCATTATGTGCATACCCACTCCATTTGGCAGTTCTGTACTCGCTGAGTAGGGTACATTGCAAGTCTCCTTCGTTTATTAAACAGGTTGCTACTTAGCCATTAATACGATCACGGTATCTTACATTCTATATCTAGTGAAAGTGATGGATGATGTTGGGGCTAAAGAGGAGGAAGGGCATAAGAGGGAAAGGAAGATGGAGCAGGTGGAGTTGAGAGTATTACAGAGTACGATTTGGGAACAGGCGGTCGGTCGGTCATATCACAGACTGTAGTAGGCTAGCAGTGCCAGTAAGGGGGTATGCACCTACTGAGTGAGAATTCAATAGGGCCTGTGAGGTTCGTAGGGTTTGCAGTTTTTTTTGGGGGGGGGGGGGTGGGCCTCCGGGAGAGCCTTCAGGTTCCAGTAATGTCAAGAGTCCTGAGGGAGGAAAGGCGTTGAATGGGAACTTCGGAGGCGCTCAAAGACTCCTCTAATAGTCTCCATGGCCTAGGGTCAGATGCGCGCTTCCTGGAGAGTTGGATTTCTTTTCGGTGTACTTTGGGCACTTGATTCCACCAGACAGCAACAGAAGAGAGTTTCAGACAGGTTTTTACAATTCCCCATTATTCCCCTAAAGGCCATTGCCAACAGGATGCCAAACAGCTTTTCCTGATGCCGGTCTCTGCAGAAACCGGGATTGACGGTGCCACACATGACTCACACAATTGAAAAGGGGGCTTGATCAGAGGCCAGATAGAGCTCCAGAATTGAGATGTGAATTTGCCTGTGAAGATCACTTGTGTCAGGGACCCTTGTTCAGATTGGCAGGGCCAGCAGAGCGCTTTGGGTGATTGTTGCCATTTTTTTCTTAACTCGGAGAGGATAAGGTATGCCCTGTTATATAAAATACTAGCCATATCCCCTGCGTTGTCCGGGTCTGTAGATGACATGCACGTGGGGGTCTGCTATTGCCTTGTGTATGTTGTATTATGTCCGAATGGCCTATTTTAGAAAAATCGCAAAATCGGCAATCTCCTGGAATCGCCTGTACTGATAGCACAGGACCCGACCCGACTCCACCGCTGTGCAGGGGGAATGGGTGGGGTTGGTCAAATGTCACTATTGCCAGTACACCATAGACCGGTATGTTGAGCGTGGGCCACAATTTCAGCCCTCCAACTGTTATGGGGCTGGAGCCAACATGCAAACACCCTTTCACAAATATATGTATAGATATAGGGTCTGGATCATGGAAGACGCCCTGGAGGTGTGTCTTATCTTTGGCCAGATTTTAGGCCACAATGTGCTGAACTGAGGTCTGCATTCTGCCTCCAGCGACTTTCGGTGTTGCATCTGCTCCGGTGTATTCAACAATTTGTATATCTTTGAGGTCGATTTTGGAGCAGCTGCAAGGGTATATGCGATTAGCTGGTCGTGGGATCCTCCCCTGCGTGTGCAGTTCACCAGTTGGAGGAACCTCAAAAACTCCCCCTCAGGGATGCTCAAAGCTTGCTGAAGTGACTTGAAGGGCTTAATGCCTCCAGGGGACCATACATGATCGCAATGCAGCACCCTCGCCTCACCCATGCTGGCCAGTGTATGGGTTTCCGGCCCACTTTTATGTTATCATTAATCAATATTGGTTGAGGTCGTATATGACCACTTCCCCACTTTGGAGAGAGCACCCAGTCCCATATATATTTGCCCGTGATGGATATGGCACCTAATCCTTAAATAGATGGATGAGCTTTTATGTAAGGGAGGTCTTCTGAACGATATGGGGTCGCTTGGTGGTTTCTAGATCCTGCCAGCCTGTGGTCTCTATAGGTGTGCAACTTGCGAACCATTTTAATCCTTGATTTATTATGAAGGCCATTTGATATCTTTTGAAGTGTGCAAGGCCTACTTCCGCGTGTGTGGTGGGTAACTGAAGGCTTCTGAGAGAAATTCTGGGCTTTTTGCCCAGCCATAGGTATTGAACCAACTGCTAGTTTATGCTCTTGAATAGAGTGACCGGCCATTCCACAGATAGCATGGAGAAGGGGTACAGTACTATTGGCGAGAGACTCATGTTAATGGTTTCCACCCTCCCCGATCAGGATAGAACCAGAGGCAACCACTTGTTTAGCAAGGACTCAGCTTTCTTTTTCGATGGCGTCCACGTGCACCAATATTGTATTTTGCACGCAATTAGAGAATTGCATTGCTAGGTATTGATCGAGGTCTGCTGCCATACAAAACCTGCTGACTCCAAATGTGCTTTCAGACAGTATTTATTTAAAGGGATAGCCTGCGTTTTCTCAACACTCAGTTTATGTCCTGATACCTTGGAGTATCTTGGAGTATCTAGCTATTTCCTTGATGAATTCGGGCAGGGATGGAATGGGATCTTCCATATAGGCTACAATGTCATCATCATAGGCTGACACTTTAACCTGGAATCTTCTGAACCTACTCCCTTTATAGCGTCATTCATTCGTATTTGCTGGAGCAGCGGCTCAAGTGATAGAATGAAGAGGAGTGGTGGAAGCGGGTATCCCTGTTTAGTGCCTTTGTGCAGTGTAAAGTAGGACGAAAGCACACCATTAGCAAAAACCGTAGACCTAAGGTGTTGGTATAAAGTAGGTAACGTGGAAAATATCTATAGACCAAATTCATGCCATCTCAATGTTTCTGTTAAAAAAAACACTCCACCCCGCCCATGATTTATCTACCGATTCTGCCAAGTCTATGATTTCACAAAGTAGGAGGGTATTGGTCACCGAGACTCTGCCTTTGGTAAAACCAGATTGGTCCTTGTGGAATAGCTTAGGGAGGAGAGGATCTAATCGCATTGCCAATACTCTTGCAAAAAGGTTTGCCTCAGTGTTGTTTAGGGAGTTAGGCCTATAGTTTTTGCAGAGGAGCTGATCTTTCCTGGGTTTTGGGATCATGTGAACCATTGCCTTGCAAAAGGTCCCCCTCAGATCTTTCCCTGTCTGGTAAAGTAAAAAGAGGGTGTTGTAGTCAAGGGCCAGAATGTCTATGAAGGTTTGGAAGAAATCCACAGGTAGTCTGTCAGGTCCTGGTGCCTTTCCTTTTTCAACTTGTGTACTGACTCTCTGACTTCTGCAATCGTGATCTCTTTAACTCTGCAAATTCAGTTGGGGGAATGTCATAACTTGTAGGGTGCGCTGTGCTGGTTCGGTAGTCATTAATGCTGCAGGCCGAAGGTGTCTCCCTGGGGTGTATAGGAGGCTATAGAAGTTAGCAAACTCCTTTGCAATTTCTTTGTCTTTTACTGTGGTTCTACTTTCCCCTCTTAGTACTTAGTGGGTCTTTAAGTAGGAAGCCAGCAGTGCTTCTGTCTTATTGGCTCCCCCCAAAAACTTAGATTGCTCTTTTAGGAGTAGACCAGAGGCTTTGTTGGAGGTTTCCCTGTTATATTCTAATTTGGTTTTAATGAGGGCCTGCAACTTTTGTCCAGAAGGTGATTTGAGATATTCCTTTTCTTTAAAAAGTCAGAGGGCCTCCGTAGCTTTATTTCTTGCTTCCCTATTTTTCGCCAGAGACATTTCTCCCATTTGGGCCCAAGCGCTTGGGAATCAGACAAGGCAAATGGTAGAGGACGATGACATGCGGTCAATTCTGGCTTGTCTGTTTCAGACATGCTGAATCTAAGGTGATGATAATGTGAGACAAGTGTACATCATATGCAGGAGAGTTCAGAAAATAAGTTGTATAAATCGCCCCCCGGAAATGTTCTTGTTGTTTTCCGTCTGCATTGCATTGATGATGCCCACACGCAAGATGCCCATCATGTGAGGACGTGCAGTGACTGCCCTGGATTAATTGTCCTCGCCAAGATGGCCCCTGTGTGGTGACACGGTTCATTCTAGAGTGCAGTGCATTGAATTTCAACCTCGCTGGTTGGGGAGATCACCAACTTGTGAGCTCAGCTTCAGTATCTTCAATGCTGGCCACTTACGGCATGCTGTGACAGAGGAGCTGTGGAACTGAAGAGAATGGGTCTATGACACTCGTGGCAGTGGATGACGATGTGCACACGGAACGAAGCATAGCAAGGGTAGACAGTTGCAACCTCTTCTGAACACCTTGCTAGCTAATGATCGTGTCCTCTGTGGTGAGGACATGAAGTGAAACAATATATGGAAATGGAATGAAAGTTTGTCTCTTATCTTTATTTCTGCCCATAGTCCGTGCAGGTCATTCTCCTTCCCCTTGCTCGCTTGTATTGCCTTTCTGCTTCCCAACTCCTCCAACTCCTGTCATCGGCTCTCCCACACCCTTTCCATGAGCAGCGCTTGAGTTCCCCACCCGCCTTCTCTCACCATGCTCCGGATGCTGACAAGAAGAAAACATAGGACAGGTGCTGCCAGCAAGCCTTGCCACATCTTGCATGATGGGAAGGAAGAGAAAAAAGAGAACTGAAGCAGGGCTCTGCATTAGGAGCCGTGTTCTGTTTCTGCACCGCACCAGGCATCCTATGATGAAAGAGAGAAGACGAAGACGCTGCTGTCCACCCATGGCAGCCCGTTGAGTCAGGGGGGGTGCTGCATTTTGAGCCCCATGGTTGCCCTCACTGCTCCTGCTGCCCAGAAGTAGACTGCCCTCTACTCTGGGCTGCTTGCCTGCAAACGGACCCATGGCACCAGAAGCAAAGGAGTCTTTAGGGACTTGAACTCGCAAGATGTGAATCGCCCCTACTCTCACAAGACTCGAGGCTGCACGTGAGGAGGTGGCGTGCGCCACGATGGACTTGAAGCACATACTTTAAGAAAAAATTAAAAACATATCTCTTCAACTAACCTGCTAGCTGCCTCTATGGTAACCACGCCCCACAGATTCCCATAAACTGAGCTCCATGTTTCTATGTTTGATTGTAAGACCTTGTTGCGCCCATATGCCTCCGGGTTCTGAGGAGCTAGTTAAAATTAGTAAAGTAAAGAGTGTCAAGCTTGTGCTTCCCAGTGCTCCTCTTTACTTGGAGGCCTGAGGGTCCATTATACCTGCATTGAGTGGTAAGATTCATCACAGATTTGAATGAAAATAGCAGCAGTGAAGCACCTGTTGCCTGTATGTAGTTGAGTCTTCAAAGAGCAATTAAAAGCTGTTACTCTTCATACCCAGAAGTATGGTGCTTTTGTTCACAACATAAACGGTGACGAGGGAGTAGAAACTGACTCACAGCAGGCACGATGCAACATGCAATACCACCCAGTGTTCCTGGAAGCAGCTGTTAGGCCTGTGATGATATGGCCTCAGTGGGAACCGCTGGTCATTACGTACGTGGACGCAGTGGGAGGTGCGGATTACGCTGCTGAAAGAAAGAGTACCATGCTACTCAATACACTGGGGGTGGAAGGACAAAGAATCTTTGCCAGTCTGAACCCTCAAGTGATTGAAGATGATATACTGAAAACGTGTACAAGGAGGCAGTACGGAAAATAGTCAAACGATTCTCCAGCAAAGAGAGCACCATGCTACAAAGGATCAGTTATATGGCCGGAAGCAAGAGCCTACAGAGCGAGTGGACGATTATGTGACAAAAATGCGGGAATTGGCTGCACTATGCAGTTTCGGAGACAATGCTGAGAATATGATTTGCGACATGGGAAGTCCAGGACAAGTTTATTCTAGAGAAGGAATTGGAGCTGGACAAGGCTGTCCAAATCGCCAGAGCTGTGGAGGAGACACTGTGCATGTGCAAGTAATGGGCCAGAAACCTACCCGCCGCAGACATTCATGCCGTACAGTACAGAAAGAGAAGGGAGAAACCACAATCCGAAGTGAGAGACGAGAAATGGGGGAAAAAGGAACCTTTGAAATGCCACAAGTGCACTAGTACCCGTCACCTGGCCAATGGCAGACTGTTCTGTCAGGAACAAAGAGTATTCGAGTTGCAGGAGATTCGGACCCATTGAGTCGCTTGTAAATGGCGTGGCAAGAAAGTGACGTTGGCTGGTGAGAATGCAGAAGCAAGAGGCTAAGATTCATAAGAAGTTGAAGGCAGACCTCTCATCATAATTGTTAGCAGTTCCACAGCCAGAAGTGAAAAGCCACACTGCACCATAAAAGTGGATGGAAATGAGACGAGAATGATGGCTGACTCAGGTTCAGATTTAACAACATTACCCATTTGCACCTACAAAAACATGGTGGGCAGGAACAGGGTGGAAGTGTTGCATACAAAACACAAGCCCACTGATTTTGGAAGCACCTCAAATATAAAGGCAGGGTAAGGAAGACCAGAGTATATTTTTCAGAGGAAGGCCTGGCAGTATTAGGCTGGGATGACCAGGCGAAACTAAACATTAAACTGCATCCCAGCAAAGAGGATGACGTGCTGTCAGTGAGCACAAGAAGAGTGCTGTTGCCAAGAGACAAATTCCTCAGATTGTTCTCCGACAAACCAGGTAGAATTAAGAACTATGTGCACAAGATCATGCTGAAGCAGAATGCAATCCCTGTCAAGCACAAAGTGAGACCAGTACCGGCAACGGCAAGAGGCATGTTGCAAGTGGAACTTGAGAAGATGGTTATGGAAGGCACAATTAAGATGGTGGAGTCGTTTGAGTGGCTGAGCCCGGCAGTGCTGACTTGAGGGTGTGCATAGATTTATGCTGTTTGAACTTAAAAGTCATTATAGACAGTTACCCTCTCCAGTATCAACAAGTTGATCCTTATGATATAATATGATATGGCATTTATAACGCGCCTATACACAAGGCGCAACGAGGCAAGGCAGGGGGAACTGAGGGGGAGACAGAGACAACGATCCTACTAGGCCAGGTGTCATTCAGATCACACAAGTGC
This sequence comes from Ambystoma mexicanum, assembly GCF_040938575.1. Taxonomy (NCBI): domain Eukaryota; kingdom Metazoa; phylum Chordata; class Amphibia; order Caudata; family Ambystomatidae; genus Ambystoma; species Ambystoma mexicanum. The sequence goes on along the minus strand of NC_090931.1, from coordinate 970,181,576 downwards.
ATGTTAGGGGTAGAGGAAGTGCAGTACATGGGAAAAAGAATAAATAACAATAAGCAAAAAACGGCCCGTTGGTGGCAAGTGCAAGGATAAGTGCAGACATCAGGTGGTGGTGGGATTGTTAGGGATACAGAAAACAGTCTCAAGTGCGGGGGTTGCCAGGAAGGCAGTGCAGGGGTGCAACTGGTTGGGGGAGGGGACCTGGGCCCGAGATCAGAGGGTGACCAGGTGACCAGTGCAGAATCAGTTTCAGCCAGGAAGTCAGCGGGGGAGAGGAGGAGAAAAAACAGAAGAAAAGAGAAAGGTTTTGAGGTGCTTCCAGAACCAGAGATGGTTCTCCTCAAGTTTCAGGGAGGCTGTTCCAGAGGGAGGCCCAAGCCGAAGAAAGAGATCTACCACCAACTCGTTGCTTGGAGAAGCAACTGACCCTGAGGTAGTTGGAGGCAGATGAGCGGAGAGCACGAGAAGGGAGATATTTAGGAAGTGAGAGTTGAAGGTATTGAGGCCCCATACCCCAGAAGGCATTGTGGATAATGCAGAGGGTTTTGAACTTAATCCTCGCAGCCACAGGGAGCCAGTGCAGAGATTTCAGTCCCGGAGGGATACAATCCTAGGGCTTGAGGCCAAGGACAAGTCTTGCAGTCCTGTTCTGGATGAGTTGCAGAGGGCAGAGAGTAGAAGCAGGCAGATTTAGAAAGAGGCTGTTGCAATAGTCCAGCCTAGAGAGAACCAAGGCTCTGGAGAGAGTGAGCTTCTGGGGGAAGGAGAGGAAAGGAAGAATACCTCAGAGGAGGTGCAGCTGATAGTGTAACTTCTTAGAGGCGTCAGAGATGATGATGAGGGATGCAAAGGTGTTCTCTCAATTGGACATGAGACATGCATACCACCAGATCTATTTACACAAAGAGTCAGGACCACTGTCAGCGTTCATCACTCCTTTTGGTACCTATCAGTTAACAATGCAATTCGGGTTGTTTTCTGCTGCATCCACATTTCAGCAAATGATGGACTCACTAATACGTAACATTGAAAATGTCTCATACCTTCAAGATGACATTCTCATTTACTCTGAAGATGTTGAAACCCATGACGTGGTACTGAGGAAAGTTCTCACCAAGTTACAAGAGGCGGGAGTGAGACTGAGATACGATAAATGTGTGCTCAAGGCCAGTGAAGTGGAGTATTTGGGATATAAGATTTCAAGCAAGGCAATCATAAAGGCCCCTGCACCAGCCAACAGAGATGAATTAAGATTTTTCTTAGGCCTCACCGAAAACCGTGCAAAGTTTGTCCCCAATTCCTCAGAAACCACTGCAGCATTAAGAGAGTTACTAAAAAAAGGAGCTGAGTTCAGCTGGTGCCAGGAGCAAAAGACCGCTTTTGAGGCGATAAAGGAAAGAATCATAAAAGCACCGTGTCTGGGACCCTTAAATCCATTGCGGAAAACCATCATGACAAGGGATGCCAGTGCATATGGCCTAGGGGCCGTGTTAACCCAAAAAAGGGGAGATACTGAACATGTAGTAGCATTTGCCTGAAAGGCACTGTCCATTGCAGAAAATAACTATTTGATGGTAGAAAAATAAATGTTGGCATGCGCATGGGTAGTGGACGATTTCAGAACTTATGTGTGGGGCACTAAATTCCAGTTAGTGACCGTTCACAAACCATTATTCCATATGTTGAGCCCCTGAAGAATGAAAACATCTACACCTCGACTGGCACACATTGCGGCAAAGTTACAGGAAATCGCGTACATTGCAGGGCGGAAAAATGCCCAAGGAGACTGCGTGTTGAGATTACCCAAGAGTAGGGCGAATACAACCACCTTCCTCAAGGATGAATGTATGTTTGCGTAAATTGAAGATCTGAGGAACAAGGAGTTCTTGGAAATGAGCAAGGTTCATTGGAGAGACGAGTCTGCAAATGACTCCACAATGGTGAAATTCACAGTCTGGGTCAGGAAGGGGTGGCCTTATGAGAGGTCAGTTCCAGAAGGATTGAGGCCATATTGGAAAAAGGCTGATGACATTTCCGAAACCAAAGGACTACTGGTCAAGGGTGATTAAGTCATTCTGCCCCTGGGCATGAGAAAAATATTGTTCAGGGCTCATTCATGGCACCTGGGGAGTGGGGGGGTAACATGACATAATGTTGTGTGAGAAAGCCCTACTGGAGGCCCGGCATGGATTAAGAGATCCGAGTCATGATGGCGAGATGTCATAATTGTTTGAACAGCGACAAGAGATTAAAGACCACACAGGCACCACTGATACCCACCGAGATACCAGACGGAGTGTGGCACACACTGGGTCTGGACTTCATTGTCCCCTTGGAAGCGATGCCGCCGGAACATCAGTATGGAGTAGTTATGATTGAATACCTTTCAAAATGGGTAGAAGCTGAATTTGTACCAGACATTACCACAGCTACAGTCATTAATGTTCTCACAGGGGTATTCCAAACAGAGGGTCTACCCAATGAAATTGTTCCGGACAATGGTGTACAATTGGTCTCCCGTGAAATGGAGAAATTCATGAAGGACAACAACATTAGACAAATCAAAGCATCCATTTATCAGCCCCAAGCCAATGGACTCGTCAAAAGATGCAATAGGTTCATCAAGGGAGCTATGCAACTAGCCACAGCCTCAGGTATGAACCCATTCAAAACAGTCAAGGGGGCCATAGCCGCCCAATGCCTGATCCTCAATGGGACCACCATTCCACATGCTAGTGGGTGTGGGGGGCGCATCAACGTTGGTATGTGCATGGCTGTCAAAAGTAAGGGAAGATGACACCGTGAACATGGAGGATGTGGTAAAGAACAAATGAAGAATTGGAGTGATGGACGAAAGCCAGCCCAAAGGTCTGAGGCCAATGAAGGCGATCTAGTCAAGATCAAGTTGCCACACAAAGACCAAATAACAGGGTCGAAGTACAGCAGACCAGTCTGAGTTGGACAAAGGGGCACAAACCACATATGCACGCAAGACGGTCAGAGGTGGAACATGGAAAGAGTGGGCATGTTCGAGAGAAGGCCCAGTGAAGACAGAGTCCACGTGACATGAACAGTCATTTACAGCAAGAGAGAGCCAAGGAACACTAAGACCCAAGGGAAGCTTGCAGTTCCGAAGCAGCTCAAGAAATGCATCAAGCACATGACTGGCAGAATGAACAGGAGTCCATGCAGTCCGGGCAAGGTAACACATCAGAAAGCATGTCACAGGATTGTGAGAACAGAGAGACCCGATCCCAGAGAGATTGAAGAAGACCTGACCTACAAGGTATGCTGACTTTGTGATGGACTAGTACCAATCTGCTCATCGAAAGGAGGTATGCAGGGACTTGTTCTCGCGAGGTGCAGATCACCAGTACTCTCGCCAGACAACCGGCTGAACGTGCTGAGGTGAAGCGCACCACTATGGAGTTGAAGTGCGGACAGAGCATCAAGCAGATGCTTCCTGATGCTACTTTTTACTGGGAGGCTTGAGGGTACATTATCCCTGCATTGAGTGATAAGATTCATTACAGATTTGAATGAAAATAGCAGCAGTGAAGCAACTGTTGCCTGTATATAGTTGAGTCTGCAAAGACCAATTAAAAGCTGTTACTCTCCATATCCAGTAGTGTTGTGTTTTTGTTCACAAGAAAGTCCTTCGAAAGCAGCACCACTCCCCACGCATGGCAGTGGAAATAGTTCATAAATGAAGCATTCTAAGCCTGGGACTCTGTCTTATTGGCACCTCATGGGTGCTTTAAAATAGAAAAAGAATGTTCCCACTTGCCTCATTTCCCATCAGAGCCAACACTCTGAGTGGTAGGAAAATATAGGATTCTGTAGTACCTTGGCCACGTATACATGGGGGCATGTCCCTACTCATCTAGGAACTGGGAAAAATATGTAGAACCTAACAAAGGGGGATGTTCCTAGGGTAATAATGTATTTCTTGTTTACATACATTATTTTTATTATGAATCAATGGTAGAGAAGGAAACAAAGCAAACAGAAACCAAAGCAGTGAGTTAGTACATATCTGCAGCATTACTGTTATCAAATAGTTTGAAGACATAAATTAAGTTAAACAGAAATTAAAGCATCACTATTTTACAGAAAATGTCCTGGGGTGCAACAAATCATCCAATACCACATCTCTATAAACATGTCTACAAAAGCAACGAAAGGACAAACATATAGATTAAGCAAAGCATATTTACACTTCTTAGCATGAAGAAATCCAATGATGTTTACACATCACATGTCCTTGTTGAACGAAATAGCAGAGAGAATGTTGCTGGATGTGAAAGTGCGCTTTTAGAGGCACTTTTATATGGAGGGTTGCTGGGTGTCGCATAACTAATTAGCATGAAGGAACCTTGTTCATTATCGGAATTAACCAGATAAATCGCTCCACCAACTAAGAACGGCTTTGCACCCTGACAACCTTACCTCTCACAGAATAAAACGAGAGAACCAGTACTTGTTTCCTGGTCTGGTGGGAGCTGTGCACTCCGGTGCTCATGAGTGAATGATGCTGAAGCCCCAGTGCTCTTGGAGGGAGTAGTGTGCACTGGGTCTCACATAGAACAATGAAAAAAGATTGAAATGAGACCCTCAGTATAAGAAAGGCAATAGGTTTGCCTGTGTCTTGGGCTTGAGAAGCGAAATAAATTGTGGGAGACGTCGGCGCTCATTGGTGCATCCCACCATCTTCGACCTTTACGCCCCTCACAGAAGCAGCCAAAATGGAAGGGGAAGCTCTGCCCACATACTGGTGCTCATAGGAAAATTAAAATTGCCTGCAGACGGTGCCACCGGTGACATGCAAGATGATAATTTAAAAAGATGGAAAAGGAAAGAGCCAGCCCCAATGCTACCCACATTCTGCAGCGGTGCCTACAAAAGAAAGATGGAGAAGCAAAAAAGCCCCAAATCCAACTATGGTTTGTGGGGTTCAAGAAACTCGAGTCCCAATGACACAAGTGGCTTATGGGAGCAAGTGAAGAAAGTGGAAGAGGAAAAGAGTTAAACTGCAATAGCCACTGGTCGATTCAAAGGCACAAAGAGAAATAATAAGAAAAGCCAGCCCCAATGCCACCAGTGGGTTGTGATGATGCATACAAAGGAAAAAGAAAAAGACAAGCGATTGCTCTCAAAGGCACATGTGGAGATGTGGGTGTAGAAGAGAAAACAAAAGAAGAAGGTGACCCCACCCTGAGCTCCTGCGGAGCACCCCCTGGGCATAAGGAAGACAGAAAACTAAGACCGGCCAGCAATCTTCTCCCACTCACGGTGGGTGACAGCCATCCTACCCACAGCAAGGGTAAAGCAAAAACAATTTAAATATTTAATTTAATTTATCTTTAGTGTTACACATTTGTCAAGAAAACAGCATAAAAGATTTCTTTTCACAAACATTTCATAATCATCCATGCTTGATGTATATGCAAGACAATGGGCCTCATTAGGACCCAGGCGGATTTCGCGGTGCTAAATGCACCGCGAAGCATGGCGGAAAGCCGCCGATAGCGCCATGGGGGTTGGCGGATTTACCGCCCCATTCCGACCTCGGCGGAGCGGTAAATCCCCAATCCCCATTCTGCCCTTCCCCATTCCCATTCTTGCCCCATAGGGTATAATGGGAGTGGGGAAGGAGTTAATTACGCCACCGTAAAATACGGTGGCGTAATTAACAACGAGGTCCCGTAGCGCCATGGTTTTCTCCGGCTGGTAAAACCAGGCGGAGAAAACCTCCATGGCGCTACGGGAACTCGTAGTATGGCGGAGAGGTACGCCATGCACTACGCTGGCGTAATACCCTCTCCGCCAGGGTCCTAATGAGGCCCAATAAGTACAAATGATGTGCCCTAAACATGCTTAGGCTCATTCCCATAAACCTAAGAATGCATGATTGACACCCAACGATTAAATATTAACAATATCCTATTTTTAAAAAATCTTAAAAAGATGACCAATTGTATTGGATGTTATGTTTTACGAGCCCATGCCTTTCCTAGAAAATGTGGCACAGTAAAACAACATCTTCATTTGCTGTGTTCTTGCAAATGCTTACTGCAGCTCTCAAGACCCTAATGCCATAATTATTTAAGAAAGTTCTTAGGTATGTCTAATTCTGGCATATAAAGCACATTTAACCTTTTAACTGCCATGGGTTTCCCCCCCCCCGAGTGCCAAGGACTTTTTTGGTGATTTCGGTTTTTCACCATTCAATGCCTTCTAACATTTTCTCCTTCATTAACCCCTTAAGTGCCAAGGACAAGCTATCTCGTCCTTGGCAACAGGGAGGTAATCCCAAGGACGAGATACAAGAAATGTAGTAAAGTCTCTTGGTACCAGAGGCAATAGGGACACGTTAAGGAAGATCCATGTTTCCAGATGCTAGTAAATGTGGCGGTTTAGGGCAAAATGCCCAGCCGCAATCTTGTATACAAGGACGAACATGAGGTTTGGTGATCCTACCTATCCTTCGTGCAGGCTTACGTCCTTGGTGATTATATAAGAACTTAGGAGATGACAGCTCTACTTATTTCTAGTTAGTGCCCGAATGTTCGAAAATGCCATTGAGCAAGGTTTTTTCAGCAGCATTAATCAATTAAGGGTTATCCCGTAAATGGGGCACCCCGAGCATATACCACACCCCGGGTAGATCTTGACCTCAGGAGATGTTACCACCTCGAGCAAAGCTTCTTTATATCTCACCAGTTCAGGAGTCTACCACAATCGGAGCCAATAAAAAACAGATTTCATCTTTAGTAAATTCTCAGTGCCGGCCAAGGTTAGCTCCAAATGTACAATCGATTTGGGAGCCGATATGGTAGGCGTGAGTCATGCTTTAGAAACACGTTCTCAGGTAGTTATAGATGAAATGAACGAGTGACCCCACAACTCTCCGCCATAAAATGCAGCTCAGTGGCTGGTAGATGTGTGCCCACTGCTCTCCTACCACAAGTCTGAGCAAACCTCAGAGTTGCTTCAAGAGAATGTTTTAACGTACAATTAGATTTCATGGTTTGTCAGGGTCAGATAGCATTAAAAAAAAGCGGATGCCAAGGTAGTCAGAGGATTACTTCCTCTACTGCTGCGCTATTCACACTTAAGTTGATCCTGTGTATTATGACTCTACTTTTGGTACAAATCATAGTTATGGGTTTTGCGATATTAAGCTCCAACCCTCTTTGGTAACACAATTCAATACATTTGTGCATCTGCTTTTTTAATCCACTGAGGGTTTTAGAAACTAAAAATACGTCATCAGCAAATAAAATTATTGGTATATGTTGTGAATTAATCATCGGGGCATACGAAGGAAAGCATGTTAAGGTAAAAGGTATTTCATTGATAAATAAACTAAATTACAATGGCGCAAGTACGCAGCCTTGACAAATTCCTTTTTCAACCATAAAATACTCTGGGCCTCATTACAAGTATAATAGTGTGTTAAAAACAGTGGTAATTCTGTTACTGCCACTTTACTGCTGAGTTACTGCATGGTGGTACTAGGGTTTTGGTGGTAAGATGGTAGTATAACCTCCAGCAAAATACTGGCGATAAAACATCACCCTTGTCACCAAAAATTGGCGGATTTACTATGTGGTATTACCGCTAGCAGCGAATCCACCAAAAATGTCCATGGATTCCGAGGGAGCACAAAAATGGGATTTAGACTGCATTATCACCACTCCTGATTCGGTGGTAATGCCATGGGACCGATTCCCCGTAACAGTAACCAGGTTTGGCTGCAATTGCACAAATTTACCAGTGGATTGCCACTAAACTCATGATGAGGCCTTCTGTGTTTTCTTTCCTTGAGCCAAGGGCTATCATGAGGAATTTTGGTGCCCTCTGCACAGACACCTTCGGGGCCCCCTCGAACCAAAGGAATTAAGGTATCCAAGATCTCTCGTCAGGCAAAAAGCAAGGTTACTGCCCTAAAGTCTCCTTGCCCTCGTTATTATTACTGGAATCGGCAATACACAAGTGGCATTTCAAGGGCAACATTAGCAGTTCACGACCAGTGTACTTGTGTTGTAGGATAGATACAGGGTACTTTTTAATTATAGTAGCCACGAGTGATGTATACTGGCCATAATATAGTTGCAGGACACATCAGCCGCTTTTAGAAAACGGAATACATACCCCAGCATATACAAGAACCTGGAATTACCAGCCTGATAGAACATAACAATGTTCAAGCATGGACTCACAGCTTGGATCTGAAGCAACGAGAAAGGTAAACATGGAATAACATAGACCGCGATTACATATTAGAAGCTACCAGGATGGTGCCCAGATCAGGAGTTAGACTGAGATTAGAAGTTTTCAAGTGGTATTGCGGGCAGCGAGCACAGACACAAATGACTTTGTGGTCTGCAACATATGAGTAGCTACTATTAATATATATGAAGCCACACAGTAGCTAGTTGGACTATGGGTGAGGTTTGTTTTAAGAGGACGCTCAGAGCTAAAGAATTCTTTGTCAATTTTTAAATATTTAGGGCCATGCAATTGTGACAAGTTAAATGAGATCCCCAGATTCACACACTTTAGTTAAGATGTGAAAATGGGATGTAAGTCCAGTGTGCAATTTCTGCACTTGAAAAAATAGTTTTTTTTAGTGTTTGTCATATAGCAAGGTGCAAATATTTGTGAATGTTTTACTTTCATGAACTAAAATAATACCCTGTATTGGGGACAGGACATGGAAAGTACACACCTTACAAAATTTCATAATACTCATACATCATAAATTGCATTATAACCCACCATTTAATAAATAAACCTTTGAAGAAACATGGAATGCTACAGGTTTTAGCTTGTCTCCACCATTATGTAAGTGCCAGAATACTAATTGATGTGAGCCTAAACAATCTCATGCAAGTCTTCAATTGCATAGTATTTTAAAGCTTTAAAACTTTAAACACACGTAGCACACAGTCTTGTGGGTTGTTATTCAGGGTGTGCAGAAGAACATTTGAAACTGAACAAAAAAGCAAACCTTTAAATAAGCAGAGCTGAAAATATGCTTGCCAAAGGGTTTTGACATTGGGTTGGCTGTTTCCTCTCTAGGACCCCCTACCACTCAAATGGCCTTCATAAAAAGAAAGGCCTAAACATTTGACCGGAATGTGAGCGGGCAAACATTTTCACAAACAACAGCACAGTATTATATAGTGGGATAAGATAATGTGTCCAGGATCACTGTATCATCTGGTGGGAAAGTTGGAATATGAGCCTCAACACTTGTTCCACAGTGTTGAAATTTGCTATCTGCTCACTTCTCCTGACAAACAATATATGCTCTTCATTAGGGATGTCACCCAGTGTTTGTAACCCTCGTCAGGAAGAGCAGAGCTCTAGACGTAAACCATACTGATCCTACGTTCATTTTTATAGCTAGCAAGATCTTATACAGTTATGTTTTGTACCACAGTAGGTGTTACTATCCACAAAGTATTTCTATGTGCAAGTTTATCACCCTCAGACATAGGAAAGGCAGAGTCGGCCTTGCCAGAATTTGGTACTGTGGCCTGGATGATGAAGAAAGACATCTGTAACAAGGGGTTAACACACTGAGTTATCTTGTGAACTATAGTGGTGCTCAAATGTATCAACATGCGTTTCAAGTTTGAGTATTACAAGTGACCAATTTGTTGCCTACAAAAGACGCTACAGGAGTTGCACTATAGTGAACGCACAAACTGTATGCACTACACGGAACACAGGAAGCATTACATGATTAATTGATATGAACAGTGCACTGCAAAATATCCTGACATGTTATTTATGCTTCAGAAAAATGGGCAAAGTCTTCTTTATATTAGGGAGCCACTTGGCCTCACTCCGTCAATATGGTGACCCGGGACATGTGCCCCCTTTTTCCCTTACATAAAGATGTCTCTGCCTGAACCCAAATAAAATGTGGTCCGGTTTTCACTATATAATAACCTAATAATAGGCTTTTTTCCAGCTCTTCCAGGAAACTCTCATCTAGGTGTTTTTGATTCTTCTACTGTATGTTGCACCGGCATGTGGACATAAGCTGCATTGTGATCACTACGTGCAGAGAATTATCACCACAGCAGGATCTGTGATGATGATCACTTTGATTTTATCCAGTTTATGGCGCCTATTTTAGATACTCCAAGAGCAGAGTTGGGGATCCAGACTTCGCTTTAGATGCGTGGTTATTAGGAATATTCTCTGATATCTTTTGATAAAAGAAACAAAAAGATAACAACATTTCAGTAAGATTTCAGCACCCACCCAACTGTGCATTGTCCTCTCTTTCTGCCCAGAGGAAGGCTTGGCCCTTTGAAATACGTCTGGCTGGTTCAAGTGGAAACTCGAGTTGGCATTTGTTCCTTGACATCTTGTTGATTCTGTGGTTTAAAATTGGATGTTGTATTTGTGACATCTGCCCAGGTGTTGGGTCAACACCCAAGTGGGGCCCAAGGTGTAATCTTCATTAGGGGTTGTATATTGGTATCCTTCTTCTTTCACATATCATTTTTCTACCCGTTTTCTCAGTGCACGAGCTTCTGTTGGAGTTTTGGTGATGGAGACTTATTTTCTCTGCTTTTTCTAGTTCCTTCGGGCTGTAATCTGATTGGTTGTGCTTTGCAGCTTGTTTGGTGCATATATTTATTGCAGATGAATGTGTATTGTGTGTATGTGTATATGAGTATCCTAATATGATTTTTAATATCTGGTATTGCATTTCATTAAAACTTTAAAAAGATTCACCCAACATTTGCTATTTTGTGTGAAATTACGGACCTGTTTTTAATTTTTTGTGGTATGTTGAAACCTAGGCTCTTTTCCCTCTTCCAGGAAACTCGCATCTAGGTGTTCTTGATTCTTCTGCTGTATGTTGAAACCCAGGCTTGTTCCCCTCTTCCAGGAAACTCGCATCTAGATGTTCTTGATTCTTCTGCTGTATGTTGAACCCTAGGCTTTCCCCCCCTCTTCCAGGAAACTCACATCTAGGTGTTTTGGCTCTTTTCCCATTTCCAGGAAACTCTCATCTAGATGTTCTTGATTCTTCTGCTGTATGTTGAAATGTAGGCTCTTTTCCCAATTCCAGGAAACTCTCATCTAGATGTTCTTGATTCTTCTGCTGTATGTAGAAACCTAGGCTCTTTTCCCTCTTCCAGGAAACTTGCATCTAGATGGTCTTGATTCTTCTGCTGTATGTTGAACCCTAGGCTTTTCCCCCCTCTTCCAGGAAACTCACACCTAGGTGTTCTTGATTCTTCTGCTGTATGTTGAAATGTAGGCTCTTTTCCCAATTCCAGGAAACTCTCATCTAGATGTTCTTGATTCTTCTGCTGTATGTAGAAACCTAGGCTCTTTTCCCTCTTCCAGGAAACTTGCATCTAGATGGTCTTGATTCTTCTGCTGTATGTTGAACCCTAGGCTTTTCCCCCCCTGTTCCAGCAAACTCACATCTAGGAGTTTTGGTTCTTTTCCCCACTTCCAGGAAACTCGCATCTAGGTGTTCTTGATTCTTCTGCTGTATGTTGAAACCTAGGCTTGTTCCCCTCTTCCAGGAAACTCGCATCTAGATGTTCTTGATTCTTCTGCTGTATGTTGAACCCTAGGCTTTTCCCCCCTCTTCCAGGAAACTCACATCTAGGTGTTTTGGCTCTTTTCCCACTTCCAGGAAACTTGCATCTAGGTGTTCTTGATTCTTCTGCTGTATGTTGAAATGTAGGCTCTTTTCCCATTTACAGGAAACTCTCATCTAGATGTTCTTGATTCTTCTGCTGTATGTTGAAATGTAGGCTCTTTTCCCAATTCCAGGAAACTCTCATCTAGATGTTCTTGATTCTTCTGCTGTATGTAGAAACCTAGGCTTTTCCCCCCTCTTCCAGGAAACTCACATCTAGGTGTTTTGGCTCTTTTCCCCACTTCCAGGAAACTCGCATCTAGATGTTCTTGATTCTTCTGCTGTATGTTGAAACCTAGGCTATTTTTCCTCTTCCAGGAAACTCGCATCTATGTGTTCTTGATTCTTCTTCTGTATGTTGATCCCTAGGATTTTCCCCCTCTTCCAGGAAACTTGCATCTAGGTGTTCTTGATTCTTGTGCTGTATGTTGAAACCCAGGCTTTCGCACTTGAATCTTGATGGTTGCACTGCTGTTGTGCTGAAGTTGGCTCATGCTCCTCCCTGACCTGCTATCAGGCTTCTCTTCTCCCCGCTCCATCCCCTTCCCTCCTTACTCTCCTCTTTCTCTTCCTTATCACCCGATGAGGTCTCTTGACAACTCCGCTCTATGAAAGCACAGTGAACCTGGTCTCTTGCACCTAATGTACCTTTCTCCCTCCCGCCTGAGCTTTACCCTGCCTCCACTTACTGCTCTCCCCTCCTCCCTTCACTTCTGCTACTGCACTTACACGCTCCAAACTGTCTCACGACCCAGTAGAAACGGTATTGTCGGTCTTCTTCCCTCTTCATCCCATCCTCACTTCCCCTCCTCCTCCTTCCCCCTCATTTCTATTACTCCACTTGCACGTTCCAAATGGCCTCGCAACCTAGTAGGAACGTTATTGTTTGCCTTCTTCGCGGTTGCCCCCAACCGTCATCTCCCCTCCTTGCCCCCTCCCCTGCATTCCTGTTACGGCACTTGTACGATCTGAATGTCTCAAGACCCAGTAGGAATGTTATTGTTGTTCTTAGCTGTCGCCACCCCCCCCCATCTTGATTCATCTTGAAAACACCCTTTTGCTGTATAGCCGCATAATAAATACCAAATAAATAAATTAAAATATATAATAGCAGTATATTTTGCCTGACTAAGGAAACATTATGTTCATGCCCTTAACGACACCTGTGGCCGTCAAGCTGCTTTTAAAGCAAGAGAAGGTAAAAACATTGACAGCCTCAAAGACACTTCATGAAACCATTAAGACAGCATCATTAGTTTTGGCTGTTAGGTGGCACTGTAGCACCACCTATAAGCCGAAACTATTCCGTTACAGTACAGCTACAGAGGAATGGCCGATGATGATGGATACAAAGCTTGCAGGTGTTGTTTGTTTATTTACCCACCCCACGACTGCCCATGGCCATGTTAATCCCTATGGCGTTCCCACCCACTTTCTGCCCCTCCCTGCTCAAAACACATCTTCATAGAATCTCTCCGAGATAGGTTTCTCAAGCCTTTCAATCAAACTTGTAGCTCGAGACAGTGCTTTTTGAAGTAGTTGTGTGAATGTTAATGACTTAATTTAGCTGTAAAGGCACTAGTGGTGTAATAAAAATGTCTTAACCAGGTCTGCCTTCAGCCACTCATTTTATAAGCACTATGCGTGTCCTTCACTGAAGTCCTGTTAAAAATAAGCATTGACAAAGCCAACAGTTTTGGCTTGTGTATAAGTATCAGGCATTTTGGAGGGACGACTATTATATGCCCAGGTACTCACACCATTTTGTAGCTGCTACCATTAATGGTCAGTTATTAACACTACACCAGTGCCTGGCAGATGCCTTCCCCATACCTATACAAATGCCCAAACTGTTAGCATTGCCAATGCTTGTTTTGCTTTATGGGGCCCCATTTGGTTGTTGTTTTTGCATAGCCGCCACGGCAGGCTGCAGCTGTCCTTTGCTATTTGCATTGCTTCGTTCAGTATTGAGTTGTCTGTTAATATCCAAAGGGGTATAAAGGCCACTCCTGACTATTGTTAAAGTTGCTACCTCCATAAAGAGGTCTGGGCCATGTTTAAATATTTGACTTGTTGGGCTGCTCCCATGAAGAATGTGAAGGCCAGATGGCATGCGCGGCCGCGTGGTTCCTCGTGCAATCTATGCATGCAATTGTCCCTCACTACAATGGGAGTAGCTTGAGCACACAGTTGTGTTTCTTCGCTGTTTGCTTTGTAAAAGAAAAACATAACACGTACACTCCCAGGGCACTTTCCAGTTTGAGAAAAGAAATAGAAACCCCATTCCAGGGGTTTGGCATGACCGTGTGTGTATGTGTTGTTTTTGTATTCGTTCTCTCATTATTGTGCCCATTCACATCGTTTTTCATGTTCAGGAACTAGTCACTTCTACTGCCCGTGCTATGTTGCAGGACGCCTTTAGGTGCAGCGACTTCCTGCCCAGCTTTACTTCCTCCCTCTGATGACCTCAGGGACGCACAGGGAGCAGCAAAGGCATCTCCTTTTGTGTTGCTGCAGGTTGCTTTACCAGACTTTTGCTTTTGCAGGTGCAGTTTGGCTGAGTGTATTTGCAGCACCCGGCATCCATTTAGTAAAGTGCCTCCATTACCATTGCAGCTCAGCACTGCAGAGAGTACTGTTGTTTACATAGGCAACATGTGCATGTGTCAAAAATGACAAAGGCCGGGGGCTGCTGTTGTACAGCCTACAAGATGGCTGCCTGATCATTCAGCTCCCTACCTCAAGAGAAAATCCTGTCAATTATAACTGTCACCACGCCAGCCTGAGCTACTGGGCATACTTCGCCCGAATACCAAGCAGAATCGACCATTGCAGCTCGAGATATTTAAACTGCGGGGGTGAGCAGGTTTGGCGCAGGCGAAGGGAAGCGATGTGCTGGGGGAGGTGCTTCGGCCCTCTCCGAAGATCTGCACACCGGCCACGGCTACTAGAGGAAATGCCTCATAGCCCCTGCTATCTAGGAGGATTGCCACACTGTGAGCGGGGACCATCTTCCCCTCCTGCCAGGCGCGTACGGCTCGTGCAGCTACACACCCCGGGACGGAAACCGCCCGCTAGAGACCGTGGCGGGCCAGGCGCTGCTTCCTCGGACTCACATATAACGTGAGATCCGGGCGCGAGCACACTTGAGGCCCCCCTGCGGGACATACCTGGCGGCCCATGAAGTTGGAGGAGTGACCATAACCTCCCCCCTAGTCGCCAACAACCGGAGAAGCTGACCCAGCAACCTGCGCCACCACCGCTTTGACGGGCAGGCGGAACTAACACCTGCGGAACCGGCGTGCTACCATTGCACTGGATGTTGGTGTGGCTGTTGCCGCATGCAGGCGGATCTTCATCGATTCATCTATGAGGCCGCTGAGACCAGAGCATCACCACATCCCGGGCGCTTCCCAGACTGCAGGCTGAGCCCGGGTACCCGACCATGGCGCGGTCTGGGTGGAGAGCAGAGAATCGCCCGCAACCCACATGGGGACCAGAGGTTGGAGCTAGCCCAGCAACAACATAAGGTAGTATCCTCTACATTATCCTATCTGCAACAGGGCCCTCACATCATACGCCCACACGCTGGGTGCCTACGCAGCGGCAAGAGGGCATCCATCTGGCCTGTATCAGACCCTGAAGACTGTAACCCACCTGGCACCCAACTGACATCTCTCCTGGCAGAAGCCTTCCAATCGGGAACAGCTAATAGTCCCCTGGCCCCGAAATAAATAAAGTATACTGGCTGGTGAACACAAATAGCGCAGCGCCAGACCCTTTCGCCCCCTTGAGACTCCCCCAGCGTATGCAGCAACCGAACTTTGAGTCCCACTGGACTGTGCTTATGCAAGAGCGTCACAAACCTAATTTTGAACTTTACGCCAGACAGGCATCGACGGGGCATCTCCACAGCACTTGCCTTTCATCACAATTTGGGATACCATACTCTGAGGGGTAACCTCCTTGTGACCAGTGGGCTCTACACCATACAAAGACTTCTGAACTTTGAGTGGGGGCACTGCCCAGCCTGCCTAACCAAACGAAAAGCAATGGAAAGACTGCGCTGCAGACACCTTTTGCACGCTGTGATCTGCTGTGGCCACAAACCCCCAGATAGGCAACTTGGTGACACGCGATACCGCCAACAGATGCCCAACACCCCTGAAGCAACTACATACAGCGGCATACAAAAAATTGCAATTGGAGCCCTAAGCACTTTTAAACCACCACTGTAACCAAAGGCGCTCAAAAAAAGAAATGCCCAATGGATTCCTTTACGGGCCCAAGATCCGTACCGGCCGAACTCCCCCGTCCTCCAGCAACTCACAATAACAACCAATGGAGGAAAACTCAAGGGACAGCCATTTGTTACAAACCATGCAGAATGGGTTCCTCGCTATTAATGTAAAGTTAGACGATATTGTGGGCACAATAGGATCGCTGAAAGCGAAAATAGAAAAGGAAAGCGGCTGCATAACAGAGGCGAAGGGGCGCATCAGCACAAATGAAGACATCATGGCACGTTATGACCACACGCTAAATACTATACAAACAGAACTAAAGAAAGTGGTGAATAAATGTGACGACTTGGAATCAAGATCCCGGCGCAACAACATCAGGGTGGTCAGGATCCCGGAGGCTGCAACAAAGGGCCTCATGGAACCCTTCATGGAAAACCTTCTCAAATCCCTCTTTGGCGCAACAAGGTTCTCACCACAGTTCTTGGTCGAGAGGGCGCATGGAACCCTTCATGGAAAAACCTTCTCAAATCCCTCTTTGACCCAACAAGGTTCTCGCCACAGTTCTTGGTCGAGAGGGCACATCGGACACTCACCCCCCACCCCCGCATCCTGGCACTCCCCCAAGGGCAATCATTGCCAGGCTTTTAAACTACTGGGACAGGGATATGGTGCTCCGGCTCACGAGGGAGAAAGGCACAGTGCAATATGACACCAGCAGAATACATATATATACGGACAGTGCAGTTGGCGTGCAAACGCAAAGAAAATCTTATGATACTGTGAAGCGCCTTCTACAGGCTAGAAAGATTCCATACTCATTTATGTTCTCAGCCAAGCTCCGAATACAGCACAATGGAAAGGCACATTTCTTTGATGACCCAATGCAGGCAGCAGCCTTTGTGGAATCACACATAACTGAGCCTCGACTGCTACAGCACCCAGAGGCCGCAATACCACGTAATATAGATGAGGAACATTTAGATGGAAATGACTGAGAAGGTCAAACAATAACACACTTAATCCGAATAGGTCCAGCACCATGTACAATAGGTGACGGAAATTAAACTTAGTTATCTGGAGGACATTGAGCTGAATGGGAGGCAGCGCTGACGACATGACCCCCAAGGGTATACCCAAAAGTTCTCGATGGTCACATCATCAAGTTGGGGCAGATGGTGAGGGTAGGGGTGGGAAATTCAGGGGAGAATAAGTATGTTTAATGTTCAAGTGGACCAGACTGCCGTTAACCTGGCTGTCAGGGGAAGTAAAGTTCATAAAAGTTGTGGCAACATTTGCGCAGTGAGCACCATGCTCAAACGCTACCGAACTGTAACAGCACTGGAAGACAGAAACAATGCAACTAACAATGCATCATGGCGCTCCAATTGAAACTGATCTTGTGGAACATAAGAGGCCTAAATAATCCAATTAAGGCAAGAAAGATCTGGGCCTACCTGGATTGTCATGCCCCCAACATCGTTATGCTTCAGGAAACTCATGCCCTGGAACCTACGCACAAGCAGATGGCGTATAAATGGGGGAAGAACAGATTCTACACCAACTACTCTTCCCAAGCTGGGGGCATGATAACGCTTATACATAAGAAATTGACTTCAGAATGGGAACTGCCAACATAGACCCGGATGGCAGATTTGTGGTATTGTGAGGCACTATCAACAACAGACCGATCACCATTGCGAACACCTATTGTCCCAACTCTGAAGATCCATCATTTTACATTAATGTAGCGACTTTGATCGGTCATACCCCTGATGTCCCCGTCATCTGGGGAGGGCTTTCAACACAATATTGGACCGCTCCGTGGACAGATCAAGCGTAAAACATAGAAATATGACCAAAGCCTCTTGCACAATAAACCAGATCATGACATGACACAGTACAGCTTAATGGATATCTGGAGATCAGAGCACCCTACCCAGAAAGAATACACATATTACTCTACCGTACATGACGCCCACTCCCAGATAGATTTCTGGTTGATCTCAGAATCATGGACTAACGGGAAATGTCAAACCACGATTTTACCACGCACGTGGTTGGTCCACTCGCCCATAGTACTAGACATATCCCAAGGCAATACCAATACACCCAGACCCGCATGGAGAATGCCCCCATCCGCACTACTAGATAGCTCCTTCGCAGAAACACTAAGGATAGACATGGAGCCATTCATCTCAGAAAACGAGAATTCAGTACCCGAGTTTATCACAGTTTGGGAGATGTTTAAGGTGTGGATACGCTGTACAATGATTGCCGCCAAAACAGGAACCCTAAAGTCCATCAGGGTGGAGCTGCAGGAAGCAGAAGAGAATTTGAGGAAACTCAAAAACGAATACAGCAACACACAAACCAGGGCATTGCTAGGAATCATAAAGGCCAATAGACAAAAGTTATGTGAACTACCCGACCGAGAAACCCGATTTGTTTACAAGACAATACAAGCAAGGAGATATGGAGAAGCAGATCATCCTGGAAGGCTGCTAGCAGGATTAATCAAAGGGGAATGTGACGCACAACACATCAGCGATCTCACCAAAACAAATGGCCATACAACCAATAGACATGAGGAAATAAACTAAATGTTTGAAGATTGCTACCAAACACTATATTCCAATAGCAACAAAGTCACGATAGAGGAGGTGAACGAATACCTAGCACAAACTACCCACCCGAGATGACATATCCTGAGCTAAATTAAATGGCCCAATCACGATAGACAAAATCACGAAAGCTATATCCTCACTAACATCAAGTAAAGCCCCCGGCCCCGATGGGATAGGCATAGAACTTTATAAAACCTAGAAAGAATCCTAGCCCTCAAGCTTCTTAAAGTATGGCAGGAAGTGTGCAAATTGCCCCCCTCTCTCTCAGAAGTGGTGATAACGGTACTTGCTAAACCAGGGAAACCCACTAACGAAATGGCCTCATACCGCCCGCTCTCCTTAATAAATTCTGATACTAAAGTCTTTGCCAAAACTTTGGCCGACAGACTACTGCCATATATGCCTGACATGGTACATCCGGACTAGTCAGGATTCATCCTGGGGAGATCCATGGCCCTAAATCTGAGACGCTTGCTGGGTACCATAGCCCAAATAAACCCAGACCTTCCCACAGCGGCGACGATATTAGATACAGAAAAAGCGTTCGACTCCATTTCATGGAACTTTTTGTTTGGCGTCCTGAGATGCATGAGGTTGGAAGAGGAATTCTGTAAATTTGTGAAATTACTCTACACAGATGCAGGGGCCAGGGTGCGCACCAATCGAAACCACTCCAGAATAATAAAACTGGCTAGAGGCACCAGACAAGATTGCCAGTTCTCCCCAATCTTATTTGCATTAAGATTGAACCTAGGGGAATACATATACAGGGACCCCCACAAATTATATACTTATTCCGGATATAAAAATAACATTATGAAATCTGAACTGTTTCCCCTCCCCGATAAAACCACCAAACCGTCTCAGTAACACGGCATGAAATGGGCAGGGGCCACAGTGAAATATCTGGGGGTTCATGCACGCACATGTAAGGACTTGTATGACCACAATCATGCAACCTATTTCAGCACACTTGAGCAGAAACTTATGCTATGGGGAAAGCTCCCGATGTCAATGGTGGGGCGAGTTGGCGTCCCGAAAATGATTGTGGCACCCAAACTGCTATAGTTTTTCACTACAATCCCGATCTGGCCTGGCCAGAATTCTTTTTAACACACTCCTTAGCTTGGCAACAGGGTTTGTATGGGGGGAAACATTGTAAGGGGGCAAAATGGGAATCACTCACCGAACCTTACCATCGAGGGGGCCTGGCAGCCCCCCGACTTTGAACTATATTACCCACTACGCTGGTATATGGAACAATAGTGCCTTAAAACACTCAGGTGTCGCAGTGGAGAAACAGTCTGCGGCACCGAGTGATGTAAAAACCATGCTAATATGCTCCCACAAGACAGACCCCTGCCTGTTTGACCCACTAAGCACAACATTAGACGCTTGGTGATGCATTTGTCGAGACTTCTCATCACGAAACCTCACAACCGAAATATCCCACTATGGTATAACCCAGATCTACCCCCGACTATGAATGCAGAAGTCCAAATGGCATGGGACCCAGAGAGAACAATGAAACTGGGAGACCTATTCCCAGAAGGTAGATTTGTGTCCATAACTGATTTTAGGGAACATTAGGGAACAATCCAATAAGAACACTGCAATATTATCAAATGAGAGAGGCTGCACTACGACAATGGTCATCCTACCCGAACGAACCAGAATCCAACGAATGCCTGGACGTGATAATACAGAATGATGGTTGGGGAGGACTTCTAGCTAGGCTGTACTCTAAAATACAGGGCACAACCCTGTCTAGCCCCAAACTAAGGGAGAAATGGGAAAAAGACAACGGATGGATTATAGGTGAAGAGAAATGGCAAAAGATGTGTGCCTTGACCAAGGAAGTGTCACTTAATGCTCGACTAAGATTAATTCAATACAAAGTACTCAACAAACTCCACTATACCCCCAAACACATAACAAGATTTAATCCTAAAGTGATACAAACATGCCCTAAATGCAAAACGGAAGAAGCAGACGCAATACACATGTTCTGGCACTGCCCTCCGATTGCCGACTTCTGTAAATTCATTGCACATTCGCTATGCGAAATGCTGGCTATAGCGCCGGCGCACCATCCATTAAAATACTTGCTAGGTGATATTGGCACGGCCAATATAAAGACCCGCAGATTATTCAACGTTGGATGCATAAACGGAAAGAAATGCATAATATTCAAATGGGAAACAAAAGAAGCGCCCACACTGCAACAATGGCTCTCTGAAATGGCAGGGATCAACGAAACTGAGGAAGGATATGCACAAACCATTGTGGCAACCTCAAGACCGAAAGACACTTGGGCTCCCCTTCGTGCGTTCACTGAAGGGGCAGCCCCCACAGAACCGCCTCCTCGCACTACGGCATAAACTTTTAACGACTGTAAAAAGATGGAGGATCGCTGTCTGACTGAAGTATATATCGTTGACAGTGCATATATTCATGAACTATGTATAAAATACTTGTGAACTACTGTACCTGCAACATTCTGAGGTTGCACACTGTAAGACGTTGCCACAAGTTAAAATAAAGTTTTTAAACAAAGAAAAAGACAAAGGCCAATTCAAAATTGGATAGAGACTCGCAGGTGCTGCCAGAGATGGATGTCTAGTGGCCCAAATACTTGCATGCATCACTTTGTGGATTTCTGTGTGGGTCAACACCAACTGCTACTATGTGGTGTGTAGGTCATGAGCACACAACAACTGTGACTCACCACAGTAGAAGGTTGCCTCACACATCGATTGCTTCAGCAGTGATCTATTCTACTCTGGCGAGCAGAGCCAATCCTCAAGCGTGAGTCAAAGGCGTGTCACTGCAGAAACCAATGGGATCCAATGCATGCTATAATTATCCAACCACCGAGGCTCCACCTTATCGAGGCTGTCAGTTTGGTGGTTTCATTATAATATGTGTTAGGACAAAGATCAAGCCAATCCGATTGCATGGAATCCAACTTGGCTGCTTGTAGTAGGGACTCTCGCCCTCCTCAGACTCACTACATACAGATTCATGCCTGAGAGGTGCGTATGATGACCTCCCTCCTCTGGCGGTTCATCCCAGGGATGTGGCGTCATGCCCGCTGCACTGGTGTAAGAGGAGGGAAATCTGTTGCCTTTGGCACTAGTGGTAATGGGTCTGGGCGGTGTCAAGTTTGGTTCTGGCTTGTAAAGCCGCAGGGTTGTCCTCTTTGGGATCGAGATCTTTCTGGGTGGGACTGGGGACCTGTGGAGCCACTCCAGGACGGCCGGGGCTGACTTGAGCGTTTGCTCGCCAGAATGTGAGCCCAATGCTTTCCTTGTGGCCTGGTGTCCCTGAAACGCCTTCCAAGTCTTGAGGTTGCACCAGAGCATCAGAGGAGAATGGGGCGGTGGCTGTGTTAGTAGGGCCCTCAAGCCAAATGCTGAAGGAGCCCATTACAAGGGTTAGATCAGAGACTGTTTCAATGCTCGCAAAAAAGCCAGGCCATTAAATGGCACAGGGGTGTTAACACACATTTCAGAACATTTTTATTGGCTCAGCCAATCAATTTTTTTTCTCACTTATAGAGCACCACGTCCACAGTGCAGTGCCTCTCTTGAGCCTCACAGCAGCGAGAGGAGCCTCCCTAATCATACAAAGATGAGTTAAAGACCCTTTCGAAGGCCTGCCATATTCAACTCACCTATCACCCAGCAAATGTTTGTGTTGTTGCGCGGCTGCACCTCCCTGCATAAAGGGGAGGCTCAGCCAATCATGAAAAAGGATTCCCATTTGGTGGTTTTTATTCCGGGAACTATTACCCAGTATGTGCTCAGAATCCTCATTCTTGACAGACTTGGTCAAGTGGAAGCCTCTGTGCAGCCTGTGCTCTGCCTCCCCGGCATCCACCCTCTGGTGCTTCTCCTTGCCCAAGCCTTCCCCAACATTCCCACCGCTCATCAAATTCTATTGACTCTTCTCTGGGGCGGGATGTGGTCGGCAGGGAAGTTTCTAGCCAAATCGGTGCCCAGGGCGAAACACTAGAATGCGCTGCCCGCCCCCACCGCCGACTGGCACACAGCCCTCCCAAAGAACACATCTGTGTCGCTTGACAAAACCCCTCCTCACTATCAATAAGTCATTCCTATACAAAGGAAACGGGTTTCATTACATTCTATTTAAGTACTTTGCAGAAGAAATCTAATGTGAAAACACAGCTGTTGCTGCCCAAGTACATGGTTCTTCTGTCACCTGCTCTTAGAGAAGGCCTTGTCTGAATGCAGTTTTAATCTGTCTGTACTGGCACACTGCGGTGTGATCAGCCTGCCAGGGTCTCAGGGCCCACTAACCTCTGGCCCTGTGTTCCAGGAGTTCTGTTCGTACCACCTCACTTTTATTTCTCAAGGGGCAATATTAGACTAGCCACATGAATTATTTTCTGATAGAAGGTGGCATTCTAAGATGAAAAGTCTGGTACACTCCAATTGTACTCTTTCTTTCAAAATACCTCCATGAGAGTGGGAAAGGGGACACATAGCACCAATGAGTGTTCCTGTCTGCTTTGCATTAGGTTACAGAGCATTTCAGGAATATAACGGTGATCAGAGATCTCTATATTTGATAAACAAGGCTGTAATAAAAGGGTTGTATGTGTGAATCTCTAAATTATCCTACCACAGAGTCTTAATCTTATCGGCACATGGTGTGATTGCTCACATCACAGTTCACAACAATCACCGTAACATTGAAATGTTTCTAACCATGAACCACACATACTCATACATATTCATTCAGACAGCTTACATTTTTGGATGCGAGTATAAAATGGCAGCAACCTCAGCCACTCAAAAACACAGACTCTTTTGCTTCTGGAGAATTTTAGATGAGGAGGGGCTGGGTCCCAGAGTGAGCATGAACAAAGAAAAGAGGATCCAAAGTTGGAACCCTCCCGTCCCTTGCACACTGTCATATCCCGTCATCAGACGGTTACGGATTCAATTCAAACTGAGTTAAATATGTATCAAATATTTGCATACATAGCATACTACAGAAACAATTTGTTCTGATTACAAACAAAAAGAAGTTTAATCAATATATCATATCTTCAACAAAGATGTATACAAAGTCCAAAGTGAATGTCTAACGCGTTTTGAGATTATTCTCTCCTCTTCTTGGCCGAATTGGACTGCGGACAGATAATATATAAAGAAATGCTATAAGCCTGTTTGTCAGTTTCAATCATTAATATACAAAGTCAAACACAAATTACTCGCAACACTTGAATCATGTTCACATTATATACATAATCCTCCATCACGTGATCTGGATCTACTCCACCTAATGACTGGTTTAACGGATATTATATATCAATACCCAGCTCACATTGCGTGAGACTCCGCACAAAAGTAAGACCATAAAAGAGCCTATTCATCATATCTTATTCACCTTAACCCTCATCAGTGCCCATTCACCTTATCACATGTTACTCTAAAAGTTGCTGCTGGTCTATATATCAAGGGGAGTCTTGCGTATTGCATGGGGGTACCTTATTCTGTCCTACAGTGCTCCTTGTGTCAGAAGTGATCCTTGTATTGAAAGAATGGCTAAAAAGCCAGAGAGCTAGTTATCCTGGAGAATAATTAGAAAAGGGAGCCTACATGTGATTCTTTAAATTCTCATAATTCGGGGGAAAACGCTTGAAATACTATAAATCTACTCACCGCCTCCACAGTTCTCTGAATCGCATATCCTGTGATAGATGGCAATACTTCAAGTTCCATGCATAGAATCTAGGCATATCTATTCACTCAAAGCGTGACCCCAAACACTGTTCTCATTTGTGTTTGACTTTGTATATTAATGAATGAAACTGACAAACAGGCTTATAGCATTTCTTTATATATTATCTGTCCGCAGTCCAATACGGCTCAAGAAGAAGAGAGAATAATCTTGAAACGCGTCAGCCATTCACTTTGGACTTTGTATACATCTTTGCTGAAGATATGATATGTTGATTAAACTTCTTTTTGTTTGTAATCAAAACAAATTGTTTCTGTGGTATGCTATGTATGCAAATATTTGATACCTATTTAACTCAGTTTGAATTGAATCCGTAACCGTCTGATGACAGGATATGACAGTGTGCAAGGGACGGGAGGGTTCCAACTTTGGATCCTCTTTTCTTTGTTTATGTTCATAATGGTGGTTCTGTGCCAGGACCATTTTTCCTGCCACGCACCTTAAAAATTGTAAATCACGAGAATGTTTTCGAAAGAGCTTTACCTTCCAAATTAGGAGTGCACCGACAATCCTTTGTTTGTTTTCAGGGTGAGCATGCCCAGTCCCCAATACAAAAACATATTTCAGGAATTATATCTATAGACATGAAAGGACGCTCTACAAAAGACACCCAATAAACAATGCACATAAGGAGGATTATTTTGACTAAATCTCCAAGAATTGCATTCATTATTTTAATCTACATACCTACAGAATGTCTACTGCTGTGACCGCAGGTTTCAATGATGTCAGGGCAGGGTTTGGGCCTGGGGCGGACAGGGCAAAGTATAGTGTGATCAAAGCAGACCCTATTTACCATAATGGCTATGAGGCAGTGAGAGTAGGCAGTTTCAAAGGTCTTCATGTGTGAATAAAATCAACAGGGCTCAAGACCTAAAAAACATGCGGAGGAGGGGCTGGCTCATAGATATACATACAGGACGCAAACACCTCTTAAAGTTAGATCTGCAAATTGAATTCAGTTGGTCGTTTTTTAATAAAAGGAAGTGCAAAGGACAAATGAGCATTGGCATTTCAAACAATTAATCACCACCCAAAAAAGAACCCAAGAGAGAAGATGTTCCTATAACGTTGCCAGCAAATATAAAAGGTGAGCACCTTTCAAACAATCCAGCAATTTCTATTCTATTTCTAAAGCAAAATCCCAAACGCACTTTCCCTCCTGGGTGGATGCCAAGAAGCAGTTTCCTTGACCTCCAACATCCAGGCAACGCACAGCCACACTCTCTTGTAAAGAGGTCAGCTGCTGATCCATAACTTCACTTAATCGCTGTCTCACTACCACTGCTTATGGCTTTTTGTCAGACATCCTCCTACCCAGGAGTGTTGCTAGGTCTGGAAACGATCCGGGGCTAGGCTAATGACGGGATTGACGGGAGCCGAGGCTAGCTAGCATTCTGGTTGTAGCACCCGAGCTTCTAGCCGGGGCTACATCCAAAAGACCAGGGGCTATAGCCCCCTCAGCCTCCCGCCGCCCCCATAGCAACGCATGTGGCAGGAATTTCTAGCAGCGTTGTAGGATGGCAACTGTCGCAGGACTCTCATTCGCAAATCTTCCTTCTCCCCTCAGCATGCAGACCTCACCCTCCTGCTCTGGCAGGATCCCCTCTCTCCGATTCTTCTGACAGCTTTCTTTTCACATTCTCCGGAACCCCTGCATTTACTGTCGCATCATGGTGAATACTGGTAACAGACTGCCGATGTTGTATTGCTACGGGCTTTAATGTGGACACTTCCCTTTAGACTCTACTACAATTCGAGTCAAGAATTTTAGAAGTAACCCTAGAAACATGCATATTGCCTTTGTGGCTATGTGCCGCAGACTTAGGTACCAAGGGATTTCAAGGGCACAGGGGAATAATCAGGGGGGCCATGGCAAGGGAGCAGTACACCAGGCAAGGGCACGTTAGGCAGCCCTTGCAGGAAAGAGGAAGGGGAGGCGGCGTGGTGCTGTCACTCCGGTCTCACTCCTTCCCAAACACTTACCATACTGCAGCGAGGGGGGTGGCAACAATGGGGGACGCTTCAGGTGCAAGATGTAGGGCAGGAAGGGAGGTACAAGGCCACACCTAGGTGTGAATGGCCGTCGGCACCAGCCGGCCATAGAGGCAGAAGCCCCTGGAATCATGCATGCCTGCAGGCAGTGCAGGAACGAATATAAGCAGAGACCAGGCTTTAGTAAACCAGTCCTCTTTGGTACTCCGCACGGAGCACCCACTAGTTATTCTGCGGACGCAGAAGACTCTTCTTCTTTTCCCAAAACCCACCCACCCTGGCTGAGAGGAAAAGAGAGGGACAACAGGACAATGAACGGGGGCCCACTAAGTCGTGGGAAGAAGTTGGCGGCACGGGCCTCGTAGATGCCAAAGATAACAGTTGTTTATCATTGTGTATTTGTTTTGCATAAATAAATGTACCTAATTGTTTTATGATATTACTGTCCACGGCCTTTTTATTGCCAACCAATACATCACACCTCCGGTCGTTTTTGCACCACAACACCTATGGTAACAGGTCAGCCAGCTCTGGGCTCCACAGATTATTCAGTTCCACTTCGCGGTTGAATGCTGAGACGTTTACGCAAATCTCTCTTCCATGCAGCACACTAGAGGAGCAAAGGCGGCCACCAGCGAGAGGCGAGCAAAACTTCCAAAAGTGGTTGCCTACGCTGGTCAGAAGAGGCAGAGGCAGCACCTGCTGCCATTCCTCGCCCCAGGGCAATCACCCCCTCACCCTCAAAACCTCACGGCAATTTCACCTCCCAGGGCAATTGCGCCCCCCCTGGGGCCAGTGCAACCCGAGTATACGCCCGCCTCGCCGGACCAAGAAACGGGTCTGGTGGTCTGCTCAGTCTACTCTCACCTGGCCTCCCTGCCAGCCTGTCTCTCTGTGACGCACCTCCCAATCGCATGTCATTTCCAGCCACTGTGGTTTCCATCAGCCCACCTCTGTCACTTCAGCAGTACTGAACTGAGAGAAGCTGTGCCTTCGCTCACTTTGGGTTTTGAGGCCAGCATCCTTACCGCCACAGGTGCCAAAAGCCTTCGCTCAGGATGTTAACTCGGGCTTCTGGCCCACTAATGCCCCTGGATTCCAGCCACCAGGACCCCAAAGGTTTAGTTTGTTGATAGAATTAGGCAGGGTTCAAGTCGAGGGTACATGTGGGGGGACAGAGTCCACCCACTTTATTCAGAGGGTGGACTCAATCCCCCTAACTAAAATGAGAAACATTGAATGTCCTCTTTGAATTTATGAATTAAGGCTGTTAGACTCGGATGTATGCTGGTGTTGTGGGAATGGACAGGGAAGTCTAGAACATCTGTTGTGGGATTGCGTGCGTGTACGGGGATTTTGGCACGAGGTTTGTGGTGCCTGTCTGCGTGTTTTGGATTTGGATGTTGAATTGGATTTTATGACAATGATATTGGGTGGTGGAGAGTTGCTGAATGATCTCTCTATGTCACGAAAAAAGTTTTTACTCCGTGGAGCTTGTATGGGCAAAAAGCTGGTCCTCAGGGGCTGGAAATCACGGAATGCACCTTCTCTGGATGATTGGGTTGAGGGGATGTCTGCCCTTGCATCCATGGAAAGGATGGTCTACATGCGGCAAGGGAAGTTGAGGTTGTATGGAAAGGTGTGGGATGACTTTCTGAGTATTTACTGATTTATTACAAGTTATGTATGTATAATATTCTGTTATTCTGTGTATTCTTGCTGAGTATTTTGTTCTGATTGTTTGATTGTTTATTAATGTGTAAACTTTATAAATAAAGAAATAAAAAAAAAAAAAAAGAATTAAAGCCGTTCTCGGCAGTCGACAGATTTGTAGGCCGGACACTTCACCACTACACTACAAAAGGTGAAATGTCCCATTTCGGTACTGCAAGTTCCAAGGAAAACATTTGTATTGGTTCTTGGAGCTTAAAACATGCACATCTTTTATAGTTTTCAAAAATACTATTAGAAGAAAATATCCTCCCTTGGTTTTGTGTGTGTGTTGATTTTATGAAAGGCAAATGCCATTCGTTCTGTTCAATTTGCGCGGTTATCCAAAGCCAATTTAATGAAATGTGCATATTTCACCTTGATATTCTAATTTGTTGGCGACGTCCCACGTTTGTTTAATTTAATTTTTAGGACTTGGCCCCTGGTATTAGGATATAGGAAAACTCACTTCCCACTACAGCCCACCCTGTTGTGTCTGGGTTTTGTCACGATAGTCAGAATTTGTAAGCCGTCAGGGAGTAAGGTGTTAGCCGAGGCCACTTGGAAATGTGTCTGTATTAGCCGAAACAAATCTTGAAACTCCTCTTCCTAGCAAACTTCTGCCATGCCAACAGCAAAGAACGCCACGTTGTGAGCTGAAATATAGGGAAAACCCTGATTGAAGTTGCAATTATTGTTGTCACCACATGAGGGCAGTGGCACCCTTCTGCACAAACATAATGTTGTAATCGGGGAAACTAGTGTATTTTAAGCATTGGACGGAAACTCTCCGACGTAGGCTAGCAGAGATGTTAAATTGATGTTTTAAATGGCGGCTAAAGCATACCCGAAGGAGTGGCCACTAGGGATGAAGTACAACTCCGAAAGACGCCTCCCTTACTGTATGAAATATTTCAAATTGACTGGACCCGCAAAAGGCGTACTCCAGTCAATAATCTAAGAGAAGGAGTCCTTGCTACGGTACTCATTTCATTGCATTGCATTTTATCACTCTGCGTATTCTTTCTTGCTATTTATCTACTGATTTTCTTCTCAGGCTTTCTTCTTCATCTCCCTTCACCTCTTGTCATTTTAGCGATTGAAACCTCTTTGCTTTTTTCAGCGCACCCCATTTGACAGCCTCCGGGCACCAGAGGGAATGTGCTCGTTGCAGTTTGATTGTAGATAACTCTCTGACATGTGCGGCCAGAGGGCTGCCAGCACACTGCTATTTCATGGCTCCAAAGGGGAGCTCTATTTTAATAGCGAACATTTGGAAAAATCGTATCTCAAAAAAACCTTTAAAGTAACATAAAGGGGGGCGTGGTGGAAGGGATGGCACAAGGGGGTTCCCTGGGCTACATGAGTGTGTTCAGAGGGTTGCACGCCTCCCGTAGGCATTTTAGGCTGGGGTGGACTGGGAACCACAAGGGGCCCTGGAGATTTCGGCAGCCAACTGGGCTGTGTGGGACCCGGCTCCAGGGGTGGACTGGGAACCAAAAGGGGCCCTGGAAATAATTTTCAAAGTGGCCCCATGTTACACATTTTGAGCAAGCCCAACCCTTTTCCTATGATAACATTTGAAGATTAAATACTGAAGAGGCACACAGTGAAGAGGCCCACCAGGAAATCTTCAGAGTTCCCTGTATGCCAGTCCAGCCCTGATTGACAGGGGGACATGAGATCCACTGTGATTTAGCCAAGCTGCGTGCATAGACAAATGAAATCAAAAGCACTCCTTGATTTAACCTTTGACTTACTCTTGGTTCCACACTGCCAGCGGATTAGCTGTGCACAAATCATCAAACGTGACTGCAATTCATCCAAAAGAAAAAAAGAGAATAATTTCGAAGCAGTGTCTGTAATCTATTATACATTACTTATCTAAGTACCTCTTAGAGATTTCGATGAGAAAGTGAGTTACAAAGGAAAAAGTAGTCTAAAGTATTGTTACTTCTAACCTGCGGGGGAGGATGTGAATGTGGGAGCAGGTGGGCAGAAGCTTTTCATTGCTTGTATCGGTCTGGGGGACATAAGCCGGTTTGAGGTTGTGTGGCCTGCATGGCTTCATGCAGAGGTTTAGCATTGTCAATAAATGTTGCTTTTGGTTGGGCGCTATTGGAGCAAGGAATCAGTTGTCCCTGAGTGAGTAAGTGAGTGAGTGACTGGTGTTGGGGCCCAGGTAGATATGCTGCAGACCCCCTTCCCTGTATGTGTCACCAGCGGCCAGGAGCCCTGAACATGTGTACAGCTGCAGGGCCAAGTAGGCAGCTGCATGTATGTACATCTTGTGATCACGGCCGGTGCGCTCAGTTCATGTACAGGAATATGGCTATTTAGGGGGCAATGCGTCTTATGTCTAGACATGAAATTAATTTTATATTATCATGGGGACACTCTGTATATGTCTTGTAACGCTTTATTAAACATGCAATATAAAGAAGGAAAGCACGCACACAAACACACCCACCCATCCAAGACATAGGCGAAACGCTGCTACAAGCCTGGTCATTGTGATGTGCTGATATGAAAGAGATTTTACACCGGTCATGGGCTGGGACCTAAAAGTGCAGCAGAGTTCCATGCTCTAACACGCGATTGGCATATAATTACGAATGAAAATGGCGGAAACATCTGTGAGCAATGGAGACTGGGCAGAAACATACATAATACACATGTGTTTTTGCACGTGATACACGTGTTCTCTATTTATGACATTTAACAGGTAACATATTGATAATGTTCGCATTGAACCGGAATGAATATTGACATTGTCGTACACACACATGTCGGCATGGCCGGCGTGTACATTATACCTAGTTGCCCATTACGCACAAGTATTATACGTCAACTCAACTGCATTGGCACCAAGGCACTGCATCCTATCACGATGCGATGGCCATGGCACCTTCTAAATTCATCAGCTAATGGCGAGCTCACGCCTATACACATTTCTGTGCATCTCCGTGCATGTATAGCATCTCGTGAGGTGGAAGGAACGTGTGCTTCTAGCTTATAAGCGCATTTGTTTTGGAAAGCTGTACCCTCGGTACATTCTTTAAGGAGACTGACTTTGTACATTTATGCAATACAGTATTTAAAGGGATATCACAGCGTCTGCTTTCAGCGCCATTCCGCAGGCTTTTTCAGTGCATTCAGACATCAGAATATATGAAGCCAACATTGCAAATTCATTGAATATTTTGTACCACCATTCAAAATATGCTTCATTATGAGTAGCCAATAAAAAGCTTCTTTGTACATTTAAAAAGGGCCTACTGGAACATGGCTGTACAGTATGTTCACTAACGGAAAAGAAAATCAGTACTGTTTTAAAAGGGAATGGAGTTTAACATATCTATAAAGTTGACACGCACATTCAGTAACATGATTGCACCCTTAGGTAGCCCACAGGACCTGTGTATTTCGTGGCACACTGCACTGCTTTCATTGACCACCTCAACGCGCCATACCATCAAAGTCGCACATTTCATATCAGCAAATATGTTGCCAAAAGGTGCCATTTGCAGGATGTATATTCTGGCATGCAGAATGGCATTTTTATTTGGGGAATAAATAAAAGCATCTGCTTCTGCTTACCTTTGAGTTGACATCCAGCCGAAGGTCTCGCGCACTTAGCTGCTGCCCGGCTGCTGCCTGCAGCCTGCCCTGCACCTGACCTGCGCAACGTTGTGTGCAGGGCACGTGCGTTCCCCGGGGCCCAGGTCCTCAGCCGCAAGCCCAGCTGCCCATGCCCAGGCCTGCTTGGAAGAAAAAAAAGTGCAGCGCCTGCCTTGGTCGGTGGTGGCAGCCAGCAGGCAGCCAATTCAAAGAAAACCACCCAGGCGGAATCACGGGTCATGTCATGTGTATCCTTCCGCCAAAAGAGGCCCTATGCGGCCAGAGGCCCAACGGGGGATGTCCCGGTGGGCCAGTCCAGGCCTGCCCGGCTCCTATCGCCTAAACATGGACGCAAATGGAGGTTGGAGCTGCCCTTTCTAACGTGGAGGGAATGCTGAGGCCTTTGCGAGCCCCTGATGCCGGGTGCTGGTGGAGTGGTTCTCGGGACACAGCGTCCTCTTAATTGCAGTTCTGGAGGTGAGCAAAGAGGACTGAGGCAGGGCTGCAAGGCCCCTGGAGAGTGGGACCCGTCCAGGGACCCCGAGACGTCCCCAAAGGCATCATATCTGCCGTCTTGCCATCACCCAAGAGAACGATGCACAAGCCCACTTATGGCAGGACCCTGCCTGTGCTTTAGGCAGCACCGTTCTTATGCAGGCAGGGATTGTAATCCTAAAGATTGGATTCTTGGGGGCCGTTGGGATCTATTTGGAATCTTCTGCTGTCGGGTCGGAAGAGTAGCCCTGGATGGGGCATGTCTTTATGTCAATCGTCAAAGCTCTAAGAAAACTGTTTGGAGGAGCAGAAGACTCCTCTCCAGAGAAAGTTCTGCCCAATTGAATCATTTTCGGGGGAGTCACTGGCTCATGGACTGTAGGAGCAGCCAGAAGAAGGACGGCAGCAGGACGGTGAGCCAAGCAGGAGCTGGAATCGCCATGCCTCTAAGATTGCCAATGGCAGTCCTGGTACTGGAGTGGAGACGGATGCTGCTATTTCTTATTAAACACAATGTGTATTCATTTGAAGTACAGGATGCCAATTCTGAACAGAAATGAATTACAATAACCCATTTACTGATGGCAGCGGCATGCCAGAGAAGGGTGCCTTTTCAACAGTGGTGTGCCCATTTATGAGGGTATGAACAAAGCGTGACACAGACCAGGGATTTCAGATGGTGCATTCTCTGAATGTAGGGTGTGCTGTGGCGTTCTAGTCACACGATGTGGTCACATGACCCTTTGGGAGCCACTAAGAGTGCTCATTAGGGCTTGCCTACTTCCATGTAGGATGTAGGCGGCGTCCAGGGTGTTGCAAGCCCATGGAGCATCATCTTTGATTCAGGACCCTTAGGTGGTGTACAGAATTCTCTGGGAATGTAGGGTGTGCTGTGGCATTCTAGTCACACGATGTGGTCACATGACCCTTTGGGAGCCACTAAGAGTGCTCATTAGGGCTTGCCTACTTCCATGTAGGATGTAGGCGGCGTCCAGGGTGTTGCAAGCCCATGGAGCATCATCTTTGATTCAGGACTCTTAGGTGGTGCACAGCATTCTCTGGGAATGTAGGGTGTGCTGTGACGTTCTAGTCACACGATGTGGTCACATGACCCTTTGGGAGCCACTAAGAGTGCTCATTAGGGCTTGCCTACTTCCATGTAGGATGTAGGCGGCGTCCAGGGTGTTGCAAGCCCTTGGAGCATCATCTTTGATTCAGGACCCTTAGGTGGTGTACAGCATTCTCTGGGAATGTAGGGTGTGCTGTGGCGTTCTAGTCACACGATGTGGTCACATGACCCTTTGGGAGCCAGTAAGAGTGCTCATTAGGGCTTGCCTACTTCCATGTAGGATGTAGGCGGCGTCCAGGGTGTTGCAAGCCCTTGGAGCATCATCTTTGATCCAGGACCCTTAGGTGGTGTAGAGCATTCTCTGGGAATGCATGATGCAGTAAACAGATGATCCTCTGGGAGCTAATAGGCTTTCTCAAGATGGTGCCCAGACTTCCAGTCAGGATGCAGTCAGGCTCCTGGGTGCTGTAAGCCAAGGCAGCTTCATTTTTGTGGTAAGGCACTCAGATGGCACACAGTATCCTCTGGGAATGCGGGATGTGACAAAAAAAGTTCTTATGAAAATCAAGTTACCTGATGTGATCACATGACCTTCTTGGAGCTAGGCAGTGTCCTTAAGATGCCTTCTAGACATCCAGGAAGTCTGAAGGCAAGGTCCTGCGTGTTGTAAGAGCAGGGAACGTGATGTTTGGGACTGGCCTTCAGTGGTGTGCAGGATCCTCTGGGAATGCAGGATGCAGCAAAACTAATTGAAAAGGAAAATCCAGTCAAATGGTGTGGTCACATGACCAGCAGAGAACCAATCAGGTGCTTGGGGTTGCTTCCAGACTTGCAGACAGGATGCGGGCAGGGTCTAGTGTGCTGTAAGCCCAGTAGGCTTCCCTCGATAGGGCACTGTATCCTCCAGGAAAAGAGGATATGGCAAAAAGACTTTCAAATGAAAGTCAAGTCACCTGATGTGACCACATGCCCCCCTGGGGGCCACTCTCAGCAGGGTCCTGGGTGTTGTAATCCCAGGGAGCTTTGTATAGAGGCCGGGCCCTCAGATGATACATGGTATCCTCCAGGAATGCTGGATGTGGCACAAAGACTTTCAAATGAAAGCCAAATCACCTGATGTGACCACATGCCCCTCTGGTAGCCACCCAGAGATCTCAAGATGGCATGCATAATTTCATGCAAGATGTAGGCAGGGCCCTGGGTGTTGTAAGCCCAGTGAGCATCATTTTTGTGGCAGGACCCACAGATGGTACACATGAAAATGACGTTTAAATGAAAATACAGTCACATAATGTGGTCACATGACCGGTTTATGTCATAATTTTGCTTTTTGTAGGTCGCCTGACAAAAAGACCAATTATTTTCGGCCAATTTTAGGCGGCATACAAAAAGTGAAAAAGCGACATTCCCTCACCCGCACCTCCCTGCCTCCACCACCCTGACCCCTACCACCACCAACCCCCCTCTCTGGCGTGATCAATTAACAATTGGGGGGGTTTCACGTCCCAAACCCCCTCCCTCAGCCCCCCATGCCTCCCTCCCCACCCAGGACTCCCCCAACGCAAAAATATACAAACATACAACACACACTCACACACACAAACACACACTTACACAGTCTACCTCGACAGCGCTTCCGGGTCCTGGCGTGGTTTTCAGACCCTGCGCGCACTTGTGTGTGGCAGGGGCCTGAGAGTCCGATTCAGAAAGAACGCTCCGTTCAGTCACGGAGCAGTCTTTCTAAACCGTTTTTTTTTTTTAAATCCATTTTTTTTAAAGAGTCCTCTTGACCTAATACCACATGACTCACTAGGAACCAATCAAGTGCTCAAGATAGCCTCCACATTTCCAGACAGCTTGCAGTCGGGGTCAAGCGTGTTGCAAACCACAGAGATTTGTTTTTGAAGCAGGAACCTCAAATACTGCATGTGATCCTCTACGAATGCATATTATGCCGAAAAATGACATTACAATTAATGTGCTCACAAGGCCCGCTCAGTGACAATCAGAATGCTCCAAATGTCTTGGAGATGTCCAGGCTGGGTGCAAGCAGAGTCCTATGTGTTGCAAGCTGTGACAGCTTCGTTTCTGAGGTATGAGATGACCCACAGGATCCTCTACACATGCAGAGGATGTGACGAAAAATGTACTTTAAAATGAAAACACAGTCACTTGATGTGGGCACATGACTTTCTGGGGGCCATACAGGGTTTGCACTATGGCTCCCAGACTTCCAGGCAGGGCTAAGTCCAGGGGGATTCGTTTTTGATTGTTCACAGGATCCTCTGGGAATGCAGCATGTGGCTTAAAATTACTTTGAAATGAAAATACAGTCACATAATGTTGTCTCATGGCCCTCAGGGAGCTAATCAGAATGACTAAAGTTTCTCTTTACAGTGTTGTTTCTTCTTTTTTTGCAATGGAACGGACTCCAGTACCCATGATTCCACGGGAACATCCTTAGAACCATGTTTGGAATCATGGTTCTACTCTTCTGGAGCAAGTCTGATCCACTCAAAGATGAGACGGCTCTTTCAGGAAGAAGGCATGCCACCTTGTAATCTGCCAGAGCCTCTGCTACAGAGGTGCCAGGAAAGGTATAGTTTTCTACTCCCAAAGGATTGCCATTCGGTAGCACTCTAGCCTGTTCAGGGAATTCTTCTGAAGCCTGATTAACCTGATTGGTATGGACCTGAGCCGAGGTCTTGAATCCCTTTTCACTGACCTTGCCTGACCAGCACTGGTGGTGGTCACACCCTGAACAATTATTAGCCATATTGACCAGTGTGTGAAGATATGGAACCCTCTGACCTCGAATGGCCAATGCAAAGCCCACACTGTAAGCAAGTACCGTTCTGGAGGTTGGCAATTGCCCCACCAACCACCTGCATTGAGCCCGGCATGGAATTATCCTAAAGTACGGCCACAGAATGAGGGCAGGGAATGAAATCCATCATCACTTCTGGGATCAGTTCTCTATCTACCCTTATATAGCGAGAGGTCATGTAACTTCCTTGAAATGTTTTAAAAGTTAGTGATAAACTAAATACAAAATAAAAAAAAAAAAAACATATATATATATTTCAGTAGTTACTTTACACAGCGCAACCCTTGCCAGAAAGCAGCAGTGTACTGCACAATGAAAGGCGTGGAACATAGAAGGGGGAGGGAAGGGGGGGCTTGCCAATCCCTGGTACCCTTCATCTGCATATGCTGGAAATGACACCTCAGAGACCATAGCAGTGCTATTGCACATACCAGACAGATGTAGATTGCCCAGGCACACAACAAAGGCTCTACGCGAGCCAACAGTAGAATTGGATACATGAACTCAACACACGCCTTGAAGTCAGTAGCATATGACATGCGACTCCTTATGGTAAAGGGTGACATTTTGACCACAGACTAATTTGTTACTTTTTATAACTAAAGGAAAGAATATTGCAGGCAAAGCACTAGACACTCAAAAAGAAAATTATTTTTCATAACCTCAAATGTACAGGGGAAATGAAAAAAAATGTACCAAAAAAAGTCCAAGAGGAGCGGAATGCAAACATCATTCCACTACAGGAAGTTGTGGGTCTCCTGGGCCTGTTACATAGGTGAGAAAAAGAGACGTCTTTATGGGAGGGTAAAATGTCCATGCGCCCCAGCCCCCCACCTTAGGAAGGCGCAGAAGGCAGCCTGATCTAAAGAAATCAGTTCCCATTGTTCACAAGATTTAAATAGCACACAGCAGGACATGGTATGGAATGCTGCTGAGGTTCTACGCATACTACCAGGCTGGTGCTGATAAGTACATTCTGCTCTGATCAACTAATACACTAATGCTTTCTGTGTGCTCTCCAGTACACATAGTCTGTGAGAACATTACGGCTCAACTACCGTAGTATTCCCACCTTGCTATGGGGAATATATTGATCATGTGTAATAGCCACATTTGAAATGAATATTTATAGCTTTGAGTGATGCGATGGTTCAGAAGATAGCGCAGTGTGTTAAGCAATCATTGCAGAGATTCATATGCGAGATTACAATACCAAATCCAAGCAAGGCCGACTCAGCCTTTCCTACGTCTGAAGTTGATAAACCTGTGTGTATATTTTTTTGTTTTGTAGCACAATAGGTACTATTATCACCAATGTACCTGCAGTAGATAGCAGTGGATATAGAAATGAACAAAGCATCAGTATCTTGAAGGTCTAGAAATGGGTTCCTTCAGATGGGTGTTGGTAAAACCTTGGCACCAACCCACAACGATGAGCATGAAATAGAACAGAGAGGTGAGAAGGTACCCAAATCCAAGACTGTGGAACCAAAGCGTTCATGCGCGTATCCTGGCTTTGCCAGCAAGCAATAACGTGATCCATTCAAAATCCATCTTATATCACTGACAGTACTATGGTGTCTTCTGTGAAAAAGTTTGCCTTCTCACATTCTGGTGGCATTGCCCAGCCCTTTACCTGATCTTTCGTTTTATGTAGGCCATTAGAGTGGAAGGAGTTCTGAACAGAAGAGCACGTACCAGATATCACAGGCCACTGGCAAGCATATTTTAAGTTCTGCTTATTTGACAACAAAACAAAACAGTTGGCTTTCTTGTACAATTTAAATGTTCTTCTGCACATCAGAAATAAAAATACACAAGCCTGTGATTTGGAGTGTCCTTAGAGCTTTCAAAGAAAAAAAAGAAAAACCCAGATGAAATCTCTTAAAATCACAACAATGTTGATGCTGGTACTTGTATACTTCTCTTGATTATGGAGACAGTGAAGCTAGGATCATTCCCATTTTAGATCATATGCTGCCATAACGTTTTTAGAAATCATGATGTTGAGTTTGTGATTTGTGCATTTTATAAATCAGTTCATGAAAGTCAATCATTAACAAATAATTGCACCTTGCTGATGGTGAGAACTGGAAAAGTAAGTGTTACATTTCAGAAAGTGCAGATTAGGGGCCAAATTCAAGCTTCGCCAATGTGTGATCCTGGGCATCTCATCTAATCTCATATTGCCTAACCTGTACATATTACGAGTCCACAAACCTTTCAGAATTGTGAAAGAATCATCATCACACAAGGTTTCCCAGGCCATAGTGTTGCTTGATCTATAATAACAGTGAGCATTGATATATTGCACACCACAAACACCTGTGTATTGGCTGTCTAGTGGCAACACCAATTGCAAATCATGCGCCTCTTGTGATCTCAGTCTGTCTGGATGAAGACACCTCCCTGATAGCTAAACAGCATCCACTCTCTATGCTATTGCATGTGTGGCTTTCTCTTTGGTTCCAATTGGTCTCCTCTATCCATGCTTGAGCACTTATGCATTCTGTGAGGCTGCTAATCTGAGTCCTCTGTGTATCCTGGGTTTTGTGTACCTGCCTGTGTACCTTCCTCATGGCTGCTATTATTAAAAAGTGTTGTGTGCCTATGCTAGAACAAGTACCCTCGCTGTGGACTGCTAATGTTGCTCTTGAGAGGCTACTTGTTTATTATTCTTATTACAGCAAGAATGAAAAGGGCAAGGGGACTGAAAGGAAGTACCCATGCCTAATTTGATCTCTGCGAGGGAGCATATCAAGCTATGGATTGTTACTGAGAAGTGGGGGGGGGGGCTACCAGAAAATCAGGATCCCTTCATTTCTCTGCTTTGTTGGGGTGGGGACCAACGGTGTCTGTGCCCGGGCCCAAAAGTGTTTAAAGGGACCCTGGGGAGAAGGGTATCATTCAAAGCTTGTCTACCAGGCATTCAAAATTCTAAAGCAGTAGATTTTCAGAATTTAGAGCAGTCTCCCGGTCTGCTGCAGAAAAGGGTTTGGAGAAAGTTGGGAAAGAGGACGAGCAAGGATGAAAGAGTATAAAGGCTCTTATTAAGAAGAAGTAGGGCATGCAGATTGTGCAGGGTGACCTGAGGACACCCAGAAAAAATGCCTCATTTACTTACCCTCCCTTTAAAGCAGCAATTCCTTTGTGATGCAATGCCCATATTTGAGAAGACGCCTGGAAATGAATGCCACAGTAGCATTTCAAGGCTATCCTGAAACCTATCAGGTTATTTCATACTTACATTCATTTCTTCTCCTTACCCTGGTGGTGTTGACCTCGACTGAGGTGTATAGGATTTACACATTCCTCATTTACATCTGTTGTAATGTACACAACAACTCTCATTGCTTTGGTTCCCATGTGTAACTTGATGTAGCCAAACACTGCCATCTATAGGATCACTTTCAAAATTGGTAATGGATTTGGTCTACTAGTTGTATGCTGTGCCCAGTGCCGGCACATCTATAATGGCCGAAGGGGCATTGACCCACTGGGACTTGGCCCCCTGTCGCCCATTATGGAGGAGTCGACAGTCGAGGAGCCAGCCCAGTGAAACACTGAGCGCTCCCTCAGCTGCTTTTTCCAGCTGGGGGAGAGGTCCTGTGCTCGCTGAATCGTCAAAGGGAAACAAACTTTCCTTTTGACAGTTTAGTTCCCCAGCCGCACAAGCTCAATGAGCCATGCAAGGCTGCAGGCCTTTTGCTTCTGCATACTTGCATAGCTCATTAGAAATGCTGGCTGTGGAACAGCGTGTCTGTATGTGTGAAGGGGTTTATGGATGCATGCATGCTTGTGTTGTTATGAGTGAGTGTATGATGAAGGCTGCTCGTGTGAATGAGAGAATGCTTGCTGTGTGTATGTTGTTTAAATGTGTGTGTTTGTATGGTCACTGTTTATTTATTATTTAAAAATGGGCATGATGCGTGTAGGCTTGTGTTATGAGTGAGTGTATGATGATGGATGCTTGTGTGAATGAGAGAGTACTTGCTGAGTGATTGTTGTGTGAATGTGTGTGTGTGTTTGTGCTGGTCCGTGGAGCTGATTTTAGCTAATGGGGGAAAGGAGGGCTGTCGTTTTTGCACAACCCACCTCCTAACCAGCCAAAATCAGCTCTCCTTCTGAGGCACTCGGGGGCCCAGGGTAGAGGGATGTTATTTGTTTACTGGGCAACTATGATAGATGTCTAGAAAGAAATACCATGCCTGTGCCCTGTGCCCCCCAGTATCTTACATACACACATAATCACTTTGATTGTGTGCAAGTGTTAGGCGCTGTGAGCCCTAAGGGACAGGGATGGCATTTTTGTATGAATGCCTGTGAGCTACACAGGGCCACAGGGGGCGGGAATGGCTGTTTTTATTGGGCATCTATGTACTCACACATAATCACATTCCTAATTAATGTGATTATGTCTGAGTGAAAGCCGCTGCCGCACCACGGGGCAGACAGGGCAGTTATTACTGGGCATGGTTGATAACGCAAGCATGATAAGTGTTATTATGTAGCTAGACTGGCATTTTAATGCAGCCGGTGTAGCCAGTTCTTATTGTGGTATACCATTTTGTATTGGGCAGCTTTGATAAAGGAAGCATAATAAGTGTTATTACAAATCAAGAATAGCATTTTTATTCAACCAGTCCACCCATTTCTTACTGTGGCATGACATTTTGTATTGGACATCTTCGATAAAGCAAGCATGATAAGTGTTAATATGTGATAGACTGGTATTTCAATGCAGCAAGTCTAGACATTTCTTATTGTGTTATGACATTTTGTATTGGGCATCTTTGGTAAAGCAAGTATGATATGTGTTATTATGAAGCAAGACAGCCATTTTCATGCGACCAGACTAGCCATTTCATATTGTTGTGGTATGACATATTGTATTGGGCATCTTTGATAAAGCAAGCATGATAAGTGTTATTATGTAGCTCGACTGGCATTTTAGTGAAGTCAGTTTGGACACGCTTTCATACTGTGATATGCATTTGTAAGGAAAAACCAACTAGAGTATGTTCTTATGTGGGGATACTGCCATGTATCGGCAGAACAAACATGGACATGTTGTCTTATAGTATCATTACTGGCATCAATCGCAAAGGAAACATGAGTATGTTTTTATATGGAAATACTAAGGTATAATGGTGCAGTAAGCATGGAAATGTATTGGCACAGCCAGTGTGAAAATGTTTTATACTGGCACATTTGTGAGGAAAGGCATCATGAAAATGTGTTGGAAAAATGCTCCTGTGCACTGTTGGTGACTTGCATCTATTGAATTTTTCCATGAGTTACCCTACAAAACCAATTGCAAACTGTTTGGGCTTTTACCCAATTTGTCTAAAAAGTGTGCTAAAAAATGCACCATTTGAACCCATTATTTTAAACTGCTTTGCGAGGGAGAACCCCCCGAACCCACTTTGATTGATTCAGGCGCCCTTGCTACGCTCAGTCAATATGGCATATCTAGGAGAAATATTTCTGGCTGTGCCTTTGGATCTGTGTGCCGTAGTGACAGGGAACAGACAGCATTTAGTCTTACTGGCTGGATCAAGATAACAAACGTGCAACTGAAATGTGGCAACGAATATTAACCCACCTTTAAGCAAACAGGAGTCGCACACAAAATCAGGTTTGAACCATATTGGGGTTTAAGAGGAAGTGTGGTGTGAGGCTTGGAAGGCCCCAATCGAAATCTCTGGGATTTCTGAAATTCCTCACTTCTTCCAAAGAGGGCGATGACAAGCTCAGGGAAAGGTTAGGAGCCTTCAGTAGGCTACAGCCAGGCCTCTCCCTCCAACTAGTGGCGACTTGGATATCACAATCTGTGTAGCAAGGCAGGGCGACGTTCTGCTGAATTTGTCGAGTGTCCTGCTCTGGAGAGAAGGTTGAATGTACGTTTGGGCAACGCTTAACCAATGATTGTTTCACAGGCCCGGATCTCTAGTAAGAACTCCAGGTCTGGTTTGTTGTAGAGTCTTCGCCTGCCGTTACTGATGGGGCCCAAGTGCCTGGAATCCTGAGTGCAGTGTATAGCTGCAGTGGCGTACAGCAATACAAGAACATTCTGACTGAGATGCAGCCTCTAACTAAAATCACAATTTTGAAATGAAAATCCCCAATTCATCGAACTCCACCAAGAGCAGTGCTCCCTTTACAATTCAAACCACCAAGCTGGCAGACTCCCTTCCATTTCGAATCCGCAACTACAGGAACACCTAGCTTCCAGAAAGTTCTTAAAATGTGTATATGCTCCACCCACTCTCGTCCCCACCAACACTCAAGGATAGTATTGGTCCACTGATGGTCCTTGCTGCTTATGGATACTATTGGCAGAACCACCCACATACACTTGTCGGCTTATGGTACTTTCTAGTCAAGTGGCATGCCAGCGAGCGTGCACAATGCCAGGCAAATATAATCTACCTGGCGCCTAGCACCTTCCGCAGCTCTACTGGTATGCCTTAGACATAGCAACAAAATACGCAGCCCATGATTGGATCACATCTCCGGCCCTAGCCCAATACTTGCAAGATATCCAACTTAGAGCCCACCTCAGCCACACACTCTATTATAACATGTATAGTCCCTGGCGGCTCTAGCCAATCAGCAATCACAGACCTGCAGGATGTTCTATCACATATGCCGGGCAACACATAAATGGCCGCATAGATGGGCCAACAGTGGCCCTTTGGAAAACATGAACCATTGAACCATAAATAAGACTTAATCCGGATGGAAATGTGAGGTGTTGACATTATTGTCATCCTAAATTAACCACGTTCTGCTCCGAGTAGACTTCCCCACACCTGTAGATCTTGGTTGGGGCAACATCAGCACAGGGAATGGGCTAAACAAGACAGAGCTGCACGCTGGCAAAAAACATCTTGCCAGAGTGCCGCTCTGTCCCCCACATCCAGAGGCTAGCATATGACTGTCCCAGATATGATATGATATGACATTTATAACGCGCCTGTACACAAGTGTTTCTAGGTGCAACAAGACAAAGAGGGGGAAACAAAGGGAGGACAAAACAAACATGTTACTAGGCCTTGTGTCCTTCAGAATGTGCAAGAGAAGCCCGCCTTTACACAACACTCGGACGCCACAGGTCTGACTACCAAGGCAAGAGAAGGAGTCGGACTCTGCTCAGCATGCAGACCATCTACTACTAACTGGGTGCAACATGAACGGCAGCCCGCGCACATGTGCAGCTTCTACCTCGCATGAAGTAACAACATATGCGTAGAAGCATTGACTACCCGAACAAGCTTCATGCAACTTACGGTTTACGCTACCCACCCTTGGTAGAACTTGTTCCACACGGACATCGGGAAGCGGAGGTGCCCCCCGGATCAACATGTTGATCTCCAGACGGATTTAATACCACATGTAACACAATTGGTCCTGAAGAAGATGATCACAGCTACCTTGATCATCGAAACCGGTCGACCCTACCTGGCATGTGTGAGCTCATGCAGAAGACGATGTCCACGAACAGAATATAAGGACACGTATAGAAACCTATATTTTTAGTGCTAGATAGCAATTTTAGCCTCTAGTGCTCATTGCTCTCACAGTAGAGAATATGTTATGCTTTTATCAGAATAAGGTCTCAAGTCATTGACACTACCTCCAACAACTGGTGATTAAAACTTAGATTGAAAGTCCAGTAGAGAGGCCAGGTCACTGTGAATTTGATCGAGACACTAACATATGGCATTTCTGTCTCCCTACAGTAGTGATGTTATTGACCTTAATCTGGTATTTTAACAGCTTATATGTATGAATGTTAGATAGGCGTCACACCACCCAATGACTAGGGAAAGACTCCCATAGACAGGCACAGGGTGTTCATCTAGGTAGGGATAGCCTGTATGTGTGCAGTGTACCGTTACTAGATGTTTGAATTGTCTAGTATGTCATTCTGTTTCTCCACTACTGTTCTACAGTGTTACAGTAAGCAACTATAACGGTTGGAAAGTACTTAGGCCCCGGGGTCTTTAGCTATTTAGCCCTAGGTGTGTTTTATGATATATGATATCACATTTATAACACACCTGTACACAAGTGTTTCTAGGTGCGACAAGACAAGGAGGGGGAAACAAAGGGAGAACAAAACAAAAATCTTACTAGGCCTTGTGTCCTTCAGATGGTGCAAGTGCGGGGAGCAACGAGCAGACCGCTTTCAGAAAAGTCTTCTGAAAGCAGTCTGCTCAGGCTTGCACAGAAATCTACCATCCTGCTCTAAAGCTGCATTATCGCACTTGTTATGAACATAGCCCCCTTCAACAAGCTTTTAGCCGGTCAAGTGACACAGCGAGTAGAGTGCTCGCTTTGACATCCTACAGAGCCTGCTAACGCAGGTTTGAATCCCGACAGGGCCAAACTCAGCCTTTCAACCTTCAGAGGTTGATAAATGAGCACCACAACCGTGGGTAATAATAAGCAGCGCTCAGATACCTGAGTGTTCGTAGTGCTATATAAATGCTAAATTATTATTATTATTATAAAGGCTCAGCACTGGGCACTGCATACTGAAATTGCCAAATCCTCACGTACAGTGTTGCAACTTTCCAAACTGAAATACATGTCCTGCAATTTACAGACATCTCTTTATTAGGGTGAATATTGTGACCAATCAAAACAGAAGAGGCCATTATTCGCTTAAAATGGTTTCTTACTAAATCACTATGAAACATGTTTAACATTTGAAATTGTGGACATTATGATGTTCCCATAATGTTCATTGCTTTTATGC
Source organism: Ambystoma mexicanum (assembly GCF_040938575.1). Classification (NCBI taxonomy): domain Eukaryota; kingdom Metazoa; phylum Chordata; class Amphibia; order Caudata; family Ambystomatidae; genus Ambystoma; species Ambystoma mexicanum. The sequence continues at coordinate 970,136,766 of NC_090931.1, read as the reverse complement.
AAATCGCCAGGATTGGGTTCTATGAAGAGATACTGTGTTTCGCAACATGGCAAGGCCCCCGCCCCCTGGCCCTTCCCTCTCCTTCCCACTGCCCCGGTTCCCCAGTACATTCTTTCCATTTGCAGCACTGGGCCACATCACAGCAACTTTTCACTGCTGCAAGATGAATTTTGCTTGGAAGTAACACGAGGACCAAAAGTGCCCCAGGACAAAAAAACATATACTTTCAATGCATTTTTTCGCCATATCAACGTTTCTCTTCCTGATAATACTATTTCGCATTCTCTCTAGGCCAGACGTTGTCTTGGATCACACATGCATTAAACGGACGTTCTCCCCCCCTCCCCCCAGTAGGGAATTTGTTACTCTGGACTAGAAGTAATAGCGTGCAGCATTCCACTTGCATTGGTGCCAGGATTCTGAAATATACCCTTTGATTGACTACTGATGCTATGCGGTTTAAGGAAAATGCCATCCGGGTCCATTTGAAGAATGCGTGATGTAACATTTCTGCTTCGCCAGAAAGAACTGTTCGGTTTATCAGAGCTTCTTTTGTGCCGCATGCATTCCACTGAAATTCATACTGTACAAATATGATTTTATTAAACCGTATGGGAAGATTGACGTGTGGCAGCCATTTCTAAAGTGGTCTGACACAATTCAGCACCATGGTCCATTACTAACACAATTGAGGGGGTGTCCGTTTATGAGTTTAATGCAGAAGACCGGCCTGGACCACATGAAGTGGAACAGTGATGGGGAATTAAGCCCAGTTTACGAGCAAGTTTGCCCAGCTGCTGGGCAATTTTGTACTGACATGTGCACCAAGTTACCAGTGCAAAAGTGCCCCGGAATTGAGTGAGCAGCGTAGAAAGGACATCTGCTCTCAGCGACTAGTGCAAGAACCACATTCTGCACTTCAAAGGTTGCTACCGGATTGCCACCATCGGGGCAATTTACCGGCCACAGACCGCTCTGGCATCAGACTGCATTCTGAGTCTTTCTTCCCCTTTCACATGACACAACATAACTATCCAACTCATTTAAAAACAGAAATAAGACAACATATGTGTTGCAAAATGTCAGTAAATCACTTTTCTTGGAATGCCAATGCCGTACCCTGTGCAGTTTTTCTTTTCTCTCTTCGTTGTGTGGCATGTTCCGGAGACTCGGTGGGATGTACCAAAAGCATACATTTGTGTGTTCAGGCTGCAGAAAATAAAACATTTTGACAATGTAGATATTAATTCACACAATGTATTCAACAACTCAAGACTGAATGTATTCTTTTAGGCCCAAAAGATCTTATCACAAATTGTCTATATTCACCCCCACACCCCTAGTAAAACCGGTGAAAAACTTTGGGGTTCACTGGGAAGTTGACTTAAGACTAAATAAACAAACCTCTGAGGTTTCAAGAAATGTCATATTTTACACTGTGCCAACTCTGAAGGCTTTAGACCTTTCTGAGCCAACCCTACTGGGCCACTCTCACCAGGACCTTCATGGTTTCCAGGTCGAGCCATACAAATGCCTCGCTCCTCATTAGCCCAGATCAGCAACTAGAAACTTTTCGGCTCCTTCAAAATGTGGCAGATCACCAGATTTTTGATCTCCCAAAGTCAAGTTCAGCATCTATAGCTCGTGCCCTTCTGCATTGGTTCCCCACGAGACAGGATCTACTTTAAGCTTCTGTGTCTATTCTATAAATGCCTGCATGGCCTGGCACTCAGCTGTTTAACCAACAAGATATATCCTTATCTTCTCCAATGGGCACTCTGCTCTTGCCATGCTGCTCTGCTCACCGTCCCCATCGCTAGATTTGATTTTCGGGGAGTGGGGAGCCGCTTTTTGGTAAAGTACTTCACTTATGTAATGCTCGCCTTATAACATCTTCGTCTTTCCCAACTTGTTCGCATTCCAGAAAGCCCTGAAGACCCAAATCTTCTGGTGATCTCTCTTGTTCTTCATACCCTCACCGTGGGGAACTAAGTGCACCGGTTTAATTTGCGCCTAGATACTGTTGGTGCTCTTGTCTTGAGCAGTGTGTGTTATAAGTGTGTTCAATCCAATCAATCAATCCACATGTTGGGTGTCTATTAAACATCACCCATCACACTTTTGTTTTGGACAATTTTGATTAAACAGCATGCAAATGAATCCCAAACATTTAAGTTTGCAAAGAATATACAATAGTTATATGAGCAATTCATTGGCTGTCGGTAAATAATCAATCCTCAGTGCAGAGAATGGGAAATGCTACCAGGTAATAAGATATGATGATAAAATAGCCAATTGTTTCTGAAGTTTCAGCCTCTGGCACAAGGTAGCATTTTATCATCTTTGCCCAAAAAAGGAATATGTGCTAGTGACTCATAAAGGCGTTAATAGAACACCCAGAACCGTATCTGCAGCCATCTTCAACATAGTTCCAAAGGCAGATTTTAGAAATATTAGATGTGATGAAAATTGTCCTAAACCCACTTGAAGGGAGAAAAGGAACATATGCGCTGCAGCTTCCCTGGAAACCTAACCAGAACAGTGGGCGCCTTTGCTATCGGTTGACTTTAGATCCCCAAGTGGCAAAGGATAAAAGGCCCTCCCAGTAAGCGACCCATAGTTCGATAGATATGGCTCAACCAGAGAACCTTAGTGGCCGCCAAAGACATCAAGAAGCGCTTCTTGGTAAGAGTCAACCCGTCAGTCTTTCTGCAAGAAATGCCTCGTTTCAGACTTCTAGTGACGCCTTTCGTCCAACATGATCTCCAAGGAAAAGTAGAGGGTAGTTAAGCCAAAACTTATTGGATTGTTTCATCGCTTGAAATGAGCTGTGTTGCTGCACGTTGAAAAAGGTACATTAAGAAGCGTTTTTTTAATGTGCCATTTATACACCAGAAACTGCTCCTATTGACCCCACCATAGCACCGTACTTGTCTGCACCTACTGCTTTTCAGCGATATTTCTCCAATGATAGACAGTTTGCTTGCCCTACATGACGTGTTGTAAGATGCCAGAGCCTAAGCAGTCTGGTTAGGGACAGAACGTAAGGGCACGATTTAAGGGTATGCGTAAAGTGACCAATGAAATAATCGTGGGCGTGATCTTTTCCAAGTGTCAGGCTGACCGGCAGCACTATTTTGAGGTTTTCAGCAAGGTAATACTGACAGCAGCTCCAATGGCTCATGAAGCATAAGATGGAGGCAATGTTGCGTAGTGGCCGAAAGGATTTCACCACCTGCAGGATTTAGCAATGATGATAGAAACTCAGAGGCTGATCCAGAGAATGGCGCCTTCTATCTATGCCAGGGGGATACTGGAATGTGGCTCTTAGTGTTCCGCCCGTAGGGGACGTCCATAGCGGCAACACAGTCTCGGATTGTCCTCATGTGTTTCCCTTATTCAGAGGCTCCCCTTTCTTGCATGAGGGCATTGCTGAATTAACCTCACGGGTCGAGTGATGTGTAGGATCGTGCCTCAGTGGTGGCTATTTCACAGAGGGAAGAAGCTGGATGGGGTTCTTTCTTAGCTGGCATCCCGCTCACATGCCTCTTTCCCCTTCTAGGATCTAGGGACCCTGTTTCCCTGGACATGAGTTCTTCCTTTGTGCCTTTGAGGTGGAGAGTGGGCCCTCATTATTCGGATTGAGGTCTGTCTTGGACTTGGCAGCAAGGTCAGGATCTAGGCTTAGTGCAAAGATCACCCTTAGTGCAGGCGCTACAACCTGAAATCTATTTAGACTCAATTATAAATGAATAGGTTGATTAACCTTATATATTAACGCAGAATAAATAACAATTCATATTTGTTGAGTGAAAATGTCAGTAGGTGACTTCCTAGTCTTCTAAACATCAGAACCTGGATCTAAGTCAATCAAAAGCCAAGTTGTCAATAAAAGTAATATAACACAAAGGAAACTATCCAAAAACAAAAGCCCACTACGTGGCCATGAGTTTTGCCCTAGGACTGGCACGCAGGAGTAGGGACCATGGGTGGTGAGGTAACCAAGGGGCCTGGGTGCGTCGATGAGTGATGCAGATTTCAGGAGGATCCCCTACCTACCTCTGGTAAGCTACGGGGGAGACAGGGGCTCAGCACATGCAGGGGTGGACTGGGAACCAAAGGAGGCCCTGGAAATAATGTTGAAAGGGGCCCCATATTACAGATTTTCAGCAAGCTCAACCCTTTTTCTATGAGGACATTTGGAAAGACCACACAAAAGAGGCTCAGAGTGCAGAGGCCTACTCAGAGATCCCTATAGGCCAGTCCACCCCTGTCCACATGATACCATTGGGAGCAAAGTCCCCTTAAGAGATTTCAAGGAAGATGCGGGTAACATAGTACAGAATGGGCTTTAATGGGCTTTTTAGACAGCCTGATAACTTGTAGCTGTCATGGAGAAGGTCATTGTTGGGTGGGAGTGGTTTTTACCGCTTTACAGGAGCTGGGAGGATTCTAGGAAATTAAAGACTACAAGAGATGAACACTGTGAGCTGCAGATCGAATGCATATCACGAGAGCTACATGTCCATCTGCAAGATGGCGGAAGAGCCTCATACAGGCTGGAGCTGGCCTTGCGGCAACTGCAGAGCTCATGAAATAAAACACATTCAAAAGGCCACCAATTATGATCAGGGAATAATGATGGGCAACAGATGCAGATGCTTTCAAGAAACCTTGACTAGACGGGGAAGGCAGAGCGGAAGGGTAGGTGTTTGTAGAAAGAGCAAAAGGGCACTGGGAGATGGCTGGAGGCCGGAGCGAGAGCAGGAGGCTGGTGGCTGGAGGAACAAGAGAGGATGGGATAAGAGGAGAAGGAGAACATCAGAAGGAGGCTTGAGGAAAGAGAGCAGTGCAGAGGAGGGGATGGAGAAAGAGACAGGAACTGAGAAAAGGAGAGCAAGAACAAAGGAAGTTGTACAGAAAAGAAAGAGGAGGGGAGAGGAGGAGAACATCCAAAGGACGTTGTACAGAAGAAACAGGAGCGTAAAGGAGGAGCAGTAGAACATCTGAGGATGGGGGAAAGAGAAAAGAGGGAAGTGCAGAGGGTGAACATCAGAAGGAGGCTGTAGAAAAGAGAGAGGTGGGAAGAGTAGGAGAAATGGAACATCAAATTCAAGTTGAAACGAGGGATGATCAAGCAAGCTGGTAGGAGCTGTTATTTAGGATGGAAAGGCGGTTGGAGAGTGGGGTGTGTCAGCCTGTCAGGTCCTGAGAAGCCTGGGAAATAGTGTCATGCGACAGTGGAAAACCCCAAAGCTACTGGAAAAAGCCTCGGAGTGGTGGAGGAACAAACAAGTGGCAGAGCATATAAAAAGCTGGCAGAGCATATAAAAAGCACAAGGAAAGGAAAGGAATGAGAGAGACTTTCCGAGGTAGAAGCATGTGGAGAGGTTTTGGGAGAGGAAAGTATGACTGCGCTGCTGCGCGGTGGTGCAAAACCTGAAGGCTGCGAGGTAGTGAGAGCCCTGGAGAGAGCTCATAGGAAGGCCCCCTGCTTGCTCAGGAGCCTGGATCTTTGCTAATGTTTGGCCCCACTCCACGTTGTTGTGCTACTCAGTTGGCTGACTCATGGAGCGAGACCAGAGTCTATGGGAATCCACCTCACCTATAATACTCAGGCTACTGCAGAGACTGACAACGGAGTCAGGAAATCCAGAAGAAATGTTCAAATAGAGACTCAGCGCAACGTGATGGGATCCTGAGATTCAAAAGACTTTAAGATAAAGGGCCATCGAATCTAACCAGAGAATGATTATCCTGGGACTGACTCCGGCTTTGGAACGTACTACACAGGAAACATTTTGTGCACCTGCAGAACTTTAAGTTTACCTGAAAACCTGTTTTCCTTTTGTGGGACACTTAACAGTTATTTACTGGTCTAGCCTTGAAGGATCAATGTCTACTTCATAACAGTGCATACACAGCACCCATAAACAGGAAAAGAAGGTAGTGAATGAGGCCAGCTCTGCTTGTGGCTGATATCTGGGTGTGATAAAAAAAAAAGTGCCGAATTAAAATGATAGCTGTTCATCTGCGCTGCTTTCTAGGAACGAACACTTAATGCAAATGGTCTGGACAATGTGCTAAATCTTTTGGATAAAAACACACAATGAAGAATAGAATGAATGAGATATAGTTTCGCTAGTGAAAATATTTTGTAGAAGATCACAAGGACGTGTTCTTTAAATCTCCTTGTAAGTGTGTTTTGATTCTTGTTACAACATTTCAAAAGTTTGGCGAACAGCCATAATTAAAGTAGGTTTCTGTTAGTTTGCCGCCTATGATTTGAAACTGTTTAAATACCTTTATCATTATTTATATTTTTAAACGAGCGTATTATAATTTGGAATTTTGTAGAGTACTAATGACTTAACGTGTGTCACCCTGTCAACATTCCATCCAGTTTCCATTTTCCTATTATTAGTACTCTGGTTTTATTTATTTCAGTTGTTTTATAAATAGTCAAAAGAAGCACACTGAGGATTACATCATTTAAAATTGTTAATCTTGATTGTATATATTCCTGCCTTCTACAAGCAAGTGATATGCCGCGGTTAAGTTATGCAGCATAATACATGAAAAGGAAAATGTTGAATTTCGGTTCAATGCCAAAACCGTTGTGATTAGAGTAAAGGTAAGATTTGCATCTGCCCGCCTTATTTTTGGACTCAACAAGCAAGAGAGCATCTCTCCACTCCACCACTGCTTCCGCTGGCTTCTGGGAGCTGGCTGAATTACCGGTGAAGTGTCTTTTACTGAAGTGTTTCCACGGCTTGGATCTGCCAAGCTCTGAATTTACCAGCCCACAGGAATGTTCTGGACAGTCAACTCTCATTTTCTTAAGAGACTGTGGGGTGAATCTAAACAAGGAGGGGCGAGGATTCTTTGACTAGGCACTGATCACGTGTAACACACTTCCTGGTCAGGTTTGCAGACTTACTAGCCCATCTCGGTTCTAGAAAGCCCCCATCCTCGCCTATTCTGTAAGCTCCCTACCATACTATATGGTTTTCTGACCTTACTCTGTCGAGACATGAGGCAACTGGATTTGCAGAGTGGGCCGTTATATTCAATTCAATTTTTATTATTATTATTATTTCAATTCAATTCAATTGGTTTGATTCAATCAAACCAAGAAAAGAAATCAGTGCAAAAAATCAGTGCATGACGAAGGCACATGGCAACTAATCAGTATCACATGCGTGCCATCTCTTCTCTCTAAGCACCATGTTTTCCTGTTAAAAATAAAGATACGTACCTCCCCAGGAAAGACCATCTCATATTCTTCTCTGTTGTTAATTTTGGAATACAAGTACTCGGAAAGTTCCAAACATTTGTTGATCTGATTCTCAAATCCCACTGTGCCCTGTTTGAACAGATAAAAAGGTAATTGATTTGTCTTACAATTGCTCTTTACCCTGCAACACAACTGTGCATTATATCTAAGCAGCAAATTCAGTGTAATTGAAAGGTGCATTGTCACAAGGGCAGGTTAAGTCAACTTTTTGTCCAATATTTAATCTCCCTTCCCTTGAAGATGGCATCTAAGTACAAATGTTATAGGCAACTGTGGTTCCAGGTTGCCTTGAGGACTTGCATTAAAAAAACATACAATGACACAAAACAATATATGCACTAAAAATAAAATAACATGTTCTATAGTTACTAAGGCAATTAAAACATTGAATGTGACTAAAGACACAATGGCCCTCATTACGATACTAGCGCTAAACCATGGCGCGATTAGCACCATGGTTGGTGCCGGTATCGTAAAGAGTCCGCCAATGTTCAATGGGGAATTACCACCCCATTCCAAGGTTGGCGGGCGGTAATTCCCCATTGAACATTGGCCCTTCCCCATTCCCATTTTTTCCCCATAGGGCTCAATGGGACTGGGGAAGGCGCTAAGTACGGTACAGCAAATTGCGTTACCGTACTTAGCACCAAGGTCCCTTTGCGGGTCCCTACTTTAACGACTGGTCTAGACCAGCCGTTCAGGTCGGGTCCCGCAAAGGGACCTCGTAGTAAGGCGCTAATGGGTTAACGGCGCCGCAGCCTTTTACGGCGCCGTTAAGCCATTAGCGCCAGAGTCGTAATGAGGCCCAATAACTGTAAAACATGGAAGGGCCTCTTGGAAGCTGCCATTGAATGATTAATAATCATTGGGGTTCCTATATAGTCCTCCACAGCGAATTCCTCTTGTTTCTAAGTGCTTCGATAAAAGGTGCTATTTTTGTAATGATATTCAGAATTTCGTGAAGGGCTGAGCCTGCCCTGCTGCGGGATTTAACTGTACCAAGTGCAGGCTGTCCCGGTGTCTCAGATGAGCACTTGTGAGCTACCCACCTAGGCTTGAAGGTTAGGGGAGTAAAGGCATGTTTTTTCCATTGACATCCTGGAAAGATTGTCCCGGTGTCTCAGATGAGCACTTGTGAGCTACCCACCTAGGCTTGAAGGTTAGGGGAGTAAAGGCATGTTTTTTTCCATTGACATCCTGGAAAGATTATTAGGGCATAATGGAGGCCACACTTGGAAAAGTACTGAGTGCGCGAGGGTTGTGTGTGCCTTCTCATCTATCTCCTGCCCCTTCGCAGAGCTCTCTGTTGGTCTAGGATGCTTCGTCATAGCACAGATATGCTCCTGCCTCCTGATCAAATCTCCAAACTACAACGCAGTGCACAGGATATCCATGCATGTGATCTTTCTCTCTCACATTCACATCCTAGCTCAAATATTTAAGCTAGTCTGATGTCGTATAGTCTTGAATCGTCACAGATATCTGGGTCTTTCCCACACAATTCCTCCACAAACTTCTCAGACATCTATGATGGCTTTTGGTGGATGCTCCGAAAACGCTTAATTTGTCTCCCTAGATTGGGTTTTCCTTACATATTTCCCCAACCTAACCGCTTGGATTGGATTTTTTTCTTCTTCAGATCACCTGTGTGATTCAGCACATTTTTTTTTCCAAATCCTTACGAGTTTAGCTTGAAATGTGACATTGATCCTTACACATGTCGTGGGTCAATGTTTACAGTTTATTTAAAGAAGAAAATGACTAAGAACATTTAAATCTTGGAAAATGTGCACAGGATCGGGGACGTTTTCCTTGAGCATTCTTATTCTGTGAATTTGGGAAGAGGCAAAAGTACTGTAAATCGCTTACCATGTTTTCCACGCGCATCCACATATTCTCTCAACTATCTGAATCTAGCTCTAGCATGCCCACATACTGGTGGATTTCCCGTGGATGCGCTGACACACCACACCAGGATCCGATTACCAGCCAATCCTGAAGCTCCTGCAAACAGGGGGAATGCCATGATTGTGCAGGATTCCCTGGAACACCCGGTTGCACATCATACCTGCTGGCGGCCCATTTTTGGCTTCTGAGGTGAGATGGAGGAGCTCCCCATCTTTCCCCATGAGTGGGGTGAGCCACAGTGGAGTAGGTGTTCCAGCCCTATCTGACATGACTCATTTGAAAGAATCCAAAGAGTAGTTGGGTATCATTGCCCAAACTGGTAGTACAATGCGTTCAAGTTTGAATCCTGCAATACATATACGATATCCTACAGGGTCAATGGACATTGAAAGAATAATAATCATTATTGATTTTTCCCTTTAAGAGCTGTGGCATTCGCGTGAAATGTCTTGGCTTATAAACTGTACAGAAGACCAGCAACGTACTTCAAGCAATTGCAATAGAGCTTCTGAAATTGTCTTCATATGTGTATTGTTTAAAATGTTGTACATCATTGACACATATAAGTTCTGTAGTTAATGTACAATATTGTAGAATTTGTTAAAACGGTAGAATAAAAGCAAGCATATTTTTCGAAGCTGATGGAACGAATTACATTAAAGATTCATCAGAAATAGTTAAGGACCTGGACTAGAAACCAAAGGATGCGCCAGAAAAGAGGTCCACAAGACCATACAAGATGACCGGATAGAATGTTGCTGTGATTGAGTTTTGACAGGATGTGCTGTATGTTTTTCACTTGAGTGTGGTAAAATGCAAGCTACACTCCTGGTTTTACAAAGTGGCATTGATAAGCAACATGAAGATTGGAACATACAACTGCACATTCATGCGCGTAATGATCCCGTGTAATGTTCCCTACAAAAGAAGTCCTGAGAAATGTTGCTCTCGCGCCACTTTCTCGTTGCTTTACCTTAGCTTTCCACATCAGCCAGAACTTGAAAATGTCTACATGGCGGCCACACTGTATCGCTTTGTCTCCGGTGTCGTACGATATGTCATATTGCTTGTCTTGCTGGAAGAGGTATCCGGCACACATCTGGTTGCACCCTTGAAGGACACCCTGTTGGGAAACAAATGCATATGCCTTAGAAGTTCACTTCCTGTGGTGGCAGGTGAGCATCACCAGGAAAGCGAGATGGCTCCATTCGAGGGCATACTCAACATTACTCATGTTTCACATCACATGTTTGTGTAGACATCTCAGTGGCATCTTTCAGTCATTCACAGACATTTGACAATTCCCATGATGTTTAGAAGGTAATTGCATCCATATGATGTGTACTCTTCAATATTACGGTTTATCGAGATACTGTATGAGCAAGTTCTATCCACACCCGCTAACACTGACACACATATAGGTAGAGAGATCCCCCACACATGCACATAGGTAGATCACGACAGAGCAAAGGCCAGACATTATCTATGCGTTGAATTGATCAATGTTGCTAATTGAATGGCAAGGATAGCAGTTTCCTGTCACAAATACACGACAATGTGAATCGGTTCAAATGATAACTGAATATTCATTTGTCTACACGCGGCATGGCGCGGCCTGTGATAGCATGGAAAAGCATTCCTCGCTCAGTGAGGAGCTAGACCCTTACCTTTTCTCTGATGAGAATCGCAGAACACTGTAGCAAGACCCCCATCATCTTGTGCGGATTCCAGGTGACAGAATTGGCTCTGAAGGAAAAAGACACGGCTGGTTTGAGCAAAGGCAACACGCCGTTCATTCACAGGCGTCTCACTCTGCCAATCAGCAGCGAGGGATGGTTTTGCATACAGTTTACACATTGTTTATAACACACGATAGAATGGAAAAATAACTAAATGTGTTGAAAGGGTCTCAAGCAGATTTGACGGTTAATGTCGTGATGACGCATACTTCAAACAGACAATCGTACTCACGGTTGGCCCTTTATCAAAAACACTTATTTGGGAGAACACCTGGTTTGGGTTATGCAACGTTTAATTATGCAAAAACCAAATATGTACTTATATCGAGGCAATAAACCTTAGCCAGGTGGACTGTGCCAGCTAGTAACAGTCATGACAAAGTGCTCAAGGCCCTTTCCAGCAGCTGCAGTCAGTCTGCCAGTGGTTACCAACATTAGCACCCCAGGCTAACATCTTGGGTGCTAAGGGCATATTTTTTCAAAGTAGAAAATGGGCCCTGGCACCTTGACGACCCATTTTGCCCTCAAAACAAAAATAAAATGACTTCCAACATGGAATCCATGGAAATAAAAGCCAGCATATAAGCAGATCCAGTTTTGTTTTAAATCCAGGTGGGGGATGTGAGAAGTGGGGGCTCCAGGAGGTAGTGGGAAGCGGTGGGTCTGCACGTGCAGGAGCATCCTCTATATCTGGCCAGCTTGTCTAAGAATTAACCAACAGCCGAAGCCGAGCAAGAGCCGGGGGCGGGTTTTAGTGTCATGAAGGAGTCGAGTAGCCAGGCCTCGGAGAGAAAGACTGGCCAATACCTTATTCTGCTATCAGGTTCCTTCAAGTTGGCGACATATCGGAACCTATTTCCAAGTCCAAAAAGCAAGAAGAAGATACCAGCATGCGGCAATGAGGGGCTTCAAGTGAATAGGCCACAAAGAGGAGCCAATGAGTAACTTAGCGGAATCCATGCAAAGGGACCCACGCAGCTGCTGCATGAGTCCTCTTTCTGCGGCATGCCTCTAGACACTCACTGATGCCGCCCTAGGTGGTGGAGGGAGCCCAGGTACCACATAGGTTATAGCAAGGGTTTATAGCTCTTGGACGTTCTCGAAGATGTGAATCGTGATACAGAGGGGGAGGATCCATCACAGGTGTGCCTGCCAGGATCATTCCCGCCATAAGCGATGAAGTTCCCGGGAGTAATGCAGATCTTCATCGCTCACCTTGACTTAATGAATGCCATGCATGCTGAATTGGTTACATCCCATTACATTGGTACTAAGGTATCTATAAGTGAAAGAAATGAATAGATTAAAATGGGCTATGGAACTAAGAAAAGGCTTTTCTCTGTTTTGTTTTCAAAAAGGAAACAATAATTTGGAAATTATGTCTTTACACGGATGCAAAGACTTACCAATAGCCAAAGCCCTTTTGCACAGATACAGAATAGTAATATTATTGTAGGAGGTGTGCATTTCGTGCATATACAGTGTACACATCGCAAAAGGGGCAATGCATACAAGAACATCCAAGGGCTATAAGCACGCGGTCAGAGACCTGTGCATAAGAAGAGAAGCTGCCTGGCAAGAAATACTTTTTTCAGAAGACTACACACTTAAAGGGTTCTCATTTTGAGCAATCCTTCCGTGTTCGTTTATTATAGTCGAGTATGAAAAAGAGTCTACACCAGTGAAGGATTTCTTGAGATTAAAGTAGGGTGTTTTGCATATTCCACCAGTGGATTCAATGATTATGTTCCTAGGGTTCGTCTTCAATTCAACTGTGATTTGTCACTGTTCTGTGGCAATGCCAAGGGATTAAAATACCTCTGAATATTCCTATCCACTGCCCACAAGAGGTCAAGAGCAGAACCCAGGCGAATACAGGCCGACGATGGTGCCAACTCAGAAGATTCTATAAGAAAAAGACTCCGGGCCCAGTGGCGCTTCTCGAGGGCCAGTTCAGGGGATGATGTAGAAACTAGCACTTCTGCTCTCAACAATAGAGACCAGTCTAGAGACATGGAGGGGAGAAGAGAGACCTTAGTTCATTTCGATGATACTGTCGACCAAAGACTCAGGGCCCCATCACAAGTTAATTGGTATCCCGACCGCCGGATTACGGGTTGGGTGGTAAACGTTATTCCCCATTGGATCTGTTGGACCCAATGGGGAATTTCCAGCACGATTACTTCTGGCGGTATAGCCGCGCGGTAATTGCACCAAAATCCAGCAGTTATTCAGCGTGTTTACCCCCAGCTGTAAGCTGGGGGTAAACATGCCATACTCATGATTGGGTGGACCCTTCAATTTGCCAGTATCCCAGTTACCACTGCATTTAAGGGCTACCACTCCAACTCGTGATGAGGCCATCAATGTTAGAAATACATGTCCTTTTTTCGACCAACGTGGGAGAGAACGAGGTCGCAGCAGAGGACAGGACCACAACTCCCAGAAAATCACTAGGAGCAGAGGGAACGGCAGATTTCCCCAGCGGAATTACTAGTCATAAACCTGTCCGACCACGTTCTCACTGCACACGAGACCAAGGTACTGCAGAAAGGACTCTGTTTTGTGTCAGCAGCAAAATATGACTCATTTATCACCCATATTGAGGTGGCACAACTAGTGCGAAAAGTGAGATTAAAACATTTCGGTAACCTAGACTTTGAAGAAAGATCTTCACAGACACATGGCATTACAGGGTTACACCCTAAGTCTACCTTCTACCCCACCAATGTCACACCAGAATCCATAACCTTTGAGAAGGCATTAATGAAGAAAATAGATTAAATAGAACAGAACAATCATTGTGATTTTCAGAATCTATCCAGATTGGAAAGGAAGGCACTCAATGACCTCAAGAATCACTGCAAAGTGGTCATTAGACCAGCAGACAAGGGGGCCTAAATTGTGCTAATGAATAAAACAGCATATGAAGAAATGGTTACCACACTTTTGAGTAACAACCTACATTACCAATATATGCCACGTGATCTGACTGAGAATCTCAGGCTCAGCATTGCCACACTTGTGGAAGAAGCAGCCAGTGAAGGGCACATAAGTAAAAAAGAGGCAGATTTTTTTTGTACCCACATTCTCCTTGCACGCCTGCATTCTACGCCTTACCTAAAATCCAGAAAGGCACTCTCCAACCACCAGGGTGACCAATCGTGACAGGCCTCAATTCGATTCTAGAACCCCTTTTTCAACTCATTGGGCCTCATTACGACCATGGAGGTAGCGATGCCACTATTTGTGGCATGGCTACCCCCATAACGGGTACCGGGTCCGGGTTCCCTGAATGGGGAAATACCGGGCCATTGCGACCTTGGAGGGCCTGGTATTTCCCCATTCAGGGAACTCGGACCCGGTACATCCCGATTCCAATTTGAGTCCCCATAGGGCTCAATGGGAATGGGGAGAATGCAAACAACGGGCCCGTTAATGACAGGCCCATTGTTTGCATCCTGGTCTGCTTGCGGAACCCGCTAAGGACGCCTGGTTTTACCAGTCGTCCTTAGCAGGTCACGTGAAGAGACCTTGTAATGAGGCGGTAGGGGGTTAACAGGGCCGGCAGCTCTACCGGCCCCGTTAACCCCTACCGCCTAACGTGTAATGAGGCCCATTGACTACTTTTTACAACCAGCGAAGTCCTATGTGAAAGATACAATAGCAGTCCTCAATTTACTTAAAGACGTACACTTCGAACCAAACAAACAAGTACTGGTCACTTTGGATATAGAGTCACACTATACCTCCATCCCTCAGATAGAGACTCTGTTGGTGATGGTCAAGATTTTGGAAGAGCAACCACCACCACTGGCGTTTTGCATCTTTTTTTGATGCAACTAGCTGAAATTGCCCTAACAAAAAACGTTTTCCTCTACCAAAACTAATTTCATGAGCAGACATCAGGAACTGTAATGGGAGCTACTTTTGCACCCTCGCTGGCCAATCTATATGTGGCAGAATTTGAAAAACCCACATCTATGCCAATAAGCGGTGTTACGCTCACCTGGTATCCACGGGGACGCCACCCAGCCAGTTGGTCAGCGATGCCCTTCTCAATGGTTCCCTGGTGTGGTTCTCGGTGTTGATGGGATTCCGCCTGGAAATGAAGACTATGTTAGGACTGGATGACCAAGGTAAGTTTTTTCCCACCTCCTTTCTGATTGCAGCCCCTCCGGGTTCTCTTCTCACCTGGTTGTCGGAATTGTTGGGCTCTCCGTCCTGCTCTCTGGGCAGGAGCGCGTTGTCTATGGTGGGCGAGCGCTGTCTAGTTACTTCACTGACTGCAGCCCTAGTAATGTCTTTCAGGTAGGTCTTATTGCGAGTTTATGAAGTTGTTATTCTTGTATGCCTTTTCACTGTTCTAAAATGTCTCTTTTTATCTCCCTTAGGTGCGCGCAGTGTCCACTTGGAGAACTGGGTAGGCTGGTTCTTGCCCGTAAACGATGGCGCACCAAAGCGCTATGATGCTGTAAGGAAGCGCTTTGCGCAGCACAGCGATGTCCTGTCTTCACTGACCTGTGCTTTTCTCTTTTTCGTAGGTCGTGGTGTGCTCCCAGCGTGGATGGAGTTCCGGAGCTTTGCCGGTCGAAAATCAGCCAGCCAGGTAAATCTCTAAGCGCTTCGTGGTTGTAATGTCTCTTCTACCTTCTTTAATAATGTCTTTCTCCCTTTTTCAGGTCCTTCGATCCTGGCAGCAAACTCTTCAAACGGAGATGCCCAGGAGCTGCGAGCAGTGAAGGATGGAGATTACAGGTAAGATTCTGCTGCTAACGATGTTCTTTGTTTTTTCTGCAGGTCCGGAATTTGTCAGGCTCGTGAGAAAGCTGGACACAGTGAGCGTCACGTTGCTAGTAGCAAAGTAACGCAAAGCGTGTTGTCTTGTTCGGGTGTGGTTTAAATAGCCACTGCAAAGTAGTCCAGGTAAAGTAGTCCCTAGGCTACCACACCCAAAACTCTATACCGCATAGCTTGGTTCTAGGAATCAAGCTATGTGGATGCCTCCATGTTGACTGAAAGCCCTAAAAAGTAGTTCCACAAGCAGATGTCTATCTTTGCTTATGAGCCTGGCACCAAAGCCGCCAGTACTGGCCCCAAGAGGGCCTGAGAAGTGGATGCCAGGCCTTATAAGCGATCCGAGTACTGATTCCACCTGGCCAATGGGCTTGCCAGTGGGGATTTGGCTGCGGGTCGTGACAGCGGTTTCAAGATCAAATTACCGGCTGGCACAGATACATAGATGACGTCCTCCTAATTTATTCAGGTGAACAGACACATTTAGAGGCATTGATCACCTGGTTAAACAGTAGAAATAGATACCTAAAATGTACCTACACTAGTAGCAATGAGGAGGTATACTTCCCCGATTTGAAAATAAATCATGGCAAAAGACAGACAACTATGCACTACAGTATTTAGAAAACCAACAGACAGGAATTATCTGCTTCAATTTGATAACTTTCCCCCTAAAACAACAGTCAAATGAACCTTTCGGCCAATATTTGAGGTTTCAAAGGAACTGTTTGGATATCACTGAATACGACGCACAAGCTAACAACCTCACTAATAGAATGCAAGCCAGAGGATACCCAACAAGACTCTTGAAACACGCTAAGAAAGGAGCACGTAACATCCCCGAGATACTACACTACAGCAAAATATTAGTCCTACTCAGGAAAACCGTATCACTGCAGTCCTGAACTACTCCTCACAGCTGAATAAAGTGAAGAAGGAGATACTAAAACTCTGGCCAATCCTAAAGGTGGGTTCTGTGCCATTACTGCTGCCACATTTTGCCATAAAACGTAGAGAAAACATGAGTCACACTAGTGAAGTCCTACCACCCGGACCCTAGTCCAGGTATAGAACCAAAACTATGGAACTCTACTTGTCCGGTTGGTCACTCACCATGTGGCCAATGTTTGGTATGTCCACAAACATCCAGATCCACTACATTGGACCTGGGCTTAAAAACACCATGGAAGCAACAAGCGTTCACCAACTGTAATACAAGCCATGTGATATACCTGATCACATGCCCATGTAACCTTCAATATATATTGGGATGGCAGCCAGGCCCATCAAGAAGCAAATTCAGGAACACTAATCCTGTATACATACTGAGAGATTGAATGCACCACTAGTAGAACATTTCCTACGAAAAGGGCACAAGGAGGACAATCTGACATGGACTATTGCAGAAAAGGTAATAGTCCCACTGAGAGGTGATATATGTGCCCTGTTACTCAAAAGGCAACATCATTGGATATTCTGGCTCCAAACCGATCACTGTGGTCTAAATGAACCTATCAACTGGCAACCCTTGATCACCCTTTATTGGTCCTGCAAGCCACCACAGGGAAATTAGTTAGCACAACCAGTGCACTGAAATGCCCATCTATAGATATCATTTATCTATCTATCTATCTATCTATCTATCTATCTATCTATCTATCTATCTATCTATCTATCTATCTATCTAGATTATCTATCTATACACACATATATATATATGAGCACAATATATATATATACACATATATATACACATACACACATATATATATATGAGCACAAATCAGTTCCATCTAAGGTTACCTTGTTACTCTGTACGGATCCCATACCTTTGATAGTAGCGAGGATTAATACAACAGACTAGTGGATACTCACCTTCAACATCCTACCCTAGTAACATCTTGTATAACAACCATAAGGTATCATTTTCATTGTTGCAGAAGAGGCATGAGAAAGGAAAACCTTTTCTTAAGAGGGGAATATGTTTCATAATCAAGATTAAAACTCAAAACCTCAAATCACACATTGCATTGTATCTTTAAAATTATTATCAGCATTAATTTGGGGTATTTCCAAGTAAATACCCGAAATAAAGTATTCCACCCCCAACCTACTTCTGCAGGAGTCTGTCCTGATCCATTCTGGTTTCACCATCACCGTCTTGTGGCCAATGCTGGATTTGACTTTTATGGACTTCATTGATTCACGGTGCGTCACCCTTTCTCAACTCTCATGCTGGACTTCCTTTGCATCTTGTACTCATGGTGGCCCTTAATCATGCTGTTCGCATCTTCATCTTGTATCCTGCCTTGCAACATTATGTGTTACTACTGACTTCTGCAATTGTATTCGCTCTCCCCTCTTGCTTCTCCACTCTTTTTGACTGCTTACTTTCTGTTCTCTCCTCCTCTCCCTTTCTCCTATTTCCTATCTCCTCCCCTCCTCCCCCTACTTTTTTCTATGCACTTACTCAATCAGAATTGTCCCTGGACCTAGTATGATAGCAACCTCGACTATCTCCTCCTCCCACCCCTTAATCCCCCCCCACAGCACTATCTGAAATGTCATCATGACTAGTACAATAGTCGCTTGCTTTGTTCCTCCCCTCCCTTTCTGCACCCCTCTCCCTCACCTTTTGTTTTTCTCCGGCTCTACCAGAAATGTCGTCAGGCATAGTAGGGTAGTCGCCTGTCTGTTTCCATTTCCATTCCACTCTCCACCTCCCTTCCTTATCAATGTCTTAGCTCTTGCGCTATCTGAAATGTCATCAGGCCGAGTACAATAGTTAATTTCACATCCTTACTGTTCATGGCCTGTAAGAATGTCATTGTCTTTTCCGTTGTTCCCTCCCTTGCCTTGAAGTGCTTTGAAACACATTGGGCCTCATTACAACGAGTGCGGACCCGTAATGAATGGTGCCGGTAAAGGGACCAGCACCGTTCATTACGGGCCGCCTCATTATGAGGTCTGCAGCCGGTCCCGCTCAGGACGCCTGGCCAGACCAGGCGTACTTAGCGGGACCCACTAGCATACCAGAATGCTAGCAACGGACCCGTCATTAACGGGCCTGTTGTTAGCATCCTCCCCATTCCCATTGAGCCCTATCGGGGCTCAAATGGGAATGAGGATGTACCGGGTCCGGGTCCCGAGAATGGGAATTACTGGGCCTGCCAAAGTCGGCATGACCCGGTAATTCCCTATTCCTGGAACCCAGACCCGGTACCCTGTATGGGGTTAGCCATGCCGCTAAAAGCAGCATGGCTACCTCCATACTCATAATTAGGCCCTTTGTGTATAGGCGCTATATAAATAAACTATCATATCATATCATAAATGTAGCTGCTAGATGATACACGCGCATTGAGCCCATTCTAAGATGGCGCCCGGAAACTATGTGATGTGCAAAACGCATTGCCCATAGCAACAGGAACTGAACATGCGCATTTAAGTGCGCCGGTCGCACACAGAGAGGTTTCACAAGACGCATATCGAAACGGAGTACAGCAGATTTCATGTCAATGCAGACACGGTTAAGCAATATTTTTGCGCTTTCAGTTTTGCTGCATTATACTGCATAGTTTCACTGATTGAGTCTGCATGAGAGTAGCTGTACCCGATACAGCCACATTGAGCAATACGGGTGACGAACTACATACTTTAAAGGTGCACTGCAATACGAACAACAAGAAAAGAGTTCATTCATGTCACCAGCACATACTCCTGAGTAGCTTTGTAAAAAAAACAGTTAGGAAAACCCTGCACAGTCTTAACCGGGGCATATTAGCCACTACCCTGTTTCAGCACTTTTTGACTAGAAAATTCGTAAATAACGGAAGACATAACAATAACAGATTTCCATGATCCAGGGACCCCTGTATCCATCAAGAGTGTACTAGCATGTATCAATAGGCATTCACAGATCTAGTATGGTAATGTCACAATCCTCTTTTCCCCTTCCTTCCACTCTCCGACAGGAAATACAGAGTGTGAACCATTCTGCGCCTTCTTTTTGAGCCACCTTCACATTCAAGTTAGACAATTGACCTTTGAATATTTTTGCTCACAAATGTGTGTATGTTCCACAATTTACTTAATAAGCAATTAATGAAAAGATTTAGTTTAGCGATCATATCAGTGACACTGTCCCCTTCTAATTTCTGCAGGGGTAGGTTGAATGTCTCCATAAGCAAACGAAAGGTGAGATCGTTTCAATTGACTATTGCCTGTTGGATACGGCTAAATGCGACCCATATATAGAATCATACCGGGAAGCAGACGATTGCTATACTCCTTGATTGAAGACAGCCCTGAGGAAGGTGGCAAGAATGAGACAATCCATTCAAAGCGGTCAACAAACATGGAAAGGCAGCAGGGATTTTTGACAGCGGGGAAAATCCTTGCTGCGATTCCCGGATCAAATTAGGGGCAGTTTAGGTAATCAGAACATATAGACCCCTGACACCAGTCTGCAAAGTAGCTCCTCAGCTACCTACAGAAGGTTATGTGCTTTTTTTTAAAACAGGGAACTGTTCACAAACAGTATCGGCCAATGAAGTAATAGTTGCCACAATATTGTCTGCACACTACCCTATGCAGTCTTTTTACCTTTTAATAATTTTACATTAGCAAGGTCCTGCGCTGGTGTTTCTGTCCTGTATAAAGACATTCATTTAGCAAACAATTGAATCAATAACTGGATTGATGCTGAAAAAACACAAACAGAATTAGAATATCGAAGTTTCTGATTTCTTACTCTATCCACTTTTAGAAAAGCGACACGTCAGTGCTGGCTAGGGGTAGGTCCCCAGATAGGTAGGGATAGATAGAAACTTCTCTATCCTCTGTTTCCCATTGTCCTAATAAGTCACTTAAGATCTATGGTCGAGATCTACCTGACACTCAGCCTCTAATCCATTAATCTAGTTTTCCCTCAAGAGATAGGACAGCATCCAACTAGCTAAGTCTGCCCCCCCTTTCTTTTAGGAGACAGTTCAAAATATTCAGGGGCATAATACAGCTACACTAAATTAAGTAATCGCTAGGGTACGTTGCCCCACATCCCATGTTTGTGTTAAAAAATATGTCCTGGGCACAACCCTTTCTCAAAAAACTGTTTAGCAACTTTACCCCTCCTGCGTTTATCCAAGAGCAGAACCCAACAAAACAAAATTTTCTGGCATTACACACATTACGCACAATCTTGTCTTCATCTAGCATTGTCTAAATTATGTCACAGATAGGATCAACAACTTGGAAGATGTCTTAAAAACACGTTAATAAATGGAGCAGGAAGCTTCTACAATAAGAACATTTATAGAAGATCTGGCTAAAAAGAACCATAGAATATGGCATATTTAATAAAATTCAAAGGGTAATCAAAGTCACCAAAAAGAGAAAGATCCTGCAGGGTTTCTAATGGAAATATCTGAAGTCTCCTCCCCATTGAAGCTATAGGGACATTGTCTACCTGCTTTGATTACGTCAATTTAAAGATATCTAAAAACAGTGAATTTCTTTAGCCCTTTATCCTGAAATAGGGACAAGTGCTGAAGTACCTACATGTGCGCAAGAACAAGGGTATAACTGATGCGTTGGATTCTTGTTATACAAACGAAACACACAGCTATGAAGGTCAAATGTCAGCAGACTAATTGGACATCTTTTGAAATCACAATCTATATTTTCATCAGTATTTACATCCGAGCATAGCATATCTGACATCCAATTTTTCATTAATGACAACCTACATTCCAAAGTGACACCAGACTCAGGATACCCGTCTTGTAAACGTTTGAAGGGGAGGATCATTCAGTCAGTGAGGCATTGCAAGCCATTTATTATTCAGGTGTAACTGCCTCAGAATGGGCAGTCAAGGGGTTTTTGGGTAGAGCTTGACAGACAAGGTGAAGACATCTGACTTGCAGTGGGGGTTGTCCCCCATTACATGGAATGGAACAATCACAGTACCACATGACAGGCCAGTCCTACGATCCAGGACCTTCCATGCACCCAGCATACAGTCAGGGCAGACCAGTCCAGAAGGGCATGACCCTCCTCAAAACCCAACTGGGATCAGGCAGGGCAGTGATAAGGCACCCTGTCCCAAACTCACAGAGTCTGACACTCTTTAAGAAGACCCCAAATCTAGAAACAGAAACATATTCTTGTCCTTTTGACTGCAGTCATTTCTCCTGGAATTAGTAGCAAGGGTTATAATATTTTTAACAGTGAGCCTGTGACATCAGGCTAGCAATTGCACAGTTCAAAAGGGATGCGCAAGGAGGAAGAGAGTTATGCAGATCCTTTATAATTGTTCTTTTATACACGCTTAATACCGAAGACCAGTTTCTAAGCGGGAGACCAGACATCAAACCTTTGTTGCTATGCATTGTTTTGCTTCCAAGACAAACGTGTTGCCCCTGAACTATCCTCCCGGCTAATACAATGTTGCAAGTTCACAGCTTCCGGACAATGGAATGTTTCATGCAAGAAAAGTTTTCAAAGTGTTGTCTCCCAGTTGAATGTTCTCTCTTGGAGTAAGAATACTGCGTACACACACCCAAACATACACATGCACACACATATACACACATGCACACACAGACACAAACCCACAAACACTTCCCTTCCAAATGAAGAGTTTAAACACCATACCCAGTGTTTCCCAGCTTTCAATTCACACACTAGAGTGACAGAAGACCTAGGGCCTCATTAGAAGTATGACAGTAGCCTTGCTGGTAAAACTGGCAGGCTGCCGCCAAACTTCCGAATATTTCCGGCGCCCGCGAATGATCAATTACTGGGTCATTACGGCCCTGCCGGATCTGGTAATTGCCCATTTACAGGCACTGGAAAAAAGATGCTCCCCATTCCCATTCGTCCCCATAGGGCTGAATGGGAATGGGGAGGTCGGATGCACCAGCACTGTTTATATCGGTGCCGGTGCATCCGACATGCTGTGCTCGCGGGTGCCGCACTGCCCGCCAAGTCCGACCTGCTGGGCAGAAAGGCACCCGTGAGCACAACTCGTAGTTTGCCGGTCCGGGAACTACGTACCGGCAAGCTTACCGTTACCTTAGTTCCCAGACCGGCAAACTTGTAATGAGGTCCCTAGACTTCAGAAAGATAGCACCAGCGAACCTCTGTGAGCATAAAGAACATTCTAAGATGGTTGATAGGCCAGTTATAGACTTGGTCCAGTCCCCTAAGGCCAGCTGTACTCCTAAACAGCAACCAATCCCAGCACGGCCGCAGAGGCACAGACCCATACTTAGAGCCCCACCAAGGAGGATGAAAGAAAGCATAAAACCCAGAGGCTGCAGTCTGCCAGTGAGTGTTTGGGTAGCAGGAGGCTCGAGTATAGCTGTGGCTGGAGACTGGAGAGAATTGAGCAGGGATGAAGCTGGGAAGATGGAGGAAACAAGAAAAGTGGCAGCATTGGAGAGCAGAAGGTGGTGGTGAATATCCAGAGAAGGAAAGAGGAGGTGGTAACATCCAAAGGCGAGATAGTGCAGGAGAAAGTGGTGAGAGTTAAAAGGGTGAAGGACGAGGTGATAACATCAGAAGGAAAGATAGCGCAGGAGAGGTCAGAGGAGGAGGAAGTGGTAATACTAGACAGAGAAAGGTTGCAGGAGCAGATGGACATTTCAGATGCAGTGAGGTTGTAGGAGGTGGTGGTAAGACCTAGGCTGCAGCAGGATGTGGTGAAACCCTAAATGGAGGAGGAGTTAGTAACATTGGATGCTGGAAGTAAAACAGAAGAGGTGGTATCATCAGGTGGAGTGAGATAGACACAGTGGCGCAGAGGAGATGGGAAGTAGAACACAGAGAGGAGGAGGAGAAGAATATACCGCAGAGAAGAAGAAACCTAAAGGCGAAAGATGTTTGGAGGTGGCAGCAACATGTGGAGATGGTAGAACAGGGCAGGTGGTGGTAACGACCGGAAGGCAAGGTAACAACAGGAGGTGAAGAAGGAACAGAAGTGGGGCAGGTAGCAAAGGAGGGATAGAAGTGAAGGCAGAAAGCAACCTTGTAGATAGAGAAAGTAGGAACTGTTCCAGAGGGTCCGGTCAGCCATAGGCAGGGCCAGACAGTGGCATGTGACACATGATTGGGACTGGGAATCTATCTTGAGACCATAGAGGGGAGGAGAGGATACACAGGAAGAAACCCGGGCAATGCAGAACCACAGAGACCCTTCTCCAGCTCTTCCTGCAGGCTACTCCCACTGACCCATCTGCTTTGAAGACTTTCTGCTTAAGTGAGTCTTAGGGCACATGGCCCCTAAAGCCTGCAATGCTCAGGGAGTGGTGGCAAACCCCTTTGGATACATAAAGACTGGGACGAGAGTTCTGTTACCCGAATAGACTGAGAAATCGGGAACACCAAAGAAGACACTGTGGAAATGTTTCTCAGGGGAGGAACTGGTCCAACCACACCAAGGACGGGAATCACTGCCCTTTCTTGTGTGGAGATCATGCTTCCATTTTTATTTTGGTGCCTTCATGTAACAAACCCCAAATAAAAGTTGTAGATGTGAGCAAAGAGATCCACTTGCGGGTTTACTCTACCTGTTAGGGGTTGTCTTCTCAGACAGCCCCTAACGATCCCAGACAACATGGATCCCTTACTGGCCACAACAAGACTCGTGAATATTCAATATGCTTGTTAAGGAAATTAATTAATGACACCCACTGCAGTGGTTGTATTAAGAGGCAACTGAACATGCCAATGAATCTCTTTAATCACATGCAGCATACTAAGGAGAATAGGCATTGGTAAAACGTACACATACATGGGTGAACATGATGGAATACAGTAAGACATTACTGCTTCCCACTAAAGAAAAACCACATACATTAGATACTCGTTGCTCAGTCACAAAGGACATGAACACATGCCCAGTTGATCAATAATATACATGCCAACAACAACTTCCATATTTGACATACATTTTTGATTTTGTCTTCTTTGCTGATTTTTAAACAACTGATGTTTCCTTGGGGGATCTGTAAAATTGATGTGGTCCTGAGTAAGCTCTATGAGTGAAACATGTGTAGGCATCTAAGAATATGTTTATTGTATCCAGATCTCATGAATACTGGCTGTAAAATAATGGATATCTATCATACAAATATTATTTGATCATTCTGTCTATAATACATGTGCATAGGGAAACAAGACATGTTCTATATTGTACATTTTGGATCTACCTGCAGTCAGCCAAACCTATTTTATTAGAAAAGACAACACAAAACAGCAAGACAAGGGGCTTCATTACGACCCTTGCGCTCCCGTAATGAAGGGGTCCGGTACGGGACCGGCCCGCTTCATTACGGGAGCGCCGATTATGAGGTTCCCAAACAAAAAGTCCTTTCCGGGTCCCGCGAGGGGAAGAGGGAGGTAATAACGGGCCAGTTGTTATGTGCCCGTTATTACCTCCCTCCCCATTCCCATTGAGCCCTATGTCGGAATGACCCGGTAAATCCTCATTGCAGGAACCCGGTAATGGAGCCCGGTTTGGAGGCATCCATGGTGCTAATAGCACCATGGCTACCTCCAAACTCGTAATGAGGCCCAAGGGCTCTGAAACCCCCCAAAACAGTGAAATGATCCCAGCAGAAGGTTGACCAGTTTCCATTAGTCGTCAGTGTGTCCCCTTCCATGAAATGGTCTCTGTGACAAGGTGGCAAGACAGAGGGAGGAAGGCATTCATTCCCTTCTACAGTGCCCCACCGCCTATCCCTGCCTTTTCCTAATGGGTCATCTAGTCGCCAGCCATCTCATCCCTCTCCCAGGTGAACCCTGTGGTTCTCAACCAATGAAAGTCTGAATGGATGGGCTAATGGGCAGGTCTGTGGGGTTGCAGAGCCCAAGGCACAGTGCATTATGAAACGCCTACCTCTTTATGGCGGGTTCCTCCATGCTTATCTTTTATTTTCTGTTCTTCAACTTTCTTTCACCTCTACTTTTTTGCATTGTGCTCTTTGAGTCTTGTCACAGTTGCTCCCACTTATCCTTAGGCATGTGTAATCACCTCCTCCAAAGGTTCTTATGGAAAGATACGGGGTCGGTAGAAAGTGTAAAGCATGTTATCTGCCTGAAAGGCCCTGGTTCCAGAAATGAGGGTCAGGATTCTCATGGGAGTAAAGGGTTAACAGGGTGTCATGTGGCTTTCTGTTTCAGATCAGTCCATGATGTCATTTACTCCAGCAACAGCCTGGCAGATAAGGTAACTGTGCAGCCTGGTCAGTTCTAGAATATGTGTGCGGGGACCGAGTCCAGAGGAGTATAGTAATTTGGGAGAGAGAGAGCCAACAGGGGATTGGGTGTCTTCTCTCTGGAGACTGGAAGCCAGAAGAAAGCACCTGCACCAGAAGGTAAGGGTCCATGTGCAAAGCCTGTGACTGAGGGGCCTCCTCCACACCGTTATGCTGGAGCCTGCAGGGGCCCCTTACCATGCAACACAGCCCAACGGTGCAAATCATGGCTCTGATCTACTAGAAGAGCTACCTGAACATAAGACTCCTCGGCGATAGCCTGGGGAGAGCCTCTGGAAGGAAGCTGGTGCACAGGGCAGTCAGGGAGCAAAAGACTTTCCTAATGAAAGATTGATACAACATATGTGACATATGTGACTGAATAACCCCTGTATGTAGTGCCTTAAGTATTTTGCACTTGCATTTTATTGGTATTTATAGAGTACTTCACGCCAAAACAGTACAAAAAAATGAAGCAGATGACAATTCCAGGAATTAATGGCAATGGAGAGAGGTTAATCAACAAAAAGAGAGGACAGAAAAAGGGCCTTTAATCTAGTATGTAATGTGAAAAAGAAGAAAGAATATCGGGGGGAAGAGCATTCCAAAGTTTCAGAGCGAGACGGGAAGAAGAGCGGAAGCGACTAGGTGCACAAGGAGGTTGTGGGACAGAGAGAAGATGCAGATGTTCAGATCGGAAGGAACAGGAGGGGGAATAGGGTGATACGAAAGACCAAAGGTGGGGGGGGCGGAGCTTGGCCATGTTAGCATTTAAAGACAATGGTAAGAAAGTGGAAAAGAAGACAAGATTCAAAGGAAAGAAAAGAGATTGACTTAAGCGATGGTGAGCGAGGATCAAGGAATAACGGAAAGAGGACACGAATTGAGGAGTAAGATATGAAGAGGGAAGACCCACTAGCAGGGCTGACACGTAATCAAGTCGGGAGAAAATAGAAGTAGACATAAGATGTTTAGTGGTGCTAAAGGAGAGGAAAGGTTGTATACAGCCACGGTTATAATAATGATAGCGATAGACATGGGCAGTTGTAGAAATATGGTGTCAGAAGGATAGGGAAGGGTCAAATGTGACCCCAAGGTTAGGAGTGTGAGGGGAGAAGGGAAGAAAGGTATGTGTGGAAAAGGCCAGAGGGAGACAGGGAGGAGGGGGGGAAGAAGAGCATTTTAATTTTGGATGGGTTGAAATGAAGAAAGTGAGAAGACATCCAAGACTGAACAGCAGAGAGACAGGCTGAAATAGTAGAGTGAAGAGAGTCAGAGAAAGAAGAGACAGAGAAGATCTGAGAGTCATCAGCAGAATGAAAGGTTAAAAGGCTGATTGAGTGTGGTAAAGGGAATAGTATAGATTTAGAAAAGCAGCAGCCCAAGGACAGAACCTGTGGAACCCCATAGAGAAGAGGGCGAGGTGTAGAGATAAGACCGGCCCAAGATACCGAGTAAGTGCGAGAGGATAGGTGAGATGGAAACCAGTGAAGGAGGCTAACAGATAAACCAGGAGAAGTGAGGGTGGAAAGTAATGTAGGGTGATCAAAAGTGTCAAAGGAAGCTGAAAGATCAAGACAGTGAAGAATAGATGAAGACTTGCTGTGGGGGACAGAAAGCAAAGAGTTAGAGACGCACAGCAGAGCAGTTGTGCTATGGTGTGTCGGGTGGACCCAGATTGGACTGATGAGAGCAAAGAGAGAGAGTTGAGATGAGATGAGACTTGTGATTAGACAACTCTTACATAGAATAATGTGCATTCCTTGATATGTAGTCTTGTGTGTGGTGAGGGCGAATCTGCACTGTGTGAGGTAGAGTGCGATACACAGTCCCGTTAAGGTGTATCTTTGGAGAGAGGCTGACTGGTATATGGGACGCAGTCTTGTGGAGGCATTTTGCTCAGGTGAAGGTCTGTGCTTTGTGGAATAAGTAATCCAATACGTGTATCTGCCCCACAGGAAACAAAGTGGATTCAGGGAACTGTAGCGGTGTGGGGGAAAGCTGCAATTAGGTAGAGTGCATTCTGGGGCATATAGTTCGAATGTTCACAGGGTGAGATAAACGCGATATGGGACATACAACCATATGCAAGAAGCTATAATGAGGGAGCCAAAGTGAGGGACTGTGGGGACATCAGTGGTGACCAGTGGAAAATGTTGCCCTGTCCCATTATCAGTAATGGTAGGTATTTAGCAGCTGGGATGGTATCTATGGATAGAAATGTGACATTTCATGTAACTGTAGATTTATAGGAGCCTAGGCCCTGAAAAGTACAAGGGGGCATGCAATATCAAAGATAACTTCACATTTACTAACCTATCACTCACTTCCACTCATAGCGGCAATGGCTTGTCATAGAGAATTTACTTCTTTAAACATGTTCTATTTATTTTTTGACAACAGCGCTACTAAATCTTTTGACCAAAGCTCAAGACCGAAGCGTAATGGTACCAGACCAAGCGCGTGCGCTAGAAGATTTTACAGACTCACAGAGGTGTTGGATCTGGTATGACATTATCAGGGTCATGCAATTTGCCTTCCTGGCGATTGCATTTGTTCCAAACTTCCCCATAAGTGCCTTCTTCACCATTACATGTATTCCAAGCTTCCACGATCATCTTAGATAACTACACATGCATTTGGATGGTTTACCGAAATCTCAATTTACACAATTTCTTAACCGACGTCAAAGGTGAGGTTTGACAACCAAGCAGTATATAAATATAAGATAGGATATTATTTCTGCCTATGCCAGACTGTAGAGGTATTATAATAATAATAATAATTATTATTATTAATATTATTATTTTATTTCTTATAAAGCACAGCTCAATCAAGGGCCTCAGTGTCCAAGAGACAATCAAGAATAGGGGGAACAAAGGAAACAAACACAAGCACAAAGAGACAACAGTGCTAATGAAACTAGGTATCAAATTAGACGGTTTTTACAGCAGCCTTAAAGCTGTCCAGATGGGGGATGCAGCTCACACCACGTGGCAAGGAATTCCACAGAATTAGGGAAACGTGATCAAACATAGTGTTTCCGGTCCGCTGGAGTTTGGAGCGACTCAGCTCAAGACAGTGATCATAATTCGGGCACAATATTCTGCGACCAGTTGCACAGCTGATGCGACGCAAAAGATAAATGGGGCCCGCACCATGCAAGCAAGTAAGAGCCAGTATCTTGTGAGAGATCCGTGCCTTAACAGGCAGCTAGTGCCACAGGCGCCTAGCCTTGTAACATGATCACAGAGCCTAAGACCAACAGCAGCTCGCACAGCATCATTCTGCATAACCCGGAAACTTAGTCAGGTTAGATTGTGAGGCAACAGCAAGTAGGCAGTTACAATAATCGATCTTGGGGTCAATGATAGCATGAGCTAGGAGGATACCACAGTTATGATCCGATAAATAAGGACCGATCTGCCTGATAAGCTTGAGAAAAGAAGCACAAGAGGATCTGAGGTAGTTAGTGTGCTGATTAATCGCCAACTCTACATCCAGGATTACTCCCAGAGTTTTAACCTTTGATGCCACAGAAATGACACACTCTGAGAAAGTAAAGGAAGTATAGTCATTGGCCATCTTCCTGAAACGAATCCCAGTATCCAAGACCAATAGCTCGGTTTTGGTATCATTAAGTGTTAAGGCATTCTATGCCATCCACGACTGAAAGACTGAGTAGAGTAATTAATGGCCCTAGAGTCATGATCATAGACACCCGTCAGTTGGAGAAATGTCTGTATGTCGGCATAATTTGTATATTTGACACCAAGATTGTCTAATAAGTTAAAAACAGGTCTTGTATAAACATTATACAAGGTAGGAGCCAAAAAAAAGAGTCCTGATGCACACAACAGGTCAGAGTAGTTGGAAGAGCAGACTCTTGGCTGATCTATCAGATAGAAAAGACTATGGACATTAAACTTTGTTGTCCATCTGTTTATCATTTGGTACTAACATTAATTCTTGTTTCGCTTTGTTAACCAACCTTTTGGTTGCTTCTTCAAATCTTGCAAATATATATGCACATTCGTTATTTTCATTTAATGTTTTATCTATTTACATCTGATTTCGCCACATTGTTGTAAAATCTTAATACAATCCTGTCGATATTCATTTCTACTGTTAACTTGACTTAATGTTATGTTAACAATAAGAGGGGATTATGTCAAGCCATTGGAACTTAAAAATAGTTTTTAAATTATGATTTCAAATTGACTGACAAAACTAGCAAAGAGCACTCTTTATTGATATTGCATTGCCCTGAAGAAGCTCATTCTAGAGTGAAACACGTGTAGGCTGGAGTTTGTGCCATAATGTTACCATTATATGCTTATCTTTAGACTGGAGCCCGTACAAAGGAATCATCACTATATTCGTATGTTTAACTCAAAGAGAGACATCTTAATATGTGAGTTTTGTCTCTTTCAAAATAATATGTTTAACTAGACTTTTGTCTTTCGATTCACATTAAAAGTTTATAAAAATAATATCAGAGTTTCAAAATGAATCCTTTTTCTATTCCTTCTTAATTGATAAAAATCATTACTATATTACTAACCAGTGTAAGCTTCAATGACAAATATTTTGGTACAGTGCAGGACATTACAAAAACTCTCATATCATGTTTTCAGCAATCAGAGACACGTGAAATATAAGCATACATTTGAACCCCCCTGCAGCTAACCCACCTGTTCAAGGTTTTCCTCTTGTGTGTGCCAGATCATAGCCTCTACTATACCCCTCTGAGGATATAGGGCCCGATTCATGGAATATTTGCCCGGTTCGAAGTGAATTTGCACTGCTGGAAAGTGACTTTGCACTGCCACTAACCCTGATTCATGGAACCGGGCAAAGTGTATTTTTGCTGGGCAAAGCCCGGGCAAAGTCAGCACATGGGGCCTCATTACATGGTAGGCGGTGGACCAAGGTGCTGTTAGCACCTTGGTCCATGCCGGTAAAATACCAGCACCGCCTTGGAGGAAAGGGGAATTACCGCCCTATTCCAAGGTTGGTGGGGCGGTAATTCCCCCTTCCCCCATTGCCCTTCCCCATTCCAATTTTTGCCCCATAGGGCATAATGGGAATGGGGAAGGTGCTAATTACGGTACCGCATGTTGCGGTACCGTAATTAGCACCCTGGTCCCTTTGCGGGTTGGTTTTTAACGCCTGCTAAAGCAGCCGTTAAAGTACCAACCCGCAAAGGGACCTCGTAGTAAGGCGGTAAGGGTTAACAGTCACCGGTACCATTACCGGTGACCGTTAACCCTTACCGCCTTCTGTGTAATGAGGCCCATTGGCATCTTTGCAGTACAAAATGACTTTGCCTGGACTTTGCCCGTTTCCATGGATCAGTGTTAGTGTCGTGCAAAGTCACTTTTCAGCAGTGCAAATTCCCTTTCAACCCGGCAAATGTTCCACGAATCGGGCCCATAGAATGCATTGTATGGAATGATTGCATAGTCGGCCTATTTGTACATTGTATTAAGCGCCTTGAAGCTGCCGTTCTGCTGAGATTCAGCACCCGAGGGCTTTGCCTCTAGAGGTATAATGCATCGCAAAGACACGATGTCTACTGCTCACAGTCCCATTGCGGTGTGGCAGATGTTTAATAGAGCTATACAACACCTGTAAAAAAAAAACGGAAACACAAGCAGACAGTACAACAGTCTCTGTAAGGGAAAGTCTTGCCAGTACCTTTCTATCCCGTCCAGTTTATGGCGATGCTTCCTGGACATTAGCAGCCCTCCTCCCCACGCAGCCTGTAAGAAATCAGACATACATGTTAGAGAACAGCCGTGCTGTGGAGGAGCCAGGCTGCTCTCATTTGATTATTGAAAGGTTTAATACTCCTTTTACAAACTAGCATTGACACAGGGTAGCCTACTCTTAATTCCTGGTCAATCTCCCTGCATCTCCCCCCTCCCGGCGCTCAATTGCCCTGCCAGAGTCCGCGCCAGCAGACCCCATTCCGGTACTTGCAGTAATAGTCGCCCCCCTCCCCCTCCCCGTCCTGCCCCCCAGGGGCAGGAGGCAAGCAGCCCATGGTAAGGACATGCAAAGTAGCAGGCAAGTCACACAGTCATTCGGGCCTGCTGGTGGGCAAGAAGTAGCTAAACCAATAAAAAGCAAACACCACCTGTTTCCTTCTCATTGGTGTCAAGCTACTCAACGCCCATGTCTGTGGGGGTGCTGCCGATGATGTCCCAAGGAATTTCAAAATATGTTCCCTCACTTTTGCCCATCGAATGGGCATTAAGAGTGTGAATGCGCCTTTCACGGCGCGTCGTGTGGGACACATCTCAGTACGATCTGCACCCATGCAGTGCACCTTTCCTGGTGGGATAGCGGACTGATGTGCACACCTGTGCTGGATCCACAGATGTCCTGTGTGTGCAGCATAGCGTGAATGCCACCCAGTGCCACTCTCTCTCTAGCGTGGTGCAGGCGTGTTGTAGGATGTGCCCTCCGTGTGCCTTCATGGTAGTCCCCTGGGCACGGAACTTGGATTGGGTTCTCCTTGGTCAGGGCACTCTTTTATGAACAGGAAGAGATTAACAATGGTTGTCTAACTCGCATGTATTATGGATGTCTGGCTTTCAAGTGCTTAATCATGCCTGGCGGGGCTCCCACTAATGGCCTTGATTGATTGGAACACGTGTGCATTACATGTGATAGTACAGAGCGAGATAACCCTGGCTGTATTTGAAGGGGTTTGATATAAAGCAGCCTGTTTCAATCTGCATGCTCTCCTGCGCGAATGGGCTTTCGACTAACTGCCCTGCTCTGTTACTCACATCGACATGCAGCCAGAGGTTGTACTTCTCGCACAGGTCCGCAATCTCGTGAATAGGGTCAAACGCACCATACACAGTAGTTCCTGCGGTGGCGTTCACGTACAGTGGAACTTGACCCTGGAAAGGAAGCACATTTCATTTCTATGATCAGGAAAACTTTAAAAACAGTGCCAACGACTCACATACCACAGACCCTTGGCATGTCGAAATGGGCGAATTCACAGTTTGCCAAACCTCAGTGCGATTTATGCCTGGCAGGAAAACGTCCAAAATTCATGAACATGTAAGTTCCACTTCAAGCGATTCACAAAAAAAACTAGGCCTGAAGAACATGCCTTTGTTCTCGGATAAGCTATGCTGACATGTGTTACGTGTACACCGTAACTTGCTCCCACATCTGCAAACAGGTATTGACAAACCCAACTGTTTTGGATTTTGTGTAGGCACTGCCATAATATGGTAAAAGGTGCAAATGGCTCAGAGTTTGGACATATGATAGTAGTGCCTGACAAACGTCTATCTAATACTGAAACAGGAGCCGAACCTGTTGGCTTTACCAGTCCTTGTTTTTAAAAGACTGTCAGTGCAAGGAACAGATGGGAGAACTCACATACTTCTTCTAAATCAACTGTACGAAAGCACACTTGGTTAAGACACTTTTATTACACCAGTAGCACATTTACAGCTGCAACAAAGCCACTTCCTCTCAAAAGACAGTTTTGAAATAACTGGCAAGCCCCACACTGCGTACAGTTTGATGTTACCTTTTGATAGAGCTAGTCCAAAGAGATCCCAGGAGGAGGAGTTGTGGGCGGCAGGGGCAGGTAGTGGGTGGGAATGGCCATAAGGATTAGCATGGCCGTTGGCAGTCAATGGGAGGGTAAATAACAAAACCACACCCACAAGCTCTGTATCCCTCTTTGCATCCCATCTCCCTGCTATCCCCAATCCATTTCAATATTTTACAGGTGGTGCTCAAGGTCCACCTAACAACCAAAACTAAAAAGGATATCCCTAACGGTGTGTCAGGGAAAGATTCCCTATGGTGCAATTAATATGAACATTGACAACATTTGCATATTCATTTCCCGCACTTATCTTTATAACTAATTAGGCACAAGTGGTCCAATGTCGCAAAATAGAAGAGCACCAACTGCCGGCATGTGCACAGGAAGTGACAAAAGAACCCGAGAAAAAGAATGAGTTGAAATGTTAGGAGGAATTAAAAAGGGATTTAAAAGTCCTTAATTCGGACCTTAAAACCTCTTTTTTAGACTTACCCAGTACATCACGTCGTTTACATCACAGGCATGCACGCCTGCATTTTCAGGCATATATGTGTTTTCACTGTGAATAGATCAAATTACGGGTGTAATTTACAGCATGCATAAGACACACCCAGTTTGGTAGTGACATTAACCCGTTCATTACACATGTTACGGCCGACCTTTGTTCTTAGTTTTAGAAATAAACAATTTAAATGTATTCGGGTAGTGTATTCGGTGGACTACACAATGGAGTGTACCATTGCATACACATTTCTAGATAAGGAACACTCACGGCCAAGTTTAGCTTTAGAAAGCTATTTCATTAGCAAGGTGTGCCACCATTTTAGTTAAAAAACCCAGACTACAGTTTTTCCTGTAGATTTCCTGAAAACGCTGAGCATCTAATCCTTTGGGAGATGCAGGAAACCAGCATCTCACCTCATTGTGCACACTCTAGTTACTGATTGGCAGAATAAGAGCACAAATGTTTAAATCAATTGTGATGCTATGGAGGGACAGGGCCCCTTAGTCCTTGTCCTACGACTTCTGTGTGTGTGTTTTTTCTATGTTTTCAGCCACTGAGGTCCAGCCTGGACATCTGGCAATGCAGCTCTTCGTGTTTTCCTTTTGGTGAACTACACCCATGGAATACCCTTATGGCACCCATGGGTGGGGGTTCACCCTTGTACCCCTTGTGTGTATTTTTGGGCACCTGTGTGTTGCCCACAGAGCAGGGTGTGGGCTGGTGGCAGCTACTTGCTGACTTGGTAGTGACTCTGAGTGTCCTCCATTTTTGGGAGACCCAGGCCCTGCCACAGGAATCAATGGATTCCCGCAGGAAGGCAAGATGGCTCCTGTGACCTCTTGATTCTATTGCCTTTTACCTTGTTTCCTTAAGTCATGGGAAGCCCTGGCTCTGGTGCCTTCCTCCTGACTGGCTATTGGGTGGAAATGCCACATATGGCTCTGCGGCTGCCTCCAGTTAGACTGACTGGAGCCTTCCCAGGGGCTGTGTCTTGTGGGTGCACCCTAGGGGTGGGACTGTGTGAATGGAGTCTGAAGTGATTTCACATTCTGTGTTATGGGCGTCTGGTTTATGTGTGTGATACAATGACTGAGACAGCCCTGACTAACTGACAAGAATGCAGGGTAGTGTGCTGAAAGGCTAGGTACTTACCCCAATCCACATTCTTTGTTATGGGTGTCTGGGTGAATGCCCTTCTACATGATTGAATGACTCAGACTGGCTCAGCCTGAGTGAATGGGAACCAATGTGTATAACAGGCGACCTCTCATTCACCAATTTGTTCAGAAGCTGAAGTTGAAGCTGAAGCAAGAATAAGCTGTTCCTTGGAGCCCAGCTGGAGATGTCTGCTGCTGCATTGTCTTTGTGTAAGCCAAAAGTTGCTTTGTTCTTCCAAGGACTGATCCAGAGAGGACCTGCAAAGGAGACCTCTCCCCGAGCTATGAGGGACCACTGTGCACACTGCATCTGAAGTGCCCTGCAAGCCAGTCCTGTATGCCTGCTGTCCGTAGAAGGGGTCTTTGTGAGTCCTGAAGAGAAATGCCCGGACATCTCGAGTCAAAGTCCATTGATGTCACTCAGGGTCCGAGGTGCGTTTCATGACTGCTAGAAGCCATTGCAGTCTACCGCCGAGAAGAGGGGGTACACTGGCATAGTGCTGCTGGACACCCAGAGCTGTGAAATTTCCAAACTGCCTAAGAACATTTCAAAGGACATCCTTGCCATCATCAATGACCACTTTTTCCTGTCGGAGAGAGTACAAAGCCGCTGACTGGAGAGGAAGGTCCGCCAGTGGGTTTCCCACCACCAGAAGCTAACAAAGACGTCCTGAGGTTCCAGACTTGGTGAAGGTCTGAGGTCTACTACAATGGTTGAGTCCAGGTTGCCAGAAGCCGTCCAGAGGTTCGTGCTGTGGCTGCAGCACCGAAAAACCGAAAGTCGGACAACTGCGTAAATCTGAAACCCGACACCGAAAGGGACCTATATGCCTGTCGCCACCAGAAGTCATCAAAAGTCAGCAGGGGTCTTACTCTCATCTGCCACACCTTTAAGGAGCCCACAAGTTTCATCTTGCCAGGACTTCTACAGTCAGAGAAATCGTGGACCAAACTACAGCACTGCAAAGAGCAAAACTGCTGAACTTCAGAAAGACTTTGGTGCCATGTTTCTTCTTGGACTAAGCATCCCAGGGGCTCCTTCTACCAAGAGGGGTCCATCCTCTGAGGGAATCATCGAGTGAAACCGAGAAACTCTGCCACTTCCACTGCCAAGGCACCAAAGGTACTGTGACGAGGAAGAGCATCTTCTAGCCTCAGGAGTAGTCCAGGGGTCCTACATTCATAGTGCATCCTGTTCAACTGTGGCCTCTTAGGTAATTTGGGGTGGTAGAACCTTTTAAAAAGCAAGTATAAGGTTCTTAAACATTATTGGACTGGGCTGTAAAAGACAAGATAAGTTACTTTTCCATTACAGGTAGCCCAGATGGGGAGATCCTCACACAGAATTGTGTATCTAGTCTAAATAAAGCATTCTGCCACTGTTCATAACTAACCAGCCTTTCTTTCCAAATCTATGCTGTTCCACCTCACTTAAAAACTCACATGCCTATTTAAAACTGTCTGCAGTTAGTGCATCTATTACTGAATTTAAGTATTGTGTGGTACTACATAGAGTATATTTATTTGCCATTCTTTGAATAAGTATTGCCAAAGTACAAAGTGTTATTATTTAAATGTATAAAATTGCTGAACCTTGCTTGATGTAAAGAAGCTGCGTTATCACCTAACATAGTGTGTGGATATTCCTTTGCAGGGTTTGGGGAAACACTGTACTTAAGGACCAGCCTGCATCACCTCCTGATAGCTTAAGCCTGGCTGCTCATCCATTGCTACCAAATTGAGAGCCGTGGCTGGGTGTTATGAGCCTTTACCCTACCATATAGAGGGCAGAAGTACAGATAACCCCTCCAGTCTTAACACTGGTGGCAGCGGTGGGATCACTGGTTTTAAGACACTGTGTTTAACCTAGCTACTATAAAATATCCACACTTCTTTACTATTTTACGATTTAGTGGTGTATACTGATAACTGCACTACAAATAATGGAAACTATTTCATTGCAAATGGTAAATTGACCAGGATGAGCTTGAGCTTAGAGGCTCTCCAGAGTGCTAGTGAAGTGAGAGAAATAGATTTTTGAAGATAAGTCTAGGGCCGAGCTTATAGCTGCCCGTGTGGATTTCCAGGCAGATTGTGATACTCATGATGAAAATGAGGGGCGGGGGCTTTGATGGGGTCCTTACCTCTGGTGAAGTCACAGAGGTTGCCAATGGGATTGCCACCTCTCCTGTCACTTCTATTGCAGAACCCATCATTGTTTCTCAGGAAGGTTCTGTGGAACTTGATTTATTAGTACCCGGCGAGAGTCAAGCAGAATGCAACACGCATTCTGATTGGCTCTCGCCGGGTCCTTACCGGCCGGGAATCCCTCCGTCGGGATTCCATGGCCTTTGTCCCCGGCGGGGGGCGTGGCAGCCCATCAGCCAATGAGGAGGCTCGAAGCAGGGCCATCCCCGCTCCGAGCCTCCCCGCGGCTGAGAGGCTTCCTTTGCCCCTCGCCAAGGACTCGGGTAAGTCTTTTTTTTATATTCTCTTCCCACCCTCCCACCCACCCCCCCAACTTACCTTTTTGTTCCTGCATCCCCGGCGGGGGACGAGGGAAGCCTCCAGCCGTGTAGAGACTCGGAGCTCCACACGGCTGGAGGCTTCCCTCGTCCCCCGCCGGGGATGCAGGTACGTTTTTCTTTTTTTCTTCCCCCGTCCCACTCCCGCCCTCCCAACCCCACTTACCTTCTTTTTGATCCTTTTTCGGGGGCGGACGCGCTGGGAACAAGTGTTCCCAGCGTGTCTGCTCCTGATGGCCGCCACCATGGAAAGGGAAAACGGACTCCGTTTTCCCTTTCCATGGAGGCGGCCATTTTCTTGGTTGTTTTGTTTTTTCTGTCCCGAAACGCTGCAGCGTTTCGGGACAAAAAAAAACGCTTATAGTGCCCTGGTCACGCACATAATGCAGGCCGCGGTACTAATACCAATGTAACCCTTGCGGCGGGGGCATTACCGACTCAGGTAATGCCACGGGGCCTTCGGTAAGGCCCTCGCTTCGCTCGGGGCCTTACCTAAGGGCCCCGGGGCATTACCTGAGTCGGTAATGCCCCCGCCGCGAGGGTTATATTGCTTAATTAAGGATGAAGTTCAAATACACAATGTTAGAGACTGAAGCTGAGTTAAAGAAAGAGGAGTTGGAACAACAAGTTATACTCAAAAAAAGAGATCTTGAACTCAAAGATAGGGACCTTGAACTCAAAAACGGAGATAATGACCGTCAAAGACTCCAGCTAGAGAAACCTAAGGTGGAAACTTCAGCCAAACCAGTTAAGAGTGTCAGATCTCCTGCAACCAAGTTTATGAAAGATTTGGTTGGTGTGTATGAGGAGGGTCCGATATCCTCCAATGGATAGAAACATTTGAGATGATTTGTGGTATCCATGATGTTGACCATAGAGATTGGGCTAAGTGTTTATTAAGTGGAGTACATCAGACTGGTTATGACTGTATTCTGAATCTGAGTGTGGAAGAAAGAAGTCGGTATGAGTGTAAGGAATCTGCTTTTGTTGCCAAGTTTGGCAAGACACCTGCCCTGTACCTTAGGAGATTGAGGGGTATAGGGAGAGACTATGTCTTGTGTTGATTGGGCAAGTGCTGCACATATGAATATGAGGGGATGGGTGGATGGTTACAAAGCCAAGTCCTTTGTTGAATTGTCTCACCTCTTTTTCTGAGGCTTGTTCATCAGAGATGCATCAGTAGATTGCTGACCAGAATATCTTGAACCCCTTTAAATTGGCCAAGTTGGCTGATAAGTGGGTCTCCCACAGGGTGTCCCCTGAGGATCCCAGTGGGAAGGACAAGAACAAGGAGAAGGGGACACCTCAGAAGGCTGAGGAGTCCAAGAAGCAGCCACAATCGAACAAACCTAAACATTCTCCCTCTAAGGTCCAAAGATCTAGTGGGGCTAAGTCTCATGGGGGTGGGAGTAAGAGTATTGGTGCTCCTGCTGCAAAGCAGGCTCCCAGTGGATCCAATTCAGTCCCTCACATCCCTGCCACCTTTTGGGACTGTGGGGCCTTGGACCACAGAAAGGATTACCCCAAGTGTAAAGGTAAAGCATTTGGTGTCCAAGCTGTAGGTCTTACCTACTCTTACTCTATGCCTGAGGTGGAGGCCACTGTCCTCCGCTCCCTTCCAGGAATCACCTTTGGTGCTCCTGTAGAGATTTCCTTAGTGTCCCTTGGGGGCTGGGACCAGTACTCAGAAGTACTGGCTACTATCCCACAGAATACACATAGATTTGTGAGAAGTGTCCTCATTAATGGTCAGCCTTCCACTGGCGTGAGAGACACTGGGGCTAGCATGACAGTGGTGGACAGGACCCTGCTCAGGCCAGAGGACTATGTAGGTGCTCCTCTGAGAAACACCAGGTTAGCTGGTGGGCCTCCCAAAGGTTCTCGTGTAGCCGCAGTCACCATTCAGATTGATGACAAGACAGCAAAGCTTCTGTCCTGGTTCAGGACAATGTACCTGCCAACATTTTGATGGGGAATGACTTAGTAGGGATGGGGTTAATTTCTGATGGGTTCTCCCTGACTGATGCTGCAGTCTCTCGGTCACAGGACAAACAGGGTCTGACTGATAGTCCGTTAACCAAGCCAAAGGGGAGACCCAAGGCTAAGAAGACCACCTCTGTTAGGAGGGCTCCTTCTCTTCCAGCTGTTTCAGCAGAACCCATTGTGGTCCCAGATCCTGAGGGACTAGGCCCAGTGGCGACCCTTGACTCAAATCATGAGGGAGAAGAGTCAGAGGACCCTCCTCAGGGAGAAGTACTCACCCCAAAGGATCAACCAGACCTCCAGTGCTTGTTAGCCAAAGGTGGGCCCTCTAGGGCAGATTTGTGTAAGGGTCAGAGAGAATGCCACTCTCTTGAGGGTCTAAGAAAGCACGCCCAGGCCCAGGCACAAGGTGGAGTGCCTAAGGTCTTTTAAGATGTGTTGGGAGGGTGAGCTCTTGTACAGTGAGCCCACTCAGCCGGAACCTGGTGCAGTCAGGAGGTTGGTTGCACCCAATGTATGCAGGCCCTTCCTTTTGCAGTTGGGACATGAGGTGCCCTTAGCTGGTCATCTTGGGACCAAGAAGACAAAGCAAAGGCTCTCAGCCCACATCTATTGGCTCAGAATGGGAGTAGAAGTGGAAGCTCACTGCAAGACCTGTCCCACTTGTCAGCTGTCTGGCAAGACTGGAGGCAGTGTCATTGCCCCACTGCAGCCTTTGCCAGTGGTTGGCACACCATTTTAGAGAGTGGGCATCAGAATTGTTGGTCCCCTAGACCCTCCAGCATCAGGTTCATCCTGGTACTGGTAGATCATGCCACCAGGTACCCTGAGGCTATACCCTTTCGGACCATAACAGCCAAGGCAGTTGCCAAGGCTCACCTGGGCATTTTTACCAGAGTTGGATTGCCTAAAGAGGGGATCTCTGACAGAGGATCTAACTTCATGTCTAGTGTACATGGAAGCTATGTGTAAGGAATGTGGTGTAACCTAGAGGGGTCCTAGATTCATATTGGATCCTGTTCACCTGTGGCCTCTCAGCTACTTAGGGGTGGTAGAACCTTTTAAAAGAAAGTATAAGGTTCTTGAACATTATTGGACTGGGCTGTAAAAGACAAGATAATATACTTTTCCGTTACAGGTAGCCCAGGTGGGGGGATCCTCACGCAGAATTGTGTATCTAGTCTAAAGAAAGCATTCTGCCACTGCTCATAACTATCCTGCCTTTCTTCCCAAATCTATGCTGTTACACCTCACTTAAGAATTCACATTCCTATTTTAAACTGTCTGCAGTTAGTGCATCTATTACTGAATATAAGTATTGTGTGGTACCACATAGAGTGTATATATTTGCCATTCTTTGAATAAGTATTGCCAAAGTACAAAGTGTTATTATTTAAATGTATATATTACTGAGACTTATTTTATATAAGGAAGCTGTGTTATAACCAAACATAGTGTGTGGATATTCCTTTGTGGGCTTTGAGGAGACACTGTACTTAAGAACCAACCTACATCACCTCCTGAAAGCTTAAGCCTGGCTGCTCGTCCATTGCTACCAAATTGAGAGCCTTGGCTGGGTTGTTCTGTGCCTTTACCCTAACATAGACAGGGCAAAAGTACAGATACCCCCTCCAGTCTTTACATCAATGAAGTGATAGAAAATATC
Source organism: Ambystoma mexicanum (assembly GCF_040938575.1). Lineage (NCBI taxonomy): Eukaryota > Metazoa > Chordata > Amphibia > Caudata > Ambystomatidae > Ambystoma > Ambystoma mexicanum. The sequence continues at coordinate 970,095,342 of NC_090931.1, read as the reverse complement.
ACTTAAGGTTTACTAACATAGGGTATCAGCCCATTATTGCGTGGGCCAAAATACCGAAGCCCAAAATGCCACATTTCGCCGCGTACATATATGTGGGTGGGTTAGGATGATAATAAATGTGGGGGGGTATAGGGGAGCTGCAGGGGGTCTGCCCCGCATATATATGCAGCGGAATGGGTTTAAAGAAGAAAAGAAATCAGTGTTTTGGGCTTCGGTATTTATTTTCGAAGTGATCACATAGATCCATAACATGGAGCCTGGAAGACTGATGTCTGCAGCCGGGTAATCTTTTAGGAGCTATATGCACGCTCATATGTAATTTGACGTCTATCTGAATTATGGTGAGCAATAGGGCTCAATCACAAAGGTTTGAGTAATTTGGCCTTCTATTTACTTTTTTGAATTGAGTGCCTTTTAGCCTCCACAATATAAACGGGCACTTAAAGAGATGAAAGGAATGCAAGAATGTATACAAAATGGAGACCTTCACTATCAGATGAGTTTTCCCAAGCCTACAGAACATAAACGGGCACTTAAAGAGAACATAAGAAATGCATGTATGTGTACAATACGGAGACCTTCACTTTCACATGACTTTTCCCAAGCCTCCAGAACATAAAGGGGGCACTTAAAGAGAACATATAACATGTAAAATACACACTTCAGTAATAACTTAGTTTGACGAATAACATACACACACAAGCACACCTTTTCCTTAGCTGCCAGAATTTTTGCTTCTAAATCAGCTGGTATTATTTTCCCCCTGGAAATAAATGCAAAAAGGAACGGATGAAAAGAACGATAAACCACACGATAAAAATATTTACTACAGCAGAAAGATTTTAGAGGCACGTTTTCAACGGAGTATTAGACTATGTGTACACATACATTATATTGTAAACATGCATTCGTTAAAGAATAATGTGGATCTCCAGCTTACCTCTCATTGCATTTTATTAATATCACATTTTCTGTACCAAATCCAAGGGCTGCCCCAGCTTTCTTGATCGAATAGTGACTCTGCAATACACCAGGGACAGGCATTGAACTTAAGGGCGGTGCTCGCGTGATGCTTTACACAAATATTACCAGTAAAGGACGCTCTAAAGAGTGCAATATAAGAAACATACATGCTCTGAGGTAAAGAGGACCAAGTTGGGAACCGCAGCCATTCCTTTGACCTTCACATCCGGGAAGTATTTGTAGCGGGCGGCCATGATGCTGTACATATTGGATATAGCGCCCCCTAAAGGAAGTGAATGGAGACGTTTTAAAAGCCTTCAAGAGCAAGAAGGGAATGGAGAGCAGGTACACACATCTAAAAGTACTTCACACACAGACACATCGGATGGATCAAGTAAGCTACAGTGCACCCACGAATCCTCTGCAAACTAGGCCAGTCATTAGAACACCATTAAGAGGCATTTTGAGAAATTACTGAAGATGGTTGAAGTCACAAGCGGTTTTTGAAAGACAGCTGTGCTACTTATCTTTAAAAAAGCCAAATCAAGGGACCTTGGAAATTAACGTGCACAGTGCATAACTTTAATGTCACGTGCTGGTGGGGCGACATCTGGAGAAGGAAGCGTCTAGTGACTGGTTGCCATACCACTGTTCTGGCTTTTGTAGCGATGTCGGTCAGGTATTTGCCAGGCATTGTCTCAATGGTGCTACCTAATACCAAGATGGTAACAGCTGGAAAAGGGTGAGAGTGGATAGACTTCTGATGTCAGTGGCTGGCAAATGACTATCCAATACCTATACACATGCCAAAACTGTTGGCTTTGCCAATGCTTGTTTTAAACGGACTTTAGTGCAAGGAACAGATGCAAAGACACTCAGAGTGTTTATAATCCACGTGGCTAAAGGTACACTTGTTTAAGACATTAGTATTATACCAGGAGCTCATGTACAGTGTAAATAACCCCATTAACTATTGGAGGACTTGTTAGAAATAACACTGGCAGGTCTCATACAACACAACCTGTGATGCTAGTTCTTGATAGTACTAGCACAAAAATCCCAGCATGGTGTTTTTTGGGCAGGTAGAGGCAGGTAGTGGCTCGGAATGGCCATAGGGATTAGCATGACCCTGGACGCTCAATAGGTGGTTAAATAAACAAAAAACACCCACAGGCTTTGTGTCACATCCATCTCCCACCTATCTGTTCTCTACTGCAATGTGTGTACCAGCCTGAACTGAAAAGTATGCGGAGACAGTGTTTTTCAAAAACATGTAGGAATACAGACCGCTCATACCATCAGAGAAGATGAAGGTTAAATAAGCTATCGCTGCTGGAACGAGCATTGTCTTGCAATACTGGAAGACACCAAGAGCCTTGGGAAGTGAACAATGGCTGACTGAGATATCCAACCTGGCCACTCTGGAGAGGGTGACCATGGCTGCGAGATGCAATGGTGACCTCTTCCAAGAAGTCTGGGAATACTTCCTGGAGTTATATGTCTGCGAAGTTTGAGCTAGTCAATCACTATATTGCGATCAAAACTCTCCCAAAGCTCACTGGTTCACTGTGAAATAGGATTACACTGTGATGGACTAACTTTCATATTCGTTGTGGTTTTCAGTACACAGGTTGGTGGTGCAGCAACTGCTCTGCAATGTAGAGAGTCATCCTTCCATTCTGAGCGGATTTTCTATTGCTAGTTTTAGTTTGATCTACTCTGAAGCTTTTCGTATGCATAGTATTAGGAGGCCCTTCATTGGCACTATTAACACTGTTGTGTCCCAGCGTTCCTTCTGAACTTAATAGACTAGACCTGTTTGTTAAAACAAAGGATGGGCTGATCACAACCACTTGGTCAGCTTCGTCGGCTTCCCTTTCCCCTTCCCTCCCCAAAGGGGTTTCTTCCAGGATCCATCCACCCAGTTCGGGGCCATTTGGCTGAGGCACAGCAAAGCCCGCGCATCTTTCCTCAGGTACACCGGGGTGCATCTCAATAAAATCCCTAGAGCTTGCAGGAGGGCATTTGGTATTTGTACTGCCTGTAGTGGCTTGCAGCAGAAAGTGTCTCCCTCTCTCCTGGTCATCTCTCTTCACCATCTCATGGGCCAGAAGGGCATCCTTCACTTCGCTCCGGTGGGCATTTCACTCGTGTGTGGGCAGACTGGTCTATATCTCCCAAATCTTAGCTAATGGCCTCTGCTTTGCCACCCTCCTCCACACAATTGCCACCTGCACCCACCCCAATTAGCCCCACAATGCCACCCTTCAAAGTTCACCCTAAGATGTTTCCCTCACTCCTCTGTTCGTTCTTCCCTTCAAGGCAGTCAATGCCCCGTATCAATTCTTGAATTTCAAAGATCAAGACGATGGGCCTCATTACAAGTGTGCCGGTCCGGTAACAACAGTGCCGGTAAGCTACCGGCACTGTTGTTCTCAGACCTGCACACTCCAAGTTCTGCGGGCTGGTGCTGTCCAACGCGCCAATTCCAACCTGGCGGGCGGAACGGCACCGGCACGCAGACTTTGACGGAAGCACCGGCACTGTTGCACACAGTGGCGGTGCTCCCATCCTCCCCATTCCCATTGAGTCCCATGGGACTCGAATGGGAATGGGGAGTTACTTTTTCCGGCGCCTGGCTTCTGGGACCACCGGGGCTGTAATGCCCCAGTAATTCCCCAAGTCCAGCGGCAGCCTGCTGGTTTTACCTGATTTTCATTCATGCTGTGCTGTCTGCTCCATTTCCAACTAGCTAGATCTAGCCCCCATACATTTCCTGTACTGGGTAGGACCTGCACAGACAGCCCCGCCTCTGAACCCAACCATTCTGGCATTCTTCACTAATGGACTGCCAACCTGTTAGTGATGGCGGCTTCATGGTTTTTCCTGCATCCCTGTTATTTCTCCAGCTAATGAGATCTAGGGCCTCATTAGGACCCTGGCGGAATGGGTTTAACGGCACCGGTAAAGGTGCCAGGGCCATAAAACCCATTCCGCCCTATTACGAGGACAGACCAGACGTCCCTTGCGTTATTAACGGGCCCGTTGTTAGCTCCCTCCCCATTCCCATTGAGCCCTATGGGGGCTCAAATGGGAATGGGGATGGGTACATTGAATGAGGAATTACCGGGTCCTCCAAGGTTGGAATGGCCCGGTAATTCCTCATTTAAGGAACCCGGACCTGAGTTTGGAGGCAGCCATGCCTTATTAAGGGCATGGCTGCCTCTAAACTCGTAATGAGGCCCCTAGATTCCAGGTGAAAAATGCTGCATTTACAACACAGATGGGTTAGGATGAAATGATCTAATTTAAAGTCCTACCACCAAAAGTCTGACCCCCATATATTCGCATATGTATATGTGGGGGTGGGTAAAGTTAATAAAAATGTATAGGTGTAAGGTGGGGGAGTGTGGGGGGTTTCCCCCCAAATATATGTATGCAAAAAATGAAGAAAGAAAAAAAAAACACACAAAAAACAGATTTATGGTGGTCAGACTTTTCAACTCAGTAATTTCACGCAGATCCACACAGACATCTGCTCTTGGCACTGCCTCTTTGCCCATTGGCCCAGGGGTAGCAAGGACAGGTCTAGGGGTTGCAGTGGGGGAGCCAGGGGTAGCAGTTGCTACCATTGGCTACACCCAAATGACGTCCCTTGGCAGCAGAGCTACTTCCCGCACAATTGAACTATATAGGAAGCAGGCTAAATTGTCTGCCTCCTATGGGGCAGACATTTGGGGTTATGCAAGTACCCCAGACTTGGTTAAAACAGAAAATCTATTTCTGAAAACATTGTTTTTCCCATCTCGAGGGACCCCAAATGCCCTTATTCATAAGGAGGTTGGCTTTCCTTCAGTTGCTAGCGAAATAAAGATGAAACCAGCTGTCTATTGGTTAAGGCTGTAGTGTAATCAGGAGTTGGAGTTATATCAGGGTGCTATTGTTCTCTTGCTTAGCTTGATTGGAGGAAAGAGTCTACCATGGGTTATTCATGTGAAGAAAATGTTCACCATTTTTAAGGAGCAAGATCTCTGGTGGCACCCTGAGCTCATCAACAAACCTTAATCAGGGCCAAGAAAGTTACAATCTCTTACAAAAGACAAATTATGGTTACTAATTGCTACAAACTGTAATTGCTGAGAAATATCTTGGAAGGAAGCTTGAATTTGGTTTTGAAGCATACTTAGATTACATCGAACTTTCGTATGTGCGTACCTTATATTTTTATTTTCGTATGGGCACATTAAGGCTGGCCACGTATACAAAATCTTGGGGCTGTGGTAGTGTAGATCGGATCTATGGGATCACTGCGCCTCCCATAATGTCAACCAAAAAAAGTCGACCTCCATTACGGCACGGTGCAGTGCTCACATAGATAACTTGTTCCCCACATCCCCCTATCTGCATCCTCCTCCCCACTTACCTTTTTGGCGGCACACTTCTGTGTGTGCCGTCGGCTGTCCTCTATCCCTGCAGCGTCAGTTCTCTCCCGCTAACGTGAGTCAAAACTGGCACCGCAGGGTCCTTTTATTTTTTACACTTGTTTTTCGTTATTGCCCCCACTACCACCTAATGGAAGCGGGGGACACACCCGCAAACCCCGACAGCCATTACAGCGACCAAGGGGAGCATGAGACACCCCTGAATCTCCTGCTCCGCTTGGCCGCTGTAATGGATGTCAGAAATGTTGAAAATGCTGAATGCGCAGTAAATGCTCATTCAGCATTTTCTAGTCTGTATTTTTGGCGGATACCATATAGATCTCTGCCCATGATGTAGCTCACATATAGAGACAGTTTATCATATTAGTTTTTTTGTCCAAGTCTTAAGTGCTTGAGGTCTCAACATCTGAAGTCCATATTGAGGGCGGCCAGCCTAACGACTGCCAGTGACGCTTTGAGTTACCTGACCTCTACCCAAGAATTGGATGTTGTCATGTTAGAGGCCACATTTATCTACCGTGCCTGGCTCCAAAGACTTAAGAGATGATGTAGTATTGGTGTATATAACTCAACAATTGCGTTTAGATTATACTGTTTCTGTGTCAATCTAAGCAACACACATAAAGGGCTGTGAGTTTTCTGTCACCTAGAAAGTCGCACCCTAAAGTTACTTAGCATGTTTCATTTTAAAAGTACTTTAAAGGCTGTGAGGTACCTCTCCCTGTGTTGGTAATACTTATACTTGCTTGCAAAATGAACACATTGAAAACTCCTCTTTAGCAAGGGGCAGTGAGTGAATCCTAATGGTGTTATTCGTTGTATTCGGATGACGTTGTTTTATGTCATATTTTATTGATCATTTTAATGTTTTTATTTCCGAATAGCTTCATTTATATTATCAAAAATAAATATTGGTTTAACACTGTACTTTTAAGCTGCCCATATTTATATGTATTTTTGATGAGGATCTGTTATGGCTCTACACTGAATAAAGAATATTTTGATTGTTGTTGTATAGAATAATCCATATTGCTCTTTCTAATTTATAATAAAGATCATTTGAAAAATACTGCAATGTGGTAGAAGTTTGTGGTGGCAGGAAAGTGGCAATGCCATTTAATGTGCAATGTTGAACTGTGGTAAACCATCCTGACAGAACGTTGTTGTTTATGAAGAGATGTGCAAGTAGTTGTGTTTTTCAAAGAAGAGGAATTATATTGAAAACTGACTGGAAGTGTGATGATAAAAATCTTTTTGTTCATCAAGCAAGAATTCTGGAACTGTGACATGTATTTCGAGGAGTGACACATCCTGGTTAATCACAAGACTTTTCAAGTGCCAGCGAGACTTGTGGAATGAAAAGAACTTTGTGTTATGTTGAAAGCAGAACTTTCTTTCTTTGAACTTTGGTTTGGAAAATCTTGAATTAGTCCTGGGGAAGGTGCTCCGACCCCAGTTACAAGGATAATCATTTGCAAAGTTTATGTTTGAATCTAACGGTTATTTTGGCCATATGATACATATATGACATGTTGTGTGTATAGGTGTGAGGGACAGATACCCTTTTAGAGTGTTTTCCTGTAGTCCTAGTTGGACAGGTAGGGAAATCCACGTCAGGTTAGGGAAAGCGAGGCGTTTATTCTACCATCTGTGGGCCTGCCTCGCATTCGTGAGCCCTCACAGTACCCACCTTTATGAACCAGCAGTGTCTTTCCTCTAGAGCACCCACCATAACACTAAACCTTATTTTGAACGAAAGAAACGAGTAGCTGTCAGTATGCATCACAACCACACACACATTGCAGAAGGTTTGGGACCTCTCAGTGTGATGCCATTCGTGTCCTGCAGAATTGTGAATCAGAGAACAACGGCCTTAGTCACAAAGCATTTTTCAATGGGATGCACGCATTGAAAAACGCTTTTCGAATCAGGCCCCAAATATTTCCAAAGAGCTTTAAGGTGTGATAAGAAGGTGTATTGTGACTGGGAAGGTGCAGCATTTGTTCTGTTATATAATAATTTGGGAGGAATGGCCTGGACTGAAAAATATCCCCGTAGAAATGAAGAGGTGAAAATAACTGACTTTACAGCCAAATTAATGAAATGAGTTTGAACAAATATATTTTATATGAAGAAAGTGAAATAATGTTATTTTACTAAAAAATCTTTAGGGCCTCATTATAAGTTTGCCGGTCTGGGAAAAAAGTGCCGGTAATAACGTTCACCAGCACTTTTCCGGATCGGCAAACTACAAGATTGCCGGTGGGGTTTACATGATTTAGCTGGAGGTTACTTAGGCCGGTATTTCTGGCACCAGTATTACCAGTGCTGGAAATAATTGCAATTCTTACCAGTATTTCCGCCGCTTGTAATATCCTGGTAATACCGGGATATCAGGTGGTGGAAACAGAAATACCGTTTGGTGGTATCTCGTCGGAATTACCGGCAGGATACCACCAAACTTTAAATGAGCCCCTAGTCTTTAAAACAGGTTGTTTGGATGCTTCAATACCAATTAGCCAGCAATGTAATAAACTCCCTGCTCTTAAGAGAGAAAGGCTAAAATAGGGTGCTCCTCGAGATGTAACCTATTTATGAGAAACGCAATCACTGTGCCTTATCAGAGGAGAATGTGGGGTTGACTATCAGTCTGATCCGATCTATAGGCAAGACTACGATCAGATACTACTTCTGCCATTCAGCAGCAAGATTATCACAGGCAGCCTGGGTGCGGCCCTGGAGTCCCGGGGACGCCTGAGAGCCTGATACCATATGATTACTCGGGTGGAGGTTCTGGACCCTGGAGATGTCCGCGGGGAAGGTGCTGTGGGACAGCAGCTCCAAGGGTGTTGATGGTGCGCCAGGGCCCGAACTGAGGCAATGTCAATGCTGCGGCCCTGAGAGGAGGCGAACACATGCCTTGCCATGGCCGAGGACACCTGGCGCTTACTTAAATGGACAGTGCTGCGGTCCAAAGGCATCCGCCTCACAAAATATATATATGATGAATACAACATGTGAGCCAGGGGGACTCCATCAGCCATTGAACGCGCTCCAGCAAGTTGGAGTCTGCCTCAGTCTCGTGCTCATACGGGTGAGACCCACAATTCTTTCATCATTCTGCAAACTTCTCAACCACCCTATAGGGGAAACCTGCAAGCTTAAATGGGTCGCTGAACAGCATAAACAAACACCCCCTTTTTTCACCTGTCTGGTTTGGCCTGTGCATGGGTTGACCCAGCCGGGGTGAACTGCTGTGTGTGCTACACACATCATCACGTTGTCCTTCTAGCTGTCTGTTGCAATGAACCTACAAAATTAAAATGTAACCTACAAAAATTAAAATTGACCTAAAAAATTAAAGGAGCATCATACCTCATAAATAACCCTGTGCTTGCCTGCGCTGTACTCCCAGTGTATGCAACAATGAGCTCCCAACTGAATAAAACTCACATGGGCGGGATGATGTAGTTGGTATAGTATTCCTCTCGTTCCTTACCTGGATCCATTGAATTGGAAGCTTGAGAACAGAGAACAAACAGCATACAACGGTAGCTTTATCCAAAGAGAACCTTCTCCTGTGTCTACAAAGCTTTCAAGGCAACCTTACTAAGAACAGTTGGAACTCAAGGAGGATGTTACCAGGAACATAACCGAGCTAAAAACAGAACTGCGGGGCCAGGGTGACAGGATCACCACCCCAGAGCAATTAGTAGAGGACCTGACCTGTCAGGTTCCCAAACTAACCCAAGAGGTGTCAACCTTGCTCCAGATGGTAGTAAATGGTTTGTCAAATAAATGAATGGAGCTTGAGAACCGCTCACACAGGGGAAATATCTGCCTGAACGTCCTCTGGGAATCTACTGAGTATTCAGAGTTTACAGGCCTCCTGAACAAGATATTCCTAGAGCTCTTGTTGGAGGAACATCCCACCCCCAGGGTTGGTACCCCGCACCCCATGAAAAAAGATGCACCTCTCCCAAGAGACATTTTCTTTAAAACCTTTAACTTCAACTTAAAAACACATTATTGGTGATAGCAAGAGACAGAGGCTGCTTTGATTTCCAGGACTCGAAGATCCAACAGTTCCAGGATCCTTCTATCACTACTCTAAGAAAAAGGCGTGAATTAAAACCAACTGTGGATAAACGGTTTGAAGAAAAGATTAGATTCAGATGGACTTTCCCGACAGGGAACTAATTCAGTTACCACAACCAGCGCCATAGGATCTTCTCACTTGATGAGGACGGAGAAATCTCCATCTAGAGAAGCCATTACCATAGACGGCCTGAGACAGAAACCCGTCAAGAGGTGATCGAGGGAGCCCTTTGACGATGGTTGCGTCCAAAAGGAGGCCAAAACCTCTTCCCCAATAGGATGAACAGAAATCAACTCGTTAAATCAGAGACTCGTTCTCTTGAAAGAAAATGGTTTACCACTTAGAATACTGATGCCGAGCAGAAACAATCTTATGCACATCCACAATTCCAAACTCTACAAGGCCTTCAAAAAACCTGGGAAGGGGACACCATGCTACCAGTGCTATCCCATCGCTGATCCATATATGTAGCCCAAATTTGTTGTAATGCATTTCTGGGACAGAATAGTCAACGTACTGTTACAAGATACGCCTAACACTGCTTCGTAGGGAAGAGACGGGCTCCTGGCAATTGTCTCATGACAAAATCGTTTTCTATGACTTGATTAGAACTCCAATGCATCTCTCCTTGCGACCATGAGTAAACTAGGACTAGGTTGGTTGAAACAAGTTGTGGATTTTTATGCCAGCCTCAGTACCGAGACCTGCCTATACAAAGCAGAGGCAGGGGTTCCCGACACAGATGATTATACATCGGCACTAGAGGGGTTGAACCTAAAATCTGGTGAATTTAAATATGTTAATGCTCTGAAGTGCTGGATGCTGTTAATGGGATTTAGTTTTATTTCACACTGGTATGTTGTTGGGAGTGAACACAGGACTCGTTAAAGTTTTGCTCTGCTCTAGAAACAACACTACATTGTATTAAAGTTATATACATGCCCTAATAATATGGCAGCTTGGTGGCAGATAGCTGATTATTGCACCCATATGCTGTCGTAACCTAGGCCAGGAGGATTTCCTAATGCAATTTCTTGACACATTAGCAAGCTTCGTCACAGGGGAATTCATTGTGGGAGAAGACTTTAACCTAATTATGGATAGGCTTCTGGATCATTTACAGAGTGCCTCTGCTCAAACTAAAAAAGCTTCTGATGGGCTTGAACAGAAAATAAAAGACCTGGGATTGATGGACTCTTGGAGAGAATCCCAAACAGTGAAAGAGATTAATCCTCCTACTCGAGTGTTCATAAAATCTAGACCAGAATGGACTACATATGGGTCTCGAAAGACCTACAGAGCTCCCTGCATGAGACTGAAATAGACACCAACTCCATTTCAGACCCTAACCCAATTGGGATCTCCATCCAGTCAAAACCTTTGCAGGGAATGGACACTCCCCCAACACCTTTTGAGAGACTCAGTTGTCTGTAATGATATTAAAACACTAATTAAAGAGTACTTTCAATTGAACAAACCCCATACAATAATAACTGGTGCACTTTCAAAATGTTTAGCGCTTGGTATGAATTTGCCAGACCTCTGCAACTGGAACATAAACCATTACTACTGAACTACTGAACTTCAAGAGAAATACAATTTTCATAAAAAGACAGGCTCCAACAACATTCTGTGCATGCTGAGGGAGGTCAAACAACAATTACATGTATTAGCAACCAATAAAGCAGAAAGAACTCTCCTCAATCTGAAACAATGATAATATGAAAAACGTAACAAAGCTAACAAATTCCTTGCCAATACCCTTAGGAATAAAAGATGTAAATCCCACATCCAAACAATCAGAGACAAGGGGGCAGCAGGTTACACGAGGATCCATCCAAGCTGTCCCTGTTCTGATATGTTTACAAAAATATGTATACAGCCGACTAACCCTACCTAGATATCTTATTTCCAAACTATCACATAGATCCGCCCTTAAAGGTCAGCTCTTGACAAACCAATAAACAGTAAAGAAATACATCATGCCAACAATTTCTTGAAGGACAATAAAGTTCTGGACCTTTTTTGCCTAACACGCCTGTTTTACAAAACCAGGTCCTAATAGCCCACGTAACAACCTTATTTAATTCGATATCCAACTCGATGGGTATGGCAGTGATAAACCTTTTACCAAATCCTGGGAAAGACCCTGAGGAATGTGGTTCCTACAGGCCCATAGCTCTACTTAATTTAGATGCTAAACTATTTGCCAATAGATTAGAACAGATTCTTCCCGATATTATCCACACAGCTCAGGAAGGTTTTATCAGTGGGCATCAAACTTTCAACAATATAAGAAAGATAGTCCATCTGATAGACAAAGTGTCTAGATTCCCCAGTGAACCCACAATTTTACTTTTCCTGTATGCCGAAAAGGCATTTTACAGGGTGGATTGGTCATGCCTGAGACAGACTCTTCTGGCTGCGGGGTTCAGAGAACACTTCATGAATATGGCACTTGCAATTTACAGCTGCCCCACCGCCTCCATAAAAATAAATAGCCACAAATTCAGACTGGAGAGAGGTCGCAGACAAGGGTGCCCGCTATCACCCTTGTTATTTTCCATCACAATGGAGACTCTTGCATTAAGAATTAGGAGCAATGGCAATATTCTAGGAATACGCTTTGGACAAAATGAACAGATGCTAGCTATGTTGCGGACGATGTTCTTATAACATTAAAACGCTATTTCCTTTCTCTAAACCTTCTGGTAGAGTAGCTGAAGAAGTATGGGTCAATTTCAGGCTTCAAAGTACCTTTTGACGAATCAGAAATAGTGAATTTATCAGGATCCCAAGGCAAATTGGCTTTTCTTTAAAACAAACCCCTTTTAAAATCGTGGATGTCACAATTAAATAGCTAGAAATCTACTTGCCGCCTAAGATCTCAGAACTATACAGAGCCATTTACTCAAAACTCCTCATCAGATTCACCAGGATCTGTTGCGCTGGAAGCGCTTCATAATTTACTGGCTTGGCAGAATCCAAGCACTCAAAATGAATATCCTCCAACCCCTGCTCTATATATTCCAAGCCCTCCCTATTACAATCGACAAGATACACCTAAATAAGTTACAACAAGACATTGATCAATTCGTATGGGGCTTTAGGAATACAAGGCTTGACACAAATATAATTCAAGCGACCCCAATCAGTGCGGGCCTACAATTCCCTGACCCAGTTCATTACTATGTAAGCTTTTGCATCTACGTGCTATGGAAAAACGCACAGCTGACCTCCACTCTACTCAAAGCATATTCCTTGCTAAATGACGACCCATATTATGTTTCATGTGCACCGGCTACAGAGAAGTTACATGTCCCCAAAGACTTAGAGCGCTTAACCTATTAGTTTGGTGACCTGCACATTTACTCTTTGATAATGCATTTCGATAACTGAGGCAGGATGGGGTGGAAAACTTTGATAAGATGTGTTATGTCCTACGAACTGCTGGTGTTTAGCATTTTAGTTGGCTGAATACTTTTGGTTCCATGAACATGCTTGCCTTCATATGTGATTTCACTCTCCCTTTAAGTTGCTTCTCTAACTCTGACTATAATATACCAACTATCCAGACACTGCTTCCAGGTTTGAGGGCTTTGCAAGGGGGCGAGGGAGGGTACCAGGGATTTTATATGTTGTTTGTTTTTTAAACGAATAATTGTTCATATACTGTTACTTGCCATTTCTGGTAGTCACCTGTGTTATGTACTATCAACTGTTCCAAAATGTAATCAGATATATTTGGATTTTTAAAAAAACATGTTTATGGCACTTAAGGCGAAAGGGGGTGGCAAGAGACTGGATGAATATCTTACATGCATGCATAAAGCCTGATACATGGGGGTGGCAAGAGACTGGATGAATATCTTACATGCATGCATAAAGCCTGATACAAAGAGCATTTTTCTGGCAGAAGACTCACAAATCTCAAAAATGGCGACCTGTAACTTAAGTGGTGGGAGGGAGATGTAACTAGAAACACAATCACTTTGCATATGGAAAATCGAGGGGTCTGGAGACGTGTCAATGGATAGGCAATACAAATGAGGGTGACACCATTGTGCACCATTAGGCTAACATGTGGCACACAAGCACATTCGTAGGAACACATTTCACTTTTTCAAATAAAATGTTATTCGGGAAGTGTTCATATTTTATCCTTGAAGTGGTTCACTTAACCCAACGTTTGAGGCCACTTTCAGGTAAAAATGTTATCAAACGTTTTTGTAATTGTTCGTCTCTCCATGTTATTTTGGTTTGATTTTTGAGAATCAACTCCAATTGTGGGTTCAAAGCACGGAAGGTAAGACTTGCTGGCGCAAAATGTGCGATTCTTTGTGAATCGCCATTTGGGAACCATTTGCAGTTGACTACAGGCCCAATTGTACTCACTGCAACTTGAACCCGCAAATGGAAACTCTTTGTGAATCAGGCACATATATGTGTTGATATTTTTATTCAATGTGCTGTGATAGTTTTTAGAACATTTTCTTCCAAATATTGCTGCCCACACGTTCATGTAGTTAGATGTGTATAAACGTCAAAGCTTCGTGACTCGCATACATCGCCCCAAAAATCGCTTGTTTAACCTCTGACATGTCCTGCCTTTTCTCACGTGCGCCCTCTTGACCCCATATCATATCGTGCTTGTGTGCCCGAGCCAGCTGTGACCATATATATATCTCATGTACATATTATGCAGTGTACCTGGGAGGAAGCTGCTTTGACCATATTTAACACATGTACTCATTATGCAGTGTACATTTTAGGATGCTGATATATAAATTGTAAAGTCTCGAACGACCTCTGCTTAAACCACTATGAGAGATGTGTACACATATCTAGTTGTGTAATGTATGGAAGCTTGTGGGGAGTGGATAACGAGGGGAGACTCGTGAGCACTGTCAATTGATTTCATTAATTTTAAAGATTTTTTTTTTTAAAACTGGTAGGAGATATATATGCACGTACAACAGAGCTTTTAAGTTTGGCTGCATAAAATGTCTGCTATAGTTGTATGCAAAGTAGCTCCACAAATGAACTGATTTGATTGTGATCTTAACTGAATAATATTTGTTCTTTTAATTTGTCCAATGAGATGAATTAGATGATATATTTTTTAATCTGCTTTTTCTTATATAACTTTTTCGTTTTGATAGCCATGTGAAAGGTTTAATATGTAACCAAATCACATTAATAACAAATACATATTTGACAGGGCCTGCGGCAGCGACCCTGCAGTTATGGTTATGTTGCTCAACCAAAAGGAAGAGCAGTTTTTGGGAGGCTTATAATTTTGCCCCCCAGACCAATCCTTATGAAACTTTTCAAAATAAGTATATTGCCTCGTCAAATCGATCCTGCGAAGTCTGGGGAGGTTTCCACAAGGGCGGGGGCAAAGTTATAGGTGGGGTCCAAAAATGTGTGGTTTTTCCCATAGATGCAATGGAAAAAGAATTGTGCTCACGCCTACAGCCCAAACCGCTGGATGGATTTTCACAAAATTTGCGGCAGGAATGGCGGCTTGGTCCTGAAAGCAAGCCTATGTAAATTTGGTGTAAACCCGTCCAGTATTCTTTTTTAAAATGACCAAAAACTAGGTACAAATAAATTAGTAATATCTGGGCTCGGTCCGCAGACTAATTTCTCTGTTCAGTCCATGAACGGGCCCCCGATTGGTCCAGAGGGCGACTTGATGTCCGCGGACATCGGACACGTCTGCTGATTTGGTCAATAAAAAACGTGAGGTGCATCAGATTTTTGGAAACCCCCGCCATGTTGGATCCGCAGACAGTCACCGATGTCCGTGGACATTGCGGTAAACATATATATAAAAACACAACATTGTACTTGTCAAACTAATGAAACAATCTCTGGGAAGGTGAGGGGTGATGAGGATGGGATGGGAAATGGCCTTAAAAAGCCAAAAAAACAAGCGTTTTTCTTCTCTGATGTCCGTGAACAGTCCGCGGCAGTCATGTGATGTCTGCGAACATATTAGATGTTCGGGGGCATCTGTGCTTATTTGTGCATTAGAGGGTTGGTGAAAAGCAGTTTTTGGATGGCTTATAACTTTGGCGCCACTCAATGAAACTGCATGAAAATATGGATTTCCATTCTGGACTTGATTCTGAATGGTCGTGAAAAGTGTGGTGCTGTTTTGTCAAAAGGGAACAAAATTATAGGGGGGTCCCAGAATATTGTGAAAGGCTTATGAATGTGATCCCATTTGATGAATCTGCACACACATTTGGAAAAAGATTTCAGATCTAGATATAAATGTTTTAGAAAAAATTGGTAGGATTTTGTCATGTGGAGGCTAAGTAATATGACTATTGTATGTACGTACATTTTGACAAGTTTGAAAAAGTAAACATGGGTGGATTTCCAGCAAATCCTTGTAAGGCGCATTAGCAAGGACTTGAAAGCATGGTTTTGCAAATGTGTCCATGTTTTATTTTTTGACAAGTGTCATAATGTAGGTTCAAAAAATAGTTATATACCTTATGTGACTAAGATATAGCCTGAGGCCATGGGCATTGGCCAGAATGTCCAGGTCATGGCATAAGGTCATGGATCGGACAATTTGGCTACTGGCCATGACCACGAGGGACGACTAATGGGGAAAAAGTGGCCATGGCCACCAGGGACCGGCTATGTGGTAAAGTCTTTCGAAATTGGGATAGGTTTGAAAGGGAAAAAAATGTGCTTGTCGTAATATGGTCATAGGGTTCTCTCTTTGCTTTCTGCAGGCTGCCAGGGAAAGGAAAGAGGGGATCTATATGGAGCCCTGCCTTCCCTTTCCATGGTGGCCATCTTGGAAAAGGATTTTCCTTCCTACAGTGGGACGCTGCACGCGTCGCAGTGTAGGAAGAAAAATCCTTTTTTAAGCACCCTGGGTTACCGCTTTGGCAACCCAGGGTGCTTATGGCCTTCATCCCTCATTGCAGGGGCAGGAACAGGTGATAAAGGTCTGGAGCCCTCGTTATCTGCCCTCGCTTCACTTGGCCCGATAACTTGGGCTGGCAGGCTGTTAGCCCCCCTTCCAGAACCTGGCATGGGGGATAAACGCCACATTATTCCCAGTAGCATAACACAAAATGTTAATGGAAATGTTGGAAAATCTTATTGAGTCTATGTACTTTACTGAGAAAGTAGATGGAGTCTATAAGATTTTTTTTAGTTCTATTTTTTATCTGTGAAAGGTGGTTCCTAAATGAACCTTTTTTTGTTGTTTTTTGATAATTTTTTGCAGGAGTGGTTAGAACGTAAGGTGGGGTGGAAAATGAGGGAAGAGGTATCAAACACTAATATGGAGGGGCGGGTGGACAAGGGAAGATGTTGTGTGTGTGTTATATCTAAGGTAGAGGGTAGTGTTTCTCATGCTCCTTAATTACAGCCATAAAAGCACTTCGAAATTGCTCCCCCCTGCAGAGTGGTTTATTGCAGTATATACAGAGTACTGTTGTCTTCGAAAGATTTGGTTCAACAGCCTCTTTTATTGCTTGCAAGGTAGCTGGTGGGATTTTGTGTCCCACAGAAGTAGATTGTGTGGTTCGAGTACTGGTTGAGGAAGATGTGATGGAGGAAGACAGCCTACTACTTGCTAAGAAAGGAACAAAGTTTCTGAGAGCATCGCGGTGACTAATATAGTGCTGCCGCTCATGGAGATGGTCCCGTAGGAGCACTGTCCAGTTAGTCCACGACTTAGTGCATTTTACTTTGGTAGCTTTAGCCTTTGGTACATTCCCAACAGTGATAAAGAATTGCCACACCCATGATTCTCTCTAGGTGCTAGAGCTAGGCACTTCCTCTACCTCATCTTCTTGGTTCTCTTCATTGTCTTTGGAAGTACTGTGCTTTTTTTGTTGTGAAGGTCCTCCAGCTGGTGGTGGTGGTGGCTCTTGGGGAGGAGGGATGTAATAGCTGATGCCATTTATAAGATAAACAGCAGTTTTGCTACTATTCTGCCAAGTATATGCTCTGTGCTAGATTGTTAATGGATAATGAGTAAGAATAGGTGTAGGATCCGTGCAGGGATACATTTTGAGCTTGAAAGTTCCTATAACAGCACAAAATGCAGTTCCGAACTTTCCACGAAACATAGACCCGTTCACGAAGTGCGGACACGTTCGTGAACACATCATCATGCCGCGCGCAACGTCACTTGACACTGTCCGAAAAGTTCACGATGACGTCAGACATTCGCGGTCGTCGACGAACGCAAAACAGTGGGAAAAGTTTCAAAAAGTGTATAGAAGTGTTAAAAATGATGCTAGAAGGTGAAACTTTGTAAAGTAGAGAAACATGTTGCTATATTGGGGTACGTATGATATTAGTAAGTTGTAGGAAATTAGCGTGCACTGGTAAAAACCCCTGAAATTCACGGAAAAAACATTGTTAAGGGGATGTTATGGTTAAGTTGCACTAATAAAAACCGATGAAATTAACTGAAAAAACTTTTTTAAAGGGACTTTATGGTTAAGTTGCACTAATAAAAACCTATGAAATTCAATGACAAAACTTTGTTAAAGGGACGTTAAGGTTACAAGTAAAACCAAAAAACCTCAGAAATTCACCAGTTATGGTAAGCTAAGCAAGCATAACTGGCACCACCACTGTGCACTGCTAAAACTAACACCCAGGACATGAAAGATGACATCACAAATGCCATTGATGACATCACTGATACATCACATATCTGGGCCACTTGTTTTATCCAGAAAAACCTTTTTCAATACATTGCAATTAACGGCTTATATATTCTTTGCAATTTGTTCCGATCTATTTTTCCCAAGCAAAGAGAGTTGTTAGCTATCATATGTATCAACAACTGGAATATTTTGTGTAAAAGAGTAAGCAAGAGACCAAGGATTAAAGCGAATTCTGATGGTGTTGCTATGTATTATAAGACATAAAGTACCCCCTAGGAAGGGTATTGCAAGTCAGCACAGAATTCAGTGACTGTATAAAGGAGCACAGCTCTTGGACTTGTGTATCTAGTAGCTCAAACAGCTCTTTGGAGACTAGCAATATCCTTATAACTTACAATAGGGAGTTCTTCATCTCACACACTATTTATACATCTTTAAAGGGGTAATGCATATACCTCTGTATTATGGGTTAATCCCAATGCACATTATCACTGTCTGTGGGAAGGCCAATCTAATGTCTAAATCACAGACTTGAGTTTGGAAAAGCAAAAAGGTTTCCGAGTCTGCAGAACCTCGGTTGGTGTATGTGTCCCCTGTGCGCTATTGCGGGCGCCATCTTACTTAGAACAGCTGATGTGGCTAAGGAGAGCGTGCGTTAGTGTGCCCGGTGAGAGCAGTATGCATGATTCGAGCACAGAATCACAAGACATTTGCCGTAATATTCACTCACCCGTCCGGCACCTTATTTGCAAAAGCAATATCCTCCATCCGGTTTTGTAATGAAGCGTAGTATTTTTGTGACAGGAATACGATGACGCACATATTGTGGTACATTCACACTCTCTTGTCCATAGGCGGTAATGAAGAATGACACTCACCCGGTGAAAATATTCCATCCCCTTCTTTATTCGACCATCCAACAATTTCCCTCATCTTGCGTAGAGTGATTTGTTCCATCAAGACGAAAACTGGTGCAATTTCATAAGTAAACCTGCAATGACAATCACCATCGCACACTTAATGAGGTCACTACACACTTCAAGTGCACTAGGAAGTGCTATTTGATCAGATGAAAAATGGGAAATATTTATTGATCAGTAATTATGAAATACTTTTATTAAATTCCCTTTCTAGTTCCATCACAATTGAATGTATATCTGAGAAATGCAAACACATTCATCTAAATGCAAATTTTGGCAAAATGCAACCACATCTCTGGTTTATGGAGAGCGAGAGCGGAGCAAGTATCACTGCGGCTGCACTTTGATATGCATAGAATGTGTCGCTGCCCTCATTCCACAGCCTGTGGAGGCCCAAGCACCAGGCAGTTCCACACAAAGATAATTACAAATATTGAACTATGTCTTCAAACTCTAAATGTAATTATTTATGTGGCCCTATCTCGCTAATAATCCCCCCAAGGACAATTTTCTTTTAACTCTACCGTGTGGTCAATATCTGTCCAGAGTAATTACAAATGATGATTTTCTAATTACCAATTACACATAGCAAGCGTGCAGTCAACTGTTCGACCCAATGCAGACAGGGGCCCTCTCATAGGCCAGGAAGTCACGCATGCCATGTACAACATTCTGAGTACAACATGACACAGCGTGCATGCTACCTGACTTGCGTGATGTGCAATTAAGCACCGATATGCATTAGAAGGCGAGTTACGCAGACAAGCTCCTATTAATTGTTTCCACTTGCAAAGAATGCGAGAACACAGGCCTTTTCTTGCCTCCTTTTGCTGCTGAATAAGGAATGGAGGACACAGTTCCGCACCCCCCAGAAATTGCATTCTATTCAACAGCAAAACAATGAATACAAATCGAAAAAATAAATAGTTTTGCTCCCATTTTTGCCCTCATCCTTCCTTCTCAGATATATGCAAGCAGTATTTTATGCAAGCCCATGTTGCAATTGCACATTTTTCCCTGGGAACATGGGTAGGTTTATTTTGATTTATAGAGCTCACCCAGCAAGCTTAATTGTCTCTTGGAGCTTTGCTGCAGAGGTTCAAAGCTTGCCTATGTGGCTCTCCGGATAGAATGCAGGTGAGGGGTGGCGCAGCAGTAGGGTGGGTGGCAGGGCTAGAGCAGGGGCTATCTGGCTTGCGTGAGCCAACGGGTCAATGCACGGGTGCAGCAGCAGGCTCGGATTATCAGCAGGCGAGAGGGTTCTATTTCTCCTTCAAGGATCCGAAGAGAGGACAGAAGCTGCCAAGGCGGCTTTCGACAGCGGGCTCAAGTTTTACCTGGGTGCGAGGGTCGTCGTCGTTCATGCAGTGAGCCGGGGGAGAAGAACATTCAGGAGGAGACTTTATTCCGAGGGTTAATGAAATGGTCACACCTGAGAAACTCTGTCATCTGCAGTGCTGGTCATTGGGCCGGCTTTGGGATCCGGCACCAGATATGTAGCCGGATCTTGGGATCCAGCCAGAGTCAGCCGCCGCAAACCCCAAACCCCAAACCCATGCTCTGTGCTGGGTTACTTCGACAAAAAAAAATTAAAACAAAAACACCCGCGACGGCACAGAGTCGGGGGATGGAGCAGCTCATGAAGGCTCTGCTGGCTCCGCCCCCCTACGTGTACACAGCAGGACTTTGATATAGGTCACAGCTGCAGGACACGCAAACTGTAACTTTGTCAAGAGGTCACCAGAGGAAGTTACAGTCCTCAGCCACGACCGGGTTTATTTATTTATTTATGCAATGTTTGTCGGATACATGGACCCAGATTATTTATCCATGCAATGTTTGTTGGATACTTGTATCCGACAAACTTTGCAAGAATAAATACATACCCCTATTAACATTTAAACTATCCCACACGATGCAGCCACCCAACTGCTTTCAGAGGGGAGCTGCCGGCGCAGGGCCGTGTGTGCTTCAAGTAAAAGAAAACGTTGCTTACGGCAAACATACATCACCTTGTTTCAACAGTACCCAAGGGGGAGTTTTTTTTATAAAATGAGATGCAAATTGTGTATTTTAAATAATATTTACTCAGCAACACTGGTCAAAACTATTATCCGCATAGTGAAGTAACTCATCATCAGTGCCGTGGAAGTGGTTTAAAGTGGAATTGATATATAGTTTGGCAAAGAAGCAGCATGAAAGAATTTGCACCGTTTTAAACTATTATTTTGGACATTTCCTTTGATAGGAGGTCAATTGCCAGCTCCACCCTTGCCCAAAACCCTGCCTCGTCGGGCACCTCCCCCAAACTCCGCCCCACCCTGTACCTTGTGGGATCCCCTACCACATTTTTTCCATTTCCACCACTGGTTATCTGGCAAAATCAATGAGCACTCAATGAGTCAAATATCAACCATGGAAACCAGAAAATGGGTTCAGCATTACGGGTACGATGTAAAGCATTACAGCTTTTGGATCGGTAAAGAAGCAAACAACTTGTCAAAAACCCCACAGCCAGTTACCGATGAGTGGACTGGTATCATGCAAGCTCCTGGGAGCAGTATAGCTGAAATCAGATGTGAAGAGGCAGCCAGTACAGGGCAGATCAATAGGTCATGAGGTTGGCCGGATGCACACATAATGGGTTAGCTTTGATAATAGGTAGAGAGTATTCTGAGTGAGGTGCCTCCCTCACACGAGTGATATTCCATTTCAAAAATATAAAGCCTTGGATTAGGCAAAAACAACACTTCATTTGCCAGGAAGTGGCAGAAGTGTACCATTCTATGGCAGAAGTGTACCGCTCTATGGCAGAAGTGTGCCGCTCCATGGCAGAAGTGTGCCACTCTATGCAAACTACTGGAGTGTTTGGCTTCATAGAGGACAATCTCAGCATCCCTGCACTGGAGAACAAGCCAATTCGAGCACCTCTTCCCATTCAAGCTCAGTAAATATCCTGGTGCACACATGAACTAGGCACCGGGCAAAGCTAAAACCAGGCAACTCCAAAGCTTCTGCTGGCTCAGTGATAGGGGCACGGGGCAAGCTCTGGGTGAGCTTGGAGGGATTCTTTTAATCCAAAAGCTGTGATAGTTGCTTCCCAGTGCTTGCCGCCAAACATTGGAACTCCATGCCCCCACCACTGAAGACAGGCACATCACTTTGGCCCTTCTGCAAAGGCCTCAAACCTGGCTGTTCACCCAGGCTGATGACTAATGTACACATCAGTGTAGGGCAAGCATGGGGTTCCCACGGGTAGCTCACAAGGACACTCCCAACATACCGGCTGCACTTCCTGTCTGGCCTAACCCATTTATCTGCTGCCCTACTTCATATACAACACATGCAACTCTTGCAACGACAAACTTTTCCAGGAAACCTGGAAAAATTGTAAGATAAGGCTGTAACCTGTTTACTTGTTTTCACATATGACTGTAACCAATTTCTTAAGAAAAAGCGCCTAGATGCCTCTGGGCTTTGTGCGCTACATAAATGTTAAAATAAATAAATAAGTAAATAAAGTTGTACTGAAAGTATAGGTCCAATGCCATGTACATTCACAGTCCCTTATTTGGCAAAACTAGTAGCGTCATTTCTACCTTTCCAACAAGAAAGACCATATCGAGGCAATCACTAAGTCAAAGCTCAACTACCCCAATGCTTTATACTTCTGCCTGGAAACAAGTATACCAAGTATCTCCAGGTGTTCCAGAGCCAGGTGGCCTGCTTGATCCATTGAAACAACCAACAATCACACCCCATGCCGCTCTTACTCCCGCTCGCCACTGCCAGCCCAATTGGCTTGAAGATCTCCGCGCCATGAAGACGAAGCCTTCTGGGGAAGGCGCTCTATTGCCTGCAAGATCGGATCCGGCACTGCATCCCTAGCAAAGCTCTGCGGTCTGCGAACCTGGCTCCGCGGACCGTCCCATTGGTCATGGCGACACTGTTGCTCAGCGGAACTCGGGGCATCGCAGGGTGCTGCTACCTTACAGCATTTCCCAACACCAGACTTTGCACATTCCGTGACTATCACTTATTCTGCTGCTCACCTCTTCTGCACACCTATTTTTAACTTTCGTGCCAGGCACCATGGTCGTACATAAAAGAGATGCAGAGAAAATATGAAATGTATTAGTGCGTTTCCTGTTTGTGTCTTAACGACTACAAGAACGGGCTCCGGTCTGCCCGTGCATCCCATACGGCGTGATCCCTGGACCCTGGGTTGGTACCGGGACCTACACATTCTGTGACAAGCATGAGCAGGTTTCTTTCGAATGTGTGCTTACAGAGAAGGAGGTTTTCAGCAGATCTGGATCTCATGACCCCATGAATGTAGAAAAATAGTGTTGGGCGTTGTGTTCCCAACCATTCATCTTGACCTGATGGTCCATCCCCGAGAACTGCCTTTATTAGATGCAGGAAACGTGAAGTTCAGAAGGTGTGTGAAAATGAGCGTTGTGTATTATTGTGCAGCGCAGACATGTATGTTGTATATTAGATCCATGTTTGATTTGCCAGTTTAATATTTTGGCACAAAGGTGATGTCAGGTCAGATACAGTTGCATCATCCCCTGAAAAGGGGATAAGGAAGCCACAGGACTAGAAGTGGGACATATCATGGCGCAAGGTAACGGGCCTCTGGGTGGAGTGTGGAGCCTGCATGTGCACAAGCTCATGACAGCATTGGGTTTAGACAGGCGGCTGGAGTTACAAGAGATGGGGAGACAGATGGCAGAAAGCCTGTAGGTGGCACAGAGCTAGGCGAGACGGAAGGCATCGGCAGTGCAGAAGGGGAATCCTTCCTCCTGGAACTCACCCTGCATCTACTGGACATGC
The DNA here is from genome assembly GCF_040938575.1 of Ambystoma mexicanum. NCBI lineage: Eukaryota > Metazoa > Chordata > Amphibia > Caudata > Ambystomatidae > Ambystoma > Ambystoma mexicanum. Next base: position 970,071,422 of record NC_090931.1, on the reverse strand, counting down.
AGACCATCACCCTCATAGCCAGGCTCATACAGCGTGGGATTGAGAGGAGCGGTCATCAAATGCATACTGCCAAACTCCACTACTCAAGGTGCTGCATTTCTATATAGCAGGCAACTTCCAACACACGATGAGAATGATGTATGGCATTTCCTAGCACACCTTCTCAGTTGCCCTACATCAGGTTTTCAATGCCCTCTTGCCGCACATCCGTAGGCATGTCCCTCCTGCTGCCCAGGCCAATAGCAATGCTGCAGATCTTCCTGAACTGGAAGCCGCAACACACAATAAAGGTACAGAGGAACAGTGATGGGGGTCCCTGCATAATCCATATGCTGTGTCCAGCTTCCATGATCTACCCATGATGCCATGGTCCTGGGCAATAGAAGCCTGCTCCAATACATGGTATATCCTCCTCACGTTGTTATTTCTTCGCCCACTTTTCCCCTCTTCTACTCATGACTCCCATTTTCCACTCTCTGCTTCCCTTTTTCATTATACACTCCACTCTTACACACCTGCCTTTCTATCTTCCACTCCCCTTCCCTCCACTGCCCATGGCACCCCCTTGTAAAACAAGCAGAATAAATGTGCATAGGGTTGAGGTCTGGAAGCAACGCAGTCACTACATGTCAACATACCTGTATTGCAGCACATATGTCAATCCCATGATATCCATTCACTATTGACAATTTGCTGGTAACTCTGGATAAACCCTCATGCCACTGCTCCTGACATCCATCTGGGATTCCAACAATGTGCATAGGAGGAGCTACCATCAGGAACACACCAAGACCATCAAACAAGAATCTTGGACCCTGAAGGCCAAGTCACAGTGCCTACACAAGACAGCACCCTCTAATCCAACTCATAGAAGGTCTGCAATATTGTCATCCTATGCTGCATGTTGCATAATATGGCTATACGCACCTACGCCAAACCGGGACATTGTAGATGCAGACAATAATGAGGATTGGAAGGAGCTGAAGGATGCGTGAAATGGACGTGTCAACTGTCATGATTTTATCAAAAATTTCTTTAGGGCATGAATGTGTTTACATTTCTTTAGCCCCTCGGAAAGCCATATCTGTTTTGTAGGTCAACCTATACACCGTATTCGATTCATTTGGGCATGAAATAATTCCCTCAAAACAACATCCATCACATCCTCAAGACACCCAGACACACCTATGTCTCTCTAACTGAACTCCACCAAAGCCCAGACAAAATTAGGTTCCACTCTGACTCCCTAATCCAATGCCCATCAATGCCACAGTACTGTGGGTGCATTTAAAGGCCCCCAAACAGAAGTCCCTTTCACATGAATTGCAGGATTTTAAACATTGAAACAAAAACGGCCTGGCCTTTATTTTTGTTTTTCAAGCAAAATTAAAGAGCAATGTGTAAAGAGGCCTACCTGTCATTACCAATGGATAAGCACCATTTTAATTCACAAAAGAAGGAGGAATCAAAGATCCCTGAACATGGAAAACAGGATTTTTTAAATTGAAAACAAAAACGGCCTGCAACGGTGTGCAAATAAAAGCAGTTTGAAAAAGTGAGAACAAAAAAAGTATCACTGCTCTTAGAAAAATGTCAGGAAAACAACATGATGTGCGGGTTGACCGAAAGCAATGTATATTATGTTTCACCCACAAAACTACAGTGACATTTGGAAAAGCCACTTTGTCTTCATGCAAAATGTCAGCCCACGGCAGACCCTGGCTGTGGACAAATCTTCACAAGGAGATCCCCTAGTCCCAGCCTGGATGCCACATCTCCCATCTAATGACCAACAACAATAAAATGTCCTGCTAAAGGTGTCGAAATTCAGTGTTCTCCAGACCTGCTGGCTCTGAAAGCATTGAATTCATAAAAAGTTACCCTTGGCTGGAGCATGACTAATATGTGTGAAAATGGGGGCACTAACTTCAAAGGGCAAGCTTCCAAGACAAAGGAGACTGACTGATTAAAAAACCTCTGGATACAGGCTGACCCAGTGAAAACAAATGGCCGGAAGGCAGGAGTGCCATTTGTCTCACATGAAGATTCACAATTAATTTAAAGGACTATTATCATTTAGGCCTTTTTTTCTCAGCAACCATAAGGCGGATTGATTTAATTTTTGTACCATTTTTATGTAATTTCCAGGCGTTTTTGGAGATATAAAATGTATCTACCACTGACTCAGGGAACTGTAATGGCCAGTTAAACTAGGTTTCTGGCTGATCTGAACATGTTCCAAATGTGAGCGGGTGGAAAATGAAATTAGTTAGATAAGCCGGCCACCAAATCCGTACCATGTAGCACAGCCATGTGGCACATTTCTGCCGTTTCCATAAAAAAGCACAACAGTTATGAATATGTAAGTTATTAAGCATAGCCCTAATTTCATTTTCAAAAGGTGGTGGAGTCTGCTTGCCTTGAATCCTTTCCCTTTATTGTGGGGGTCGGGAGGGCAAAACCGTGTAGATCCTTAGCTTATTTAACCAACAATATTAATTTATTTAATTCTCCTTTTGGCAGAACACTACAGGGTGAATTTTGTTAAAATTCAAAATGAACAAAGCTCACTTCCCAGTGTGTGCTGAAAACTATAGCCTATAAATTAATTGGGTAATCCTTGTTGTCCAACTGACCCCAACTTCTATAAGGAAGCGGGGTATCTTTGTTCTTAAATCAGTCCATCCCTTTTATCCAACTTACACAACACAGGCCTTTAAGTAAGGGGCGTCAGAAATCCAAAATTCCCCAAATAAATCACATGTTTCTGTCTAACTTCCCAACATCGACCAAAGCAAGGGGAGACGATCTTCCCAACATCGACCAAAGCAAAGTTTGTCTGAAAAGCATACCACTAAATCACCCTGTGATTTTAAACCAAAAGTGTGGGTGAAATCATAATTGCCATTAGTATTTGAAACAATCTTTAAATCCTACTGCTAGCCTTCTAAGCCGGCAGGAAAATCAAAATCACACAACATCACATGATAATTGCCTTCGTTATTGATCAGTGTAATGATTTTGCAAATTGAAATTTGCATAAAGTGAAGAATTGGGATTGCGTTCTTTTTAATGTCACTTTTGTGATTTATTTATGCTGAGAGAAGTTGATTGTGTCATGCCACAGATCAGGTGGCGTTTAACATTTTCATGCTAATTTTGATTACTTTTAATTTAAGTAAAAACCAATATATTTCCTGTACACTGGCCCGGTTCTTGGCTCATTGTTAGCTCAGGGGGGAGGGATTCAAGGGGCATGATATGTGTCTGAGATAGGGCTGAAAAAGAATCTGTTAAACAGTTTGTTGCGTTACCACTTGAGTGGGGAGGGAGGGAACTCCCAGTTTTGATGGTGGCATCTCAATAAACCGTTACAATACACAGTGATTTGATCATAAGAACATAGCGTATGGTCATATACACACTAGAAGGAATAGGCTTTTGTGGTAAATGAGCTATGTCCATTTGTTGAAAAGGAACTTCTCTCCCAAAGCCCACAATGCCACCAAGATCTTGCATGGAGGCTGCCTCAGACTCCCAGGGCTCCATCTGCAGGGGAGCAACACTGCCATCTACAGTGCATTGGTGCCGATAAGATTCCCAGCACCCCACGCTTCAGGTTATTACAGTTTTTCTTTTTATTTATTTTTTCCTCCCCTTTTAGAGTTGGTTCATTTTTTGTTTTTTCTTCTTGTACTGACTCGTTCTTTTCTTTTACATGTGTGCATTTAAAGTTTTTTTTAAAACTAATTGATGCAATAAAAATTACAAAAATAAAAAAATAAAGAATTACAGTTTTTAAAAAACATTTGACGCTCTTGGGGTGGGAGGAGACAGCCGTAACTCGAGTCTTCCACATTCACTGAGAAGGCTGCCCATTTGCAAGCAGCAGCTTTAGCCAGGAGGTCGCCAAACAACGTTGACGCCTTCTTGGCCACCGCCTCGTCCAGTACCTGGTGGTATTGGTCTAGTTGAACTTTAATCTTGTTTTGCCGTCCATCCTTGTATCCTCGTTTGCACCTGCCATTCCTAATGGCAGTGAGGATTTCCGAATGGACTTCGGCTCGTAATTTTCAAATGGATGATGCCTCTTTTTTTTTGTATTGCACACATGCGTTAACTCTAATAATAACCACATACAATATTTTTACTGCATGCTATATTTTAAAGTTATGCTATTTGTTTCTATGTTTGCAACTGTAGTCTTGCAAGTGGTGGCTTCTCCTGCAATTGCAGTATGATAATGGTAAACAATGGATGCAGTAATTTTCTCAGGAAGACCACCAAACTCATAATGACCCCAGAAGTTACTGCACGTGGCACCAATCTTACATGCAGGCATATTCCCTTATTGTCATCAGTAAACGTGCAACATGACGGAGCTCTCTTCAAGAGTGTGAAAGGATTGCGCCAATTACACAATTACTGGACGCTACCCAGTCAATTTACCAAAGCAAATTTCAGAGTGGTACATTTCAGGGCAACCATAATACCGAAAATACTGAATATATTAAATAAATATATATAGGGTAGTGGCATAAGGGGTTAAAATGGGTTGGGTGGTGTTATATTGTTAGAAAACGAGTGGGGCTGGGGGGGCCCAAATGAAAAAAAAATATATATTTTTTCTGTATTTTGGTTACGGTGAAATGTACCAGTCTGAAATTTGCTTCGGTAATATCACATATAACCTTACTGGACATTACATGTACCCAGATCTGTGTTTTATGAATATATTTAGACATTTTTGCCGGTGCAACTGCTGAAACTAACACAGCAAATAATGTCGCTGACGACGGAAAACCCAACATAAAATGGAGGAGGCAGCAGGTTAACCCCTGCGGGGTCATGCCGCCGGCAACTTGGGACCCTCCCCCTGGGGATAGGAGGTCAAGGGGCGGAACGGCGCCAAAAGGCCAAATAGCCCAAAAGCCAGTAAAGGACTAAACAAAAGAAAAGGGACGGGGCCAGCGCATTATAAGCCGGCAGGGCCAGGGTGCAAGGCATATCGCCCCTGCACTGGGACCCGGCCGCCGCCTCACCAGTAGGAAGGATTTCGTTGTCATTTCGTTTTGTGCAGGAAGGAGTTCTTTGAATCCGGAGGACCGCCCAGCAGCTGGAGGATCGCACAGCTGATCGGTGTGCCGGGAGCCGAGTCGCGGCAGCAGAAGAAGGAGGAAGGCACCAGGACCGCGGAGGAGAGCGCAGAGCGGGCAAGGCACAGCGAAAAGGCAGGGCTGGAGCCCGGGACCAAGGATCACCCAGCTGAGCGGAGTGCCGGGACTGAGCAGAGCGGCACAAGCGGACCGGCTCGGCACGACTGGGAAGGAAGGGCTGGAGCCCAGTGAGAGGCAGAGGCCAAGCAGGAAAAAGAACCCCCTCGGCGCAGGAGCCGGCGGAGAGGAGGATGCAGCGAGCAACTCCGGCGCGACCAGGCGCCAAGGCAGGGCAGGGGCCCAGTCAGCAAGAAGGTACAGCGGGTGCATCCGGGGCAGCGACCCAGCATTAAGGCCCCGGCTGACCCAAACGACCCCCCGCTACGGGCAGAGCCCACGAACCGGGTCCCGGCGCACGTGGCAGTGGCCACGGCATCGCACAGGCCACCCTCTCACAGGAACACGCTGCTCGGCAAGCCGTGAGGCAGCAGCCTCCTTCTGAGCGGCGGCGGGCAGGAGGAGGGGGCCGTGTCGACACACGCCAGGAAAGGGTGCAGAGAGGAAAGCACTAGGGCAGTGTGAGGAGCAAGGAAACCACGGGCAACAGCAACAGGCTTCCCGGGAGGGACAGACAGGAAGCAGGTGGCTGACACAGCAGGAGAGCCACAAGCAATGGATCTGGCGGCTTTTATGGAGATGGCCAGGGTGGCAGCTGAAACCCAGGGCCCGGACTGGATGACAAATATGGTGGCCCAGCCAAGCCAGGAAAGGCCCGGGCACAGCCAGAGGGCGGAGAGCTCCACTCTGATTTTTCAGGACAGCGGCAGTGAGGCCACGGTGGTCGAGGCAGAGATTCACAGCTTGGAGGAGGATGAAGAGGAAGAGGTCCAAGTGAAAAAGAGGAAAAGGACAATGACGGCTAAGGCTAAGGCGAGCAAGGAACAGGCCAACACCACCAAGAGACCGCGACAAAAGGGGAGGGCGCAGGAAGATGTGGCCTTAACGGCTCCTACACCTGCTGAGGCTCCTGGGAACCGAGTGAGCCGACCCAGCACTCCTGTGACCAGAACGGTGGAAGTCGCTGGTGGAGCAACCACATCCCTGGAGATGGTAAAAGGTATGGTGATGAAAAGCATGGGGGAAAAATGGGCAAATGCCAAATGTTGTTGCCAATGCTAGTATGTTGGAGGGGATGATGATTAATGGGGGAGCAGCCACGCAACCAAGGGCAACTCAGGGTTTAGGGGGGCCATGGTGCAGAGGTAGGAGTCAGGGCTGGTCTCAGACAGGGGGAGTGAGTCAGCTGCCACAGAGGAGCGGGATCCCACCCTGGGGTTTCCTATCTGTCGGGCTTCCTAGTGTGGGTCCACCTACCGGGGGCAGTCAGCAGGCACAGATAGCAGGGGTACCGGGGGGACAGGAATGGTGGATTCAAGGGCTGAGGGCTCCGGTTACCACTGGGGCGGCCCAGCAACCCGTTACGGCCCAGAAGGAATGGGGGCCGGGGCCAGGGGCGGTCTTACCAGGGGGGCAGAGCGCAGCTCAGCTGCCGGCAATAGGCCCGAGCAGCAGCGAGACAGGGGTTGTTTGGGGCCAGGCAACCCAGTATGGGAGACCTATGCCAGGGTTCGCACCGATACGGGCTACAGTAAATTCCTTGGTGTGGCATATTCCATGGGCAGTCAAGGAGAGGCTGTGGAGGAAAGAATTTATTGACATCTTTGACTTCTTAGGGATTGTGCCCATGGGGGGAGGGCTGAAAGAGCTGTCCGAGAAAGAGAAGGAAAAGAGGGACAGAGAATGCACCAAGGTAGAGCACTCCATTAACAATTGGCTAAAGGCTTTTAGGATGCACATGTCAGTGATGTTGGAGAGGTACCGGCAGGATGCACTGGCAATGATAGCGTATGAGCAATATGTGCATGACTTGTATCAGAAATATGGCGGCAAGGGATGGTTGGATTACGACCAGGGCTTTAGACTAAAGATGCAAATATGGCCAGCAATGTCATGGCACGAAATGGATGTCGGGGGGTATATGGACAAGGTGGTCCCCTGCAGGGAACCCGAGGACAAGCCGCAAGGGGAGAGGTCCCGGAGGGGGGAGGCAGAGGCGGGTACTCACAGCGTGGGAGAGGGTCCTTTCGCGGGCCCTCCTCCTGGGTGTACAGGGCAGCAGCCCACCAGGGGGAGCAAGAGATCTGCTGGAGGTTTGCAGAGGGCTACTGTTCTTATGGGAAGACATGCAAATACAAGCACCAAAGGGGTGGCGGCACGGGTCCTCGCAAAGCCGCCCAGGGGAGGCTAACCCCAAGGAAAGGAGCAAACCAAAAGAAAAAGCAAATGTTGATTGATATGCCGGCAAAACAACGCAATGTGGGGGAATTTGTGAATGTCAAGCGTGTGAGTAAAGGGACATTGCCCACACCAGTTAGCCTCCTTGCCATGACTCCCTTCTTGAATATGTATCACAACAAAGCCGATGCAAAGTTGTTATGGCAAGGGTTCAGGTGGGGCTTTCGGATCCCGGGGGCAGGTACCCAAGGGGGGAAGGAGGCGGCCAATTTACGATCAGCACTGAGAAACCCGAGGTGGTGGAAAGGAAGGTGGGGAAAGAGGTGGAGCTGGGGAAAGTGGCCGGCCCATTCACGGCACCACCCATGAGCAATCTGGTGGTATCCCCACTGGGGTTGGTACCAAAGAAGGAAGAGGGCCAATTCCGCCTGATCCACCACCTATCCTTCCCCGAGGGACAGTCGGTGAATGATGGCATCCCTGAGGAGCAGTGCAGGGTGCAGTACGCCTCCCTGGAGGATGCAATGGTGAAAGCAGCAGGGGAAGGGGCAATGTTATGGAAGGCAGATGTGGAGTCAGCCTTTCGACTACTACCAATCCACAGGGACAGTTACCACTTGCGGGGTTTTATGGTGGGGGACAAGTACTACTACGACAGGTGCCTACCCATGGGTTGCGCCATTTCGTGCTCATATTTTGAGGCATTCAGCTCCTTCTTGGAATTTACAGTGAGGCTGGGGAAAAAGGGAGGGGGAATATTGCACTACCTAGATGATTTTCTCTTCATTGGGAGAAAGGGGACGGAAGAGTGCAGGGCCCTGATGGAGGAATTTCAAGGGCGGATGGAGCAGTTAGGGGTGCCCTTGGCACCAGGGAAGACCATGGGTCCGGCGACAATATTGACTTTTCTGGGGATCGAGATTGACTCAGTGAAAGGGGGATGTAGGCTCCCGCAGGACAAGGTGCAGAAATTGTGGGGCTTGATTCAGGAGCTTTTGGGGAAAAACAAGGCAACCTTGCGGGAGTTACAGTCATTGGCTGCGAACCTCAATTTCGCAGGTAGAGTGATACCGGCAGGTAGGGCGTTTGCCAGAAGTGTGAAACTAAAAACAGTGGGGTTGCAACAAGCCTCTCAGCACATCCGGTTGGGTTCAGAGGTGAAGGAGGACCTCAGGATGTGGGAGAGCTTCCTAACAGAATCCAACGGGGTGGCGATCTGGAGGGCGGACTGGGCCAGCAGCCAGAGGCTCAAACTGTTTACCGATTCATCGGGGTGCCTGGGTTTTGGTGCGATCCTGGGGGACAGGTGGTATGGCATGGCATGGCCAATGGAATGGCACAAAGAAGGTGTCACTAAAGACATTACTCTGCTGGAGCTATTCCCCATAGTGGTTGCATTTAAATTGTGGGGGGGGGCAGCTGCAGAATACGAAAGTCGCACTATGGTCGGATAATTTGGCAGTGGTGCAGATTATTAACACAGGGTCATCCAGCAATCTGAGGGTTCTAAGGCTCCTCAGGGAGCTCACCAAAAGTCTGCTAAAGCTGAACATCGAGGTCAGGGCACGGCACATTCCAGGGGTAAAAAACACGGCCGCTGATTCTCTGTCTCGTTTACAGTGGGACAGGTTCCGAGAAAGCTGCCCCGAAGCAAGGAAAGAGATGACCCCATTCAAGGAACAATGGTGGGGGATGATTGGGGTGATCTGACCTCATTGGTAGAGACAGCCCTGGCACCAGGTACAGCCAAAAGGTACAGGTCGTGTTGGGATCGTTTCACGCAATTCCAGGAAGAGGTGCTAGCGGGCGTCCGGGGGGAGAAACTGGTACGGGCATTCATAGGCTGGTGCTGGAAGAAGGGGAAGACTCAAGCGTGGGTAGGCTACCACTTGGCGGCCATAGCACATTACGCTAAAGTGAGGGGGGAGAAAGGCCCCACCAAGGAGCACTACGTCATGCTAGCCATGAGAGGCTGGGCTAGACAATCCATAGCAAAACCAGATGAGAGGCGGCCAATTGATATCGTGAAATTGCATGGGTTAATTAAATGTCTAAGTTCAGTATGTAGCGAATAGGCCGAAAGGGTGCTGTTCACGGCCGCCTTCACGGTGGCATTTTTTGGGGCTCTCAGAGTCAGCGAGCTGGTGCCGGAGAACAAGGACGGGAAGGGGAAGGGGGTTTTGCGCGTCAGGGACGTCCAGGTAGGAAGCACCCAAGTCGTCATTTATGTAAGGAGATCAAAAACGGATCAAAAGGGAAAGGGGGCGGCATTGACCCTGCAGGCCATTCAGACAAGCAGGGTGTGTCCAGTGGCGGCAGCGGCCAACTTTATACGGCAACGGCGGCCATCGGGGGCAGAGGCGCCGTGGCTCATGCACAGGGACGGGTCCGCATTAAGCCTTTTTCAGTTCAGGAAAGTGATGGCACAAGGTTTGGAAAAGATGGGGCTGACAGGGGGCCGGTTTGAGACTCATTCATTCCAGATAGGGGCCGCCACCTCCCCGGCGGTCTGGGGGTTAGGGGCGGAGGACATCAAAAGACTGGGGAGATGGTCGTCGGGATGTTACAAATGTTATGTCAGACCAGATAAAATGTAAGCTAACCATGCCGTTCCCTCCATTTTCAATTCCCAGCGACGCACCGAAAGAGGCTACGCACGGTGTGGGTAGTGGGGCACTCATTCATCTCAAGGGCCGGACGAGCTGGACTCAACAGCAAGAGACTTTGACGGCTGGAGAGTTCAGGATTGAGTGGCCCGGGGTGCCAGGGATGAAATGGGCTCAGCTAAAGGGGCAATTGCAAAAGCTGCTGAGTAGGCGGCAGAAGCCGGAGGTGTTGGTGGTACACTTGGGAGGGAACGACCTGACCAGCCTGGGGAGGGGTGTCCTGCTGAAAGACATTACAAGCTCACTGCAGGAAATATCGGCACAGTTGGGGGAAACAGAGATTATATGGTCTGAGGTGATTCCCCGGGCGCAATGGAGAGGGGCAGAGAGCCATTCAGCAATAGAGAAATCAAGGAGGAAGCTGAACGGGGCCGTTGCCAAGTTCTGCAGGGGCAGAGGTTTCCATCAGGTCAGACATGGCCTGATTGACGGGAAGACACCCAAGTACTTCTTAACGGATGGGGTGCACCTGTCCGCAAAAGGAATGGAGCTCTTTTTCTGGAACATTTGTACCAAATTGCTGGAGTTATGAGAAGGAGTGAGGAAGGGGGGAGCCACGGTGGGCGGGAACCCACCAGTTGGCGTGGCGGTGTTTGGGCAACTAAGCACAAATGATAGACTCCGGACGAGCCAGAAGGAAACGGAATGGGTCTTCGCTCTTCCGGACCAGCGCCTCTTGGGGGCCTAAACGGCGGGGGCGTCTGGTGGTGACAAATAAGGCTCAGCTTCCCCCAAAACAAACGGCGCTCTCCCCACCCACAGACACCTGCATGGGCAGGATAGGAACAGGTATAATGGGTCGGGGGAGTTGGGGGCCTACTATACCAGGTATAGGGGGAAGCAAAGGAAATCCGGCAAGCAAGCGCCACACGTACAGACTGAAGTTCACAAATGTGAACAAATAATTCTGTTGTCATGGAAATAAAACTGCGGCCAAGTTTGCCATTTGAAATACCGTGTCATGCCAATTCATTGTGTGATAAGGAGAAATGCAGCGGGGTGCATGCGCAAAGAATAATTGGCAGAAAAGGCAAATGGACGGTTGCAGGGGTTATGTCGCTGACGACGGAAAACCCAACACAAAATGGAGGAGGCAGCAGGTTAACCCCTGCGGGGTCATGCCGCTGGCAACCTGGCACATCCCCATGGGGATAGGAGGTCAAGGGGCGGAACGGCGCCAAAAGGCCAAATAGCCCAAAAGCCTGCGAAGAACTAAACAAAAGAAAAGGGGCGGGGCCAGCACGTTATAATCCGGCAGGGCCCGGGGTGCAAGGCATCTCGCCCCTGTACTGGGACCCGGCTGCCGCCTCGCCAGTAGGAAGGATTTTGTTTTCCACCCACCCACCCACGAAAGACAAGGAAGGAGGAGGACACCTGGGCGTCGCTGTCGCAGGACGGCCAGGGCAAGATATGACAGGTTGGCGGTGTTTGGGCAACCAAGCACAAATGATAGACTCCGGACGAGCCAGAAGGAAACGGAATGGGTCTTTGCTCTTCTGGACCAGCGCCTCTTGGGGGCCTAAACGGCGGGGGCGTCTGGTGGTGACAAATAAGGCTCAGCTTCCCCCAAAACAAACGGCGCTCTCCCCACCCACGGACACCTGCATGGGCAGGATAGGAACAGGTACAATGGGTCGGGGGAGTTGGGGGCCTACTATACCAAGTATAGGGGGAAGCAAAGGAAATCCGGCAAGCAAGCTCCACACGTACAGACTGAAGTTCACAAATGTGTACAAATAATTCTGTTGTCATGGAAATAAAACTGCGGCCAAGTTTGCCATTTGAAATACCGTGTCATGCCAATTCATTGTGTGATAAGGAGAAATGCAGCGGGGTGCATGCACAAAGAATAATTGGCAGAAAAGGCAAATGGACGGTTGCAGGGGTTATGTATTTGGCGTATACTTTCTTTCAATTACCAAAACAAAGTGAAACAAACAAACAAAATCCCTAAACACAATAAGAGCAGAAAAATGCACTTAATATCAGGGGGGTGGGTGCTTTTGCAGCATCAAAATTGGCGGCTCTGTGCAATAGTGTGACTTGGTGCCTCCAGAAACGTAATCTGCAACACATGAACATTCCGTTCAAATTACAGGTGGCTCTGTTGCGGGTGACTCGCTGCAACTTCTAAGCGTGGGTGCGTGGGACCCATTTATAAAACTAATTGCATTTTTCAAAATACTACCCCCTCTTGTCAAGAAAGCCAACGTCAATATTTCGGTACTCCGTTTTTGATCAATGGAAAAGCCTTAGGTTTGAAAACCGTGGTGGCCTGTGCAACAAAGCAACGGGAGTATGGCAGTATGGCCACCATAGATTGCCTGCAGAGCTAGAAACTGTGGCCTGAGTTTAATATTCATGATTCGGGCGAGCCCTTCAGTAATACAGTGCCAAATTCAGTGTTTCCTTCCTCTTTTTAATTTCCAGAAGGATATACACGAGGCTGTGCAAACTGATGGACGGGGCAGAAAAACGCCACGTGCCAGAGGTCGGGACCAATCCTTAAAGTGCCCCTGCAATGATTGATGGCACTTTGCCCAACGGCAACGTAAGCAAAATACGAACCATCGCCTTCATATATGTGGACATATTTTCACAAGAGGGACGGGAAGCAACGATTCAATGGAATCTGACCCCAGGGGCATATTATTTGCCCCAGAGTGCCTCCGCCCACGCGCCCATAAAGTATGCACTTAAAGCTTGCAATCTCATTTCAATGAGAGTGTTACACTGTTCCGGGAAATCGATGGCACAGAGCAAAACTGTAAAAGCAATGGCTCGCCAGGGAGAGAGGGCCGTCAAAAGCTGCTTGTTTCCGACATCGAAGGCCCGTTTGCTTTGGAACTAATTAAGTTTCCAGAGCCCGGGGCAGACTGGCGAACGCCTCGTAACGCAAGATCGGCCTCCAGAGCAGGCATGCTATGTTCAAGACACACGTGAGCTCGTTAGTCTTGCGGCCATCGGAGAGTTGGTTAACACGTTAGTCACTTGGAGGTTCCACCGGGCCAGCCGCAAGCGGCGGCGCACCTGTTAGTCTGGATGCATTTAGAGAGCCTGTCACTTAAATGGCTGACGTTGCATTGCAAGAAGCGTCAGACATTGCTTCAGTTTCGTGAGTGTAACTGACAATATTTAGGAAAGATCCGATGAAGAGAAAATCAGTGCAGATGTGAGGTTATGGGGCGAACAGCAACACCTAATCTGTTTTACATCAGTGTTTGCACAAGATGAATGCCCTTTATCAGCTGAGAGAGGAAGGTAGCTCAGGTGTCTGAGCGACAGCACCCAGCCTTACAAACCACAGGTGTGAGGTAGGGATAACACCAGTAAACGCTGGAACATCTATTATTCAAGTACCTAGAGGCATCCGAGTTTGTGGTGGGCGCTAAATAAATGGTAATGCATTGGGATCTGCACTGCTTATAATTACTTCGGCACCCACCTTCGCTGCTGTCCGGCAGATTTTCAGTTCAGAACTTTGCCTGTGGCCTTACTAGTAGCAGACGCCCCTCCGCGTCTATGTGGACATTCTGAATGTTACAAAAATAAAATAGGGAACATCTATAATAAAAAATAAAACACATCTCAAATGATAGACTAACTCTGAGTGCAATGAAATTGAAATTATAAAATAATATGCTCTTCAAAAACGTTCGTGCACATCCATAGCCTTGCAGAAATTCCTGTAGGTGATGTAGAGTTCCAGGGACCTCCTTGCACTCACCTGACCCCGCTCTCAGCTCTCGTGGTGATGGGGGGTCCACTCGTACCCCCAGACTAAGGGACAGGAGGATTTAATCACTTCCTTACACTCGCCTGAACCCACTCTGACCCCTCATGGTAATGGGGAGTCCCTGGCACCTCCTTACACTCACCTGACCCCGCTCTCACCCCTCGTTGTAATGGGGAGTCCCCGGCACCTCCTTACACTCACCTGACCTCACTATCTCCCCTCGTGGTGATTGGGAGTCCCCGGCACCTCCTTACACTCACCTGACCCCGCTCTCATCCCTCGTGGTAATGGGGAGTCCCCGGCACCTCCTTACATTCACCTCACTCCGCTCTAACCCCTCGTGATGATGGAAAGTCCCTGGTAGCCCCTCACACTCACTTAATCCCTCAAGTCCACTGTATCTCCTTATACTTACCTGACCTCGCTCTCATCCTGCTTGGTGATGGGGAGTCCCTGGCACCTCCTTACACTCATGTGACCCCGCTCTAACCCCTTGTGCTGATTAGGAGTCCCTGGTAGACCCTTACGCTCACCTGACCCCGCTCTCGCCCCTTGTAGTGATGGGGAGTCCCCGGCACCTCCTTACTCTGACCTGACCCTGCTCTCACCCCTCGTGGTAATGGGGAGTCCCCGGCACCTCCTTACACTCACGTGACCCCGCTCTCACCCCTCGTGGTGATTGGGAGTTCCCGGTACCTACTTACACTCAGCTGACTCTGGTCTCACGCCTTGTGGTGATGAGGAGTCCCTGGCACCTTCTTACACTCACCTGACCCCGCTCTCACCCCTCGTGGTGATGCCGAGTCCCCGGTATCTCCTTACACTCACCTGACCCCACTCTCACCCCTTGTGGTGATGGGAAATACCTGGCACTTCCTTACTTTCGTCTGACCCCACTCTCACCCCTCGTGTGGAACCTCGTGTGGAATGGGAGTCCCTGACAACTCCTTACACTCACCTGATCCCACTCTCCCCCCTTGTGGTGATGGCGAGTCCCCGCCACTTCCTTACACTTGCCCTACCCCTCTCTCACGCCTCGTGGTGATGGGGAGACCGTGGCACCTCCTTGCCTTGCCTGACCCCACTCTCACCCAGTGTGGTGAGGGGGAGTCCCCGGCACCTCCTTATTCTCACCTGTCCCCGTTCTCACCCCTCATGGTGATGGGGAGTCCCTGGCACTTCCTTACACTTGTCTGACCGTGCTCTCACCTCTCGTGGTGATGGGGAGTCCCCCGCACTTCCTTGCACTTGCCTGACCCCACTCTCACCCCTCATGGTGATGGGGAGTCCCCGGCACGTCCTTACACTTGCCTGACCTTGTTCTCACCCCTCGTGGTGATGGGGAGTCCCTGGCAACTCCTTAGACTCACCTAACCTCGCTCTCACCCCTTGTAGTGATGGGGAGTCCCTGGCACTTCTTTACACTTGCCTGACCCCACTCTCACTCCTCGTGGTGATGGGGAGTCCCTGGCAACTCCTTAGACTCACCTAACCTCGCTCTCACCCCTTGTAGTGATGGGGAGTCCCTGGCACTTCTTTACACTTGCCTGACCCCAGTCTCACCCCTCGTGGTAATGGGGAGTCCCCGGCACTTCCTTACACTCGCCTGACACCGCTCTCACCCCTTGTGGTGATCGGGAGTCCACAGAACCACCTTACACTTGCCTGACCCCGCTCTCACCCCTGGTGGTGATTAGGAGTCCCTGGTAGACCCTTACGCTCACCTGACCCCGCTCTCGCCCCTTGTAGTGATGGGGAGTCCCCGGCACCTCCTTACTCTCACCTGACCCTGCTCTCACCCCTCGTGGTAATGGGGAGTCCCCGGCACCTCCTTACACTCACGTGACCCCGCTCTCACCCCTCGTGGTGATTGGGAGTTCCCGGTACCTACTTACACTCAGCTGACTCCGGTCTCACGCCTTGTGGTGATGAGGAGTCCCTGGAACCTTCTTACACTCACCTGACCCCGCTCTCACCCCTCGTGGTGATGCCGAGTCCCCGGTATCTCCTTACACTCACCTAACCCCACTCTCACCCCTTGTGGTGATGGGAAATACCTGGCACTTCCTTACTTTCGTCTGACCCCACTCTCACCCCTCGTGTGGGACCTCATGTGGAATGGGAGTCCCCACAACTCCTTACACTCACCTGATCCCACTCTCCCCCCTTGTGGTGATGGCGAGTCCCCGCCACTTCCTTACACTTGCCCTACCCCTCTCTCACGCCTCGTGGTGATGGGGAGACCGTGGCACCTCCTTGCCTTGCCTGACCCCACTCTCACCCAGTGTGGTGAGGGGGAGTCCCCGGCACCTCCTTATTCTCACCTGTCCCCGTTCTCACCCCTCATGGTGATCGGGAGTCCCTGGCACTTCCTTACACTTGCCTGACCGTGCTCTCACCTCTCGTGGTGATGGGGAGTCCCCCGCACTTCCTTGCACTTGCCTGACCCCACTCTCACCCCTCATGGTGATGGGGAGTCCCCGGCACGTCCTTACACTTGCCTGACCTTGTTCTCACCACTCGTGGTGATGGGGAGTCCCTGGCACTTCTTTACACTTGCCTGACCCCACTCTCACTCCTCGTGGTGATGGGGAGTCCCTGGCACCTCTTACACTCACCTGACCCTGCTCTCACCCCTCATGCTGATGGGGAGTCCCTGGCAACTCCTTAGACTCACCTGACCTCGCTCTCACCCCTTGTAGTGATGGGGAGTCCCTGGCACTTCTTTACACTTGCCTGACCCCAGTCTCACCCCTCGTGGTAATGGGGAGTCCCCGGCACTTCCTTACACTCGCCTGACACCGCTCTCACCCCTTGTGGTGATGGGGAGTCCCCAGAACCACCTTACACTTGCCTGACCCCGCTCTCACCCCTGGTGGTGATGGGGAGTCCCCAGCACTTCCTTGCACTTGCATGACCCCACTCTCACCCCTCGTTGTGATGGGGAGTCCCTAACCCACACCTCCTTACACTCACCTGACCTTGCTCTAACCCCTCGTGGTGAATGGGAGTCCCCGGCAACTCCTTACACTCACCTGACCCCGCTCTCCCCCCTCGTGGTGATGGGGAGTCCCTGGCACTTCCTTACACTTGCCTGACCCCACTCTCACCCAGTGTGGTGAGGGGGAGTCCCCGGCACCTCCTTACACTCACCTGAGCCCGCTCTCACCCCTCATGGTGATGGGGAGTCCCTGACACTTCCTTACACTTGCCGGACCCCACTCTCACCCCTCATGGTGATGGGGAGTCCCTGGCACGTCCTTACACTTGCCTGACCTTGTTCTCACCCCTTGTGGTGATGGGGAGTCCCTGGCACTTCTTTACACTTGCCTGACCCCACTCCCACTCCTCGTGGTGATGGGGAGTCCCTGGCACCTCTTACACTCACCTGACCTTGCTCTAACCCCTCGTGGTGATGGGGAGTCCCTGGCACTTCCTTACATTCGTCTGACCTCACTCTCACCCCTCGTGGTGAATGGGAGTCCCCGGCAACTCCTTACACTCACCTGACCCCGCTCTCCCCCTCCTGGTGATGGGGAGTCCCTTGCACTTCCTTACACTTGCCTGACCCCTTTCTCACCTCTCGTGGTGATGGGGAGGCCATGGCATTTCCTTGCACTTGCCTGACCCCACTCTTACCCAGTGTGGTTAGGGGGAGTCCCTGGCACCTCCTTACACTCACCTGACCCCGCTCTCACCCCTCATGGTGATGGGGAGTCCCTGGCCCTTCCTTACACTTGCCTTACTGTGCTCTCACCCCTTGTGGTGATGGGGAGTCCCCAGCACTTCCTTCCACTTGCCTGACCCCACTCTCACCCCTCATGGTGATGGGGAGTCCTCGGCAACTCCTTACACTCGCCTGACCTTGCTCTCACCTCTCGTGGTGATGGGGAGTCCCTAACACACACCTCCTTACACTCACCTGACCTCGCTCTAACCCCTCGTGGAGATGGGGAGTCCCCGGCGCTTCCTTACAATCACCTGACCCCGCTCTCCCCCCTCATGGTGATGGGGTGTTCCACGCACTTCCTTACACTCACCTGACCTCGCTCTCACCCCTCGTGGTGATGCCGAGTCCCCGGTATCTCCTTACACTCATCTGACCCCACTCTCACCCCTTGTGGTGAAGGGAAATCCTTGGCACTTCCTTACACTCGCCTGACCCCTCTCTCACCCCTCGTGGTGATGGGGAGGCCGTGGCACTTCCTTGCACTTGCCTGACCGTGCTCTCACCCCTTGTGGTGATGGGGAGTCCCCAGCACCTCCTTGCACTTGTCTGACCCCACTCTCACCCCTCATGGTGAGGGGGGGTCCCCGGCACCTCCTTACACTTGCCTGACCTTGCTCTCACCCCTCGTGGTGATGGGGAGTCCCTGGCACTTCCTTACACTTGCCTGACCGTGCTCTCACCCCTTGTGGTGATGGGGAGTCCCCAGCACCTCCTTGCACTTGCCTGACCCCACTCTCACCCCTCATGGTGATGGGGGGTCCCCAGCACCTCCTTACACGTGCCTGACCTTGCTCTCACCCCTCGTGGTGATGGGGAGTCCCTGGCACTTCCTTACACTTGCCTGACCGTGCTCTCACCCCTTGTGGTGAATGGGAGTCCCCAGCACCTCCTTGCACTTGCCTGACCCCACTCTCACCCCTCATGGTGATGGGGGGTCCCCGGCACCTCCTTACACTTGCCTGACCTTGCTCTCACCCCTCGTGGTGATGGGGAGTCCCTGGCACTTCTTTACACATGGCTGACACCAGTCTCACCATTTGTGGTGATGGGGAGTCCCTGGCACCTCTTACACTCACCTGACCCTGCTCTCACCCCTCATGGTGATGGGGAGTCCCTGGTAACTCCTTAGACTCACCTGACCTCGCTCTCACCCCTTATAGTGATGGGGAGTCCCTGGCACTTCTTTACACTTGCCTGACCCCAGTCGCACCCCTAGTGGTGATGGGGAGTCCCCGGCACTTACTTACACTCACCTGACCCCGCTCTCACCCCTGGTGGTGATAGGGAGTCCCCGGCACGTCCTTCCACTTGCCTGATCCTGCTCTCAACCCTTGTGGTGATGGGGAGTCCACAGCACTTCCTTGCACTTGCCTGACCCCGCTCTCACCCCTGGTGGTGATAGGGAGTCCCCGGCACGTCCTTCCACTTGCCTGATCCTGCTCTCATCCCTCATAGTGATGGGGAGTCCCCGGCACTTCCTTGCACTTACCTGACCACGCTCTCACACCTCGTGATGATGGGGAATCCCCGGCACTTCCTTTCACTCGCCTGACCCCACTCTCACCCCTTGTGGTGATGGGGAGTCCCCAGCACTTCCTTACATTCGCCTGACCCTACTCACATCCCTCGTTGTGCTGAGGAGTCCCTCAACACCTCCTTACACTCACCTGACCCCGCTCTCACCCCTCATGGTGATGGGGAGTCCCCAGGACTTCCTTACACAACCTGACCTCTCTCTCACGCCTTGTGGTGATGAGGAGTCCCAGGCACTTCCTTAGACCCACCTGACCCCGCTCTCACCCCTCGTGGTGATGAGGATTCCCTGGCACTTTGTTACACTCACCTGACCCGCTCTCACCCCTTGTGGTGTTGGGGAGCCCCCGGCACCCCCTTACACTCACCTGACTCGGCTCTCACCCCTCATGGCGATGAGTCGTCCCTGGCACCTCCTTACACTCACCTGACCCCGCTCTTACCCCTTGTGGTGATACCGAGCCCCTAGTATCTCTTTACACTCACCTTACCCCACTCTCACCCCTTGTGGTGATGGGGAATTCCTGGCACTTCCTTACACTCGTCGGACCCCACTCTCGCCCATCGTGGTGATGAGGAGTCCCAGGCACATCCTTAGACTCACCTGACCCGCTCTCACCCCTTGTGGTGATGGGGAGCCCCCGGCACCCCCTTACACTCACCTGACTCAGCTCTCACCCCTCATGGTGATGAGGAGTCCCTGGCACCTCTTTACACTCACCTGACCCCACTCTTACCCCTTGTGGTGATGCCGAGTCCCTAGTATCTCCTTACACTCACCTGACCCCACTCTCACCCCTTTTGGTGATGGGGAATCCCTGGCACTTCCTTACACTCGTCGGACCCCACTTTCACCCATCGTGGTGATGAGGAGTCCCAGGCACATCATTAGACTCACCTGACCCTGCTCTCACCCCTAGTGGTGATGGGGAGTCCCCGGCACTTCCTTACACTCACGTGGCCCCGCTCTCACCCCTTGTGGTGATGAGGAGTCCACGGCACATCCTTAGACTCACCTGACCCCGATCTCACCCCTCGTGGTGATGGGGAGTCCCCAACATCTCCTTACACTCGCCTGACCCCACTCCCACCCCTCGTAGTTATGAGGAGTCCCTGGCACTTCCTTACACTTGCATGACCCCTCTCTCACCTCTCGTGGTGATGGGAAGGCCATGGCATGTCCTTGCACTTGCCTGACCCCACTCTTACCCAGTGTGGTTAGGGGGAGTCCCTGGCACCTCCTTACACTCACCTGACCCCGCTCTCACCCCTCATGATGATGGGGAGTCCCTGGCCCTTCCTTACACTTGCCTTACCGTGCACTCACCCCTTGTGGTGATGGGGAGTCCCCAGCACTTCCTTGCACTTGCCTGACCCCACTCTCACCCCTCATGGTGATGGGAAGTCCTCAGCACCTCCTTACACTCGCCTGACCTTGCTCTCACCCCTCGTGGTGATGAGGAGCCCCTGGCCCTTCCTTACACTTTGCTGACACCACTTTCACCACTCGTGGTGATGGGGAGTCCCCGGCAGCTCTTACACTCACCAGACCCTGCTCTCACCCCTCGTGGTGATGGGGAGTCCCTAACACACACCTCCTTACACTCACCTGACCTCGCTCTAACCCCTCGTGGTGATGGGGAGTCCCCGGCGCTTCCTTACACTCACCTGACCCCGCTCTCCCCCCTCATGGTGATGGGGAGTTCCAGGCACTTCCTTACACTCACCTGACCCCGCTCTCACCCCTAGTGGTGATGCCGAGTCCCCGGCAACTCCTTACATTCACCTGACCCCGCTCTCCCCCCTCGCGGTGATGGGGAGTCCCTGGCACTTCCTTACACTTGCTTGACCCCTCTCTCACCCCTCGTGGTGATGGGGAGGCCGTGGCACTTCCTTGCACTTGCTTGACAGCACTCTCACCTAGTGTGGTTAGGGGGAGTCCCCGGCACCTGCTTACACTCACCTGACCCCGCTCTCACCCCTCATGGTGATGGGGAGTCCCTGGCACTTCCTTACACTTGCCTGACCGTGCTCTCACCCCTTCTGGTGACGGGGACTCCCCAGCACTTCCTTGCACTTGCCTGACCCCACTCTCACCCCTCATGGTGATGGGGGGTCCCCGGCACCTCCTTACACTTGCCTGACCTTGCTCTCACCCCTCGTGGTGATGGGGAGTCCCTGGCACTTCTTTACACATGGCTGACACTACTCTCACCACTCGTGGTGATGGGGATTCCCTTGCACCTCTTACACTCACCTGACCCTGCTCTCACCCCTCATGGTGATGGGGAGTCCCTGGTAACTCCTTAGACTCACCTGACCTCGCTCTCACCCCTTGTAGTGACGGGGAGTCCCTGGCACTTCTTTACACTTGCCTGACCCCAGTCTCACCCCTCGTGGTGATGGGGAGTCCCCGGCACTTACTTACTCTCACCTGACCCCGCTCTCACCCCTGGTGGTGATGGGGAGTCCCCGGCACGTCCTTACACTTGCCTGACCCTGCTCTCAACCCTTGTGGTGATGGGGAGTCCACGGCACTTCCTTGCACTTGCCTGACCCCGCTCTCACCCCTCGTGGTTATGGGGAGTCCTCAGCACCTCCTTATACTCACCGGACACTGCTCTCATCCCTCATAGTGATGGGGAATCCCCAGCACTTCCTTGCACTTACCTGACCACGCTCTCACACCTCGTGTGATGGGGAGTCCCCAGCACTTCCTTACACTCCCCTGACCCCACTCTCACCCCTTATAGTGATGGGGAGTCCCTGGCACTTCATTACACTTGCCTGACCCCGCTCTCACCCCTGGTGGTGATGGGGAGTCCCCGGCACGTCCTTACACTTGCCTGAACCTGCTCTCAACCCTTGTGGTGATGGGGAGTCCACGGCACTTCCTTGCACTTGCCTGACCCTGCTCTCACCCCTCGTGGTTATGGGGAGTCCTCAGCACCTCCTTATACTCACCGGACACTGCTCTCATCCCTCATAGTGATGGGGAGTCCCCGGCACTTCCTTGCACTTACCTGACCACGCTCTCACACCTCGTGTGATGGGGAGTCCCCAGCACTTCCTTAATCTCACTTGACCCCACTCTCATCCCTCGTTGTGCTGAGGAGTCCCTCGACACCTCCTTACACTCACCTGACCCCGCTCTCACCCCTCGTGGTGATGGGGAGTCCCCAACACCTCCTTACACTCACCTGACCTCACTCTAGCCCCTTGTGGTGATGGGGAGTCCCCGGCACTTCCTTACACAACCTGGCCTCTCTCTCACCCCTTGTGGTGATGAGGAGTCCCAGGCACTTCCTTAGACCAACCTGACCCGGCTCTCATCCCTCGTGGTGATGAGGATTCCCTGGCACTTTGTTACACTCACCTGACCCGCTCTCACCCCTTGTGGTGATGGGGAGCCCCCGGCACCCCCTTACACTCACCTGACACGGCTCTCACCCCTCATGGTGATGAGGAGTCCCTGGCACCTCCTTACACTCACCTGACCCCGGTCTTATCCCTTGTGGTGATGCTGAGTCCCTAGTATCTCTTTACACTCACCTGACCCCACTCTCACCCCTTGTGGTGATGGGGAATTCCTGGCACTTCCTTACACTCGTCAGACCCCACTCTCCCCCATTGTGGTGATGAGGAGTCCCAGGTACTTCCTTAGACTCACCTGACCCGCTCTCACCCCTTGTGGTGATGGGGAGCCCCCGGCACCCGCTTACACTCACCTGACTCGGCTCTCACCCCTCATGGTGATGAGGAGTCCCTGGCACTTCCTTACACTTGCTTGACCCCTCTCTCACCCCTCGTGGTGATGGGGAGGCCGTGGCACTTCCTTGCACTTGCTTGACAGCACTCTCACCTAGTGTGGTTAGGGGGAGTCCCCGGCACCTGCTTACACTCACCTGACCCCGCTCTCACCCCTCATGGTGATGGGGAGTCCCTGGCACTTCCTTACACTTGCCTGACCGTGCTCTCACCCCTTCTGGTGATGGGGAGTCCCCAGCACTTCCTTGCACTTGCCTGACCCCACTCTCACCCCTCATGGTGATGGGGGGTCCCCGGCACCTCCTTACACTTGCCTGACCTTGCTCTCACCCCTCGTGGTGATGGGGAGTCCCTGGCACTTCTTTACACATGGCTAACACTACTCTCACCACTCGTGGTGATGGGGATTCCCTTGCACCTCTTACACTCACCTGACCCTGCTCTCACCCCTCATGGTGATGGGGAGTCCCTGGTAACTCCTTAGACTCACCTGACCTCGCTCTCACCCCTTGTAGTGACGGGGAGTCCCTGGCACTTTTTTACACTTGCCTGACCCCAGTCTCACCCCTTGTGGTGATGGGGAGTCCCCGGCACTTACTTACTCTCACCTGACCCCGCTCTCACCCCTGGTGGTGATGGGGAGTCCCCGGCACGTCCTTACACTTGCCTGACCCTGCTCTCAACCCTTGTGGTGATGGGGAGTCCACGGCACTTCCTTGCACTTGCCTGACCCCGCTCTCACCCCTCGTGGTTATGGGGAGTCCTCAGCACCTCCTTATACTCACCGGACACTGCTCTCATCCCTCATAGTGATGGGGAATCCCCGGCACTTCCTTGCACTTACCTGACCACGCTCTCACACCTCGTGTGATGGGGGGTCCCCAGCACTTCCTTACACTCCCCTGACCCCACTCTCACCCCTTATAGTGATGGGGAGTCCCTGGCACTTCATTACACTTGCCTGACCCCGCTCTCACCCCTGGTGGTGATGGGGAGTCCCCGGCACGTCCTTACACTTGCCTGACCCTGCTCTCAACCCTTGTGGTGATGGGGAGTCCACGGCACTTCCTTGCACTTGCCTGACCCTGCTCTCACCCCTCGTGGTTATGGGGAGTCCTCAGCACCTCCTTATACTCACCGGACACTGCTCTCATCCCTCATAGTGATGGGGAGTCCCCGGCACTTACTTACTCTCACCTGACCCCGCTCTCACCCCTGGTGGTGATGGGGAGTCCCCGGCACGTCCTTACACTTGCCTGACCCTGCTCTCAACCCTTGTGGTGATGGGGAGTCCACGGCACTTCCTTGCACTTGCCTGACCCCGCTCTCACCCCTCGTGGTTATGGGGAGTCCTCAGCACCTCCTTATACTCACCGGACACTGCTCTCATCCCTCATAGTGATGGGGAATCCCCGGCACTTCCTTGCACTTACCTGACCACGCTCTCACACCTCGTGTGATGGGGGGTCCCCAGCACTTCCTTACACTCCCCTGACCCCACTCTCACCCCTTATAGTGATGGGGAGTCCCTGGCACTTCATTACACTTGCCTGACCCCACTCTCATCCCTCGTTGTGCTGAGGAGTCCCTCGACACCTCCTTACACTCACCTGACCCCGCTCTCACCCCTCGTGGTGATGGGGAGTCCCCAACACCTCCTTACACTCACCTGACCTCACTCTAGCCCCTTGTGGTGATGGGGAGTCCCCGGCACTTCCTTACACAACCTGACCTCTCTCTCACCCCTTGTGGTGATGAGGAGTCCCAGGCACTTCCTTAGACCCACCTGACCCGGCTCTCATCCCTCGTGGTGATGAGGATTCCCTGGCACTTTGTTACACTCACCTGACCCGCTCTCACCCCTTGTGGTGATGGGGAGCCCCCGGCACCCCCTTACACTCACCTGACACGGCTCTCACCCCTCATGGTGATGAGGAGTCCCTGGCACCTCCTTACACTCACCTGACCCCGGTCTTATCCCTTGTGGTGATGCTGAGTCCCTAGTATCTCTTTACACTCACCTGACCCCACTCTCACCCCTTGTGGTGATGGGGAATTCCTGGCACTTCCTTACACTCGTCAGACCCCACTCTCCCCCATTGTGGTGATGAGGAGTCCCAGGTACTTCCTTAGACTCACCTGACCCGCTCTCACCCCTTGTGGTGATGGGGAGCCCCCGGCACCCGCTTACACTCACCTGACTCGGCTCTCACCCCTCATGGTGATGAGGAGTCCCTGGCACCTCCTTAGACTCACCTGACCCCGATTTCACCCCTTGTGGTGATGGGGAGTCCCCAACATCTCCTTACACTCGCCTGACCCCGCTCCCACGCCTCGTAGTGATGCAGAGTCCCCGGCACTTCCTTACACTCACCTGACCACGCTCTCACCCCTTGTGGTGATGGGGAGTCCCTGGCACCCCCTTACACTCACCTGACTTTGCTCTCACCCCTAGTGGTGATGGGGAGTCCCTGGTACCCCCTTACATTCACCTGACTCTGCTCTCACCCCTGGTGGTGATGTGGAGTCCATGGTACTTCCTTACACTCACCTGACCCCGCTCTCACCCCCTTGTTGTGATGCAGAGACCCCAGCACCTCCTTACACTCACCTGACCTCGCTCTCACCCCTCGCGGTGATGCAGAGACGCCAGTACCTCCTTACACTCACCTAACCCTGCTCTCACCCCTTGGGGTGATGCATAGACACCAGTACCTCTTTACACTCACCTGGCCCCGCTCTCACCCCTCCGTGTGATGCAGAGACCCCAGCACCTCCTTACACTCCCCTGACCCGAGCCGCCAGCACCTCCTTACACTCACCTGAGTCCGCTCTCACCCCAGCACCTCCTTACACTCACCTGACCCCGCTCTCACCCCTCAGGGTGATGCAGAGACCCCCAGAACCTCCTTACACTCACCTGACCCCGCTCTCAGCCCTCGAGGTGATGGGGAGTTCCAGACACCTCCTTACACTCACCTGGCCCCGCTGTCACCCCATTGTGGTGATGCAGAGACCCCAGTACCTCTTTACACTCACCTGGCCCCGCTCTCACCCCTCCATGTGATGCAGAGACCCCAGCACCTCCTTACACTCCCCTGACCCGAGCCGCCAGCACCTCCTTACACTCACCTGAGTCCGCTCTCACCCCAGCACCTCCTTACACTCACCTGACCCCGCTCTCACCCCTCAGGGTGATGCAGAGACCCCCAGAACCTCCTTACACTCACCTGACCCCGCTCTCAGCCCTCGTGGTGATGGGGAGTTCCAGACACCTCCTTACACTCACCTGGCCCTGCTGTCACCCCATTGTGGTGATGCAGAGACCCCAGCACCTCCTTACACTCACCTGACCCCGCTCTCACCCCCTTGTGGTGATGCAGAGACCCCAGCACCTCCTTACACTCACCTGACCTCGCACAGACCCCACATGCTGCTTATGGATGTTTAATTTACAAATCAACTCTCTTGTTTATTCTATTTCTTCGAGATTTGTCCTCACATTTTGGGGCATTTTATCTTTTTCCTTGTATATTTGGAAATGTTACCATCTTTTCATCCCTGCTAGAGCTCAGTGTGATCTGCTCTTGTTCGGGTCTTCTGATATGTTCCTTTCATCTCTCCTCCTGGGCTGCCTTCGCCTTCCCTCTCTTGCAAGGATTTGATTCAGGGAGAGGGTTGCACCTGTAGCTCAAGCTGTGCCCTTTTAAACTTGCTTCTGTTTCCATGTGCTAGTGGTATTCACTCCTGATTGGCTGAGTGGGCAATTAGCAGCATCATTAGTTCATCCAATATGCTGGAGTGGACCCTCACAATACCTCCATTCGACGTTCAGCTGGAAGTGAGCTTTGCCTTGAAAGGAACGGAATTGTGGAGAAACACACAAGCGCCCACGGAAGAACGAATAAGCATGGCAATTGCCAGCCAGTGAATGGGGCTGAGAGAGCTTACGATTCATTTGCTGACAATTCATCTAATCGCCATCTAATAAACAATGTGCCAAACCCTCTCCAACTACTGCACCTGTGAATATGGTGCCTGATTCATGGACGTGTTTTATCATGACGCAATCCCATAGGAAAAAGTTCCATGAATCGGGCCCATGGTCTCTATACAGTTAATGCATTGAATACAAGTCATGGGATGTGGATATTGAATAGTAAATGATCTCCCAAATGAATGGAGAAACTCCTCGAGTAAAAGGTGTGTGGAAAGTGACATGATGACAGCCATGACGCGTGAGCCCGCGAAGGCTGCAGGAGAACGGCCTGATAACCGATCGGTGATCTTGAACCCTCTGCTCCTAGTATGCCCCTCATGGTCCCTACACGGCGAGTAGAGTCAGCTCTCTGAGGCCAGCATCCTTTCACGATAGCACGGAAGAGAGCTTCTATCCGGGCTATTCTGCCGGAGCATCCCTTACCATTGCATCTTGTGAGAAAGGAATATGCCCGGCTTACTGGATTCAAAAGCTAGATCCTACCATCGCTTTACCCAGATAAGCACAAGGCAACCAAATCAATATTTATGGGAATTGGGGGGAAGTGTATCTTGAGGTTCAGGGGCAGGAAGACATGGACTCAGAGTTATGCTATGTTTTCTTGCATTGCTATAGTGCCTACTGCCATAGTTCACGGCGCCAAAGCGCTTTTGCCAGTCAGGGAGGCAAAGGAGGAGCATGATAGAACGTTCAGTAGTGGTAGGGAGGAGCAAAGTCAGGAAGATAGCTGGGATGAGGGTGATGGAGAGCTACAATGCTCAGGAAGGCATGAGACGGAAAAGGCGGAAGAGCTGTGTGTACAAACGTTATTCTATGGGGCGCAGCACTGAAAGAAGAGGCAGCTGCAGAAGAGGTGTTTGCTGTGCCAGGGGGTGTGCCTGGAATGTACTCACTGCACGCTGAGCTGGGGCATATTTGAAGCCACCCCCAAGAAAACACAGGCCGCAAAGCCCTTCTACTTAGCTCCCTAGGGCGCCCTAGCAACATTTCGGAGGAGTTGTATGTCAGAAATCCGAATTTGCCAGTGTTGAAAAGGCTCCCTGAAAAGCAGGCCAAAAGCCCTCACATTTCCTCATCTATTTATGACCTGGTTACCAAAACCCTATTCCTGTGCTTGTGTGCAAAGCGCTTAAGAACACCAAGCCTGCCTATGGCGTAGCCGTGGTCAGCCGCTCGAGCCTTCCACAGTGTCATGGTGTGAGCCAAGGCATGTACAAGCCATCCCCAAGAAAACACAGCATGCAAAGCCCCTCTAGTCAATCCGCTGAGAGCGATGGAGATGAGTGATGAAGTAAATGGACTGCTACCCCCTGGTCTGTCTTTCTCGTCATAGTCCTTACGCATTGAGGATTTACCACTCGGACTCCGCAAGTGCTGCACTACACCACACGGATCAATACTGCACACCCAGGGCGCTTACTTGGAAATATGGACCTCTATCAGCCATTACTGAATCGAAAACCTGACCCAAAATGTGCAGACTGTGAAGGGTGAAGTGCCTATTAACAGCTTATATAGAGGTAAGGAGACGACCACGTGGTCATATTAAATATATTGTGAAAAAAGACACATTTGAATTCTGACCATAAGGAAGACAATTATAATTACAACCTTGTATAAAGCCTTTCCTCAATGTACATGGTTTTGTGGAAAGTTTGATAAAGTGTTATAATTTTAACAGCATGTATTTGTATCCTATGTTATATTACGTTATGCTATGTTGATTTATACTGCACCGGCTACAACCCAGGGGCAGTCTCGCTGTGCTCTGATGGGACTGTTATGTGTCTGAATAAGGTAATGCGATGGTGATTAAAATAAGGATGCTTTGACTTTCATTCAAATTCTCTCTAGGTTTGATGTGTTTAAGCAATACTGCAGAGATGTTGGCAGTAATACCACACGTTCCTCTGTGTTGCTTCTATATTTTCTGAATGAGTGTCATCTCTTAGCGGACTTTTTGCCTATTTGCGATGATTTCAGGAACCTTTTCTTGGATAGTGGTTCACAACGTGTTTGTAGCAGTAAACATCACAGATGTTTCTGCAGAAATAGCCTGAGCCCTTTTGGTAATTCCAACTGAAATGGTCATTAATAAATAGTAAGCCTACGGACGTTACTACAGTCTTAGAAATAGTGCAGCCTGTCCATTACCCATATGCAAATGCTCTCTAAAAATGTTTCATATTTTTATGCAGATCGATGAAGCAGCATGTCTTTCCTATACACATTCTTATCCATAAGGGAGTATTCCATTATTAGATTTGATTATTAGGTGGCATCTTAGTGGCACCTATAAACCCAAAAATGTAATTGCCGTATGCATTGAAGGTAGACGGGATATGTGAAAAGACACACAGCTGCCCAATTCTGCCACAAAAACCTCTCCTCTGATTACTTTTTAGCTAGTATTATCATACAGTAACATCAAGCGGGGTGCTTTATAGCGCCTACCAATGTCCTTTCAAAGCACTCTTCTGTGAGTTAGTGGCTTGATTACAGCTTGAAACGAGATTCTGCGGTAATATGATTGCTTAGCAAGATGTGCCTTCAGCCACTTCATTGATAATTAATATGTGTTCTCGCATCTGAACGTGTGCTGATCTCCTGTTAAAAGCAAGCATTAGCAGAGCCAACACTTTTGACTTGTGAATAGATATGAAATGGGCATTTTCCAGACACTCACATTATAGGTCCAGGTACTCACATCATCTTTTAACTGTTGCCATCTCATGGCCAGTTAGTATCAATATGGCACTGTTTGACAACTTCCTATCACATTCATACACAAAAGCCAACACCCTTGGCTTTGTTGATGCTTGTTTGGTTTGTTGCCAGGATTGTCAAACCTGTTTGCAGAAGGTATCCTGTCAGGAATGTTTATTAGGTGATTATTAACTAGCACCCAGGATTCGCAGGACAACCGTTATAAAATGCTTCTTAAAAGAGTCCTTTGGTTATCACCTGCAAGTTTTCCTTTTCAGCACAAATATGTAAGGTACTATACATGCCTGGATGTAGAGTCTGAGAAAACGTACATTGTGTCTGTGCTCCAATGGCTCTTTGCCCAAAAGGTCACCACTAGGCCCCTATCCTTCAACCAGATTTGACTTTCTCACTGAAGCATCCTGTTGTCCTCAGATAGCCTTCCTTTAATGTCTGTAGCAATATTTAGTCACTGTATACCACCTGCATCCTCCAATGCACGCACCAATCAATTTCTTTGCAATAAGGGAGAAGAAACCACTTTTTGTTATGATTTATGTAGCTCACACTCTTGCAAGAATCAGATAGAGGCCACTGGGCGTTGTACTAAGAAATGGTGAGGTATGTAGTGAATGGTCCACCAGACATGGGCGCCGAGTAAGTAGGAGCTCCGAGCCGGTTCCCCCAGAAAAGGCCAACCATTCCTATAATGGGATTTTTTTTTTCCCCTGGGAAAACCAAACGTCTACACACCTGCCCGTGCCACCAGATGTCAGTTCTTTCCTCTCAGGAGCTTATCCCCCATCACCTGACACCTGCAATCTTTCTCCTGCGTACAGCGTACCACTTTCCTCCTGCTTGCACCACTTGGCAGCCCGCCATGCGGCTCCAATGTCTCTTCTGGCAGGAGAATACACTGAGGACAAACTTGTTGCCTGCACTTGTTTGAAAAGCCCAAACTATTGGCATTGCCAATGCTTGTTTCTTTTGTCGCTTCCTACGTCCACATCTGCTCACTCCTTTTTCCTCTCATCCCACATGCCCGCGGGTGGCTGGGTGATGTGGCGCGAGTTGGGATGGCCGTATGCATGGGAGGGTATGGAGTGGAGGTAGTTGGTGCTGGCTCTGTACAGCTCTGAGAGGTTGGAGAAGGGAGAGGGTGTAGCTCTAAGAGGCAGAGGGTGGACTGCACATGCGTGCTACTGGTGCGCATGTGTCTGTGGAGGATCATCTTAAAGGTGGTGCTTCGGCAGTTCAGGTCGCTGAAAAGTGGGTAACTGCGGTGGGGGAGTGGATGGAGTTTTGAAATGTCTGGGGGATGGACGATCGGTAGGTTAGTTGCAGAGATATGCACTTGGGGTTGTTTGAGGAGGGAAGGGCTATGTCTGTGAGGAATGAGGAAGTGGGTTGGGCTGAATACCCAAGTAATTCAATTACTAACATGTATTATTTGCAATTACTGCTAATCCTGCAAGAGATTATTATAGTGAATTCAGCGTAGCAGTCTTTATTAATAATATTGCATAAGGCCGGTATTGCTACTCCATTGCCTGATTTCCTGCTCTCATTATTCTTGATGGCCAGCCAGTAGATCCTTATAGAAATCCCCAACCTGCTCCCCAGCATTGCTGCTCTGCGGGAGAATCCTGGCTGCTAATCCCCTGGCAGCTCTCATTATTATTCCTCTCTAGCCTCTTGGCCAATATTGCCAATTCTACTTGATGGCTATTGATTCATAATCATGTCTGACATCATAATAGCTCTGTGAGAGGCAATGTTGTGGGTATTGGCCAATGCACTTGAAAAGGTGAGCCTCATATGCAGAGGAACAAACCCCTTAAACTGTCTCCAGTGGTCCTGCTTGATTGCTTAATGACCCAGTGTTTTGTCTCAAAGTGGCAAACATTTCATTGGGATCATTGGTTTGTAGGAAGTGTTTTGTTTGGGGTACGTTTCATAGAGCTGGCTTTCCCCCTTTTCACTGAAGGTTCTTTTCTAATATTCCCCCTTTGTCACTGGCAAGGGTACAGATAGACTTTAGTCAGAATGTCTGTATTACAACCGGTTTTCCTCAGATTATTTTCCTAGATCATTAGTTAGGACTGCATTAGACTTTCGTATGGCTTCCCTGGGCTCTCAATGTCGCTGCATGGTGGCAATACGTTTACCGGGGTCACCTCTTGAGGTCTCTATTTTCCCACTTTTGGTTGTTCTGCTCGAGAGGGGATCCAGATGCAAGGAATGTTTGGAAATCAATTCCTTCTTAACAGATCAATGTCTGTGGTCCAAACAGTTCTGCCCGGGTCTCTCCCCAGAGCCGCTTACAGCCCCTTCTCACAAGTCAATTTCTTTGATTAAATGAGTCTCTGTGTAGTTCTCTCCCCAGTGTCCCTCACAGTCTTGGACACAGAGTTGCTCCACTGAATAACATCTTGGTGGGTAAGTGGCATTTCCCAGCAGGCCACTGGGTAAATAGCGTCACCATAAAGCTTTAGTGCAGCTCAGGATTACACAGTGTCTTCTGGAGGTGAGGTAGGCCTGGGTGGTGTCTATGTGTCTGATTGGGTTCTAGTTCACCTCTCTGACTTAATGTCCTTAACCTATAACCTCCCATCCCCATCTTGCTCCCTTCCTTGCTGAACCAAGGCTCACTTGTCCCTAAGAGCCTGGCACTAGACATTATCTCTAGCCCTCAGGATAGCTTTTGATTACCCTCCTGGACCTTACAACATATTGCTTGTGTCTCCTTCCACTTCTCCTCAGGAAAAATAGGCGTGTATTGTCTTACTCCCTGTCTATCACTTTCCCTATGTCTCCAATGGGCTTTCCACTATACCACTCTCGCTTTCCATGTCTTCTCCACTCCTGCAATAATCTCTCTTTCCTCTTTCCAACTTCTCTGCCATTCTCCTCTCTTCTGCTGGTTCTCCACTTGGTCCCTTCTTCACCTCATCTGACCTCTTCTGACTCCTTAAATCTTTTATTCTCTCTTGTTGTCGACCTTTACTCTGTTTCTCCAAATACCTCTGCACCTCCAATGTGTCTTGCCCCACCAACTCTTCACACACCCCAACTCCTTCTGCACTTCCAACTCCTTTTGCAGCTGCAACTCCCCCTGAACCTCATGGACCAGGGGCTGCGCCTCATAGCACCCCCAGGCCTCAGATCTTGTAGAGGGTGGTGGGGCAGGGCCACTTGAGTCTCCCACAGACACATCTTAAGGGCGATCAAGGGACATTCTCCCTCATTATGAGTAATTTGGTGGTAAATCCACCATATTACCACCAACATTGTTACTGCCACTCGTTCCAGTGGGTTTACCACAGAATTATGAGTGGTGGTAGGGTGGTGTAATTCCCCATTTTGTGAGTACAAAATTCCCCCCTCCTCTCACTTGTTCCCTCCCCGGCCCTGCAGCGCTATCTGAAATGTCGTCAGGTAGTACGATAGTCACTTGTTTTGTTCCTCCCCTCCCTTTCTGCACCCCTCTCCCTTACCCTTTGTTTTTCTCCGGCTCTACCAGAAATGTCGTCAGGCCTAGTACGGTAGTCGCCTGTCTGTTTCCATTTCCTCACGCCCCCACGCCCCACCTTCCTTATTTATGTCTTAGCTCTTGCACTATCGGAAATGTCGTCAGGCCGAGTATGATAGTTAATTTCACATCCTTACTGTTTATAGCCTGTAAGAATGTCATTGTATTTTCCCTTGTTCCCTCCCTTGCCTTGAAGCGCTTTGAAACACATTGGCCCTCATTACGACCCTGGCGGAGAGGGGTTTACGCCAGCGTAATGCAAGGCGTACCTCTCCGCCAGATTAGGACTTTCCGTAGCGCCATGGTGATTTTTACGCCCGGATTTTACGGCGGGAAAATCCATGGCGCTACGGGACACCTCGTTAATTACGCCACCGTAATCTACGGTGGCGTAATTAACGCCTTCCCCACTCCCATTATACCCTATGGGGCAAAAATGGGAATGGGGAAGGGTAAATGGGGATTGGGGACTAACCGCCCCGCCAAGGTCGGAATGGGGCGGTAAGTCCGCCAACCCCCATGGCGGATTTGGCAGCTCTGTGCCATGGTCCATGGTGCAAATTGCACCATGGATCTCCGCAAGGGTCGTAATGAGGGCCATTATGTATAGGCGCTATATAAATAGACTATCATATCATACAAAGGACTCCATGGGGAATTCGGCAGATTAACCGCAAGCAGTAATTCTGCCACAGTAAATCTGCCAATTTATGTCGAAAAGTGGAGGATTTCTCTCCAGCTTTTTGCTTTTTGAATTGGCAGGGGTAGAAATGCCAGTAATTCTGTTACTGCCCAAAAATGTGGCGGTAACGGAATTACTGCCACTTTTGTACCGTAGAACCAAAATCCTAATGAGGCCTATTGTCACATCAACTTTATGTTTTGAAAACTCTTCCTCGAAATGTATTCAACATGGAATGCTCTGATTGACTGATTCCTACTTTCCATGTAACCATGGCCACCTTGATTTTGAGGACACATTATTTGAAGGTGAAAGGGCATGCCTGTGAAAGGTTGACTCATGGGTTGCTTTTGGCAAGGAGCACATGATGGGACTCTGTAAACAATGAATCGCAGGCGCTTCATGGACCCTGCCTGTGCCATGCTGATTCCCTGAATGCAGGTCCCAGGAGGACGTGGATCCCATGGATTGAGAGACCTTGGCCAGCACTGTTCCATTACAGACGGTGCATTGCTGCGTTTACTTTCTATGTTTGTTTCTATTCTACTTAAAATGTAGAATGTGCTTGCAATCTATATTACATAATGTGTTACACAACTGCTCCCTTTGTATAAATGTTGCTCTGGGTGCCTTCAACCCATCTGAAGGTTTATCCCAAATCGTCAAACCTAATTCTTCTAGCATATCATAGCAACAAGAAAAGCTCCTCTCTAACGACAATACATGAAAGGACATTTGTCAACGGGTAAACTTGTCACCCCCACGAATTAAGCGAGGACGGCACTCCATGGGCGAAGTGGCTCCCTGGTAACTAGCTTCTCACACCATTGCATGCAATGCAAAACTTACACATATACACATTTACACATTCAGCAGGCCTTGCTTTAGAAAGCACTTCTCACACGTGTGGAAAAGGACAACAGACTGTACTGCTTTAACCATGTATAAGCAAACGCTCAGGAAACCCTCACAGATTGAAACTGCAGCCTAAACCTTGTTAACTCTAAATGGGGGCGTGTTTAGGCAGTGCCACCTTTCCCACTGCACTGTCTGCGCGCAGACGTAAAGCTGTTAGATAGGATGATCGGAGCACTGCACTCCCTGTAGGTCACCTCTTATTCGGATTCCTTCCCCTCACTTTGCCTTTTACCTTCTGGCGAGGAAGATCCTTCATTCGGTCCAGTAAAAGGTATCAAAACCTGAACTTGTGTGAAGTTTTGTTTGAAAAACTGCCCTAATAGCAGAACAAAACTTTTCTACACCAAGGCAACACATCATGTAACTCTGCAAGTGTGGGAAAGAAAGTCTTGTTAGAGATTGATCTGGCAGGTTCTCATTAGCAGCCGATCAGTGTGTAGAGTTGTACACAAACCATATTTACATTTTTTTTTCAAAAACAGATAAGGGTATCGTGACAAATCACGCGTCAAACCTACATTTTCCATTCAAACGACAAAGAACTAGGCTGTGAATTGGTGCAAATAAGAGGGGCTGTGCGTGTGAAAGGCAGCACATCTGGGGGATAAAAGGGACTCTGCACCACTGGAAGGAAAGGGAAAGGGAAAGGCGGCTTCATGAGAAATGAATTGTGGAAACGTCGAACTGGCCACTCTGGAGAGAGTGACTATGAACCGGAGAAGCTAGAACGGCATTTTAGAAGCAGTCTATAGCAACAATGTAGACCTGCATGATTGGATAACAGAACATGGAACAAGACAGGCGATTGTAGGAGCTTTTCAGAGACTGCAGCCGGAATTTAGAGTTTGGGTTCCGAAGACGTCCGAAGCTATGTGTCTTCTAATGATCCTTTGCTGCTATTATCTTTCTTTCTTTATGTTCTCATTAAAATGTCAACACAAGGCATTGCAAAAGGCAGGAGACAAGCAACCCTTTGCCATCCTGGATGGGCACGTGGGTATTTGAACAATCTTTGCAGAATGATATGATATGATATGATAGGTTATTTATAACGCACTTAATAGCCAGAGGTTTCTAAGTGAGGACCCAGGCATCGAACCTGTGTGGCTGTGTGTGATATTGTTTGCAAGACGAGCACGTTGCTGCTGAGCTATCCTCCCCAGAAGTCTGAGACCATGCAGGCTGCCATTTTCAGGATGTTGAGTGATGCTAGTTTTGTGGGCAGGTCCTTGATTTCCCGCTGTGCTAAGATCTAGAATTTCGACAAGTAGGCGTAAGAACTTGGAAGAGGTGACTAAGCCATGACACCCAAATTTGTCTCTCCCAGATCGGGTTATGGCCATCAATATTTTCTTTAGTGCCTCACACTTTGGGGGCATTGACAGGAGAAGTCATGCAGAAGATATTCCTACAAACTAACGACACAAGCATGGGCAAAGCCAGCTGATCTGGCTTTGTAAATGTAGTGGGTGCCACTTTTTTGTGTGTTGAGCCACCGACAGGGCAAACAAGGGTAATCGTCCACATTTGCAAGGCCAGACCTATTGACTGCACCAGTGCTTGCTTTTGTACAGTTGCCATTGAAAAGTCTGTTTAATGCTTCCACTTCGTAATGTCTGACAGATTGCAAAGCTTCCTGCTTGCCCCTCATCTCTCAGAGCAGCACCTATCGTACATGCTTCAGAGGTCAGCAGATCTCATCGGCAGATCCATGAACGCCTGGTGTTTGGTTTCGAAATTTACATTTTCTGCTTGTAAATCAGCGGTGCACGCGGTATAACATAACATAACATAACATAACGTATTATGTTGTCATGCAGGAGGAATTACAATGGGGGGATTTGAGTAGCTGCACAGTGTTGTTCGTAACTGTGATATTTCTCACTAATTATCTATTTATGGATATATATTTATTGTACCTTGAAAAGCGTTTTCAGAATAACACACCAACAAGAAATATCGCCAGCTGCTTGAGAAAAAGCAGTGAACAGGTAACCCCTTTTCCTTCCCTGCAGCCTTGCAAAACATCATGGAAACTATAACAATGTCCCGCAAGAACACACATTTTTAGGCAACAATGTTCTCCTATGAAATAATTCAGGAGGTGCATTCACCCTAATGTATCATTACATTGAATGGCACAGCTCGAGGTTTTAACAATCAAGTAAAATGCACACTCGTTAGTAACATTATCCTGGAGCTGACACACACGTAAAAAATAACATTGCGGGATATATCCTACCATTCCAAGATGCAGGCGCCACTGAAAGGTGCTCTCTGCTTCAGGGAGCAGCTGATTGGTATGAATTGGGAGTATTGTTGTTATGTTTCTAGGTTCTTTACAGACACTAACACTGGCAGCCATTGCTAAGTCTAAAGGAAACTTCCAACGCAAGCAATAATATAAAAACCTATTGCCGCACAAAAGTGAACAAAATCAATGTACCAAGGAATGTAAATGACAACAATAATAACCAAAACAAACAATGGAGCACAAAAGTGACCAAACACACGTAAATATATCAAGCAGCACACACAAAAGAAGATCTTTAAAGCAACATTCCAAAACTCTCTCGCCAACCTACACAGTAGCACTATCTTCTACAAAGCAGCTGCCATTCTAACAGCACTTTCACCCTGATACACTCTTTCTGCATCTCAGAGCATCATTTTACCTGCTGATGCAAGAGCAGTTTCATAGAGATACATCTTTCTTTAGCAAGGCCTACAAAGCGTTCTATGGGAAATGTCAGTCTGGTAGCGTTCTCGTACAACTTGACTTTCTGCGCACACGCAGATATGCTCATCTGGCATTACACAACCTATTTTGGCAGAGATCGCACTCATAAAAATCTTGAATTTTGTGTCTTAAAGTGTTCTCTTCTAATTGAAATTGCCAATTCGAGACTTACTTCAACCATAGCTTGAATTTGAGGTACTCAGTCTTTAAATTGAATGATTTGACGTAGTGATTATTGTGATTTTAAGGTATAATTGTAGTGTGACAGGCATTCTTTGCATTAAAGAAACAGTTAATACATATGGGCTAAATATTTGTACCTTAACTATTGCCAACATATGTAGAATGCACCTTTTTATAAGGAGTAACATTACATATTTTTTAAATAGGTTTTTCCCACAGATTTTCGATTTTCTTTCTTTCACTGTATGTTTCTATTTGTGTGTTTCTGTGTGTGTTTCATGTGTGTGTGTGGATGTGTGTGTGTGTAATCTGAACATGCTCCAATTCAGAGAACAATGCATATGTGTTTTGTGGATTGCTATGTCTGAAGTATTGTCTTTGCAGATCAACATTGAATGTACATATTTTGCTTACATGAATTCTGAGGATAATGCACGTGCAAGTCTGCATTTTGAGAGGATGGGTTGCAGTTGTTCTTTGTATGTTCCAAGCATGTATGTGCGTATGCATATTTGGGGTGTCTACTTCATACTTATATGCATTGCGAACATAATGTATGTGCATATTGCCTGCTGGCTATGAGCATCCAACTTCTGTGCACATGGTTTGTATGATTCCTGTTTGTGTTCAGTATAAACACAAAAATAGCGATTTGTCAGATCATGTGGGGTATGCTAGTTGCGCAGCACATGATCATCTGGGCACTGGGTGCTTGGCGTTTATTAAAATGCATGCGTCTCATGGTGTACGTGTGGTGCCGCAGCATGTGTTGACGTAGTTGGAGTTATCCTCGGTTGTCAGAAGAATGTGCAGATAATATGGAATGAAGCACGTTATGAATCATTGGAACCTGCCACACTAGGTGATTGCACCTTTGTTCCCCCAGTTGCTGGCGAGCTAATTGACAGAGCGGATGACTAGAGAGAAATGATTAACTGTGCATAATTTAGATTATCTTTGCCTTTGGAGGTGACACATTCATGGTGTCAGCGTATTCATAACATCCAGGACTATCCTGACTATGGAATAACCACAGTGTTTTTATGAAAACATTGCAGGGTGTGAGAGCCTGTGAAGACCTGTTACGGGAGATGAACTGATGTGGTCCATATGAACAATTCTAGTATATGGATCTAATTCAATTGAGGAGATACTATTCAGTTTCAGTACCCTGAAGAATGTCAAGCATAGAGCGTTTTGACAGAAACATGTTGAGCTTAGGTGTGCATTGCATCACGTTTGACAAAAATGATATCTACATATCACGTTTATCTCTGATGTTGATATATGTTTAGACAGAGGCATAAGTAATGAAATCATAATCCTATTTTTTGTAGGGTCTCCTTTTGTTGGTATTAGTCAGAAGTTTGGACAATTCTAAAAATGGTAAATGCATATGTGTTTTATGATGTTTTAGACAAATGTGATTTTTTGTACGTGATGAATTTTTGTATCATATAATAAAATGTACTTTTTGTAACTGTGTTGTATATCCTTGCATTATGTAATGACACATTGCCTTTTGCTTTTATACTGTTTACATTACCATAGTAGTGGGCATTGTCACTACACCTCTTGAGTTTTCGAGTTATCCAATGTATTAAAAAAAGTCCTGTTTGTGTTCTACATGCTCATGTGTCTATGAATATTCAGAGAGCGTGATCCACGACTACCTATATTTTAAACATACAGGATGTGTGGATTGTATTTGGTTTCTGGATACATATATCACCTGCGCATTATTTGCCCGTGAAATGCTTACATTTCTTCTGGTTATTGTGTGTGTATGCATGTTCGTAGGGACACTGGTGGGGGTGCTTGTGTTGGTGCATATGTTGGGGTTTAAAGTGTGTGGGGGTATCTGGGATATGTGTATGTGCTTCTGTATGGTGTATTAGCAGGGTGTGCACATGGATGTGCATTCCCAGCCATTGTGTACATTGTATAATCAAGTTTATTCGAAACATTAAATACCATCATACTCACAAAATATAAAATCACCACATAATACATATATTAGATCCATAAATAAACCCCTACTTTGACTTAAATTAACACTCCATAGTCCATAAGCAAATATGCATAAAACCTATATAAACCTGCCTGTTAAACTATGCATAAAACTTAAATTCAAAAGTCTGATCCTAAAAAAATACATAAATCCAATAAGTAAGATAAAAGCAAATAAATTAGGTAATAATACATTAGCAAATAATGAGATCAAATAACGCCAGCCAACAGATATATCTAAAATTCTTGGATAGCCCTTATAGTCATTCCAAATATAACAATGTAGCTCTAGTATTCAATGATACTTTCACACATTGTACGTATTGCCCAAGCATGTTGTTTCTGCCCATTGTTTTCACTTGCATTCTAAGCATATTGTGGGTTGTAAGGGTGAAGGCGGAGGAGCCGGCACACAGTTGGCATGCTGGTTTGCATAAACCTTTATTTAGGCAAAAGTAAAGAGGAAATCTATCTCTCCGTAACTCTAAGAGAGGTTTTCCTGCCTCTATTAAGGAACGAAGGGATCGGTCAGAATGTTCAAGTAAATAGAAAAAATAGAGTCCACTGTTGTGTCAAAATGCCTACTTGTGTCCCTCACACTGCTAACTAATATAAATAAGATTGTGGATCTTCCTGGTCCGGAAGAATGACTCCCTTCTTCTGGACAGTGAGCCACACTTCCGATCGTAGGTGGGAACTTTGCCTGACAGAATTGCTCCCTTCTTCAGGTCTCAGTTACTTCCCAATGAAACAAACAAAGTTCTAGCTTGTGGTGCTGTAATGTTTCAGTTCCAAATCAAAAGGAAAAGTTCCAACTCAAACATCATTCCTTATTGACCATAGTTTGCTTCACATTTGGGATCCTGGAGAATACCTCCCTTTTCCAGGAATTAGCTTCTCAGTGTCTCCACAGTAGCAGGGAAATGACTCCGTTGCCAGGGCCTACACAATATATACCACCAGGCGGTAGGTCTTTCTTCCGATGATCTTTCTTGGTTTCACAGGATAAAACACCAGGAAGTATTTCTTCCCTCTCCTGATGTCTCTTGGATTTGTGGTTCACAAAGGCTGGGCAGAAAGACTCCCTTCCCCAAGCCCTTCTTAGACTTTAGCTTACAGTTCACGCTGCCAGAGAGAAATGTCTCCCTTCCCCTGGCTTCTTTGCCCCGTTTTTCTTTCACAATTCACAGTTTAATATTACTAGGGGGGAGGAGGGGATGTCTCCCTTTCCCAGGCTTGGTTTGAACTTCAAAAGTTCACAGTTCACATGAGCTCCCAATCTTATGGGTGTGGGTCCGAGACCTGTGTATTTCTCTTGTTGGTTTGCAGAAGCCCTGGTTCCCTATTCTGCAAAGTACTGTGATTATGAAGATTATTTGGGTTGCTTTTCATAAAACGATGCAGATCCCAGACCTGTGGGATTCTCCCCTTTTGGTACAGCAGACTTAGTTCACTATCCTGCCAGGTACTGTTGCTCTTCATAAAAGGATGCGGGTCCCAGACCCATGGGATTTTTCTCTTTTCGTATTCACCCAGGTTTGGGCACTTGATAACCCTTCTGAAGATCCACCAACCGTCCCAGCAACCCAGGTACCTGAAAGGGGCCTGCCAGCGTTCTTTGGTTGGTTGTGGGCTCTCCTCTGTGCCTTTTTGGGCCTCACGTGGCCCCTGCTGCTTTCCGGGGTGTTGTAGCGGCTCCGCAGCATTTGGTTTCTCGTGGGCTGATTGTCTCCTGTCGACTGCGCATTCCTGCTGCTTCTTGTAATAATAAAAATAATAATTTAGCATTTATCGACCTCGAAGGATGAAAGGTTGAGTTTGGTCCTGTCGGGATTCAAACCTGCATCAGCAGGATCTGCATGGATGTCCAAGCAAGTGCTCTACTCGCTGTGCTATTGGACCGTCTGCCAATGATGGCTCCCTTGTGTCTGGACACCTGCTTCCCCATGGCTCTGGTCAGTCTCTCCATGGTGGACCGGATGGGGGCAGCTCTGCATGCAGGGCAGCGTCCCCAGCAACAACTTCCTCTGCGCTCCAGCCTGTTTCCCATCTTGCGGTTCCGCCAGGAAGAGCTTCTCTCCCCTTCCTGGTTTCCCTCTTCAGATTTGAATGGGTTCTGCCCAATGAGGTTTCGGGAACCACTAGACCGTTCATTCAAGTTCTAATGAGTGGTCTCTATGCTTCATACAAGTCCCTTGAGGAATCCACACACTTTCTCGTCCCAGTACTTCCTATATTGGTGGTATGGCAAAAACATATAGGAACATTAGGGAAAGTGTTGGTGGTAGGAGGGTAGGAAGGTGTGTTAGGGTTGGCGGGTTAGGGGGATACCATGTTCTCCCCAGGTCATCACTAATCACATAGGGGGCTTCCCTTCCCATAAGTTCCACCCGCTGAGTACCACCCTCATAGGGACTATCAGGTAGAGGCCTCACCTCCCTGGCGTCATGGGAAATGGGCATCACCCTAGGGGCGAAGTGACGACATCTGGGGATTCGTCACAGGGTCATACACTTATTCTGGGCATGGTGTTGATGGTCATGCAGTTGGTGTGTATGAACATGTGTCACCCGCAAACATGCATATTTGTTTTTACTTGGACCTACAGTGAAAGTTTGAATTATAGATACATTTTTGGGATTTAAAAAAGTTAATATATAGAGTTTTGCTAATTCGATTTTCACGATTTATACAGTTTACGCCAGCTCTAGTTATGTGCTAAGTGAGCGCCACAAATAACAATAATCAAAGCAGACGA
Organism: Ambystoma mexicanum; assembly: GCF_040938575.1. Lineage (NCBI taxonomy): Eukaryota > Metazoa > Chordata > Amphibia > Caudata > Ambystomatidae > Ambystoma > Ambystoma mexicanum. The sequence continues at coordinate 970,029,009 of NC_090931.1, read as the reverse complement.
TTTTGAGATCTGCATCCTAGAAATGGTATATATCAAGTTGATCAGTAATTTATTTTGGCTTATCGCCATTAAAGCAAATGTATTTATTTTAGTTACTGATTGCTTGTTAGGCACTTATACAATAAGACTATACTGTTTCAATGCCGACAGGGAAGGGAGGGAGGTTGGGAAATACAGTTACATCACAATCTTAAGAGCAGAGGGGACGAGGGGGAGGGACGAACCTCCTATGCCTTGTGAGTATTCAGAATGTGCAAGTGCCGAAAGGAAGAAGAAAGAGGGGTGTCCAAGCTCGCGGGTGAGCCATGGACAAAGTGCTAGGAATGTTGAGTGCTACACGGCCTGGGCCGAGAGAGGTGTAAGCACGAGTCTCCAGGGTGGAGGGTGTGCAGATACAAAATGCAGTGGATAGACAGGAGCTGGGGAGAATTGGTGTGGGAGGTCAAGGCCCCGGGGATGCATAAGGGCCCAGGACACCAATACAGCAACTGTGAGATTAGCAGAGAAGAGAAGGAAGGAAGGAAGAGTGGAAAGAGGTAAGTCTTGGGGAGCTTCCGGAATTTGAGAAGATAGGATACAAAAAGACAGAAAGACCACCATTTTTTAAAGCGCACACCCTTAATACAGAATATAAAATGTAATTAATCTGTGTTCAAATTCATCCTGGTCTATGTCTTTATGGTGGTACTTGTAGATGGCATGGGAGAAGGCACTTTTTGCGGTTATTGGCAATATGCATTGTGGTTATCTTCCCTTGAGGAAGAGAGCTTGCATGTGGACACTCACACTGGTATTTCAAGACTCAGGATGGGTATAATCAGATCTATGTACTTCATACACTAAATGGTGATGTGGATGAAGTAATATGAATTAGAATATGAATGGAAGATAATTCTCTAACAGCTTTCAGCTTCGAAATATACTTGAAGATTTCACATTGCAGAATACTGAGAAGTTCACCAACTTTATTGTTGTGACATCTAGTGCCACAGAAGAACAAATTAATCAAATATTTCATCCCCGAAGAACGTCCCGTAATAAGTAGGGGAACAGAAACATATCAGGCACTTGGACAGCAATTAATTTGTAGTTGAGTTGTCCAACGTTTTTAGACTAGTTGTATACATATTTCTTCACCAAGTGACATTTGGGTTTTGTTCAAGTATTGTATTGTTCTGGTTTTTGGGTTTAATGTAGGATCTATGTGATATGATATGATAGGTTATTTATAACGCCCTTAATACCTAGAGGTTTCTAAGCACGGACACGGGGATCGAACCTGTGGTGCTCCTTATCGTCTTGCTTCCAAGGCGAGCATGTTGCCCCTGAGCTATCTTCCCGAGACAATGTGAATCTTAGTGCATGCATGTTTTGCACTCGAGTGACATTGTGAAGGTTTAGTGGTGTCATGTCTATAATAATTTCATTTTTAGATCTGTATTTTGTTTTGTGGCGATTCTCTCACGAGATTCATTTAGGAAGTACTACAAGTATATATTCATGTGTGTAATAATATTTGTTTCCCCTAAAATCCCTTTTGTTTTTTTATATATAGATAGATTTTTCTCATGGTTTAAACCACATTTAGATGTATTTTGAATAAAGATTGAACAAATACATATATACTTTTTCGGAACCATTGTCTGGAAGTGTTGTGTTATTATGACCCTGCAAGCGTAATATTTCAGAGGAAAAGATCTTGATGTGATAGATTTCATTTATAAACATCATAGTGCAAATAAGAAGACTTCCAAAACACAGTCATGCTCAGTTAAAGCTCCATCAGATGTTCCTTCTTCTCCAGGCTCTGATTAGATCATTCGATACAGGATGCACAACAAGAATTCTTCAATACAATTTCAGCAGCAAATAATCTGCGTAGAACGTGATTCTTTAGGCACAGTCTACAGTTCCCCCCTCAGATTTGGGAATAGCCTGGACAGGAGAACATAAAGTGCTGTACAGATCCATTGATGCAAAACCGACACCATACAATTGGCGCCTTGTACCTTACATTAGTAAGTGTGGTCAGCAGAAGAGTGTTACATTTCAATTTCATGTAGAGGGAGCGTGCAAAAGGTGGCTCAATGTCTATTGAATCATTTTCACAACCTTGCACAGTTTTGTTAGACAAAATGTTCCAGCCCACCACCAGTGATAAGCAATCTGAAAGTTGTTGGGCAGACATCTGTTCCCAGTACTCCTCTTTATTGGAGTCTGGGGCATTACCTTGCTTTTGCCAGGTTCCAGACCATAGATTGCCCAAATTCAGTGAATAGTGTGTGGATTTAACAAAAGCTAACCAAGGAATATTGAATCCACCTTCACAGCTCATTAGATGCCTAAGCGCATTGTGGTACCAACCGAGATCCTCATTTTGACAAATCCTTGCCCTGTACTATAGGGGCTTGAGCTTTAACCTTTGGCCTAAACATTTGACATCTAATTCCAAATTGACAAATATATTAGGGGTACATGTCGGGAGCATGAGAAGTCTTTTTAGAAAAGTGTTTTCAGTTATGGTTAAACAATTAGCAGCACTTTGGTCCCACAGTTCTGCACCGTAGCTTGCAAGACCAACTGCTTGTGATCTATACAATTCTAAAGCAGGGTTTATAACATGGTTCCCAAACTACTTAGAGAAGTTCCTAATCGCAGCACAATTGGTGATAGAGTGAGATGGTGTTTTTCCACATTTTTATCCCATTTACCGTTGCTGGTCAAGAGAAAACCTAAATAGTAAAACATCTTAACCTCCTCAACCTATGTCCCTTTTATTGAATAGGCTCATTCAGTGAATCTTATCATTTTCTTTTCACAGCACATTAATTTAGTTTCCCTGTATTAACTGTTGATCCCTTTTTGTCAAAAAAGCCACAAACTGATGGGTTAATTTCTTCAGCCCACTTGGCGTGTGGGAGACAAGTCAGCATCACCCGCGTACTTCTGAATACTGACCCCAACTCCCACCAGCCTAGGGGCATCCGCGTATTCAATGACTACGTGATTTACAATATCATTAAAAAAGATAGAGAAGAGGGTGGGGGCTAACATGCAGCCCTGCCTCACCGCCTTCACTACCGGAAATTCCCTTGTGCATGTCTCGTCTTTCTTTGCTCTGACAGTAGCAGTGTTACCTGTGTAGAGCAACAGAAAAGCATTCAATAGAGAATCTGGAACATGATTGCCGCGAAGGGATTTCCAGCTCTACACGGGGGATACAATCAAATGCTGTTTTAAGATCAATAAATACAAAATACTAAATACCTGCACTCAGAGCAACGTACTTTTTAATCATAATATGGAGCCTGAAAGCTTATTCTGTGGTACGGATGCCCTTCCTGAATCCTGCCTTTGCTCTGCTGATACAATCTGACTCTTCAGCCCATTGTGTCAAGTAGGGAAATGGGGTGATAATTCCCAGGATCACCCCTATCCCCCTTCTTATAGATCAGGATAATTTCGGCCTGATGCCAAGTACGGGCCACCCCATGTATTCTGCACAAAAGGTTACACACTAATTGCAGCTAGTGAGCCCAGTAACTTGGCTCGTATGTGTGCACATCCACGGGGACTTTATGCGGTATATATCATTTAGGGGTTAATAGAAAATTCAAGGCAAAACACTTTTTTTACATTATTTATTGAACTGAAAATGTTCTTTAAACTTTGTCATGAGTGTTTAGATGTGGCCAGATGAGTTTCTTGACACATTTGGAAATGACACATCTGTGTGAATCAGGCATTGCATCACTGAAATGAGTACTGACCCCTGCATCGCAGGCCCTTGTGAAACCAAGGCTTAATGTGATCTAGTACAACTCCTTTATTTCTTACTCTCCAGCAGTTCCAAAACCTATCTCTGAAATGTATTACATTTCTCTTTTATTCTTCTTCAAACATTATGAAAAAGAAACTACAAATCCCCATCAATCCTTTCTGTTATGTAGTTCTTCTAACCAACTTCTCTTCCTCTTCTTTTTCTGCTCTTCAGCCAGGTAAGTACCTTTTTGGCAGCAGAGCTTATATTGGCACTATTCTGTATAGAATTAGCATGTCAATAAAGTAATTAGGTTAGGTTTGTGATGTAGAAGGAAATTGACTTCACAGAATATTTGCACTGTTTTGTGCAGAATTTACCTGTTAATAAAAGGAAAGCTATCAGACATAGCATGCTCAGTCGAAGATCTGAAGCACAATCCGGAAAGAGTTAAAAGAAAGTTAAAGGAACTTGATTGGATCCTGACTCTATCGAAAGCTCAAACAAACAAACTGACCATGAATCTCCCACCCACCTTTAACAGACTCAACGTACCTATCCCATACTGCTCGAAGTTCCCAAGTCAACAGCTAAGAAAATTCTTCATGCGAGCTCGTTTCAACCTCCTGCTGACGAGAGAAATTTTAGCAATCAGATCCAGTTCAACTGACACTATCTGTCGCCTTTGCCACAATCCCACTACGACAGAATCAATTAAACATCTTTTACTCAGATGTCCTATGGTGAGAAAAATTCGAGCCACCTACCTATCGACACTGGTCTGCGAACACACATCTTTCGGAGAGGAAGAAGAACTTATGTGGTGGAACAGGTTAATGTCGGGAGAAAAAACCAGATGGACAATCGCGACTGTCAAAATCCTGGAGTCTGCCTTTGAAATGATCAGTTCCAGTTCACAAACCACGAACGAGAGCAATACCTCCAAAGCCACCACTTTATCACCATAATGGTAATCAGGGAGATTAAGCTTCCTCTGGTATCTTTTACGCATTCGGCCCTTTACGTCCGCTTGAGCCCAACCAACTCCATCTAAACATTACATTGACCTGGAAGAGGTAATCCTATTCTCACCAGGAATCTGACATAACTACATGAAAGCTCGCGGCGCATCTCATTAAGGGTTGCTGTCGCTCTCAACTGTTTGTAAAAATTCATTTCATTGAATTGTAAACAAATAAATAAAAAAAAAAAAAAAAAAAGTTAATTGTTACACTTATGATGAAGGTGAATTATTTCACTGTCACACGCGCCTTGTCTCCAATATTAAATAAACACACCTGTTGCCAACAGTGTGGCGCGAGCGTGAGCAGGGCCCGTGAGTAATTCGTCTCACCTCCAGGAGACCGTCTCGCCCTCTCTCTCTCACGGATACGGCGCCGCGTCACCTCATTAGATGCGGGGAGGAGCTCTGAACTCACGGTGGGAGTTTGCACACAAAGGCACAGGCGTTAACCCACGATCTGCGGCACGCCATGGAGCGACACCTCTAAGATGAACACTATGGTGGCAGGGTCTTCATAAGCCGCTCAACAATGATTAGTGTTTGCAAATGTGTCCATAATCACAGAGTGGAACAAAATGCGTTCCAATACCTTGCAGTCGGCAAAAGCAAGTGTGCTTTGTTAATTTACAATCGGAAGAAGAGGGATATACGCTCAGGACGTTTACACTCTCAAAACGCCAATAAAAGCATATCAACAGTCATGAGCGCCCCAGCGGACACGCACACCAGCCTTCTAGGTCCAGGCACTTGGCACATATCAGAACCATCATCATTTGTTAGATAAAATGGAAGAGGGCAGCTGGAGTGAGGGCAGTCAGGACGACACAGGTGCCGAGGCGGAGAGATACCTAGCACTCAGTTTTAAAAAGGTGCTAGGGGACTCGCGGATGAGAGCAGTGGCTCAGGGGACCCCTGCAGGAGAGGATGGACACACTGGAGGCATTGATAGGAGCAGGAAAAGACTACAGATAGTCATGCAGTACAAAGCACGTCCGCTATGCCCACCCAGAAAGAGGTTAACAAGCAGGGGAGTAGTCAGACCCAAATGAGGAAAAGCTCTTCTACTCCGCCGGGTCATGCTAACGAGGTTAAGAGAAAGACCCAGGGGCTGCTGACGCATTAGGAAAGCTGTGAGATGCATTCCTGCTCAAGTCAGCTGTGCCAAGCCTCCTACCCTCTACCCCAGGGGAAGACAATATGGGCGATGGTGACAATGAAATGGACTACACGGGAGACACAGGCATGTCTATGGATACTGGTAAGCCCATTAAGAAGACCCCAGATGAGAAATCCTCAGGGCAACATGTCCAGGGGAGAAAGAGAGAAACGAAGGAGAAAAACACACAAGATGTTGCAGTGGAGATGTACTGTGTCCTATGGTATCCAGGCATTTTTTTTTCGAATGCATAGTTTCGAATGCCATAGTTTCGAAAACAAATGCATCGAAAAAATGCATTTTTTTGTAGGTAAAGTTTTTTTTTTAAAACTATAATGGTTTATAAGTGGTAAAAAAGGGAGTTTAAAATAAAAATTTTTTAAATGCATTTTGTCGACGCATTTTTTTTCGAAACTTTGCCATTCGAAACTATGGCATTCGAAACTATCACTAGGAACCGTGTCCTATAGTTAGTCATTGTGTTAAACAGTGCTGCCCTCCATAGTTATGCATTGTACTGTGCCATATAGTTAGACATTGGGCCTCATTCCAAGGTTGGAGGTAGCCATGGTGCTATTAGTACCATGGCTGCCTCCAAACTCGGGTCCGACTCCGGTTAGTTGGAATGGGGACTTACCGGGACATTCCGACCTATGCAGACCTGGTAAGTCCCCATTTCGAAAACTATTCCCCATTCCCATTTGAGCCACCATAGGGCTCAATGGAAATGGGGAAGGAGCTAATAACGGGCCCGCAAGTAGCGGGCCCGTTATTAGCTCCATGGTCCCTTAACGGGTCCCGCTAAGGACAGCTGGTGAAACCAACCGGTCTTGGTGGGACCCGATAAGGGACCTCGGAATGTGGTGGTAGGGGGTTAATGGCACTGGCATCCTTACCGGTGCCGTTAACCCCCTACCGCCATACTTGGAATGACCCCCATTGTGTTGAACTGTGCTACCCTTCATGGTTAGACATTGTACTGTGCTCTGTAGTTAGCCACTGTGTTGAGCTGTGCTAGACCCCACAGTTAGCCTATGGGGCTCATTCCGAGTACGGCGCTAACCAATGGCGCTATTAACGCCTTGGTTGACGCCGTACCCGGACCGGCAGCGCCTTGGTGGATGGCGGAATCACCGCCCCATTCCAAGGTTGGCGGGGCGGTAATTCCCCATTCACCAAGGCTCTTCCCCATTCCCAAATGAGCCCCCATAGGGCTCAATGGGAATGGGGAAGATGCAAATAACGGTGACCGTTCATTACGGTCACCGTTATTGGCTTGCAGGCCCCTTTGCGCCCTCGACTTTAACACCTGCTCAAAGCAGGCGTTAAGGGTGAGGGCGCAGAGGGAACTCGGAGTATGGCGGTAAGGGAATACCGCCACCGGTCTCGTTACCGGTGGTCGCTATCCCTTACCGCCATACTCGGAATGAGGCCCTATGTGTTGGTTTAGACAGATTTGTGAAGATTAGCCAAGCATCACCGATAGATCTCTGAAGATTAGCCACAAGCCACAGTTAGATTGTGAAATTAACCATGCACATCACTAGATGGAATTGTGTAGATTAGCCACCTAGAAGAATTTAGAGAGTAGCCAATGTACTAAACAAAAGGAGGAAACTGCATCAGGCTAGAGGTGGGGAGGAGGAAAGAGGATACCATGTGAAACTGGAGAGTTTGGGGTGGTCTGGGGAACCAGTTACAGTTCGGATGTTTTGAGATTATCGGGAGTATACTTGGAAATCTTGCGAGATTTCCGCAGCAACAACGGAAAAGAGATTCTCGGAAAAGAAAATGCATCACATGAACAAAAGAGTAAAAGGGTGTAATGGGAGAGGGCCTTGGAGGGGAAAAGCAGCTGAGAGGAGTGGGGGGACCATGGAAAGAGGAGGGCATTTGGTGAGTGCATAAGAGGACTGGGAAGTGCTTTTGACTTTCGAACATTTTTCGGATTATCGGTGGAATGGGTAGTTCCTTGCTGCTGTACGTGTATGTGTAGTTTCTTGCCATTATCGGGGGAATCCCGGGGGAATCGAAAGAGAATACATCTTTTACACCTACAGTGATTACATGTAGTAGCAGGCGGTAATGGGTCTTTGCGCCACTGGCCATGGCGAGAGGCCATGGCTAATTGGCCCCGAAGAAACGTACTGGTGGAACAAGTACAGTGGCCAAGGCCGAAGGCCATGGCAAGGGGGCCCAACAAAAGACTTTAGTATAACAAAACCCTGAAGTTCCATGAAAAAACCTTAGTTAAGGGAGAGTTAAGGTGATCAGATTTAATGTGAAAAAACATGGCAACAAAACCTTTGAAATTCAGTGAAAAAAACGTTTTTAAGAGAGTGTTAAGGTGATCATATTTAATGCAACAAAACCTTTTAAATTCTGCACTTGCATCAGTGATGCCAACTGTGATGTCATCATTGCGGTCATACTCTGTGCAACAGGGGGCGCAAAGTTAAGGGGGGACTTGCTTCAAATGTGAGTGCTGAATTTCAAGTGTTTCGTTGCATTAAATCTGATCACCTTGCCTCTCTTTACAATGTTTTTTTCACTGAATCTCTCTCTCTCTCTCTCTCTCTCTCTCTCTCTCTCTCTCTCTCTCTCTCTCTCTCTCTCTCTCTCTCTCTCTCTCTCTATATATATATATATATATATATATATACTTTCCTGCCAGACTATTATTCTTATTTTTTTTGCACCTGGCCTGCAATTATTTCTGTCCACTTTTCCTTAAATGCTTCATGTATGTGCTAACCGTATAGCCCTCATGCAGCTTTCCTTCACACCATCTCTTCCTCTGCTTACCGCCTTACCCATCCGTCTTCCCGTCATTCAATTGTCGTCTGCTTTGTTTTGCTTCGTATTGACAATGTTTACATCTAATGTGGTCATTTTCCTCTTGGAAACACACCTTCCCGTCCCCTTTCTCCCCTTTAATTACTGCCCAGGTTTATATCTCAGTGTCCTCCATGCTCCGCGGCTAGTCATCCATTACAGGCTCTTCTTTCTCGTCCCAGTATTTTCCAGCCAGCTCCTGATGGCGTATTGATTGGTTTCTGTGATGAGGCAGTGCTGCTCCGGGTTAGGGACTTTATTCACATTGCCCAACTCCGCGGGTGCCCTCTATAATTTGTCTTCTGAATCACTCTGCTGCCTTCTGATGCTATTGACATTGTAAATCACAAGTATTCCTTTTGCCATTCTGATGTTTTTCACATTGTAAGTCACAAGTTTCTTTCCGCCATTTTGATGATTTTGACACTGGCAGTCATAGATGTTCTTTTTTTCCACGTTAATGCTTTTGCCATTGTAAAAATGCCTACTATGCTTCATTCAATACACCAATGCGCTTATCTAAATGTACCTTATTCTAGGGCTGCCTCTGTTCTTTGTTATTGCCTATCACTTCTGTTTGAAATTACACTTTGTTCTTAAATAAATATAAAATAAGTTAAGTGCAAAGAAGAACTTGCCTTTTGTGTTATAGTGTCGCAGTATAGTTAACGTTACATGATCATTTACATATCAAAATAGGAAATCGTGTTCCTCTGTAACGTTTGACCTTTTCCATAAAAGATTAACAATAGGGCAGGCGATTGTTCTGGTCACATCCAAACACCCATGGCAAATTTGGTAAATATCCGTGAACAATTGCATTTAGAGCAAGAATTTTGTAAAGCATACTGTTTTTAATTGGGTTTTCCATAATACCCGTAAAAAGCACACTTGTTGACATTTTACACTTTGATTTTAAAGATTGTCGGAATACACCTTACCTTGAACATCCCTTACCTGAAAATGGAGGTCCCCGCAAACATTACAAAAATGGGACCAGCAAAACTAAAGATATCCACTTTTCTCAATCAAAAAATTCATTTATATTTTCGTATGTAATATGTGCTTTTATGGGTGATATCTGCACACTAATACACACCCACGCACACAAGTAGACTAAGACAACTAATATGAATGTTTCTGGATGACACGTGTGCATGCACACACACTGCCCCCCATTAATACCATGAGCATGACTGTCAAACACAACTAACAAACTAGTATGTGGGTGATGAAAGAGCACATGCGCAAATACCCTTCACTAACAATGCCATGCACACAACAGAATCACACAACTAACACATGCCTTTGCGGATGACGCATGTGCGCGCGCGCGCGCGCGCACACACACACACACACACACACACACACACACACACACACACACACACACACACACACACACACACACACACACACACACACACACACACACACACACACACACACACACCATGAAGATTAGGAAACATGTAACAGATGAACACAGCTAACACGTGCCACTTCTAGGAGTGTACCATGATCGGACCCTTGCTTGCTATACATTATACACATGTAACATTCATACGCAGAGACAGAACATAACACATACAAACACTATTGTTACAAAAAAGTAAGCATCATTTTGGTATGCAGTAATAAGCACGTAGCACTCGGCAGAAACACACCAAAAATACCAGAAGGAGGATGGGCTGGCAAAAGATCATTTCTAAAAGACAGTTAAGGTCAGTGTCAATGAAAAGGTGGAGATTGCAACATCTGGCAGGGCCAATGTTAAGGTACAGACATTCACTCCAAAGCTACCAATTGTAAGGACTGCAAAGGTTAGGGATGCCAGTGTTAATGTGCCAACACTCAGGCCTAAATAATACCCTCATACAGAGTACATGACACTGCAAATTAAACCTTACCTCACAACACCACACCACACCACTCCTTGGCAACACTTGCTTTATTAGGAGGCTGCCATCCATGCCACAGTTTAGGTGAAAATAGGTCTAACCGATTCTCATCTTCCATTGGGCTGGGCATTGGGTGCGTAGAGTAGTTCCTGCAATCTCTGTCTACCACACGCAATGACCAATCAGTGATCAATTAGCCATCAGCAATAAATGAAACGAGGGGCATATATCCCACGTGCCAGGTCTGGCCACTCCATGCTTACCCTCCCCACTTAATCAAGGCAAGATACAGCGCTGCATCGACACCTTTTGATGAAGATATTTACCATATGAAACCCTCTCGGATATGTGATGAATGCTTGACTCCTAGCAGTTTTTGTTACTTGGCGCACGCACAGATCAATACACAATTTAAAACTGCCTACAGGGCTTTCTGAATGACTGTGTTTGCCATGGAAATATAGCGCGATGCGCTGCACTTAATTTTGACTTTGATTTACATTTTCCTGTCAGATGCAATAATGGAGTTTTATAGATTTTGAAATATGACCGGTGCCAAAAGAATATTGCTGCTCTTTGTCTAATATTTTAATATAATAGGCTCTGAAAGAATCTCTCAAGAATGAAGAAAAAGCAAAATACGATATTGTGGTTCTGTCCCATCAAGTCTGCATCGGTACACGGCCCAAAACAAGGCTGAGCACAGCACAAACAGTGACATGCTTCTCTGTAGCTTTTGCCTTTGTTCTCACAGCACAAACATAAAGAAACCACACTTAGCATATTATAAGTCCCATTAGCCCAGTACAGGAAGCATTTTGCTTTCCAAAGTAAAAGTCTTCAAAGCAGAAATATGAACGAAAATGTCCAAAGCGTTTTAGAATTGTGAGATTACACTGCATTGAGGATTCCAAGGGTGAGTGACTTGAATCCCAATGTCAATCCGGGGGATCCCTATCAGATGAAGGAATCGCAGGAATACGGAAAATGATTACATACATGTGTGGTGACCCCGGCAGTGCAACTCCAGGGACTCTGCCCCATTGCCACCAAGGGGGGCACACTTCATTTGGGACCGAACTGCTGGTGATCTCTTTCAGTGGAGGGATGAACAAATGTCCTCCGATTTGGCATGATCGACCAAGCCCAGTGACGGACCCCAAAACAACTTGAGGATTGTAGGGGGCGTCTGCCTAAGTTGACAGTTGCGGGGAGGCCCCTGTTCCCGCCTTGAGAAATGTTCTTGTACGCTAGAAATCTGCTCCTGGAAGAACTGTAGGTTTAAGAGACCCGTGGAGTTGCTTTGCCACAATTGGGCCCAATTTAGATGCTCACCGAGTGTTTCAAAAGGATCTGTGTGTTCTCATCGCTGAAAACAAACATCGATATTTGTTTTCACCTACTAAATACCTTTCCCAACATATTTTGGGACTGGTGCAATTATATAAACAAACTCCAGTTCTAGAATACTTGGGGAAAGTGTTGGATGGTAGCAGAAAAAGAATATCGTTTGCCCAGTGCTGTTTGTTTACACTGCTCAAAACACTGCATACCATTGCAAAATGATAAACCAAGAATTGGTAGTGTGTACAGCCGCCTTACACTTTCATCTGTAACATGCAACATAATATTTGTGCCGTCAAATTGTGAGTCAATTACTTCATCCTCAAAGAGGATGCCCATCTCAAAAGATGAAGGCTCATTGGAACATCTGCAGACCCAGCTCTAGCGGCACAATCAGTCAGGTCTTATTGGCCATTAATAGCTGCCTTGTCATTTAGGAAAGATTTTGCTAGGTTTTTGACTTTGCACAATACAGTCCAGAACCCAACAGACCAGGCTAGAAGTATGTCTAGTACAACAACAATCTAGAACACAGGTGTTACGTATTTTAGAATTGATCAGAGCGCGGGTGCTTCCCTATCAAAGTCATGCTTAAAAGGACAGGTGCTTGCATGCTGAAGAGTGAGCAGTTTGCATGAACTGTTCCTGCCACTCTGGGGCAGGTGTCTGCAAAATTTGGATCGCCAGATGTTTGGAATGCAGCTGCCGTAGGCCCTAGTAAACATAGCTAATGATGCAGGATCATGGATGTCGTAGTCCAAAACATCTGGAGAGCTGCGGGTTGCAAACCAATATTCTATGGTAGTGGCTTTTATGGGACATAAGCACAATTTTAGGACTGCTATGATTCCCGTAATAAAAAGGAAAATATTTATAATCTGCATTGGCTCGTATAGTATTCGAAGTGACGGCATGCGGCGTCAGCTCCACTTTGGGCAGGTACCGAAGCCCCATCGCTTGAGTGTCAGGCAGCACAATCCACCCGTATGCTTTATTTGCATGGTTGACTGTGCTGCTTGCCTCTGAGCATGGGCGCATCCCCCGCTATGTATTTCTTGTTGTTGTAATGCAGAGACCTTTGGGCTCCACAAACAACGTAGATTGCAACAACGAGATGTTGGCGGGCGTGTCAAGTCTCGCCCTGCCGCCACGCATTATTGGGCTATCTGCGTGTGTACATTCGCTGACTGACAGTAGAGGAGCCCTCTCCTGTTATTCAGCATGCACGCACTGAGATGATGGGTGCGCCATGCTGCAGATGCGGTCTGGTGTGGTTTATTAAGCCCTGCCCCTCTCTTGCATCTCAGCACATTGCTACGTCATCCTCAGCAAACCACTCAGTTCCCACCAGCCACCGTAGGTCGATTGTTCCTTTTTTTACCCCTCCCCCCAAACCCACACCATAACAGCTTCTAGTGCCTATAAACACTTGTGTACAGACGCGTTATGAATGCCATATCATATCATATACCGCCTCAGGCTGTAACAAGGGTTATGGGCCTGTAAACCTTGTGAAACATCCTTGCTGCGCGTTGGGCTTTATCTCGTCTTCAGAGTCCATACCTCCCATGGGCAGGGACTATACAGTTGAATTATAACTTTGGAGTGTTGCTTAGCAGGCTGGGACTGGCCCATAGGGCAAAAGGGCAATGCCCTAACCAAAAGCACAAAATGCTGGTGTGGGCCCATTTCTATCTCAAAGTGGGCCACTTTTTTGGGCCCATGTGGGCCAGTGTAATAAGTTACTTCACTATGTAGTTTTGACCAGTGTTACTGAATAAATATTCTTTAAAATGCACAATTTGCATCGCATTTCATCAAAATCCTCCCCCTTGGGCACTACGCAGTCTGCCACAAAAGGAATGAATCACCATTTGCAACGGTGGGCCACTTTATCATTACTGCCCGGGGCAGTTTTATGCCCCACTGTGACCCTGTTGGTTAGCCATTGTAAACAATGGGTCAGAAGAAACACTCGTGTATAGGGGAGTTATAAATGCTATATCATATCATATATCAAGAGGGCCATAACCACTGTTACAAAGCTTGAAGTTTCTCTAACAACATACTACCTCAATAACCAATGTCTCAGCATTCTACTTGGGCAATAGTCACTGCAAGCTTGTTCCCGAGCTGTATTCGTTTGTTTCCAACCTGTTTCTAATCTGTATTGAGGCTTGGCCATATTACATTGGCATCCCTGCACTGCAGCCCTGCGTGGAAGTCGAAAGCAGGTGCTATCTCCCCCCCCTCTTTACATGCCCTCAGCTTTGCTGTGTGCCCATAACACGTTATAGCCCTCCTGCCAGGGCTGTAATGCCGCACTATCGAGAACAATGGCTCTGACAGAAGCAGGTGGATAATGCGGTGTCCTGGCAGCATACATGATCGCCTTGCGTGATTCACTGTCTGCAGGCCCAAGTATCTCGTTTGGCTTCATATTAAAAGAATCAACAAACCCCCGCTTTCCAACATGAACCCACAGACACAAGCAGACATAAACATGTGTCTGTCTAGCAACCAAAATGGGTGCAAGCGTGGCAGATAATGCCGGCGGCATCAGTACAGCTGATAAATAAACCACCACGGGCATGGGCAAATGACCTGGCGTAGCAAAATGGCTGACTGCTAAAGGCGAAGCTTGAGCAAAAAGAGCAGCCGAACTCAAGGGCTGGTCTGACATAGAACAACGCTGGGCGGGAAAAGGTCTCATATGTCTGGGATCCGTCTTTCGCAGACCTCTGTTATTACCTATAGACTGCATATGACACTGAACACTTGAACAATCAATCCTGCTAGCTCTAATTCCGAACGATCTAAGTATGTAAACACAGTGCATGTGCTGCACCTGGACTACTCCTACCCTATACAGCTACAGGATAGGCCCTCCTCGTGTTCTTACATCTCTCTCAGAAAGGGGTAAGATTACTACACTGCCCCCTGGTGGCTTGTCAGTATATTCATCCAGCTTCGTGTGGCCATCTGGGGCTATGAAATGGGGCAGAAAGTCTTAGTAATATGCCAGTCATATTAAAATCCCTTTCAGAAGCCAGGGGAGACATATGACTATTTACATTTAATTACCTCGATGCACATCTCCTCCGCGATTGCAGAAATGCCAAGATGGCCGCTATGCCAAGGCACTAGTTCTCATGTTTGTCATTACTGCTGTTTCATTACGTGTCATTCCTCGTCTGTTACCAAGTGTCATGTGCAAATCACGCAATCTCCTTACTATGTTCCTCATTCACGCTCTTCTCTATTGCTAGCAAGGCGACTCCTTGCTGCTTGTTTACTCTGCCTCCGTGCAGCCCACCAATGCCAACCCTGTCTGTAAACCCATCGATGGTATGCTTGATTGCACAATCAAACGAGGCCCCTTCCACGGAAGCGACAATTCACACAATCATCCTAATGTTGGGGTCTAACCTGCTCCTCCCCTCTAATGTGTAACTTTCCTATAATCAACATCACAACATGTAAATCCTCAAGGGAATATACGGACTCCCATTGCATTTAGGAATTATTCTGTGCAAATGCGATCTCCTTCCATAAAGACAGGACTTTTTATTAATTAGCAAAAATAGTCTTTATTTTACATAATGCATGGCCATTTTTTTGGGGGGGGAAACAATATAAGACCTATTTCATACCATTAAAAAGACAACGCTAAGTCTATGATTCAACAACACATTCTAATCATACAGCAACACACACCCTACTGTGATCAACACTATGGCTCATCCAGACCAACTTTCCTATAATCAACATGGATTCTTGTGCCATGGAGTCTGACTATTAAGACTGTGTTCATGTTCTGTCATTTGCCAATCCCTAGGCTCTTAATTTGATGAGCTCCCTAGCCGACTAGACTAAGAACTTTGCTCCCTAAATTAATCAATATGGTCTTTTATTGTACCCTGTAATTATCATAATACATGTCGAAATTCCCACCCAATATTTCTGATGCGAAAAATCAGAATTCGACTATTTTGCAGTTTGTTAATAATATCAAACCTTTATAGTGGTTTTTAGCTGTCCGAAATTTAAATGCATTCCAACATTTCATTATTTTTGAGCACTAAGAACCACCCTCAAGCCATGAGAGCCACCTTTGATCCTTGATGTTTTTTTTCAGTTTATCAGGCTTTACACATTTTTGCCAATTTACTTTTAGTCACCTGCAGCAACAGATTGCATGAAAATTACGGTTCCACCATGCCTCCGTTCACTGATACTTTCTTACTAGCGACAAGACATAGAGGCCCTTTGGAGAACTTGCGCATAGAGGGAAGGAGATCTAATTCGATCAAAAATGTTTCCACTGGATTTATTGGTTTGCGGTTTAAGCTGTTCAGCCCTGGTGGGCAGGGCTCCCTGTGTGGGGATTACACAGAGCAATACATGGCACAGTAAATTTGTAATAAGTTGATCAGCAAAACTGTCCTCCAAACCTTGGTAGAAATAGATGGGAAACTTTACAAGGAATGTAGAAAGAACTTTTAGGGACATGAAATATGAAAATAAGGAATGACACACAAGAAACAGTCGTAATGACGATGATATATGAATTTGACGAACAGTGCCAATATTCAAGGAAGTCGATTATGAGAGCATAGCAGGTTATCAAGAATGAAAAAGAAAGGGAATTAGAAACTAAGTTGTAGATATACTCAATTAAGAAGCCTGCAAATATACATGAATCCCTGGTATATTATGAGAAGTCATTTCATGCTACCAAGTTATCATGGTTGTAGGTCTCTATGTGGCAACAATGATTTGCCAGCACCTTTTGCAGGTACACATTAACCACCGTGAGAATACACTGGTTTAACAAGAACAGAAAAAAGTTACTTCTAGTAAGATTTGGAGAAATGGTAAATATTTTCCTGGCATGGGAGATGGTGGGCAAAAGTACTGTATCGTGTATCGATAAACCTTTTTATTAGGCAACTTTAGAAGGGGATCAGGTAATTGCCAAGTCACAGCCCTATAATTTACAGCGAATGTTGGGGTGGCATTGCGACTGTGCCTGCAAAAAAGGAGACATTTCTACTTACTGTTCTAGAAAGGTCTGAGAGCCCCTCTACCGAGAAGGAACACGGCCAAATAACCTGTTCTTTGGGAAGGTGCCCACTCGGGAGGGTCTACAACCACGTTTTAGCTCACTGTATCCTTCACAGATGAGAAATACCCATTTGCATATGATATATTTTATTTGTCTTTACGCACAGTGTTTCAGAGCGCGAGTTATCACTCTGGTCCCACCCGCTTACGCAGTCCAGCCTTCTCCTTTGAACAAGAGTACCGACAGCAACGCCAGACACGTGTTTCGGCTTGGTCAGGTCTCATCAGTTGGGTGAAGCTGTGCCACTCTAAGCACAGTGAGCAAGAGAATTGCCCAGCATTTCGGGGCTGGACTGCCCTTGCGGGTGGGGCCAGACTGATATGCAAGTGGATATTTCTCCTCTGTGAAGGGTGCCGTGAGCTAAAACGTGGTTGTAGACCCCCCCCCTGAGTGGAAGACATTCCGCAGAACCGGGTATTTGACCCATGTTCGTTCTCAGTAGTGGGGCCCCAGCAGCATTCTTAATTATGTCTTGCTGTTAAGCACAAAGTGCACCCATTTAAAATACAGTAAGGTGATTTTAAAGATTGTTTAGAGTAACAACTAAGTGCCCCAATGCCATGCCGACCTCATACACAAGTTCTCTTTGGTGATCTAGCATTGCATTACGCTAGAATACTGCACAATACGTGCTTTGGTCATTATACTTCCCGTTTAGCTCAGAAAAGATCAGTACATTCTATGATATTGTTATCAAGCTCACCCTCTATCCTCCACTTGATGCTATCATATTGTGGCCCTGTGTGATGAGATTATGTGTCTTATTACCCTTTTGTTTCCCCCCAAATGTGTGCGTTAAATGCACACTATTATCGAATACTGAGAAGATGCTTTAGGCAGGCTTACTTCTATGGTCGATATTGCGTTGATGTCCCTGGTGGAGAACATTACGATTGATCATGTTAGTAGCATTTCTTTCTAGAGAGAATATGAATGTAGCAGCTTTGCCGAATGCTGTAGGTGTTCAAGGAGATGTGCACCCTGCACTTTATCTTTGTCCTGTAAAGAATACATTTGTGTTGTAAGGAATTCTTAGCCTTCATCAAAGGCATGCGTGCATTGTTGTATTGCTGTGATGCTGTTTAATGTTAATGTTTCAGATTGTTTGTGTTTATGCACCATAGTAGGCATTTTCTATACCGTGAATTGTTGCATGAATTCACAAGATGTAGAATTGCGTGTTTTTTTGTGTGATTAAATGGTTTGCTTTTTTTAATTGAATTGCAAATGAGCAACACAGAATGTGCAATTTTAATCTGAAAAGCATCGTTTTATTAAATTGAAGACTGTGGACAAAAATAAAGTAGGTTCAATTGTTCAACTTCATGTGTACTATAAGTGATAGATTAACCCTATAGAAAAGAGAGCAGTAGGAAGAGGATCATCACAATCGTCTATATACAGGATATATGAAAAAGAGGGCGCAGTACCCGGTATGCTTGCAGTACAATCATCATCGCAGTCACAACACATGTAGTGTTTTTTATTGCCAGGCAGTTGATATCTAGAGCTGTCTACACTTTTCAATGTTTCTGTTTCATAAGTAGCACAAGAGCCATAACCCCAGAACGCAAGGGGTGGGTCCTGGTGTGCAAGGGGGACATTGAGAGAACTCCACTAAACTGATGGCCGTGAAGAATAAGCAATGACATTACAATGGTTTACATATGAGCAAGGGCACTCTTGACGAATCAGCCTTTGCCAGTAGTAGATCACACCACCTGTCGGTTGGCTCCCAGACCCTCCCATTTATCTAATGGTTCCATTGACAGTCATCTGAGATCAAGGAAACTGTATGTTCTGAAACTGTCAGAGCCATCGTTGACATTTTAAACTGTTTTTGGTTGCCATTTCTCTGGCTAGTGTTATGTGAGAATCACAGGAGCACACTACTGGCTCTATCTTCTTCTCCCTAACTTTAGAGTGAAATGTTCAAACATGAATGTATTACGCCTTTGTGTTCTTCTGTGTTGCTTTTGATGTGCACAGCATTTCTAAGGTCTGCATGAGACAAGCGATATGTAAGAAGTCGAGCTCTGAGTTTACTCTCAAAACATTACGTAACATTGCTTTAGACCATTAATGGCCATGAATGTGTTCCACTTTTTTAAAAAAAAATTGAGGCTATGTCCCTTCCTAGTCCTCATTGCTTGGCAAGTGCTGCTGCTGTGTCTATGCGGAAAAACCTTCCTGTCTCCTGTTCTAGGTATCATCTTTGTGAAGGTGAACTGGTGATTTACAGCAACTGGCGCACTGGCACAGATAGTTGTCGGGTGGCGCTGTTTGGCTAAGGAAACTAAATATATGTATTGCATGAAATGACTGCCAGAGTAAAATATCAAATTCAAGCATTACACACATAGAGACATGCAGCCAAGAGGCACTACTGACCTTCTATTAATCATAAACACACTTGATACATTCAAAATCACCATGTCAAAAAGCCATAAAATACAACAAGGATTAAATGGGGCTAAAAGTGCTGATGATAAAGAATTGCTTGGAATAGGCGCGTCATTTGGCAGACGGTTTTACAATTTTCACCAGGTCAAATATTCAAATCAAAATAATTCAATAAGAGTGACATATTTATAGATGTGTATAGCTGGTAATATAGCGATGACATGCATACACGTGTGTGATACATGCCAAGCCCAGATTGGCCAAAGATCTCAGAAAATCCGATCCCATGGCTCCCACTCTGAAGAACCTACACTGGCACATGCTCCAAGTTCACGTCGTCTTCAAAACGTGCTGCATCATCTACAAGGACTTCACAACCAAAATAGCACCCTACATAGAAAAACAAAGCGCCAATCTTCTGAGGCCAACGCAGTACTTGAAGTCACGATATCTCCAAGTTAGAAATCAAAGGATGCCAAACAGAAAAGAGCAGGAGACAAGCCTTCTCCTGCTGCGAGCCAAGCAACTGGCATACTATTTCAACAATCCCCTCCCCCACACATAAGGTGGCCCCCCGACGCTTTCAATTTCTTAAACAGAGCAAGACTAACCACTTCCAGTATCTCACCAGCACCGCATCAAACCATGCTAGTATTGGTTGCATCCAGACCATCCTCAGGAGCACACACCCACATCCCTGCTTTCCCACGCCTGCCCCCACCCTACTGTTCCTTGACACTGCCCAGATGTCCCATTTCCCCTGGGTCTTCTTTACGTGATCTCAAATTGTTCCCCTTTATTATACAGCACCCAACCTCTATACATTGTTCTACATGAATACATTCAAAGGAGAAAGTGGCAGAGGCGTAGCCAGGATTGTCTAACAAGTGGGGGCGGAAGTTAATGTAGTTGGGCCCACCACAGTGACATTAACATCTGTAAATGTCCACACAGCGCTGCTGAGCGGGCATTTACAGGTTTTGGGTGGGCCTTGCCCACTCAGGCTGTACCCTGTCTACGCCTTTGGAAAGTGGTAGCAAACGCAAACTCTGCTAGCGGTGCAGATGGGTTCCGCCCACGTTCATACCACTCACTGCTGGTGGAAGGAATCCATGAAGTCAGGTAGGGGGAATAATCTGTGAGTAAGTCGAGGATACTCTCTCTAGGTTGAGGAGGAGGAGGAGCTGTAATGTAGATTTGAAGGCGGGGGAGGTAGAGGAATGATTAAGATGTGGAGGAAGGGAGCTCCATTAGTGAGGAGCAAGGAGGGAGGAA
Source organism: Ambystoma mexicanum (assembly GCF_040938575.1). NCBI lineage: Eukaryota > Metazoa > Chordata > Amphibia > Caudata > Ambystomatidae > Ambystoma > Ambystoma mexicanum. The sequence goes on along the minus strand of NC_090931.1, from coordinate 970,008,183 downwards.
GGATGAGAGCGAGAGTATGTGTAAGGTTGTCAGGAAAAGCGTGGACTACAGAGGTACTCAGTGGAGTAGCTTTGCTGAAAATGTGGAGCGGACATAACATCTAAATGAAACAGGCCCCTGCCAAATGAATGGGACAAAATGGTGTGTCACCCCACCCCCCCAAAAGTACACCCATGAGACCTGATATTTTGTGGAGGGGATTAGGGGGAGATTGTTTAGGCTTCCTAGAATAATTTTCTAATTGTTTGACCCATTCAATACTGATTTGTGAAAATAATATTTACCTGGGTGATTTTAATCTTCCTGAACCTGAAAGCTTTATACTGGGCCTCATTATGAGTCTGCCGGTCTGGGAACTATGGTACCGGTAAGCTTGCCGTTATCGTAGTTACCGGACCGGCAGACTACGAGTTGTGCTCGCGGGTGCCTTTCTGCCTGCCAGGTCTGACCTGGCGGCACACAGGCACCCATAAGCACAACACGTCGGATGCACCGGCACCATTCACGGATGGTGCCGGTGAATCCGGCTTCTCCATTACCATTTAGCCCTATGGGGCTCGAATGGGAATGGGGAAGAATTTTTTCCGGCACCCTGGAATGGGCAATTACCGGGTCCGCCAGGGTTGTAATACCCCGGTAATTGCCCATTCCAAGGTGCCAGAAAAAAACAACTCTGGCGGCAGCCTTGCCTGTAATACTGTAATACAGGCACGGCTGCCGCCAGGATCATAATGAGGCCCACTGTCTTTACGCAAGGGTTAGTTTGGGCTCCTGTCTTGTTTAACTTTCAGTGTTTGAACTTATGTCTGAACCTAGGTTTCGGCCCTCATTACAAGTCAGGCGTTAAGGGGTTAACGGCGCCGTAAAGAGCGTTGGCGCCGTTAAACCCTTAACGCCTGATTCACACTTTAACGCCTGCTTTTTGCAGGCGTTAAAGTCCAAGGCGCTAAGCGACCTTGGTGCTAATTACGGCACCGTAATTTACGGTGCCGTAATTAGCGCCTTCCCCATCCCCATTATGCCCTATGGGGCAAAAATGGGAATGGGGAAGGGCAAATGGTGAATGGGGAATTACCGCCCCACTCACCTTGGAATGGGGCGATGATTCCGCCATCCACCATGGCGGAATCCGGCATGGACCATGGTGCTAATAGCACCATGGTCCACCGCCTGCCTTGTAATGAGGGCATTCGTCTCCTATTTGTTCCTTATCTCTCGCACTGCATCTCACCCTAGCTGGGCGTTTTCAGGATCCCTATGTCCTAACTGCTGTTTTAACTCTATGGGCCTCATTACAACTTCGGCGGTAGCCGTGCCACTATTGGCGCCATGGCTGCCGCCGAAATCTGGTCCGGTTTCCCAGAATGGGGAATTACCGGGTCATTCCGAGTTCGGTGGGCCCGGTAATTCCTCCCTCCAGGAACCCGGGCCCGGCCCTTCCCCATTACCATCTGAGCCCCCATAGGGCTCAATGGGAATGGGAGAGGGTGCAAACAACGTGCCGATTATGAGTGGCCCGTTGTGTGCTCCCTCTTGCCCTCGCGGGACCCGGTAAGGAGGCCTGGTTTGACCGCCTCCTTTAGCGAAGCCCATTAACCCGTTCCGCCTCAGTCGTAATGAGGCCCTATGGCTCGAATTTCAGGTTTGTCTATGCTTATTCCTCATCTCTCTCATCACAGCGTAGCTGAGCAGTGCCTTCTAAGGGCCGCAAGGCTTTGCCTATTTGCATGAAGCTCCCTGCTACATATGATTCAAGATATGATTCCCATATCCTTTCATTAGTGTGATTTCAGGTGACATTTTCATGCTTAAAGAGGTCCTTACCACATGCAACCGCATACATCATTGTGTGCCTTGACTACACAGAATATGCTTAGGAAATGCCAGCTCTAAACAGACGGTGCAAGCCACACGGATATTCTACGCAGCACGTAGATTCCATTTTAGGAAATGTGCTCATAGTTTGTGTTGTCTGGGCTTATGTGTAAATTGTTTAAACATGCAGAAATTAGCCTTTTACGTGTTTGTCTGCATTTCTATTGCATTCACATAAGGCTGTAAATCTTTTACCAAATGGGTCATATTCATGTTAACATAGTTTTGCAAAGAGAGGCATCTAGTATTGTGATATGTGCACTGTCCATGGCTCCATGAGCCCCTTAAAATTGCACACACAATAAAAAAAATAAAATAATATATATATATATATATATATATATATATATATATATATATATATATATATATATATATATATATATATATATATAAAGCTTATTGGGCTGGCTGGGGTGTGTGATCCTGGTAGATGGTTTCATTTCTCTCTGACTTGGCCACACAGGTTGGAGTCCTTTTGAGTGATTAATCTCACACTCTATTAGAAGGAGCAATGGGCTATCAATTGGGCAGACTTGGGAACATATGAAGTACCCTCCTGCATCTCTGCTGGTGGCCCTGATGCCGTCACATGGAATAGCATTGTGGCATTGGCTCCCCCTTAGTGCTCTGTCACTTGATTTGACAAGCAGATGTATGGTTCACAGGTTCTCTTGGTGATCTAGCATTGCATTACGCTAGAACACTGCACAATACGTGCTTTGGTCATTTTACTGCCCCCTTTAGCTCAGAAAAGATCAGTACATTCTATTATATTGTTCTCAAGCTCACCCTCTATCCTCCACTTGATGCTATCATATTGTGGCCCTGTGTGATGAGATTATGTGTTTTATTACCCTTTTGTTTCCCCCCAAATTTCATTCAGCACACAGTCAACTCTTGGCTCTGACACCTCTGTCAGCGGTCTTGATATTACCAGGTCTCTTAAGTACTGCTCATAATAGAATGCACTACAAATACCTGGTTTTGAGCCCCCACAACTTACAGGATCTCCTGAGCACATCTCAAGGGCATCACACATCCATAACTCGATTTTATTTGAAACCAACAACACTTCGCACTGCTAACTGGTAAGATAAAATCTCCAATATAGACATTTCTTGTTTCTTTCCAAAAACCTTTTTTGGTTTGAACCCATACTGCCATTCATGCATCCCAACAATCACCATCACTATACCTTATTCTAGCTCTCCTTTTTTGTTGTGATTTTTGTCTTTCTGTTTTTGTTCTGACTTTCCCATTTTGCCATTTAATGCTTACCTTGTCCCTGCTTCTTGTTCACCCAACAGACCACGGTGTGGCTTACACCCTTGGTGGGGTCACAGTTCACTCATTCGGGCAAGGTCTGTGCGTTTTAAGGAAACTACAGTGGTGATATGCGCAGTATGAAAGCCAATTAACATAAAATAACATATATTTTATGATTAACTAGTAGCATCTAACCTATTCCAATTTGTGTTAGATCCAACTCATCATTTAGGGAACATCATGGACATCATAAAAGCCAATGAAAATCAAATACGCTGTTATGTTGCTATGGAGATTGATTTGTCTGACCACCTTATTATTCCATTTGAAATCATTAATGCAGTCTCTGTTTGGCATGGTCAATCAAATTTTGAAAATAAATGTTAACACAGTTGTGCTCCGGAGTTTCAAAATGCTGTGAATGTTTTTTTCTGAGTCTTTTTCCTGCTTGACTGCCCCAGATGTTTCCTTTGAAGGTTTTCAGTTTATGACTGTAGGGGCCTCATTACGGCCCTGGCGCTCCCATAATGAAGGGTGCCGGTACGGGACCGGCACCGTTCATTACGGGATGTCTTAGTGTCGAGGTCCCCTAGCGGGACTCGCACAGAACGTCTTGTCAGACCAGACGTCCTTTGCGGGTCCCGCAAGGGGAACAAGGAGCTAATAACGGGCCCTAGGGGCTCAAATGGGAATGAGGATTGGTTTAGTGAATGAGGAATTACCGGGTCCTCCAAGGTTGGAATGACCCAGTAATTCCTCATTCACAGAACCCGGTACTAGAACCCGGTATGGAGGCAGCCATGCCGTTATTAAGGGCATGGCTACCTCTATACTCATAATGAGGCCCTATGTCTCACTGCTACTTTGACCCTATGTTTCATTTGAAAACTGGCAAAGGTAAAAAGACATCCTGGTATTCTGATGATCTTACGCCCGCTTCAAAACAATTGGTACAAGTGGAGATCAGAAGAGTCCGTTGCATCTTTATATCATGTGCGGGTTCAAAGGAAAACCCTAATTGAAGCTACAAAGTCTTCTTTTTATATACATCCATTCTTTTTCTTCAGCTTCTGTTAACACTTCCATTAATTAAAAATCTGATTACGATTATGAAGCTGAATAGAAAGAATGGATAACACACAACACTAAATTGTTCATGACAAATCAATTCCCAACTATGCCAGAATTATGCATTTGACTGAAGATTCATAAAGGTTTGAATAACCCACCAGGTAGACCTATGGCTGCCACATCAGATAGAATATTGGGACCTCTCTCAAATATACCAACATAATTACCCAACCAATTATTCAATGTAGTAATACATACCTAAAAGACACAGATCACTTTTTTCAGATGTTGAAAGATATAAACACATAAATCCCAAAGAAGATATTTGATTTACTATGCATTTAGTGAGTCTGCACACCTCCATAGCATACATTGAATATCTTTAGCCCACCTCATGGCTGTTATTAAGAACAAAAAAAGTTAAAGCCTATACGGTTTTCACTTTGACCTTATTGAAATGTATTGTATCGAATATTTTGTCTATTTTGCAAATTCATTTCACCTTCCAATTTTAGGGACTTCAATGAAGCCAGTTTGGCTCTTATATTTGCTAACATTGTTATATATTACGTTAAAATGCCACAAATTCTATCAGTGACACATTGCAATGGCCATCTGCAATTTTACAAAAGCTATATTGATAATATATATGGTATTTGGAAAGGTTCTTTTGATGATCTCACATTCTTCTACAAATATCATAACATGACTCATCCTAGAATGAAGTTCACTAGGGAAAACAATAGGAACAAACATTCCTTTTTTAGATGCTGAATAACAGCATTTGTACTAATACCCAATTGCAAACATCAGTGTATCGAGTTCTTAAGAAAAAAACATAAAACTAAATTTTAAGATATCTGGGTAGAACTTTTAAAACAGAAAAATATTAAGCAATCCCCTAAAATACTTTGTCACAATTTATTAGAAACAAAGCTATAAGATTAAACAAATCATAAAGAAGAACTGGAAATAATGGAGTATGATCCTATTTTACAAAATATTTTTTCAGATTTATGACTGAGCCGGTCAAGTGGCACAGCGAGTAGAGCGCTCGCTTTGACCTCCGTGCAAAGCCTGCCGACGCAGGTTCGAATCTCGGCAGGGCCAAACTCAGCCTTTCATCCTTCCGAGGTCGATAAATGAGCAGCACACACAGTGGGTAATAATAAGCAGCCATCAGATACCTGAGGGTTCGTAGCGCTATATAAGTGCCAAATTATTATTATTATTATTATGGCATTTGACTATAAGAGATTTACTGATTGAAGCTAAATGACCCACTTCAACATGAACTCTATGTCCATCACGAGGGACAGTACCTTAAAATAATTGTAAATATTGCCATAGTGTCATCAAAGGTCATATGATAAATCATCCATTTAATGGGAAATCAATCTGACTAAACCAAATTGTCATGTGACACTGTATGAGTTATTTATTATATCAAATGCCCCTTGTGGAATGTATTATGCACCAGTAGCATAACATTTTATAGGGGGACATCACTTAGTTACGCAAATACAGTTGATCATTTTAGAACATATGACATTACCCATTAGCAGAGATAAGTTAAACAAACTTTTTAAAAAAGTGTAATATAGTTTACAAACCATTTTACACAAGCATACAAAAGAATCTATAGTGCAAATGCATATAGATATATATGTACATATATATATATATATATATATATATATTACATGGCCTGCGGTAGCGGCCATGTAGTTATGGTTAAGTTGCTAAACCCATAGCAAGAGCACTTTTTGGGTGGCTTATAACTTTGCTCCCCCTGGATGAATCCTCACCAAACTTTGCAAAAAATGTATATGGCCCGCTTTTATTTCTTTTGCAAATTTTGGTGAGGTTTGGTCAGCGGGGCGGGGCAAAGTCATAGGGGGGTCCCAAAATTTATTTTTTTCTCATAGACATAATGGGAAAACATTTCTGTCGCGCCCACAGCCCAAACCGCTGGACGGATTTTCACCAAATTTGTGGAAGGAGCAGCGGCTTGGTCATGAAAGCATGCTTTTGTTAATGTGGTGTAAATCCGTCCAGTAGTTTTTTTTTTAAATGACCAAAACATAAGGCAAAAAAATGTGTGATATCTATGTCCACTACGCGGACTCACTTCCCTGTTCGGTTCACGGACTGGTCTCTGATTGGCTGTTCAGTCCGCGGACTGGCCCCCAACTGGCCAGAAAAATTCACTGACTTTTGCGTGCTCCGGGGACATCGGGTACACGGCCGCTGATTGGGTGGTGAGAACATGTGAAATGCGTCAGTTTTCCTGAAACACCCACCATCTTTGATTTGCAGACTTTTTTTGGGGTCCGCGGACAGCGCAGTGAAAACATTAAAAAAAAACAGCATTGCACTTGTCACACTCAGCAAACAATCTCTGGGGAGCTCAGAGCATGCAGATACGGCGAAGGGAATAGAGCAGGTCGCACCTTAGCCAACCTGTTAAAAGCCGAGAAACAGCATACACCAATCTCCAGCATATTAGCAGGGGACGGCACAGTGACCACTAGTGAAGAGGGGATAAATAGAGAGTTCACCCGTTTTTATTCAGATCTATACTCTAATCATGATTTGAAATCAGCCAGCGATGTAAGAAAGTACCCCGATAATATTACTCTCCCGACACTACCCATAGAATATAAACTCGCGCTCAACCAACCTCTAACGACTGATGAGATCACAGAAGCAATCAAGTCGTTAGCCAACGGAAAAGTACCGGACCCAGACGGATTGGGAGTGGAGTTGTACAAGGAATTAAATGAGTAACTGGCCCCGGTGCTGTTGTCGGTGTGGGAGGAAGCTATGGAATTAGGAACCCTCCCAACATCAATGAGAGAGGCTATAATAACAGTGCTTTTGAAACCTAGGTGACCACCCAATGAGATGACCTCCTATCGACCCCTGTCCCTAATAAATTGTGATGCCAAAATCTTTGCTAAAATCCTGGCCTCGAGACTCCTACCAAATATGCCCACATTAGTACATCCAGATCAGTGCGGCTTCATTCCCACCAGGTCGACGGCACTAAACCTCCGGAGACTGTTTCGAACATGGCCCAGATAAAACCTGAAGCCCAGGCGATAGCTGTATCCCTTGACACTGAAAAAGCATTTGATTCAGTGTCATGGACGTACCTATTTACAGTACTTGAGAAATTCGGAATTGCCCGTACTTCCTGAGATGCGTTAGGCTACTGTACTCTGACCCTGGAGCTAGAGTGCTGACTAACCGTACGGTGTCCGACTGGTTCGGGTTGGGCAGGGGCACTAGACAGGGATGCCCATTCTCCCCCATATTGTTTGCCATCACAATGGAACCAGTTGCAGCAGCCATCAGGGAACATCAGGGACAGAGGGGCATAAAGATGGCCGGCCTAACCCAATCAATATCCTTATACGCGGACGATACATTTCGGTATGTCCGGGAACCTGATATACATCTAGGTCCGGCGATGGAAACCATACACAAGTTTGCCGAATACTCAGGCTATAGGACCAACAGATCTAAATCTGAAATCGTTCCCCTAACCCCTGCCACGCGGTGCCCGAACAACACACATGGGCTGCAATGATCCCCCACTAAAATAAGATACCTGGGAATTATCGTGTCGGGGCGAAAAAATCCTCCCTGTTCTCCGACAATCATGAACACCTATTGAGTACTATCTCCACCAAACTCCGCCTGTGGGCAAAACTTCCCATTTCACTTATCGTTCGAGTGGCCATACTAAAAATGGTAATCCTACCAAAGCTATTATATATTTTTACCAACATCCCGATATGGCCTGGTGGACAGTTTTTCACAGCCCTCCTATGTTGTAGAGTTTGTGTGGTGCGGGGGGGCGGCCAGAATGAAATGGGAAAAAATGGTGGAGCCATATAACAAAGGGGGCATAGCAGCCCTGGACTTTGAATTATATTACCTGGTAGCGCAGGCCCAGTTTGCCAGATACTGGTATGATGATTTCAACACCTCACCTCACATCTGCATAGAGAGACACGCAGCACATCCGACTGACTTACGATCCATCATCTTTAAAGTTAAGCATAAAGATGACTGCCCATTCGACCCAGTCAGCACAACAGTGCATACATGGTCTAGGATCTATTGTAGGCTCCAACTAGAACTCCTTATTACTCAGAAGCCCCCTTCTGGAACTTCCCCGACATCGCACTATCTTATGACCCTGATGTCCAGAAAACATGGGATCCAGAGGGAGAATTCAAAATTAAAGACATCTTCCCCAATGGTAAATTCATAACACTGGAAGAATTCAAGGTTGGGATTTGCAGGAATCAATTGAAAACACTACAATACCACAGGATGCGAATGGCCTTTAAGGCTTGATGGCCTCTATTCCCAGACGAACCCCCTCCACACTCATGCCTCGTGGCCTTGTCCACCCAGACGGGAGTCAGTGTCTACGCAATTGTACAGGCAAACATGCCGACGGTAAATAAGATTAAAGCTGACCTCGGAACCACCATATCGGATAAGTCATGGGAAAGGTACTGGGGGTCATTACGAGGTTGGAGGTAAGGGATTACCGGCACCGGTAAGGGTGCCGATGCCGGTAATCCCTTATCTCCGTATTCCGAGTTCCCTTTGCGGGTCCTTCCTTACCTCCTGCTTTTAGCAGGAGTTAAGTACGGGACCCGCAAAGGTACCTCGGAGGTAATTACGGTACCGTAATTTACAGTGCCGTAATTACCTCCTTCCCCATTCCCATTGAGCCCTATGGGGCAGAAATGGGAATGGGGAAGGACAAAAGGTGAATGGGGAATTACCGGTCCCTCCAACCCTGGAATCGACCGGTAATTACTCCTTTCACCATGCCGGATTTGGGACGGTTTCGGAGGCAACCATGGAGCTAATTACACCATGGTTAGCTCCAAACCCGGAATGAGGCCCACTGTGAGTTAACCAAGAGGGTATCCATCAATGCAGGCCTCCGCCTGATCCAATTTAAGGTATTAAATAAGTTGCACTACACACCTGAAAAATCACTAAATTTACACGGAATGACACTGACAACTGCTAGAAATGCGGGAGCGAACATGCAGACTCATTTCACATGTACTAGAGTTGCCCACCTATATACAGATTCTGGGGAGAAGTGGCGAACATTCTAGTAGAAATCACACAAGTCCCAATAGGCCTAATACCCCAAAAATATCTATTCGGAGACATTGGGAAGATCTACGAAGTCACTAGAAGAATCTTCAATGTTGCGTGCGAAGTGGCAAAAAAATGTATATTACGGAACTGGAAGAGCGCACACGCGCCACGCATAAATCACTTTCTTAAAGAACTGGCGTATGTCATTGAGGAACAGTATGTAATATCAATCCCGAGGACAAGTAAACCTAAAGACATTTGGGCTCCGTTCAGAGCGTATCTGTGTGAATTCGGATCGGCCAGTAGTAGCACGGCAGGGCCTTGAAATGAGCCGGCTTTGTAAATATTATATGTCTTACTGTGTTTCTGTGCTTGACATCTAAGTTACTGAAATGTATGGAATGTTGTGTTGATGTTGTGTTGATGAGGCGACGTGTACCACAATCAATAAATCAATTAAAAAAACAATCTCTGGGGATGTGGGGGGATTGGATATGGCCATAAGAAGCCAAAGAATGGGTTGTTTCACCCCCCGCACCGCACCCGAAAGTCTGCGAACACTCCAGATGTCCTGGGGCAGTCCCGTGGTGTTCCCGGACACTTCGCATGTCCTAGGACATCTGTACCTATTTCTGCATTACAGGGTTGGGGAAAAGCAGTTTTTGGATGGCTTATAACTTTTTGCGCCACTCAATGAAAATGAATGTAATTTTGCAATTTTATTCTAGAACTAATCCTGAATGGGTTTGCATATAAATGTGGTGTCATTTGACGAATCTGCACAACATTTGGCAAAACGATTTTGAATCTAGATATAAATGGTTTTCTAAAGTTTGGTGGGATTTCCTCAAGAGGGGGTGAAATTAGAGGGGAGTCTCAACATTTTTAGATGGCTTATAACTTTGTTGCTATTTGACGAATGTGGACAATGTTTTGAGAGAGATTATAGACCCAACCTTCTATGTTTGTGTAAAGACTGAATGTATTTTGTGGCTAAGTTGTATGACTATTGTATGTACATGTTGACACTTTTTAAAAAATAAAACATGGGCAGATTTCGAGCAAACTCGTGAGGAGCATTGGCAAGGGCATTAAAGCATGATTTTGCAAATGTGCACATGTTTTATTTTTTGACAAGTGTAATAATGTAGGTACACAAAATAGTCATATACCTTTGGTGACTGAGGTATAGCCTGTGGCCGTGGGCAGTAGCCAGATTGTCTGGGTCATGGCATAAGGTCATGACGCGGACAATCTGGCTACTGGTCATAACTGCTAGGGAGGAAAAATGGTGTTAAAGTGGCTATGTCTACCTGGGACCGGCTACGTGGTAAAGTTATTCGAAGGTAGGATAGGTTTGAAAGAGGAAAAAAAGTGTTTGTGGTAATATGTTCATAGGGTTTTGCAGGCTGCCATGGCAAGGGAAGAAAGGCTGTGTACGGAGCCCTGTCTTCTCTTTCCATGTTGGCTGTCTTGGAAAAAAATGTTCCTTCCTACAGCGGGATGCCGCAGGTGTCCGGCTATAGGAAGGAAAATCTATGTTTTAGCACCATGGGTTCCCGCTTTGGGAACCATGGGTGCTAATGGCCTTTATCCCCCATCTCAGGGGCTGCAATGGATGATAATGGTCTGTAGCCCTCCTTACTTATTTATTTATAATGCACCAATGCCCGCAGACATCAGGCTGTGTAGTTACAGTATTTGTTGAGGAAGATGAGGGGGAGAAGACAGCTTACTACTTGCTGAGAAAGGAACAACCTTTCTGAGAGCATTGCGGTCATTGGATTTGGTCTGGCGGCGCATGGAGGTGGTCCTGTAGGAGTACTGTTCAGGCAGTCTGCGACTAGGTATAAAATTGCACTCAGTGCATTTCACTTTGGTAGCTTTAGCCTTTGGTACACTCCCAACAGTAGCAAAGAACTGGCACACCCATGATACGATCTTGGTGCTCGAAGTAGGCACTTCCTCTACCTCCTCTTCTTGGTCCTCTTCATTGTCTTTGAAAGCACTGCGCTTTTTTGTTGTGAAGGTCCTCCAGCTGGTGGTGGTGGTGGCTCTTGGGGAGGAGGGATGGCAATAACTGATGCCATTTTTAAGCTAAATAGCAGCTTTGATAAAATTCTTCCAAGTATGTACTGTGTACTAGATTGGTAATGGATAATGAGTCTGAAAAGGTGTAGGAGATGTGCAAGGGAAATTTTGAAGTTGAAAGTTCCTAGATCAATAGAAAATGCAGTTCCGAACTGTCTTCGAAGCACAGATACAATCACGAAGTGCAGTCCCCTTCGCGAACACGTCACTATGCTGCGTGCAAGCGTATGGTTAAGTGGCACTGTCCCGAATGTCTGCAATGAAGTCAGACGTTCCTGGACGACTACGGATGCAAAATTATTTCAAAACATAGGCAAAAAGTGTATAGGCATGTTAAAAATGATGCTACAAGGTGGGAAATGGCAGAGTTTTAAGGTGAAACTTTGTAAACTGGACAAAGATATTGGTTATTGGCTAAGTATGATATTAGTAAGTTGTAGGAACATAGCATGCACTGGTAAAAACCCATGAAATTCACTGAAAGAACTTTGTTAAAGGGACGTTAGGGTTAAGTTGTACTACTAAAAACCTATGAAATTCAATGAAAAAGCTTTGTTAAAGGGACGTTATGGTTAAGTTGCACTAATAAAAGTCTATGAAATTCAATGGAAAAACATGGTTACAGGGACGTTATGGTTACAGGTAAAACCGGAAACCTTAGGAATTCGCCAGTTATTGAAAGCTAAGCAACCATAACTCGCACCACCACCGTGCACTGCTAAGACTAACACCTAGGACATCAAAGATGACATCCCAAATATCATTGATGACATAACTCCAATAGTCACTTAGTATGAATTATGTGAAATCTTAAATTTGGCAACATAATAAAAATGTGACGTATTCTTAATGTAGACTATTCACAGCAGTTAAGGAATTTTATGTAACATTGCCTATAAATAAGTTCACCTATTTAAGGAATGAATAAGCGTTAAAGAGAATAAGTACAAATGGACAAAAACTAACAAATGTATAATTTTCCTGAGCATAATGTTATTTTTGAACTAATCATGGGAGTATTGAGTTCCTATATGTGTCCACCTAAGATGGTGGACATCACAAACTATCATTTTGACTTAACTTTAAATGCACACTGGTTGTGATGATGTTATTTCTGGAACCACATTTTGCTCAAGGGTTGCATAGCAGATGATCTATATAAAAGGGGACATCCACTTTAACAATATTTGTACTTCTTTGTACCTGATCGAGCTGACAGATCAATAGCAACAACAGATCATTAGTATGTTAACTTCTAGACAATTTACCAAAAATAACGGTAGTATCTTTAACTAGGGCTTCACGTAGCATATTTTAATTACTTACAGGAACCTTGCTACATGATAAAATGGAGGAATACTACATAGTGAACCTACAAATTAATCAGTTATGGATATTTTTTATTACCTCACGCATGAGTAACATTTTGACTTTTTTTTGGAAAAGCCTGACATGGACATTTTTCGAAGTTTGTTATAGATATGTACCTGAATTTCTTCTATGTGTTTAATTTTAGATTTCATATGCGTTGTTAAAGCAATAAGCAATCAAAGATTCACTAGATACCAGCACCACATTACACTGAGGTTCATTGGTCTAATAACAATTGCACATAGTGATTACCATTAATTCATCTTTTAGAAATAAATATCTTTAGAAGTAATAAAGACTTCTTTTTCTATGGTCATAGCATATTCAGATTAGTACTTTACTTACTTTAGACACCATCAATTTTTTTTTAAAGAAGTTTAAAGTATATTTAAGATTATACCAAAAAAGGTCTCTTATTACTTATAGAGAAACACACTGGAACTTCACCTTTAGAAGGGTTAAATATACCCGAAACACGTCTAGCATGAAGAGTTCCAAAACACACTGAAGGAAGCAGTTAGGTTCTACTTTGCAACTTAAGAAACTAGTTCACATAAAGAGTCTGTGCACGTTGTTGGATAAACTGCTCTATTTGAGATCTTTTTGATTATTTACTATATATTTTTTTATAATGTGTACATTTTTGAAGTTGCTTTGAAATGAAACAAGACTGATTGAATTGTAACTGATGTATTATTCTCTTTTTTTGTGCTGTAAATTAATTTGTATGAATGTATGACTGAAATATATAAACATTATGAATTTATTACAATGTTACATTATTCTTGTTGAGAAGTAATGAAATTCTTATACCTTTCACAGAAGAGTTTGGTCTCAATTAGAGTGCAGGAAGCTTCCAATAGAGTACCTGTTGGACTTTGTTCTCTACTACTGATCCTTGCCTGATTACGCTGGTTAAAGACCATGCACCTCTTGCTGCTCTTGTTATCACACACATTTTCAACTCCTCTCTCTCACTCTATTAGCTGTGCATCAGCTGCTTTTTAGTGTGATACAATATTTTCTTTACTGATAATAAATGTTGATTCTCCCTCTTGTCACTAAAGTCATGGAAAGGGCAGTTGAAAAATTACCACTGCCATTCATGACTTCATTTAGTCCACAAAATTCCTAGGTGTCCATCAGGTGCACCTTTGCCCCATCAGAGGAACAGAGTTGATCCCCTTCTCCATCCTGCATGACCTTAGTCTCTGCTGATGTTGAGGGTGTCACAGCACAGCCTTGGTCCTACTGGACCTCTCTGTGGTCTTTGACACCACTGCCTATGGTACACATCCTAGGAGACTGACAGATACTGGCCTCTCCAGCTTTGTGCTTGATTGGCTTTGCTCCTTCTTGATGGACAGGTTTCAGGTAGAGGTCACTATGTTCTCCTTCTCCTTTGAATCCTTTCTACTCTTCTGTGCATTTCACTGATTTTATTTCAATTTCTATATCTGCTCACTCACCAGCTGCATTCATTCACACATCCTCCCGTTCCAGTCTAATGCCTACGGCACCCAAATCCTTCCCTGTGGCATTGGCAGATAACGGTATTGCCTGTAAACCGTGAGCCAGTGGATAATGAACCACTCTGATAAAACAGGCTTCATGAGGAACGAGGCAGAGATGTACTATGAAACTCCTCGTTTTAACCTCTATCCATCTTGAGCTTCCCCAGCGACTTTGGTCAAGAGCTTTGGCTTTCATCTCTCCAACACTGTCTCCCTTCAGCCACAATTTAATGCTGTGTCAAGCACCTGATATTTCGTTTTGAAGGCTTACCACAAACTCCTCCCCCCCACCCTACTCCCCTTCTGTCATCAATGTAATTATAGCATCTCGGCTTAACCGTGTAGGGTCTGCTTCTGGGTTCCCCAGCATTTCTTATCAATCATCTCTAGACCCCGTCCCAACAAATCAGCTGATGGGCACTTATAAATCAGGGCACGTGTCGCTTGCTCTCCATTATCTACATTGGCTCCCAGTAGACAGAGTTGAAAGCACTGTTCTAGGTGAAAAGATCTTTTTCTTGAGATCTTTTCACATAAAAAGGATTTAGAAAGTTCCGCTCTGTGACCGCACGGAGCAGTCTTTTTAAATAGAACTGTCACGCCCCTGCCACACATGAGTGCGCGCAGGGGCTGACAGGCACGTCTGGACCCAGAAGTGCACGACGAGGAAAATGGGTGTGTGTGTGTTGTGTGTATGTATGTGTTTTTGTTTGGGGAATGGGGGTGTGGGGGATGGCGGGAAGGGGCTGAGTCTGAGAGATGGGGAATCCTGTGTGACGGTGGGGGTGGCCAGGGAGAAACAATGGGGGATTCGGGGGTGAAAACCCCTTTAATATTGTTTTTAAAAAAAATAAAAAAAAAACACATTTTAAAGGTCTCAAGAGAAAAATACCTTTACATTGCTGGTTTTCCGATCAAAATAAAATCAGGCGTTGTAAATCGGTCTTCTTCTCTTGAGTCATTAAAAATGAGGTCTTTTCACATAGAACCGAAAGCACTATGCATAACGCATTGTGCTAGCCATAGGGAGGGTCCCCGTTTCTCTTACCCAAGCTGACTCACTAGACTCACATCTCTTTACTCCGTCCACTCCTCGTCTCTTGAACTGCCTCAGGTTCCATTATTTAAACCCAAAAGGTTAGGCTGATACCCTTCTCGGCTATAGCACCCTGCTCTGGAACTCCTTTCCTGCGGACCTTGGCCTTGCCATTAACCCTCTCACTGGCAGAAACCTCTTTACACCTACCTCTATCCTGTTTAGCGGGTTTTTCTTCTTGCAAAGCACAGCACCAAGAACTGCACAAGTGTACGTGCACTACGTAAGCACACCCCACATAATCACCTCATGTGGTCTGGTGTAGGGTCTGCAAATATGCCTGGATTCTGCAGGCGGTTCTTACAGCTGTAAGCTGTAATTAGGGAACTGCCCACGTTTACGAAAAATAATTTCCCGGCAGGCCGCCTTCCCAGAACGGTGAGTGTTTGCAAGAGAGGTCCTTGTGTGCTAGAGGCGAGGGGATTCGCTGGGCTTCAGTCAGCAGGACTGGATAGAATATACGTGACATCAGAGGGGTTGTTGGGGGCTGGGGGGCTGAGGGGGCTGTAGCCCCGGGTCTTTTGGTTGTAGCTCTGGATAGAAGCTCAGGGACTACAACCAAAAGG
Organism: Ambystoma mexicanum; assembly: GCF_040938575.1. Classification (NCBI taxonomy): domain Eukaryota; kingdom Metazoa; phylum Chordata; class Amphibia; order Caudata; family Ambystomatidae; genus Ambystoma; species Ambystoma mexicanum. The sequence goes on along the minus strand of NC_090931.1, from coordinate 969,992,188 downwards.
CTATAGCTAACCCCGAATCCCGCCAGTCCTGACATTAGTTTCGCCCGGACCTATTTCAGACCTAGCAACACCCCTGCGTGAGATTGTGTATAAATCAGCATGAGAGGTTGTGTTTGTGTTAGTGAGTGACAGGGAGGAATGCATGGGTGTGTTTTAAAAAAAGAACGATTGTATGGGAGCCAAAAAGAATTATACAATAAAAAAGATTTAGAAAGCACTGAAGTGGACAAGGAGAAAGCGAGGCATAGTAAAAGAAGGAAGGGAGGAAGAAAAAAGAGAGAGAGGAAACAAGGAAGCAACACACGAAGACAACAGGAAGGGAGGGCTGCTGTAAATCAGTGAATAAAAGCGAACTACTTAATGAAATGATGAAATGTTTGAAGATTACAGCTTCTGCGCTCTCATATCCTCCTGCCGAGTGATTCCTACTATCACTGTCAGTGACGTGACATAAATTGCACAATCCATAAGTCGGTCACGTTTGACAGTCTGTGAATGGCTTTGATGAAGGACAATATCGGTTGGGCTGCATTTCCCAGTTGTTGCAAGAGTGGAGCGCAATTTTTCAGTGTTTACACCGAGGAAAAAGCACTCGCAGAATAAAAGTATTGAAACTATACATATGTGCGACAAAACAATTGTTGCCCGGTGCCAATATCACACAAACTTGCACTTCTGCATGGTTTTTCTTTCATATAGCTCTTTGTTGCTGATCTTCTATGCAGTTGGCACGACACCCATGCAGTTGGCACAGGGTGCACAATCACTGGAACATGCCCAACGAGGCACACCTCTTGATCAGAAGGGGGTGAGTTGTGGATCTGCAAACTGCATCCCAACCACACGTGCCACCCTCAGCAAATTCAGTTAACGGTTCTAATACGACTTCTAATTAGACAAACCCTCAGAAGTAAACACCCTTTAATGGTAGAAAACAGTCCCCTAGGGTGGTGGCAAAAACACGCATTCCACGTGCATAGGCATGAATTAACTGGCCATTCCTAAAGAACACGGAAGTTCAAGGGTCAGGTCATAACGGGGCCATGTTAGCCACTGCTGGCTGATCGAATACTTCCAATGTATTGTTTTGGCAACTGAGGCTCAACGCCTGAAGCTGGCAACACCTGGAAGCCCATAAAATGCTTTTGATCTCTCTATCATCCTGCATGGTACCATCAATAATGCAAAAACATACCTTCAAGCCTCAATTACCCAGGGCCGTACATGATGCCCACCTGAACAGTTGAAACCCAAACAAGGAACATCTGATGGTGTGAAGGCATATGCCCAAGTCCGGCTGAGAAACATTTGATCCACAGCCATGCATTACCATTTCCATCTGCGGTGACAGGAGCAGCCGCTCCACTAAGTGCTTTCCTGCAAATTTCACACTTAATAACAATGCTTAAATTCTAGTCATACCTCGAACCTGCCAACCAAGCAAGGCACCAGTTGTAAAATGTAGATCCCACGCAGACACCTATGCAGGTGTAGGGGTCTATGGTTTCAGCATAACAGAGCAACATTCATATGGGTTACATCACTTTTCATGCGTTTGGCATCTGTAATGAATCGAGAGAATGTGTCCCCTAATGGTGAGCCTCCCCCCTTTGAGGCTAGGGAGGTGAGCCTAATCTGCAAGACCCTCCCTAAGAGTCTGGGCAAGTGGGACCTCACTGGGAGAGACTATCGCCTAGGGGACAAGGACTCCGGTTCCACTGAGTAACTCCCTAAGCTATTCCCCGTGTTGGCATACATGGGACGATCACATTGAGAACATTGGCTGAATACGTGAATAAAGCCTGTCCTTTTCATCAAGGAAAGGGCTCTGTCGCTTTAACAAAAAGTCACCAATTAACTGTGATGAGGAGGTTGAAGAGAGTGGACATGCTGAATGAGGGCAAACAAGAGGAACGCGTAACACCTGACGGAGGTAGAGCCGGGCACAGCCGTGCAGTCCGCGCTGTGAAGTTCAGATCCATGTGGGAGACAGACGCTCGAAAAACAGCATGTGCAGTTAGAGAGACGCAGAAAGAAGGAGAAGCCAAGTACCGGTGGTGGCATGACCACAGCGACTCCATGTTGGGCATGCTGCACAATCAACAACACTGATACCACCTGCTTGAGCATGCAGGTACCTGCTGTGTTGAATGAAACGTGAAAAGACAGCAGAGAGAGCGAGCCGACAAAGAAGCAGAAGGAAGAGATTGGTCCTGAGCCACTGCAGGCCCCAGAGATGTTCCCCCAGTAAGGATAGAGGTAACAGAGCGAATGGGAGGTCCGGGAGGCCAGAGGGGACTCATTATGGATGAAAAGAAACTCGTCCACATTAAATTGATGAAACGCTGATTATCAAAGGTATGAATTTGACTATAATATCTGAGAAGGAGAAACCCTAGTACACCAGAAAATAAGTACATTAACAGTGGAGTAGTTAAAATTGAGAGAAACTCGTCCCAGTGAAATTGATGAAAGCCTGAATAAAAACTGATGAACTTGAACTATAATAATCTGAGAAGGAGAACCCTGAACACACCATGGAATAAGTACATTAACTCTGGGGTAACACTTCCAGGGGAAGAGAGAAAATACCAAAAACTGAAGGCAAGGGAAACCTATGAGATAAAAGGCCCACAGGAGATAAAACAGCAGAGGAGGGCAACATTAGTTATCCCAAAGAGATACCCCATCCAAGAAAGGATCACTTTCAATAATGCCCGAGGCAAATAGCATGGATCAAAGGACCAAACAAAGTTCGAGAAATACTTGTGGAGAGCAGTCCACAGAAATAGGGAAAAAGCCAAAACACTTGTGAGAGAGTTAAACGAGTTGATACATAAGGTGACCAGAGACTTTCTGAAAATTGGATATAAAGAGGAACTCTATAAAGAAGACCAGTACATCAACAGGACAAAGGAGTCATTCTTCTGACCTTAGTTTCTTAGATTAGTGGTCGAGTCAGTTAGGGTTAGAGTTTCGGGCAGCAGACTTTTTCATTAGAACATTTCCTGATGACTGACGAGCATCTTAGTTATTCATATAGATATGGACATCCCATATTATTAGGGAAAGATAGGCCTTATTCCTATTATTCTATAAACAAGTTTTGGAAATCACTGTGTCCGCAGCCTTCTTCTGAGCCGCCACAAATCCAACCCCCTAACAAAATCCAGATGCAACCTAACATTCGTTCTCTGCCTTCCCTTGCACCATTTACACCCAAAGCACTAAATTACTTACTTAGAGGGAGGGAAAAAGAAAGAAAGTGAGACTGAGCGAGAAAGAAGGACGTACAGGGAACAATAAGATAATATCGATAAAGTAATAAAAAATGAAAGTCATAAAGAAAGAGATAGACTGTGATTGCCTGCGAGGCAGTGGCCGTGACTGGGAATTAGACTGCGACTGAGATTGAGAGATTAAGACTCGGAGACTGTAACTGAGAGACTGTGACTGAGAGAATGTTACTGAGAGTCTGAGAAGAGATGACGACTGAGGTACTGTGACTGAGAGACTGAAACACTGGGCTACTGAGACTGGGAGACACATAGAGCCAGCAAGAGACAGCGAGACTGACACATAGAGAAATAGAGAGTGAGAGGCGAAGATGGGACATTAAAGAAAGGGACTGAGAATTTGGGAATGACACTTACAGACTGACACTGACATACTGACACTGAGATACTGAGACAATGGGACATTGATACTGTATGGCACACTGATGCTGAGACACTGACACTCCCACCGAACAATGAAGACACCGACATCCAGACACTCACACTGAATTTGACACAGCCACTGCCACTGAGTGAGACATTGACACACTCAGACACTGACTGAGAAAATGAGGCAGACAGTGATATTTAAACACTAATACTGTAGTTCTAAGATTCGCACTGACTGTAATACTGACACTGACCCGCTGAGATGCTGAAACTTTTTGAGACACTGATTTTGACACAAACCGAGAAACATTCATAGACTAACACTGACACTAGCTGCAAAACTGACACTGAATACCACTGACACTTAGCTGGGAAACCAACACTGTCTGAGGCACTGGTGCTGAGAAACTGATACAGATCCTGAGACACTGACACACTGAGGGAGTGACACTAAAAAAGAGACACTAATACTGAACTACTGACTGACACACTAACACTGATTGAGACACAGGGACACTAACACTGTCACTGTACTATTCTAAAGGTAACATTTTCATTTTTTGTTTGTGGGTCTCAAGATCGCTTTGGATATTGTTGACTGAGGTGAGTTTTGGCTCTCTGTATGTTCCTAAACCACTGCTTATGGCCATTAGAGGTGTATTCTACAAATGTTGCAGTGTTGGGAGGCAAGAACCTCAAGGCTATTTTTTGTGAAAAGGGCATTTGCTGTGGGTATGCGCTTGCCCCCTTGTTCTTCTCGCTGGTTCTTAAACGTGGCCTTAGAGCTCTTGGTCATTCATTAAACTTGGGAGCTATCCATAGAGAAGAGCCCAAGATCTGATGGTCTACAGTGCTTTGGGTTTGGTTAGCCACTAATGTGGGAGAGTGAAACAGGGCTAACAAGGAGAGCTTAGTCGTGGCTCGGTTAGTGTTGATGTTCTAACGGCTAGGCCTGTGTTGGTCTTCTGCAGCGGGTTTGTGTGTGTAGTGTAAGGTGTGGAAACTGAAGATTACCATAGCCTGCTAAGGCTTACTGGAGGCAAGAACTTAAGGTTGGGTGGAAGAGCAGCCTAAAATGTGAGGACCGCAGTCATCCATTTCAGCATCCTTAGTATGTTGGTTAGCAGGCTGCGAGATGCCTCAAACCTTACTCGAACATGCTCAGGTGCTATGCTCGGTAGCCTGCTGGGACTATTGCCTCTGAAGGGCCGGGCCCGTTGAGGCAGGGCAAGGCATTTGTCAGGGAATTGGTCAGGCAGGGGCCAGCATCCTTACTCAATGCGACAGAGTGTGTGCTATACAAGACAGCGATTATGTGCTTCACTACTAAGAGAGCTTCCATGAATTGTAAGTAGCTCTTAGGTAATATTGAAATTGAAGTGGTAGATGAATATCATTATTTGGGGTTTTAACAAACTAATACAATATCTGACAGGTGTACTAATGACACAAAACAAAAATGTATAGCACCAATAGTCACAGATTTGCAATATTTTGAGGCTAGCTTATTATCAAAAAGTTGAACCAATGTAACTTTTCCGGATTGAGCTAAAAGGTACAACTATTTGTGTGTGGTTGAAGGTCATGGAAGGGGGAATTTGGAAAGCCTTTTTGCAGATATTTAGGTCAGTCCCAACGGGAGATATTTTAGTTATGATCGGCTTGGTATCACTGCACGTATTTGCTCTAATCAGGAAAGTGAATGTGATGTTTATTATTTTAGGTATGAGTCCACATCACATGAATTATTTATTTCACAGGGAGTGGGAATCTGGAGGAGGTCTGTTTATTAGCGAATTTTCAATGATTGTTTCTAAACGATTGACTATAAGGACAATCCTCTTTTGCGGTTAGCCGAAAAAATAACCCTTGTGAAGAAGAGACCCCATCCATGGGATGGAGCTGAAAAGTATGAGTAGTGAATCTACTTTGGCTGATTATATGAAAGGTATCCCCAGTTACAGGGAAAAAGGGAACACGCCTCACTAGATTTCTGGAGCCACAATATGAGGAATATGTCTGCTTTTGAGATTGTATGTGCTTTCCCGCTTTGACAGATAGGTGCCAGAGTTGGAATATCTAAAGAGAAAAGGATCTGTCGATTTTGCAAGAATACTTCTAGGATTGAAAGTTTGGAATACCGCTACATTGAATTTGTCGAGTTCCACAAAACAAGGCCAGAGTTCTTTCACGAGTTTGTAAATATTAGCAATTAATTGTATAAGGATTCATTTTGGCATAATTTTCTGTGTGGCAGTCAGATTTATTTTTTATTAGCTGCTATTTTTTATTGGGACTATGTCAACTAAATTCCGATGCAAATGACAATTTGTAACTAAGGATATGCTAATTATAATAAGAAATAACACTTTGTATTTTTTATATGTATTGTATCAGCGGATGTGTTGATATAAAACAAAACATATGGAAAGAATACATACATTAAAAAAAGGAAAAAGAGGCCCCAATATGGCAGACATGTTTCCCCGGAGTTCATGGAGTCAGCACACCATACAACAGCCTTACACGCAGTTGCGTAATCCCGTTGTAACGACCACCGCTGGACGGAAACACAAATGCCCTCTCAGAAGCAAACACATAGCAGATTATTATTTCACCATTTGGGGGAGGCATAAAAGAGCCAGCTGTGCCTCCCTTGCTGGCTACTTCACCACTGATTCGAGCCCTGTGGCCTGTTAGTAAATGATGGGCTGATCAACAAAGGCAGTGCCCTAGATGGGCATCCTGGCAGCGGGCTTTAATCCCGTATGAAGCCATTGTTTGCATTGCTGCAGGTGCACACCAGTCAGATGTTTCATCAGAGGATCTGGAGGGCCTTGGAGAATAATTTGGCCTTGAATGTGGAATAAGAATGTTTATGGACTCGTTTTCTTGTAAGTGGGGGCGGTGGGGTGGAGATAAGTAGACTGGGGCCTTAATAACATACATTGGGGAAAACTAGTTAGGCCAAGCTAGAGGAAGGAGGGCTTTGAGGGGGTCTACGTGCCGCCTGCTGGTGCTGAAAGCATAATCTACAGGGCATAGTATGCATTGCACTGAGCAAGTGAAAGGAAACACTCCTTAACGTACATACGTGGAATATGTGCCAACAACATATTTCTGATATCATTTTATTCACATGGCCATTATTAATTTGCTGATAATTACCACACAATCGAAAATACTATTTACTTACTGTTAGATGCCCCATTAATTCTCTGCAATGTGCTGATTCCAATTTTGTAATTTAATCAATGTATGTACAAACTGCAGTTAATTCCAAGGTCCTCATTACTAGTTTGGCGGTATTCCGGCAGTAAATCTGCCAGAATACCACCAAACTGATTTACTATTACCGTCACTTGGTCCCACGGATTTACTGCAGGATTACAAGTGGTGGTAGGTGGGGTAGTGCCCATTTTTCAGAGTCTATAGAACCCCAATGGGGATTTTTGCTGAACTACCACTGGCATTAATTCTGCCGGCTGTAATTCCACCGATTATGCTGAATTTTTGGAAAAAGGATGGCAGATTTCCCTCTGACTCTTTGCTGGAAGAAACCCCTCCACATCACCTTCAAACCTGTAGTACGGTGGCGAGGTAATGCTGCGGTAATGGAATGACAGACCTATCACTGCTGTTTTTTACTGCACCGCCGTACTCGTAATGAGGCCCCAAGTCTCTTACAGAACATACGTCCATGTATTCCACATAAGAAATGCATGCAAACATACTTAAAGAATGTTAGAATAAAGTGTATTTGTTATAGTGGTTCTCAGATCATGTGACTCCCCTTTTTTGTGAACCTCGAAACGCTGCCTCTCAACAAGTTCACATGTTTCGCAGTCATGCATTTCAATGGGTAGCACTGGCCAATAAGCACAATAGGAAAAGTCCAGCTTACATGTTGGTGTTCGCCGTTGATGTCAGCCATTCGCCAGCCAGGCCTATGATGTCCAGTCCGGTGGAGAGCTGATTGAAAAAGCGAGGGTGTCCTGCAAGGGTGAAAGATAGTACATGAAAGAGAGGACTCACTGCCATCTCATTAATCACCCACGTGGAGTCCTTTTAGGCAGACACAGGCAGCTGCGCCCCCTAGCTGTGAGTTCATGAAACTGTCTAGAGCACATCCTGGCTGCATCTTCAGTGTGGGTGAAAGGAGACATGCATTCACTGCTATAACCATCTTCTAATTACACGAGAATTCAATAAAGCATCAATAATGTAATCTGCATGATTCATGTCAAGATCATACTCTGCTTAAATTGCTTCTTTACCACTGGATGGGCTGACATATGAATATAAAGTACATCGGTTGACATTCATTGTAACTCACACAGTAACCTGAATAATGAAGGCGCTGCTGCACTGGCCGAGGTCTGGACTTCCAGGACTCAGGCGGCTGCAGATGGTGCAGGCCTGCTCCACGGAGGTAGGGTGTGCTCTTAGTGGCAGCAGAAATATATGTATTGCAGGAGATCTTAAATCTGGCTACAAACGGGGCTGGGGGTAGGAGAGACCAGCTTCCACGGCTTGCATGCACGTCCCGGTCCCCCCTGCCCCCGGACTGGTCTGCCGTCACCACACAAGGAGGCCGTTGCATGCGCTAGACCGGGTTGCAGTTTATGCTAGGTCTCGGGGATCAGCTGGTGTTGGGGGGGCGGGGGGAGGATTGGCTTGCCCTGTGGGGAGCATGAACACCAAAAGATGTAATTAATTGCTTCGAATTCAGGGATTTTGAAGATGCCATTTTAGAAATCGTTTCTGGACATTAAAAAGTTGCAAAATGAGTAGGAAAAGTGGCATCGGCTTTTTCCTTCCCACGTGGAAAGGTTAGATGAAGGAGGCTATGAGGACACTGAGGATGGCCGCATTTGTTGTGCGATGGGAGGTAAGGAACACTTATGGATTCGTTTCCTATGTAGCCAGATTTATGGTGTGCAAGGTGACAGGATCAAGGATGCTTGATCTTGCCTTTAAATAAAGGGATATTATATAACCATAGAGCATTGTGACCCGGGCTTTCACGGGTTCCACTGTGGCACAGGAGCTTTAGGTAAAGGAGATGGCGAAGTTAGGGGGAGGAAGAAGGAGATGGGGGGAATTTCATGCTAGCAGGTTATAGGAGGCACTTCCTTGGCAGCCAACATCAAAGCATGATTTGGAAATTGTGGACTATTTGGTTGATGTACATCATACGGTATTGCATGGGCTTTTCATGTACACTCTGGAATATGTGAGTAGGTGCGAAACACCTTCACAATATGACTTTCTCCTGTGAAAATCCCTGTGATACTGATTTAAATATAATAGCGTGCGTCAGTTGAGGCTTTCGCTGCCACATTCTCTCCCCCTCTCCTCCTCTGGCTGGCTCACACCCGGACACAGCCCTGTCCCTTCTCTACTCCTCTATTTCTGATACTCTTGGTGCTCTTGCCCCTGTTATGAGGATCTGCGTGAAGTCCAAAGCCAAGTGCAATTCCTGGTATGACTTCGACCTAGCTACACTTAAACATAAGTGTAGAGCGGCTGAGAGGAAATGGAGGGCTTCTTGCTCATCTTCTGACAAACTAGCCTGTTGCCTGCTCCAAAGGCAATACCAACTCTCTGTCCGCACTAAGAAGAGAGTCCACATTCAAGCCTGTGTCTCTGCGGCATCAAACAACTCGGCCGAACTCTTTAAAATCATCAAGGAGCTTGCCAACCCTGCTGTAGTCTCTACCCCTCCTCTTGCCTACCAGGCTCTCTGCAATACCCTTGCCTCTCACTTTATCTCAAGAACCAAGGACATCCTGTCCACCCTCTCATCCCCTCCTATTCCCTCTGAGTCTGTGCTTGCTGACCCCTCTTTTACCACCCCCACCCTCCTTCTCGTCCTTTCCTCTTTTTTCCCCTGAGGAGGTCGCTAGACAAGCCCAATCTATGAAAGCCTTGTCAAAACAGGTTTATCCCTGGTCCTCTAAATCCATCAAGGACCACATTGACACCCTTGCTCCGGCCCTGGCTGATTTTTGCAACCACTCCTTTGCCTCAGAATTGTTCCCCTCCCCTCTGAAGCATTTTCTTGTGCATCCCCTTCTCAAGAAACCCACACCTGACCCTTCCTGTCCGGCTAACTATCGCCCAATTTCCATTACTCTCTTTCTGGGTAAACTCCTGGAAAAGCTGGCCGTCTCTCAGCTTAACCTTCATTCTGATTCTGTTGGCTGTCTCCATGTCCACCAGTCTGGCTTCAGAGCGGCCAGAAGCATGGAAACTGCTCTCCTGAACATCCGTGAAGACCTGCTCTCCAACCTTGACTCGAACATTCCCTCTGTCCTCATCCTAATCAATCTCTCTTCTGCCTTCGACACAATCAACCATACCATCCTGCTCAACCATCTCCATGATAACCTGGGTATCACTGATCAGGCTCTGGCCTGGCTGACCTCTTTCCTCTCTGATCGACACTCCCAGGTCCAACTTGGGTCCTTCCTTTCATCTATCTTCCTCTCTACCTGTGGTGTTCTCCAGGGGTCTAACCTCTCGCCCTGGCTTTTCAACCAATACCTGGCAACTCTCGGCCACTGCATTGCCATTTTCTGCTCAAATTTCCAGTGCTACGCTGACAATACTCAACTAATTTTCAGGCTGCCCTCTGCCACCTCCTCTCCCTCTGTCATCTCTGACTGCCTAACTGCCAATCAAGATTGGTGCGCCGCCAATGATCTTTGTCTGAACGCCAGCAAGACAGAGATCCTCCTCATCGGCACACCTTCACCTTCCTTCCCCCTCACTCTCTGGCCGGCCTCCCTTGGCCCTCCTCGTACCCCCACCTGGGAGGCTAAGAACCTCGGGTTCCTTCTCCGCCCACATCTCTGAGGTCTCTAAAAAGTCAAACCTCCTACTGCACATCCTCAGAAGTACTCTTCCTTTCCTCTCCTTCCACCAGAAGCTCACTGTCTCCCAAGCTCTGGTTCTCTCTAGGTTGGAGTATTGTAACAGTCTCTTTCTAAATCTACCTGCCTCTACTCTCTGCCCTCTGCAACTAATCCAGAACAGGACTGCAAGACTTGTCCTTGGCCTCAAGCCATGGGATCGTATCTCTCCAGCTCTGAAATATCTCCATTGGCTCCCAGTGTATGTAAGGATTACATTCAAAACCCTGTGCATTGTCCACAAGGCTTTCTGGGGCCTGGTTCCAAAATACCTTCAGCTATCCCTCCGTAAATACCTCCCCTCTCGAGCTCTTCTCTCCTCTACCTCTAACTCCCTCAGGGTCAGTCGTTTTCAAAGAAACAAGCTGGGGGTAGATCTCTGTCTTTGGCTGGGGCCTCCCTCTGGAATAGCCCCCCTGTCACTCTAAAACCTGAGGAGAACCATCTCCGGTTCCGAGAAGCACCTCAAGACCTTCCCCTTTGCTTCTGGCTTCGCTCCCCTCTCCCCTGTTGATCTGCTCTCTCTTGGCAATGTGCACCTGGCCACTCTCTGTCCCCTGGGCCCTGGTACCTGCTCACCCTGCCACCCTCCTGCACTGCCTCCTGGCCACCCCCTGCTCTGGGGACTGTATCTGTACCCATACAGTCCCCCACCACCCCCCCATTTTCTTCTTTTTTTGCACTTATCAGACTTACCCAGTCTGCCGCCATAAACACGGCACTTGCCACCTGCTGCCTGCACTCCCACTCTTTATTGCCTGTATTATATATTATCTATTTATTTTATTTATTGTATGTATCTGTTCTCCTTTGTCTCCGCACTCTCCACTCTCCCCCTTCCATTCACTTTTCCCCTTTCCCTTTCCCATGCACTTGCGCGTTCTCAATGTCACTGGGCTTAGTAAGATCGTTGTTGTGTTTCTCCCATGTTCCCCTCCCTTGCCTTGTCGCGCTCTGAAACACTTGTGTATGAGCGCAATACAAATAAAATATCATATCATATCATAATAACTTTAAGTTGACTAGTTTACATAGTTTGGATCAATCTGAAGACCTAGCTGGAGTTTGGAGTTCAGAGGGTTTATGAACTCAGGCCTATATCCACAGGAAACTGAAGGTATCAATTAGATGCAAGAAGATAACAAGCGCTGGCAAAGCCAATCGTTTTGGTGGTCTCAGTTGCTTATTGCATTTAACAAGAGGCGGACTATGACAAAGAAGGAGGACTATGATGAAGGTGAAGCACTGTAATGAAGGACTTTGATGTAGAAGGACTTTGGCGAAGAAGCCCTCTGATGAAGGCGAATGATGATGAAAGAGAAGGACCGTGACAAAAAAGGACTGATTTAAAAGGGAAGAGCTGTTTTGAAAGCAGACTGTGAAGAATAATAACTGTTATGAAGGAGAGGGACTATGACAAAGGACTGTGATGAAGGAGAATGACTGTGATAAAGCAGAATGACTATGATGAAGAAGCACTATGATGAAGGAGGATGATGATGAAAGAGAAGGGCCGTGACAAAAAAAGGACTGATTTAAAAGGGAAGAGCTGTTTTGAAAGCAGACTGTGAAGAATAAGAACTGTTATGAAGGAGAGGGACTATGACAAAGGACTGTGATGAAGGATAATGACTGTGATAAAGGAGAATGACTGTGATAAAGCAGAATGACTATGATGAAGAAGCACTATGATGAAGGAGGATGATGATGAAAGAGAAGGGCCGTGACAAAAGAAAATAACTTTATTGAAAGGGAAGAGATGCGAAAGAGGACTGTGAACAATCAGAAGGAATGTTATGAAAGAGAAGGACTATGTCAAAGGATTGTGATGAAGGAGAAGAACTATGACAAAGGTTTGTGATGAAGGAGAATGACTGTGACAAAGTAGAGTGACTATGATAAAGAAGCTCTATGATGAAGTAGAATAATGATAACGGAGAAGGACCGTGACAAAAGAAAAGAATCGTATTGAAAGGGAAGAGCTGTTTCGAAAGAGGACTGTGAAGAATGAGGAGTGTTATGAAGGAGAAGGACTATGACAAAGGTATGTGATGAAGGAGAATGTGACAAAGTAGAACGACTATGATGAAGGAGAACAATAATGAAGGAAAAAGACTGTTTCAAAAGAGGACTGTGAAGAATGAGAAGGAGTGTTATGAAGGAGAAGGACTATGACAAAGGACTGGTGAAGGAAAAGGACTGTGATGAAGGAAAAGGAAGGAGAAGGACTGTGATGAAGAAGCACTGTGATGAGGTAGGACTGATGAAGGACAAGGACAAAGCAGAAGGACTTTGACAAAGCATTATGACTCATAAAAAGGCCTGGTGTAGTCTTTCGCTCTCTCATGACACTTGGGCAGAGAGGTGCACTGCAGTGGCATTCACTTCATGCAGTGGCCTTGCTTTAAGCAGGTATAGAACATAGGCCTGCAGGACTCAGACAACATGTATAACCAAGTCAAGTGGGTCTAGAAAAAAGCGAATCGTGCCCTGTAATCTTCTTTTCCTGGACAAACACTGTGAAACCTATTGCTGTGGGATTGAGGTATGTTGTTATCACTTAAGGTAACCTACCAGGAAGCTCTTTGAAATTGTCTAGGGACAAAAGTGTGAGCAAAAACAATTTTACCAAGAAATGCTACTCACTGGTCGAGGGAATTGCATTGTGTACTAGCAGCCTTGTCCTTCATGAATCTTACAGGCTCTTAGGCCCTCCACTCAGTCAACACCAGGACCCCCTGGCCCCTCAGCAGTGCCGCTGCGGCCCCCTGCCTGGAGGCTGTACATCCCACCCGTGGGGCTCCTCCGCCCTTGCACTTGCCAGTGGCCTCCACCTTGGCCCCCCTTGTACTTCCCTCCCGGCTCCCACCAGCGCTTGTCCATACCTTGCTCCCTCTCAAAACACCCCTTCCCTATCTCTTGCACTTCTCTCCACAGCGCTTGCACGTCTGAATGTCAGAAGGCCTAGTAGGACCACCATTGTACATGAACTGTTTCTGCCACTACTATTATGCTCCCCTTGCTCCCTCCCCACGTTGTCTTGTGGCGCCTCGAAACACGATTTGGCCGAATAGGCACCTAATAAATGTTCAATAAAATAAAATAAATACCTTTGTGGCCTGTGGAAAGGTAATTTTGAATACAGTGTGGTGGATTCTCCTAACTCTATACAGACAGCGCTTAGCTCGTGGATCCTATAGAGACAGCCTTACAGGTGGCAGTTCAGCAATAATTGCATTCATTCAGGTGGTAATTGGGAGATGATCACACCTGCCTCAGCAAACACAAAAGCTGCCTCAACTGTACTTAGTAGAGGTATAGGAACTTACTACGAACACATTGTTGGTCAATGATTTTGCACGTAGACTTCTTTCATCTGTGGTTTGGCTGTTAGTGGTTTGTATGTGCAGGCAAGTCAGTGGTTAGTGGAGACGTGTTTATGGCAAGCAATTGGAATGGACGCAAACTTCTCTCAGCTTCATAGCATAACGAGGTTAATACCCACTCCATAGCGCCACCACAGTAAGCTGTGTGAGGAAAGTGCAAGGCCTGAGAGCTCCACAGTGGGCTGATTGATAGCTGGCGTGGCATGCACTCGCCTTTCTCTTCCTCACCGATCTGTTCAAACTCCTCTATAGTAAGTCATTTATTAATTAATTCTTTTCAGTTGAGAGCTACCAACGGAATGGGGGAGATTTTTGGTGAGGTTCCTAAAAGAGGTATAGAGACTATCTCTATATTCAATGGTGACATGCCAAGAAATGCAATGACTGTGCCTGACCTCCTGAATAGCGGGCGATCATAATCGTGTGACCAGGGGTGTTGCTAGGTCTGGAAAAGACTGGGGCTACGCTAATGTCGGAACTGTCAGGACTGGGGGCTAGCTAGCCTTTTGGCTGTAGCTCCTGAGATTCTATCCAGGGCTACAACCAAAAGACCAGCTGCTATGGCCCCCATAGCCCCCCCCTAGCAACGCCTCTGCGTGTGACTTCAGAGAGTCTCACGAGACTTGTTTTTAGTGCACAGCACAAGCGTGAAGGCCACATTGCTGTGGCCCTTAAGACACGCCAGTGTGCTGACAGTCTGGATTGGCCTTATCTGACTTCACTGCAACTACTGTGTCCTTTCTCCTGTTATCCCGCTCGCTGGTGGTAATATCTTCTCCCAGATGCCATCACTCCTGACTCTGGTGGGCCTGGGACGTGTGGACTCTACGGGTATTTTTTTCTTTCTTCCAGCCTCTCGTGTACAGTCCCCTGAAGCTCTTTACGGCCTTGCCCGGGCTTCATAAAAATGTAAAAAGACGCTGCCATTTTTTGCTTTCACACATGTCTGAAGAATGAAACCGTTTGCTCCTGTTCACCGGGCTGCAATAGAGCAGCATCTGCAATCTTTATCATTATTTTATTATTATTAATTTTAGGGTATTTATTGAGTGTGGACCTAGCTTTCGGGAAGCAACGGGCCACTGTGTTTGCTGGAGACCTAACAGCCTTCACTTCCCTTGGGGTATACAGAAGTGCTATCACATCGGTGCCTTTTAACACCAGTTCCTCCACATTAGCCACTTGCTCACAAAGAAGGGTGTATATCTTTTCAGTGAGCATTTAGTGTTTCAGCTCCCTGCTGGCTAACGTCTTGTGATGATAGATGGCTATTAACCTACTTCTGAATTTCTTTGCCCCCATTGTAGTGTATACATCCGACGGGTGCCTCAGGCTGTTTTCCTCTCTAAGCAAGGGTTGAAATGAGCTCCCACACATCTGCAGCCGGGCCTGTGTGCATATTGCACCCTGTGTGAGTGGTTAGCAGGCCAACTTCCTGAGTCCTGAGTCACATAGTTGTGGCGTGGTGGAATTGTTGTGCACCTGGCATTATACCTTTCCCTCTTCCTCATCCCAGTACTTACTTCTGAGACACATGCCTCCATGACAGGTACCCTTTCCTTAATTTTTATTTTCAAACCGCATCCTTTCCTTCCCTTTGGAGTAGATACTCCACTGTCTCCCATGATGCAACAGGAGCTCTTGGTGTGTTTATGGGTAGCAAGCTGCCACGATCAACCTCTCGCTGCTGGGCTTCCGAGGGTCCGAGGTACAACGGTTGCGGCTCCCTAGCTGAGGTACCGGTCTGTGCATCAGCTGGTCTACATGCAGAATGAGATGAGTTCTGGTTCCTCTGCTAGGCGAAGGGAACCAGTTGTGCACGAAGGAAGTGAAAATTGATTTCCTGCTGGGTGAGGAGACTTGTTGCCATTTGTTTCTCATGGAAACCGGCAGGAAGAACGCTGGTTCGGTAACAACATGCGGAATCACACGAGCAGGCAAGAGGCGAGGCACTAAAGGTAATCAGCGCCCTGCCGAATACAATTCAGTGTTAGTGTGTGCAGCACTGTAGTGATTCTAAAGCTGATGTTTCGTCTATGAGGTTTAGAAGCTTGCCAACAGGTGAAGTCCCTTCTATGAAGGATCCTTCATGAGCGTTCAGCAGCACAGATGAATTCTAGCAGGTAGGAAATAAAAGCAGTAATAGAAAGAGAAAGTGGACCATGCCAAAGGTATGGCGGAGGCCATTTTGCCTTTGGATAAAGAGTACATGTAAGAGAGCATACGCTCCATTGTACATAAGAAAACAAGGGAAAAGCTTTGTTAGTCACAGGGTCATCGTGAGTTTCAGAAAGGAGGCAGGCAAGAGAAAGCACGTGGAAGAGTTGGATTCCTCCTTGTCCTCTTCCTCCTCTACCTCCAGGTATAGAATGAAACGAAAGGGGAAATCCAGTAGATATGACAAGGAATTAAGAAAGTATTTGAGACAAGCCCTGAAAGAGGAATCAAGGCGGAGGTATAAAAGAAGCAGAAGAGACTCTTTGTCTTCCTCTAGTGCTTCGTCTCCCATCTTTACTTAATCAGACACAGAGGGGGAGAATAACACTGATGATAAAGGGAAATATCTGGACAGAGTGCTTTGCCAAGGTGGTTTCCGAAGTGACAGGCTTTATGCGATTGCAGCACGAGGCTGTCTCACCTATTATGATGCAGGGGCAACGTCCCCCGACAAAGCAGTTCAATCGATCCACGAAGGCAGGCCTCCCCTTATTGCCTGAGATAAAGGTGGACATTTTAAATGGAATGGCAGAGCCTGATTCAATTAATGTCCCAAGGTTCATGACTTGGTTGCATCCCCTGCAAGGAGAGGAGTTTTTATAATGTCAGACCATTTGCATCGAAAACATTCTTCCGAGCCTTTTGGGAAGGTCACTGGTACTGCCTCGAAAGAGGCGGCTGTTAAGGACGCAGTGGAGAGAAGACAGATTCCCACTAAATAAGGCACACGTAGGATCCTATTTATCCCTCACGGCATGTACATATGCTTTACATAGAGCAGAGATGGCGTTGGGAGGCTTTTCTCCTCAGCAATAAAAGGCTATTGAAGGAAGGCCAGACTTTTCCCCCCATCTTGATGAACTTAAAGTCTCAGGTGTTGCTTCTTTCAGATTTGGCTTAGGACAAAGTTAAGTCATTTGCCCTAACCATCGTTGCTGAGGTTGCAGGTAGGCAGCCCCCCTTCTTGTATGACTGGCGTACAGATAACCACTAGAAGGAGAGGCTCTGAAGATTCCCTTTGAAGAACGTATGCTATTTGGAGATTTCCTAGAAGACCTAGTCAGTATAGTCTTCTAGGCAGATAAGCATGCTGATAAGCTAAGAAGACATGCAACAGGGAAACCATCAGCTACAACCCGCAGGAGAATATTCTTCAGGTTTAGATTCAGACACAAGATGCTGCTCATTCAGGAAAATCAGGGTCTACAAACTCCTATCCAGAGGTCATGATGCCAGGCAGGTGGGGATCAGCTCCACTGGAACTGAACAGAATGGAGACACTTATCTTTGGACAGAAGGGTGAACGGTGTCATTACTTTTGGGTACAGTATTGAATATTCAGCACTGCCAATCCCATCCGGCCTGATAGCAACCTCACTGCACAAGGAAGGGTGAAGGGACTAGTCATGATAGCAGCAATACACGAGCTGTGGTAGAAGAGGTCGTAGCAGAGGTACCACTGGAAGAATAGGGTCTGGGGTACTACTCAATCTTCTTGGTTCTGAAATCGAATGAGACATTTTGCCTGTCAATGGATTTGAAAAATCTGAATTATCTTCTGAGGCAGAGGAAACTGAAGATGGAAATGTTTCAAAAGATAGTTCCCATGATCAGAGATGCCAATTTCCTATCCTCGACTGATCTATAGGATGCATATTTCCTTTTGCCCATCCAAAAACACCAACAGAAGTTCATATGGTTTGCAGTGGCGGGATGTCATTGACAGTTCAGCACACTCCTATTTGGTATGAAAATGGCTCCTGGAGTATTTACCAAGCAAGGTGTTGAGTCCAGTAGTGGCGGCAGTCGACAGCTAATTAATTCCCATATTGCCTTACCTGGAGGACTGGTTGATCAGAGCAACAAAGGAGAGTCAACCAACAAAGAATATGGCAATAACCTGCAGGCTGCTTACTTCCTTGATTCTCCTAATGAACCATCAGAAATCGCATTGGGACCCAGTTCAGGACTTTCAATTCAGAGGCTCTGGACAGCAAGGAATCGAGTTCTTCTTCCACAGGACAGGGCAAGTGAAATTCTTTGTCTTCTGGAAGATTTAATGCACTGATCAGGCCTCGGCCAGGAAGCTGCTATGGCTGCAGGGCCACATGGATGCTTCAGTATTTGATTCCCTTGGCCTGACAGCATGAGGCTCCATCTACTAGGCACTGGGACCCAGGGTCTCAGGAATATGAAGCACAGGTTGCAATCACAAAGGGACTGAGGTATTCCCTGAGCTGGTGGTCAAACAGTAAGAATCTCTATAAGAGTTTCCCCCTCTGTCCCCCCTTAAAAATCATTCTTACCACTGACGCCAGCACCATAGGCTCGGGGGCCACTCTCAGGGAAGTTGGACAGGTCATTCAAGTGGAGGGAGCTGACAGCAATCCAAAGATCCGGCCACTCTGCGGTTGCAATGATCAGGGTTTGTTCTGTACTAGTTTTTCCCAAAGGTACTTTCTAGATTCTGCCAGTCACAGGAAGTGATAATTTTGGCCTTTTCTCAAGATCCAGGACCTCCAGAAGAAGAACTCCTACCAGTCCTAACCACCATGAGGCCTTGGATGTTCATTCAAATACAATTATGAAAACAAACAAAATGTACTTTGAAGAGCATCAGATTTGCATAATAACAATCTGCATGTCTGCAACATAACAATTACAGGCAGGTAACCATATCACAATGTGTGTATCGATGCATTCCTTTAAATCCTATAGTCACCGTTTTTCACTTTCCCCATCCTGCCTGGAAAAATAGAGCTATAATCAAACTCTCTGCTTGGCGTGTTTCATTAGTATAGCATTAACACCGCGTTCCAAGGGCTGAAACGGGGGTAACGACCCGGTAGCCCAAGTTATGGGTCTGAGCGAAGCGAGGGCACTAAGACGTTACCCCCATTCCAGGCTTAGAACGGGGTGTTAACGGGGTGTTAACACTATTAGCACCGTGGATTACCAAATAGGTATCCTGAGGTGTTAAAAAAAAGTATTTTCATTCAAGTTCCGTTCATTGAATGAAAATACTGTGCCAAGATGGCCGTCATGTTTATGGAAGGCGGGGCTCCATACGGAGCCCCTTTTCCATTTCAATGGCAGCCAAAAACGCCACATTCAGGTAAGTGAGGCTAAAGGTGCGGGGTGAGGAGAGGGGAGAAAAACGGGAAAGGGTGGGGAGAAGATGGTGGCCGCGGCGGGGGAGTCAGTGTGCGGGTTCCATGGAATGTGGGCTGAGATCAGAGATTTCAGCCCATGATCCGCGGAACCTGATAGGCTGATACCCCCGCCACCGGGTGCTAATTTAGTATATAACCTGTGAGATTTTCATGTCATCTAAGTGCAGAAATATTGTTTTAGCACTTGAAAGCCGAACTTTAATACATATTAATGTATAGTTATAATCAGAGTTGATAAGCTATGTGGTCAAGTGCCAAAATCACACAAGG